>NC_138293.1:30475000-31132500 GCF_965601325.2 Salmo salar
TGGGTTCGATTCCCACGGGGGGCCAGCACAGGAAAATAATTATATGAAATGTATGCATTCACTACTGTAAGTCGCTCTGGATAAGATCGTCTGCTAAATGACTAAAATGTAAAATGTAACCATTTGCACATCATTACAACACTGTATATAGACATATGATTTTTGGAACTTTTGATTGTATTGTTTACTGTTAATTTCTGTTCATTATCTATTTCACTTGCATTGGCAATGGAAACATATGTTTCCCATGCCAATAAAGACCTTCAATTGAAATTGAATTGAGAGAGAGACAGAGATCAATATACACTGCTCAAAAAAATAAAGGGAACACTAAAATAACATCCTAGATCTGAATGAATTAAATAATCTTATTAAATACTTTTTTCTTTACATAGTTGAAAGTGCGGACAATGAAATCACACAAAAATAATCAATGGAAATCCAATTTATCAACCCATGGAGGTCTGGATTTGGAGTCACACTCAAAATTAAAGTGGAAAACCACACTACAGGCTGATCCAACTTTGATGTAATGTCCTTAAAACAAGTCAAAATGAGGCTCAGTAGTGTGTGTGGCCTCCACATGCCTGTATGACCTCCCTACAACGCCTGGGCATGCTCCTGAAGAGGTGGCGGACGGTCTCCTGAGGGATCTCCTCCCAGACCTGGACTAAAGCATCCGCCAACTCCTGGACAGTCTGTGGTGCAACGTGGCGTTGGTGGATGGAGCGAGGCATGATGTCCCAGATGTGCTCAATTGGATTCAGGTCTGGGGAACGGGCGGGCCAGTCCATAGCATCAATGCCTTCCTCTTGCAGGAACTGCTGACACACTCCAGCCACATGAGGTCTAGCATTGTCTTGCATTAGGAGGAACCCAGGGCCAACCGCACCAGCATATGGTCTCACAAGGGGTCTGAGGATCTCATCTTGGTACCTAATGGCAGTCAGGCTACCTCTGGCGAGCACATGGAGGGCTGTGGGGCCCCCCAAAGAAATGCCACCCCACACCATGACTGACCCACCGCCAAACCGGTCATGCTGGAGGATGTTGCAGGCAGCAGAACGTTCTCCACTGCGTCTCCAGACTCTGTCACGTCTGTCACATGTGCTCAGTGTGAACCTGTTTTCATCTGTGAAGAGCACAGGGCGCCAGTGGCGAACTTGCCAATCTTGGTGTTCTCTGGCAAATGCCAAATGTCCTGCACGGTGTTGGGCTGTAAGCACAACCCCCACCTGTGGACGTCGGGCCCTCATACCACCCTTATGGAGTCTGTTTCTGACCGTTTGAGCAGACACATGCACATTTGTGGCCTGCTGGAGGTCATTTTGCAGGGCTCTGGCAGTGCTCCTCCTGCTCCTCCTTGCACAAAGGCGGAGATGGCGGTCCTGCTGCTGGGTTGTTGCCCTCCTACGGTCTCCTCCACGTCTCCTGATGTACTTGCCTGTCTCCTGGTAGCGCCTCCATGCTCTGGATACTACGCTCACAGACACAGCAAACCTTCTTGCCACAGCTCGCATTGATGTGCCATCCTGGATGAGCTGCACTACCTGAGCCACTTGTGTGGGTTGTAGACTCTGTCTCATGCTACCACTAGAGTGAAAGCACCGCCAGCATTCAAAAGTGACCAAAACATCAGCCAGGAAGCATAGGAACAGAGAAGTGGTCTGTGGTCACCACCTGCAGAACCACTCCTTTATAGGGGGTGAATTGCTAATTGCCTATAATTTCCACCTGTTGTCTATTCCATTTGCACAACAGCATGTGAAATGTATTGTCAATCAGTGTTGCTTCCTAAGTGGACAGTTTGATTTCACAGAAGTGTGATTGACTTGGAGTTACACTGTGTTGTTTAAGTGTTCCCTTTATTTTTTTGATCAGTGTACATACGACCTGGAACAAAATTCTTGATGATTAAATTCTCAGAGCTGCAATATCTGTACCCATACAAATCAGCCGGGCTAGACAATCTGGACCCTCTCTTTCTAAAATTATCTGCAGAAATTGTTGCAACCCCTATTACTAGCCTGTTCAACCTCTCTTTCGTATCGTCTGAGATTCCCAAAGATTGGAAAGCTGCCGCGGTCATCCCCCTCTTCAAAAGGGGTTGACACTCCAGACCCAAACTGCTACAGACCTATATCTATCCTACCCCGTCTTTCTAAGGTCTTCGAAAGCCAAATTAACAAACAGATTACCGACCATTTCAAATCCCACTGTACCTTCTCTGCTATGCAATCTGGTTTCAGAGCTGGTCATGGGTGCACCTCAGCCACGCTCAAGGTCCTTTACGACATCATAACCGCCATCGATAAGAGACATTACTGTGCAGCCGTATTCATCGACCTGGCCAAGGCTTTCGACTCTGTCCATCACCACATTCTTATTGGCAGACTCCACAGCCTTAGTTTCTCAAATGATTGCCTCGTCTGGTTTACCAACTACTTCTTTGAAAGAGTTCAGTGTGTCAAATCGGAGGGCCTGTTGTCCGGACCTCTGGCAGTCTCTATGGGTGTGCCACAGGGTTCAATTCTCGGGCCGACTCTCTTCTCTGTATACATCAATGATGTTGCTCTTGCTGCTGGTGATTCTCTGATCCACCTCTTACGCAGAGGACACCATTCTGTATACTTCTGGCCTCTCTTTGGACACTATTAACTAGCCTCCAGACGAGCTTCAATGCCATACAACTCTCCTTCCGTGGCCTCCAACTGCTCTTAAACGCAGGTAAAACTAAAAACATGCTATTCAATCGATCACTGCCCGCACCTGCTCGCCCGTCCAGCATCACTACTCTGGACGGCTCTGACTTAGAATACCTGGACAACTACAAATACCTGGGTGTCTGGTTAGACTGTAAACTCTCCTTCCAGACTCACATTAAGCATCTCCAATCCAAAATTAAATCTAGAATCGGCTTCCTATATCGCAACAAAGCATCCTTCACTCATGCTGCCAAACACACCCTCGTAAAACTGACCATCCTACCGATCCTCGACTTCGGTGATGTCATCTATAAAATAGCCTCCAACACTCTACTCAATAAACTGGATGCAGTCTATCACAGTGCCATCCGTTTTGTCACCAAAGCCCCATACACTACCCACCATTGCGACCTGTACGCTCTCGTTGGTTGGCCCTCGCTTCATACTCGTCACCAAACCCACTGGCTACAAGTTATCTACAAGTCTCTGCTAGGTAAAGCCCCACCTTATCTCAGCTCACTGGTCACCATAGCAGCACCCACTCGTAGCATGCGCTCCAGCAGGTATATCTCACTGGTCATCCCCAAAGCCAATTCCTCCTTTGGTCGTCTTTCCTTCCAGTTCTCTGCTGCCAATGACTGGAACGAACTGCAAAAATCTCTGAAGCTGGAGACTCATATCTCCCTCACTAGCTTTAAGTACCAGCTGTCAGAGCAGCTCACAGATCACTGCACCTTTACATAGCCCATCTGTAAACAGCCCATCCATCTACCTACCTCATCCCCATACTGTATTTATTTATCTTGCTCCTTTACACCCCAGTATCTCTACTTGCACATTCATCTTCTGCACATCTACCATACCAGTGTTTAATTGCTATATTGTAATTACTTCGCCACCATGGCCTATTGATTGCCTTAACTTACCTAATTTGCACTCACTGTATATAGACTTTTTGTTTTCTTTTGTTCTACTGTATTATTGACAATGTTTTGTTTATTCCATGTGTAACTCTGTGTTGTTGTATGTGTCGAATTGCTACGCTTTATCTTGGCCAGGTCGCAGTTGCAAATGAGAACTTGTTCTCAACTAGCCTACCTGGTTAAATAAAGGTGAAATAAATAAAAATAAATAAAATAAAAGTTGCTAATCTAGCCAATGTGTAGATAATGATATTTGTTTTCCTTCCATGCATGTTCAATATATCATATGTTATAGGGCCCAACAAACTGCTGCTATTCTTGTGTTGAGCTGTTGAGCAGTTGACAGTACTCAGGACAGCGACTCTGTGCATCATGTGCTATGACTCACTGGATGTGGGTGAGCTCAGTGTTTGACTTCTTTCACACCTTTGAGTGATGCACACATAACTCTGCTCCATGCACACAGACAGTGCGAAAGAGAGAGACAGTGCAAGAGAACACGAGAGAGAGAACGAAAGAGAGAAACAGACAAAGACAGTAAGAGAGCGATAGAATCAGAGGGAAAGGGAAATGAAGCGGTATGGATGAGAGGAAAGAGCTGTCCTGTGGTCTGATGGAGGGGGTCAGGGCCAGCTGGTAGAGAGGTGCCTGAGGTGGAGTGGCGCCCTGGGGGCCCGGCCCCAGGCTGCAGCGTGGCACTCTTGCCTCCAGATGGTTCCTTGCCCTTTACTGCTGCTGGTACATCTGTCAGAATTACTGAGCTGCTTTTGTCTGCAGTTTGGACTTTTGAGCCATGCAAATGTTTACTTCTCAAAATATCTCTGGGGCAGGTTTGAAAAAAGGAGGCCATTTTGGATTTGGTATAGTGGGAAAATATTGCTATGATGGATTGTAATCACTATTGTAGAATAGCCTCAATCATATTAATTGAAACATTCAGTAATATCATTCATCCATTCGAGTACTGCATCTTTGTGATTGGATGAACTTTGACATTTGTCCGAGCTGAGCTATCAGAGGTTAGCATTAAAGTAATTCCGCAGAACTTTTGTGCAGTTTCAGACAGCAGATTTGAAAGTGGTGTTCACGAGCCAAAGTTTGTGTGCTACGTCATCCATTTTGTATGATATGTAACGTCCTACCACCATTTAAAAAAAAAAAGAATACAATTAAATTGCAATTCGTATGATACATTAGGAATTTGTTGTGCTTAAGATCCCGGACTGTATCTTTAAGCAGTAAGAGAGCTAATGCAGATGAACACGGCTGAAATGCTGGGCTAGGCTACCATCTACCTCATCATTTCCCTTTCAACCCCTGAATCATCCCAAACACCCTCTAGAACCACATACGAACAACACAGATTTAAAACAATCTGTGGCACTGTGTACTGAAAAGGGCTAAAACAAAGACATAGCTTTACTCAAGTGTAATTGAAGAACTGTATCCATAGCAGAGAGGTCACATGCCTGGACTCTGGGTACTTGGTTAACGTGGCCAGACTGCTGGTGTACATGTGTCCGCCCACGTCGATGTGCACAGGGGCGTTGGACTTGGTGAGCTGGGCGGGTGTCGGGATGCCCTGGTTACTCAGGGGGGACGCTGGCGATCTTGTGATCATTGGCCTGGACATGCTGGAACGGTTATCCTGTCACAAACAAGTAGACAAACCATGTTAATGATTATCAATATGGTGGACAGCACAGATTGAATACACATTCAAACGATTTGTTCATAATATGTAAAATGTGTATTTTTCCATTGATAAATGTTGACTGAACAGTACAAACTCCAGTTAAAACGGTTACATTTACACCAAACAGGAAGTGTGTTAGTACACACCGGTTAAAAAGGATACATTTAAACTAACCCTGAAATGAAGAATTCATCATAGCAACATTGCAGGACTTTGATTGGCCAGATAACTTTTTTTCAGAATGATGACAAGAATATTATGGTCAAGTAGTTGGCCAAGGTCCAACTCCTCTGTTTACTCAGGACTGGGATAGTATATGTATCGCTCTGTGTTACACTAGTCTAGTATTTCCTGACCTTGACCTGAATGTTACCCAGCACAACCTCCCATATCTGTTGGGCATAATCATCTTCCAAAACCAAAATCAATTTGGAGCAGCAATCTCACGCAGACTGTAAATGAGCAATAATCAGTCTAGATTTGAATAATGTAATAAGATTTAGGAATGTTCCCTGCTAACCCCAAAACACAATTAGCTGCCAATATCTCTAATGGCAAACAGAACAAATTGAGTTTCCCAATCACAAGTTCAAGACCCTCCTCTGAGCCAATAAGAAAAAAATACAGAACGTCTCTCTCTGCACAACATGCAAACATTGTCATTGGAGGGAGAAATGTAGATGTTCTAATTTGAATTAAGTAGTAATGACAAAGAGATGTAGAACACCTTAAATTAAAACTTTAGATTAAGTTTTAAATGACATTAGCTCTGCTCATCTGATTTTATCCATTTGGGGAAATGGATACAAAACATTTGCATTGATTCACACCAAATAAATCCAACAACGTCCACTGTTGGTGGCTAGGCAACCGACATAAAACAAAGCATCTACAGACAGTATGCACAAGTGGAAACGAATTGGACTAAATAAATGTCTGTTACCTGCGCTGACGATGAAGACACAGAATTATCATTCTGCTTTAGTGATACTGCAGGTAAGGGGTTACTTCTTGAGTACATGAACGGAGCGTCCCCGCATTCCGCTCCTGTTCGCATAGAGATTCGTTTCAGGGACGCGTGTACTACGGACTCATCCACGGAATTGATTGGACGAGGGTGCTTTCTCGGTTTCTGAGGTGTTAAATCCATGATATCCGTTGCTTCCATTATCGAACCTGGCGCACTAAAAACAGGCTTCAAGCTGGAGATGCTGTCGGTTTCCACCTACAGACTCAGGAGAGGCGTGAATGGCGGGCAGCAGCACACCATAAACAAGAGCGATGCTTCTGTGGCAGACAGTCAACTGTGCGGCTTTTGCAATGGTTGTTGGGATAAGTCAAAGCCCCCCGACAGCATTTTCATCCTGTTGCCCCTGGGTTTTTAGGGTTGTCGCTGTTATAAAGGAAGGCATTGTCACATTTACCGCAGAATTTCGCGTCTGCTAAGGTGTATTCTATAAAGTGGACAACAAGGTTGATCTTTGGACCACCCCAAAAGCGCAGCATATCCCAATTTGCGCCCTTTCTATTCATCGCCATCCTTTGTTCCAGCTGCCTCTCAAACACTACCATGTAGCCTGAACATTACTTTTCCACTTAGCCTGCATCTGAAACTAAACCTTGTCCAGATGTCTGGCAACAGGTCCTTAGTCAAAAAAACAAAGCTCAGTAAATATTGTAACACTATAACAGTGCAGAGTATTCAGTGACTAACAAAAGTACATAATCAAAATGCAACAGACCTCGTGTTTCGGTTCTAGATTAAACACACACGCCCCCGGGGCATTGGTGACCCTGGATGAACGTTTAACCTTTCCCCGATCCTTTTAGTTTCCACAGCACACTGTCCATAGAGCAGTTTACGCACATAAAGCAGACACTGATAGTATTGAAAGCGTACGTACGCCCTCCGCTGACCTCAATCAAGCCGTGAACTCTCTCGACCTTCAGCCTCTTAACCGTCGATCTACTCATGATGATTAGCTGTTTTTTAAATGGCTTTTTTGTTGTTGCTTTACAACGCTTTGAAATGTATTTACGTCATGAATAGCGCTATAAAAGTTGAATAAATTATTATTATTATTCTCCCAGAACAATGGGCTGTATTCAGGAGGGCTGTTAAGATTGTAGTGTAGATTTGATGAGCAAATTAAAAAAAGTGACACCCACCCATTTTACATAAACTAGCTGGATAATGTTGATCAGTGTTATGGACACATTTCCACTTTGTTTTTCGCAATGTGTCTGTTATTGTTCTTTATTTTGCCTAATCTCTTTTCTTATTAACAGTTATGCAGGTGCGCTTCCTAGTTCCTACTGGTACCTACCATCCACACACAGTCCAAAAATGTTCCTCCCTCTATAAAGCAGTATGGTCTTGGCCCATACCAGAAATACGCAGACTTCAAAGGCCCTTCTAGATCTAATCTAATGGCATATCAGAGATCCACAGGCAATTATTTTCTATCTTTCAAAAAGTAGAAAGGGAGAATATATTCCGATCCAACATTTTCCATAACAGCACTGCGAAAAGATCATAATACACACCATAAGATGGTACCATTAAATCCACAACATCTGACCCCTCATTGTAGGTGTTCACCAAACAGAATCCAAACTACATGAAGTATTGACACATACTATACTCTCCTGGGTTATTTTTCCTATAACGTTCAGGAAATCCAATCCACTCATTTTAAAATCAGTCATTTTTTAAAATATTATTTAATTAAAAACAACCACAGCTAGCCTTAAAACATCCATGTTTTTACTTCTCAGTTTTGGCAGTGTGGGTTTCACACCTAGATACCCAATTAGCAATTAAGCCTGCCTTTGAGTGTAGGCCGCCACTGTGGTGTGTGATCCTGCCCTGATTTGCATGCAGTTCGTTTGTGCACACGCTGATAAGCGCAGGCAGCCATACATAGTTTTAAAATTCAACTCCAGAATCCCTCTCGCAGAAGGCAGAGGGGCCCGCGGGGCGAACAGAGAGGGAGAAATCACACGGCTGCTCTTCAAAAGGGAAACCTGTGTACAGCAGCCGGCAAAGTGCGTGGGATCATACTCAGAATGCAGGTAATTTGTTCCCTGACTAATTTGTGGAAGATGGTATGTGTAGAAAGTTCTGAAAACCAGCTCGCTGGAATTGGCTGTCCTCAAAGCCTTGCCATCATGAAGGTGGATGGAGTGGAGAATCTGCTTAGAAGAATCATGAAAAGTGTGTGTGTGTGTGCATGTCATGGAGCGAGAGGAGAAAAAGAGAATGGGATTCAGTACGTGTAGCACAACCATTTCATCCCAACTCAAATTAAAACCCATTTCCTGTGGATTCTTTTTCAGGTTGACTACTCCTACTTTCAAACAGCAGGCGAACACTTCAACTCTTACAGTACACATCTAAACAGCACAGACCAGTACACATCTAAACAGCACAGACCAGGACACCCAGGTGGTAAGATCATCAGTAGAACCTGACAAGTAACACTGCAAGGCATCGCAAGAACGCCAACATAAAGTGTCTTAAAATAGGGTGTTGGGCCACAATGAGCCAGAACAGCTTTAATGCACCTTGGTATAGAGTCTACAAGTGTCGAACTCTAAACACATTTGGTGTTTTGTTCATTGAAAACGCTGTCTCAGGCCCCTCTCCAGAATCTCCCATAAGCGTTCAATTGGGTTGAGATCTGGTGACATGACAATGGCATATGGTTTACATCGTTTTAATGCTGATCAAACCATTCAGTAACTACTCATGCCCTGTGGATGGGGCATAGCCATGGTAGCCAAAATAATGGCCTGCCCAGCATTTGTATACATAACCCTAAGCATGATGGGATGTTAATTGCTTAATTAACTCAGGAACCACACCTGTATTCAATAGACTCATTTACTCAAGTGTTTCCATTATTTTGGCAGTTACCTGTATGTGTGGACTGATATACTACATCCCATTCCCTTCATCTCTTTTCCTTTCAGAACTGCTGCAGTCAGTCTTCCCACCTGTTGCCATTTTGAATAATGTAGGCCAACCACATTGCTGTGTGTATACAAAACAAATGCTCTACCATTTGTTAGTGGTTCAGTGTTCCCTTGCTACTCAAGTTTAGACTTAAATATGCAAGAACACGCTAAACAAATAAGTCTCAAGTGACTTTCTTGTTTATCCTTGTCTGGTGTAATTGTGTTGACCGAATCCACACCGCAGCATGTTCAAACAAATCTGGAGTTGGCACAATGAATCAAAGATTAGTTGTCGGACTGCACTGTTTCTGTGTTTAGTTTTCAACAAATATTTTACATTGTGTGTCTGTGAACAAAAAAAATAAACAAAGTTGCATGCACAAGTAAGCATTATGGTAGGAATCTTTTCATCTGGACATAGCCTGCTGTTGTGTCCACTGTTTTAATCATGCAAAAATCGTTGAAGGTGCCCTCATTGTACATTTGGAGATCCTATAATGTGTGACTAATGACTGCATGTATATATAATGTGTGAGAAGCACATTGAGCAATGGTGCCCTTTTACGCACAGATGCGAATGTTGCTC
This sequence comes from Salmo salar, assembly GCF_965601325.2. Classification (NCBI taxonomy): domain Eukaryota; kingdom Metazoa; phylum Chordata; class Actinopteri; order Salmoniformes; family Salmonidae; genus Salmo; species Salmo salar. Next base: position 30,484,871 of record NC_138293.1, read on the forward strand.
GTCATAACAGCGCCCTCCAGCGAATGCTCCTAGAGCCACGCATTTCACTCTAAAGTAAGGAATAGGACTAATTAAAATGTTAACATGTGCGCGTTTTACTTTTTGGCATTAAAAGGGTGGGAATATACCACCACCAGCCTGTAAACAGTTAGATTTTGATTGAGAAATGGCAAGTATAAGTCCAAAAAGTTGCATAGTGTTCATAGCCATTGTGGCCACATCCTGATGCGCAACCATAGATCTCGCTAGTAATGTGTTAACCATTGTGGATGAATATCATTCCTAAAATTCGAATTTGTAAACTCATACTAACCATATATATCATGTTTTGTCTCCATAACATCACAGCTACAAAGATGCAAACATAGATCCAGACTTCCGCCAGGGAGTATCTAAATATTTGCAGTGGCACCTCTGTACCGTGGAATTCCCTGCGCACGGGTATAGGTCAGCCCCGCAAGAGATCTATGGGAAGCAAAAGGAAGATACTGTAGCCTGCATTGTCTCTTGGTTTACATAGATATGGCTCTCGTTACAAAGCGACGCCAAATACAAATGCATTATTCACAGAATTTGCATTGACGTGTGTAAAATAGGTACCTCCTGTCTTACAAAATAAAAACCCTCCGGCAAAATTACTCCACAATGGCGTCTTTCATTAGCCAGATCTGGGGCACTCAGGAAATGAAACTGGTTTAGGACAAACGAAGAGGATTTTTCTTTCGAAATGCCTAAACTCGGTTTGTGTGTGACGAAGTCCAACGGGGAAAACGGCGACGATGTGTTCGGGCTGAAACAATGCGCCAGGAGCGAATTCACACGGACCGATAGCTATGGTGTTTTCTGAACGAAGGTCGTACAATTCGGTGAAAATACAAATAGAAACATTAAGTCATTCGTCGGCACTTACTGAAAAATACAGTTGTTTAACACCTAACAACATCCAGGAAGTGGTTAAATGTGTTAGACTGTGGCGCTCATCGCCTGGCACATGCGTAAAAGCGGCTGCGCCTTGAAAGTCCCAGTCAAACCAGCCTCGGAAATAATAGCAAACCAAATAAATATCCGCTTACCTGAAACATGGATGGGCATAAAGTATTTGAGAACCCTTTCCCTTAGATTTCGCCTGCGATCTGCTTCCCTTCCTACACCAGTGAGAAATGCAATAGCTTGGCTAAGGTAGACAGAACAAAATACAGAGAATACTTGCTCCAGGGCTCCAAACCCCTCAAGGCAAAGATCAGGATACAATTAGCTCATGTCTCTACCCCAGTCTAAACCAATCTACAGAATAAAACTCCTAGCAAAAAACATCACTACAACAGTGCGTCGGCCTTTATGGAACATTTAGTTTATATTTCTTCATAAAATCCACAAAAAAAATAATCATGCTATTTTTTTCGGCATACAAAATCCTCACGCCTGTCTCCAACTTCCCTATTGGCTTCCTCTCGCACAGCAAAGCTGATTTTAATCGTTATGATTAGTTTTGATGTAACGTTCCCGCAGGCGATTTCTGCAAATGGACGGAGTGTTTCTTTGCCAGGAAGGAAAAGCAGCAGATGGTGATAATTACATAGATTGTTGGTTGTCTTCTGAAAATTTTATTTTTTAACGTGTATTTTTTTTTAAATGTTCTGGAGTTCGAACATAAATGGTCACAGTGTCAAACAACTTGATTTACAATCAATGGATGAATTCTAATGGAAAATCGACACTTCCCCTCCCATTCCCTTTGGCCAACTTCCCAACTGACATAGTTATATAAATAAGCACTTGCAGCCTGCCTTGCCCCAATCAAGTCTGAATCAGCGCCTGGGGCTTATGCACGAGCTCATTTCAAATGTTCAACCATGCATCATTTCAGGGCCCGGTTTCCCAAAAGCATTTTAAGGGTAAGTTAATCGTTAGAAGCATATTTCCTGATGAATTTAGCCTTAAAATGCTTTTGGGAAACCGGGCCCTGGAATATTGAAGCTTTTCGTTTCAAACTGTGGCATACTGACAACTAAGATTATGTTCTAAATTCTTCCTTTCATTGATTTGTACATAATGCAAAATATACAAAATATTTTTGTTACCTGGTTGTACAGTCATTTAAATTATGTCCATATCATTTACATGGCTTCTCACTCTAACAGAGCCACATGCCTGATATGTTCAACAGTGGACCTGTTCATTTGTCTCCCATGTACTGCTGTTGAACACACAAAACCTACTGTTACAAATAAACACAAGAATAACATTTAGAAGTTCTTTCATCCTCTCTTTCGCCACCTGCTGTTAAAAGCACTAGTTGCTCTGAATGGGGAATAAAAAGTACCACAGTATGAGTCATAATACCCATAAAACCTAGCGGTCAAATGGAAATGGTTCCAATTATTTTCCCACGGGGAATTTTAGAAACACTTCAAATAAGGGCTGTGTTTCATGTAGGCTTACCCTGGCGTGAGGTTTTAATAACCATGTAAATCTCTCTAGCTGACTTATCAATATTCGCCTGTGCTAATTAGCTGCTAACATGCCTATCATAAAGAACTAAAAATGCCATGATGATCTGGACAAGACTGCCGAATCGAGGCAATGGTAATAATCTCTGGATTAACTATCTGTTAGCTAAATGTAGTAATGACTAAATTGGCAAAACATTTTTTAATGAACAATTCTGTTACCTGTATTGTGCAGGTTTTACATTGACACAATACCTATTAGCAAAGGTGTCAGCTAGGAATGACATGCAGGGATTTGTAGTTTCGCATGACGTCTACATTGATGCTAATTAACATTTTCAAATCCGAAAGTAAATAGAGCCAAATATATTGATAAATGACCTTGCCAGGGTAAGCCTACACGAAACACAGCCCTCATTTGATGTGTTTCTAAAATCCCCTATGGGGAAAAATGAATGGTGAAAAAATTATTGGAACCATTTCCCTGTTTGACCACTAGGTTTTATGGGTATTATGACACCTTTACTATGGGGCTCTATTCACCTTCATAGGTTTCAAAATAATATGCATTAATTGATACATAATGTCAACTGCTGTGTATGTCCTTCCTGAACTAAGCCATTCAAAACACTAACACTACAGAGAAGATGGTTGCATTTGTGTAACAAGTGAATGACTCATGGATACAAATCATATGAATAGTGATTGTTTGAAGATAGCGGTTTAGGCAGTTACCTTTTCAGTTTTCCATATACTCAAACATGCTAGATGTAATCATCATACCATGGGCTGTGTGGACAAACAAAGAATTTAGGAAACAAGAGAACCACATTATCCAGGATGGAGTAGGCCTGTGCAGATAATTTGATATACTCCATGTCATTCATAGTTTGGCCCCTCGTAACCATTCCCTCTGGCTGAGGCTGTATCAGGCAAATTACCAACTGTAGCAAATTGGCCACTGACCAACTCTGAAAGTCCAAGATCTAAAGAGTGTTTGTCTGCCTATTGCATCCTAAAGAGATCATCACCAGAGATTGCTTTCGAGGAATGGCCAGGGCCAGCCATTCTTAACACATCCAGAGCACAGGGGCCTTTTTTAGCTTTCCACTGTTTGACCAACGTGTCCCAGGGGAAAACAAACATAGGATTAAAGTGTTACAATGGAGTTATTTGCCCCGGAGGTTGCCGGCTGGCGCACAAACACCAAGCCTTGCATTTTCTATTTCCCCCATCCTCATGCACTCTTTTTTTTAATATATATTATTTTTTATCTTTGCAATCAGGCTGACAAACTGTAGCAAAACTGAGAGCACCCAAGGCCTGAAAATCTCATACGTTCCCTATTTTCCACACAAATGGAGCCAAGTCATAATGCGGCCCTCCCGATTCAGTATTAAAGATATGCATTAGATGTTGTAGAAACGAAAACCAGCTAGCCAGTGGTGATTTTTGAATACTCTTGCTTGGTGTTCGGGGGCCAAAAACAATTCCATTGTTCTAATACTCTGGTTGTGGGGTATGTTTTACTTGGAAAAGAACCTAGTTGCCGCAACAGCGGGAGAGCCCTGTCAGAGCTATATTTTGGTGGACAAATTAGTGAAATAGCTTGCAGATGTGATTTCGCCCCAAACAAACCTAGCCTGGCAACAGTGCCTGATGACATCATGCCTAAGGTTATCCATGCATGCACTGTATGGAGGCTTGAGTTACTTTCCAACTCTCTGGAAAACAGTCAACTGAGCCACAGTTATACAAAGCCATGGTTTCTTTGTCTGTATTCATTTTATCTCACGATGACTATATCACTTGTTCCCTTTTTGTGGCAGATGGCGCTCTTTTTATTAGTCTGGTTCTTTCCAAAATATATTTATCCTGTCTAAACTTTGAGTTTTCACTTGCTGAATTACTCATAGCTTATGAATGTGCCATCAGTGAGAAGTTAATTTGTTCTTCTTGAATCTTTCGGTCAGACTAGTGCGTACTGGTGGCTTGATATCCATTTCCATCAGTCAGTATGCCCATGGCTCTTTCATTCTATGACAATACACTTTGATTTGATTTTGCCAGCTCTCCCCCATAGTTATAATGAACTCAATCAAACAGTGGCCACAGTTATCCTCATTCAGAACATACTGAGAGATCTTGCTGTTATGTTGCCTCGGACCACGTTAATGACTCTTGCTGTGCACACCACACCCCTGTAATGGCCCGTGGTTATGTAAGGGAGTGGGCTGGATAGGGAGAGGGTTGAGATTGTTCCTGAATCTGACTCAATCTGCCCTACGGCCATGTATAGTTTGGGGCTGCCCGCAGTTTATCATCAAATAGTATTTTTGGCACTGGGACATTTAACTTTTAAGGAAGGCTCTGTTGCAACTAGCTTGTTTTGGTAAAGTGTACTGTGGAGTTGTCGTATGTTGGGTTTGGTACCATCAAGGCACTGTACCTAAAATGAATAACCTTTTGATATGACTTCATGACTTGCATCTGCATGAAAATGTTCTCTTTTGTTTAGCCCTCATGACGGTTTCGATGGTGGAATATACCAGAAATATCATAGTAAATGATTACGCATAGCAGCATATAATGAGGTAGCTCTCAGAGGGTTAGACAGGAGTGGTCCTATTCAGTCTGTTTGAGCACCTATCTTCACTAATACTCTGATCACAGCGACATACATCCATCCAGTTCTTCCCATCCCAAACCCAGCCAAACAGCCAGCCCACCCACAGTGGACAGAAGAGGTAATGACAATGCAGTAAGAGGAAGAGAGGAGAGACAAGAGGAGGAGGGGGTTTGGTTGGGTAATGCTGGGAGGCTCTAATAAAATGTAATCCTATTACATGGTTCCCACTAGAGGGCAACAATAATAAAGGTTTTCCTAATAACATGGCAGTGCAGGCCAGACCCAAATGGAAACGGGTCCTCCGGTGAAGTCCCATAGTCCTACATATATCCTCTCATTAGCTACATGGCTGATGGGCCACGTTACACCTCCGAGGCCTCCGAGATATGACTGTCGTGATGGCAATGTAAGAGTTAAGCCAAACAAATGTGTTTCATCAAACTAGAGTTTGGGTTGTTCTGCATAGAAGGAAGGGGGATGAAGGAAGGAGGGAGGGATAGGGAGTGAGGGAATGTGGGGTTGGGAACTGAGAGAAACCGAGCCCTGAGGAAACCAATCAGAGATTCTCCACCTTCTTCCTGTCGCTAAGCCACTGGGGTCTCAGGTGTGCACTACACAGGCTAATAGCGCTTAAACTTCATTGTTTGTCTTATGGTGTAGTCTTGGTTTTGTAAATTAGCATTTAGAGAAAACTGTAAGTCCAATCAATGACAAACAAAATTGCAATGCGCAACAACAGCAGGCATAACAGTCCAATGATGAAGATGGCAACTCTCGTTATGATCATTCTGTAACTTGCTGTATGAGCTACAGGATAAACATGAGGTGTACTCTTTATCCTAGAAACCTGTATCCTAGACTGGCTGACACTGGTAGAACTTGGTCAATTCTGGGGCCAATGTTAACTAAAAAATGGCAAATTGTGTGTTCAAAACCAAATTTTGGCGTTATTTGATGAATGTGATAAATGCCAAATGCACTCAGTCTCCCAGCATTATCATGCAAATGCAGCAAAAATATTTATCCGAAGCGACAAGGTGAGTGAGGATATCAATCATATTCTCCAGACAGATTGAGTTATTAAGTGAGCCAGTGTAGCAGTATTATGAAACTCAGAATAACAAAGGGTTATTTATCTGTGTTGCTGTGTGTGTGTTTGTGTGCATGTGTGTGTATATGTCAGACAGAGAATCAGACAGAGAGGGGGAAAGAAAGAGATGGAGAGAAAGAGGGAGAGAAGAAGAGTGTGTCGCATTCCTTCCTGTTCCTGTACCACCCTCCAACCCCAGAGCCGCAGACTCAAGGCGGTTTTGAGAATCAAACAATTTCACGCAGCTACTGCAGGAGGAAATGAACTGAGCCCAGAGCAATAATACAATTATACAAATGTTATTACAGACTCGCCTGCTACTGTCCTACTTTAATTCAAATTTGGGAACTCCAGGCAGCGCTGGTGGCAGAGACCTTCCTGAATAAATCAACATTAGCTTACTTCTAAATTATTAAGGAAGTGGGAGACTTTCTTGTTTATAGTATGAATTATGAAACAAGTGTTTTACGCTGTTTTTCTTCATGAATCCCCAAATATTAATTGCTAATGATCTTTAAGGTGTGTGTTTTATCTTTGTGCCCCCTTAAGTTGTATCGGCTGCTGAGAGGCATTTTGCATCAGAAGCTTTAAGTTTTGAAGATTCTACATACAGTAAATGTGAGGAATGTTAGATTAGGAAATTAATTAAAGATAATGCCTGAGATAATGTCTTTTTTTGTATAATATGCATGATGAGCTTTATTGGTTCTGTATAGCACAAATAAACCTCTTTTAGTTTGGTGTACTGTAGGACAAATATGTTTTTGTGCATTTTCCCAAATGTGCTTTTGTTAAATTTTTACGCTATTTTTCGGACATTGTTTTGATTGTATTTTAACAATGCCCATCAGCCTTATAATCAAATAACGTTATTAAAGGCCTTGTCCAGGCCACCCTTGCCACTTCAAATAGGCATCAACATAAAATAAATTAAAATACATTTTGCCTAACATAAGACTTAAGTTTTTTTGGAAGAACCATCATCTTAAATGAAATCTTGCTGGTGGCTCATTAGGCATTTCATCACCTGAGCAGCTGAGTAGAAGTAGCACAAAACCATTATTCAATGTCACTTTATATTTATACTGAACAAAAATATAAACTCAACATGTAAAGTGTTGGTCCCATGTTTCATGAGCTGAAGTAAAAGATCCCAGAAATGTTCCATAGGCATAAAAAGCTTTCTCTCAAAATGTGTGCACAAATTTGTTTACATGCCGGTTAGTGAACATTTCTCCTTTGCCAAGATACTCCATCCACCTGACAGGTGTGGCATATCAAGAAGCTAATTAAACATCATGATTATTACACAGGTGCAGCTTGTGCTGGGGACAATAAAAGGCCACTCTAAAATGTGCAGTTTTGTCACACATCACAATGCCACAGATCTCTCAAGTTTTGAGGGAGTGTGCAATTGGCATGCTGACTGCAGGAATGTCCACCAGAGTTGTTGCCAGCTAATATAATGTTAATTTCTCTACCATAAGCTGCCTCCAACATCGTTTTAGAGAATTTGGCAGTACGTCCAACCGGCCTCACAACCGCAGACCAAATGTAACCACGCCAGACCAGGACCTCCACATCTGGCTTCTTCACCTGCGGGATCGTCCGGAACCAGCGACCCTTACAGCTGATGAATTTCTGTACAAACGGTCATAAACCGTCTCAGGGAAGCCCATCTGCGTGCTCTTCATCCTCAACAGGGTCTTGACCTGACTGCAGTTTGGCATCGTAATCGACTTCAGTGGGAAAATGCTCACATTTGATGGCCACTGGCATGCTCGAGAAGTGTGCTCTTCAAGGATTAATCCTGGTTTCAACTGTACCGGGCAGATGTCAGACAGCGTGTATGGTGTTGTGTGGGCGAGTGGTTTGCTGATGTCAACATTGTGAACAGAGTGCCCCATGGTGGTGGGGTTATGGTATGGGCAGGCATAAGGTATGGACAACGAACACAATTGCGTTTGTTGATGGCAATTTGAATGCACAGAGCTAACATGATGAGATCCTGAGGCCCATTGTCATGCCATTCATCCGCTGCCGTCACCTCATGTGTCAGCATGATAATGCACAGCCCCATGTCGCAAGGATCTGTACACAATTCCTGGAAGCTGAAAATGTCCCAGTTCTTCCATGGCCCCCATACTAACCAGACATGTCACCACCCATTGAGCATGTTTGGGATACTCTGGATGGATGTGTACGACAGTGTTCCAGATCCCGCCAATATCCAGCAACTTCGCACAGCCATTGAAGAGGAGTGTGACAACATTCCACAGGCCACAATCAACATCCTATTCAACTCTATGTGAAGGATATGTGTTGCGCTGCATGAGGCAAATGGTGGTTTACACCAGATACTGACTGGTTTTCTGATCCATGTCCCCTTCTTCTGTGACCAACAGATGCGTATCTGTATTTCCAGTCATGTGAAATCCATAGATTAGGGTGTTTTTTTGTGTGTATATTTTTGTTTAGTGTAGTTGGTCCAGAACAACTGTTGGTGTCCGTCTGGAACATCAAATGTACTGTATGTAATACTGCAGCAGAGGAAGGAGAAGGAATACTGAAGATATTTCTAGGGTTTCACATATGTGGTAAGGTGACTGAATACAAAACCTTGCAATGGAATCTATTCATATCAGTTAAGGTTGAACACAAAAAAATTCTCATCATTAAATTACACAAGCATCCTGTTAGAGCCGATTTGGACATATTCGTATAAAAGACAGAACATACAGAGATCCATGTACGTTTGTGTAAATATATTAATTATGAATGTATATGACGAAATATTAGGTACGTACCTTAATGATTTATATTTACCTGATTTGAGATATATTCCTTTGTGATTAGTGTAATTTAGTTTTTGGCCCCCTTCTTGCCCATTCATTGTACTGTGGTAAGTGTGTTAGGATAAAGGCAGGAAGTTGGGCCTTCGGGGGCGGGGGAGTCCTAGCTAGACGCGGGAGCGGTATAGTCTTTTGACCATACAGACAGGCCATATTATGTATTTTTCACGTCAAGTAATCTCTGCTTTAAGTTGATTGGAGAATCTTTTTTTTGTTAGATATAAGAAGAATAAACCTTTTTGTTGCACCATATCCCTGGATCTCATTGAATGTTTTGGCCGTTTGGAAACCTTGAATGTGGACTGTATGCGTACGAAACAACCCCGCTTTCAGGCTAGGGCAGTGGCTATGGTAAAGAGGAAAGGAAGCCACTACACATCCGCTTCACAATTTTGGCGGCTATCTACCTATGCTGTCCCCTCCCCTTCCTTCAACCTTGTCCGATGATGAGCCAGCTCTGTAAATTAGTTCTTGTGGCAGACAGAGCTCTCCTTGTACCCTATTCCATGAGGAAATAGTCCATGGTCGCACTCAGATTTAAGTGCTCATTTATTTGGGCTATGAAGATGATATAGGGCGAGCTGAGAGACTGTTGGCCTGTGGACTTTACTCAGGCCCTGGAGGGATGCCCATAGGCTGGGGAGAGAGGAGCGGATGGGGAATGGGGGTTATAGTACTATGACCTACTGTCTGGCCTGCTTGGGGACTGAGCACAGCTTTCAGATCCCTTGCAAATCAGCTAGAGTAAATTACCTTCTGTAATGTCATGAGGCCGCTTATGGTAGTTGTGTAAATGTTAGGTTGGGATTTTGTTGTTGTTTTCAACAGGAATCAGTTCATGAACAGGGAATAGGACTCAAGCTGCCTTGTCTCCTTCACCTCCTCAGGCCTCAAAGTTTATTGTAAGGCTCGTGACTGCCCTCCTCTGGTCAACAGTCTAATGGCAGATATTCATGAGACCATACCTTATTTTCCCCACAAAACGGTGACGCTGTTGGCATGTGTACGTACCTTAAACTGAGTTGGGGAGGGAGGTAGGGGGAGTAAAAAACTAACTGGTATGTGATTTAAATGTGAGTTTAACTCCCTAGCTTTACCTTTTTTTTTATCAACAGTGGCACAATGTCATCCGAAGTCAACCAGCTAGTTTTTTTTTATCACCCAGGAGTATATGCAGTCAGCTTGGCTTCTCTTCACATGAAATTGTCCCTGTTTTTTCAAAGGAAATAAAGTGAGATTGTGACAGATCACCTCTATTCTATTTGACAAAGTGCCCCAACATTTCCAGTGGTGTTCCACTGATTGAATTATATGAACCTATAGTCTCAGAAAGAACACACATCATCCCCATACGTCTGGCTATGAGGAGACACTTTCTAGAGGGAGATGAGGCTATCCATCATGGCGGGGACTGTGCTTCTGTCACGCTGCTGCTGTAAACTCCTTCTGCCCTACAGTGAAATGATACATCTCTTCAGAAGCAATTCTCTGCTCAGGTTCTGGCCTTAAACTCAAACATTTTATTAAAAGCTGTATTATGAGAAGTGCTTCATGTCAGATGGAAAACCACTGTTGCATCTATTTGGTATATGATACGGTTATGGTTTGTGTTTTGTGAGGTACCAACAGAAGCCAAACTAAGGCATGAATATGTACAGTATAATCACAGAATTGTTCACACTGAAGACTTGGAAATCACAATTTATTTAATGAAATTCTAAATCAACACAGAAACTGCATTAAGGTGCAGTTGTCAAGTATGAAAGTCTAACATTCAAATACAGTTGTCGGAAGTTTACATACACTTAGGTTGGAGTCATTAAAACTCGTTTTTCAACCACTCCACACATTTCTTGATAACAAACTATAGTTTTGGCAAGTCAGTTAGGACATCTACTTTGTGCATGACACAAGTAATTGTTCCAACAATTGTTTACAGACAGATTATTTCACTGTATCACAATTCCAGTGGGTCAGAAGTTTACATACACTAAGTTTACTGTGCCTTTAAACATATTGGAACATTCTAGAAAATGTCATGGCTTTAGAAGCTTATGATAGGCTATAGGAGTACGGACTCATTGGAATGGAATATTTGGAACTGTATCAAACATATGGAAACCACGTTTGACTCTGTAATGGCTGGAATGTTTTATAAATGAAACAATGTGCTCGTCCTCCTATAGCTTATCCCACCAGCCTTTACGATCTATAACTGCTATTTGATGGTTTGTTTATGATCTGTTGCTACGCACATAAAATCTGTGTGTTAAGATAGATATGTTATAGGCAAAGCTTAATTGTTTTCTTCCCTGACCAATGTGCACTGAGAATGTAAAATAAGTACGGACAATATAGGAGCGGGCTGAAGATGTCCGATAGAACTTGTCCATCATAGCATTGGTTTTATAATGTGCTTAACGATCATATGTAAATAATATCTCTGATGCCCTCATATACAAATACAATTTGTGACACTAATCCACCCCCCAAAATAAGCCTGCCGTTTTGTCTCCAGTTACCAAATTCAGTGTGATGACCCATTGTAAATGGTTGACCTGGACATTTTTCCATGACAGAAATCCCTGAAGTATAGTCTATTGTTATCATCCTGCAGTGTAGTAGAGTGCCACAAGAAAACAAATCTGGGCCAGAAGATGATGGGACAAGATTGCAGAGATCGATAGATTTCATATGATATGGGTAATTAGTTGGAGTAGTGTGCAATGTCTTTTATATTATCCAATTACCTCACAAATGTTGAGGAAGGCTCACCTCCATGTACATGAACACACCTACATTGAGAGGACATGCAGCAATCATATTCTGCCTGAGAAGTGAGTTGTGTGGGTTAAGGCATGGGGGCTTGGAGTAGGGGGCTGCAGTGGTGGAGGACCCTGACTGAAAGTGTCTCTCTCTGGATCTCCCCCTGCTCTACAGGTTAGTCTCCCTCTCCAGTGCCATTGGTAGTCATACGGATGACAGCACCTCCTTCTTTTCCCCCTTCTCCAAGTAGATGTGGTGGATGGACGGTGGCTTGGTGATCAGGTCATCTGGTTCCCCCTGGTACACGCCGTTGCCCTCCACCTCCCTGTACTTCCTCGACGCTGGATCCTTCTCGAAGACGTCCCGGAGCATCCTCTTCAGCTCAGGGTCCGGGCAGAACAGGTATTCATAAAAGGCAGCCGCCGTGATGCCACCCAGGATTGGACCAACCCAGTACACCTGCAATACAGGTAAAGTAAAACCTAGTTCAGACAAATATGAACCCATTACCACAGCAGAGGATACCCCATTCTGACAGAGCTGCCATGCATTATTAGACTAGATGTCTTGTCATGTCTGTAAAGGTGCAACAGTCGTTGTTTATGGGCATCCTCAGTGGAGCCAGGCACCTTTTTTTAGGTTCTGCCAAGTGAACCATTTTGTTATCAAAAGAGAGCAAACACCTGTCAGATACTGACACCACTCTCAGTGAGAAGACCTATCCTAATTATATCCAAGACCCAGACCCCCCTCCCTACACACACACACACCATGCAGTTCCACTGTGCCTTACTGACTCAGTAAAGACTATGAACAGCTCCGTGAGAATGATTGCCCTGGATACAGAATTAAAGAAGCACATGCTTTGTATAGTCCATAACACCTGTCCATGACTGGTCTGTACTGTTCCTTTTATTCTGCATTAGCAAGCTACAAAGCATGCATCTACCTAGTTATATGTAAACTATTAAATAGGCATGCTTTAGGTGAGTATTTCATTTCCATTTGAACCCTTGTAGAACTCCCGTCCACTGTTGTGGGGGAAGACGTCGTTGAACGACACTAGACAGGATCCTTCAGCTGCTCTGGCATGGAGATATGCCATCATTGCACTGTGACCTAGTCCTGTAGCTATAGCCCCCCCCCCCCCTTCATCTACACAGATTGAAGTGGATTTAACATGTGAGATCAATAAGGGATCATAGCTTTCATCTGTATTCACCTGGTCAGTCTGTCATAGAGTGTTTGGTACACTCAGTGTATGATCAACAATGCTTCACAACATGGCAGGTCAGTTTTAACCATTGTAGATATGGTTTCAACACATAAAACAGCTGTGTCCCTTATATTGGCAAATAGCCATCAATGGCTTAGATATGGACTATATGGCTTAGATATTCCCCCTTCACCGACAACTGTGTAGGAGTATAGCCCTTTGAGGGTGAGAAGGCGGCAGCAGTTTCTATCTTACCCAGTGGTTTTCAAAATTCATGGTGGTGACTGCAGGCCCAAAGGAGCGAGCGGGGTTCATACTGGCTCCTGTGTATGGGATCTAGAACACAAAGCATGGCACAGAGGTGTTAACATGAGGGCATTGTAGAGAGAGAGACATGGAGCAAGACCTAGCCAGAGCTGACACAACACCTACAGTAGTGTATTGTTCCACTTGAATACATGAAGTAGATAATGAAACAATGACAGTATATATCATCATGGGAAATGTATGCTGGTATTCCATAGATATACAGTACATGGTACTAGTTAGAGATAGAATCCCGCTCACTGCGAACAGATGGCCGATGGCTACAGCGACTCCAATGGCGAGGCCAGCCGAGCCGTTAAGGTGCGAGCGTTTGGGGTCGCAGGTGGCGAACACGGTGAAGACCAGCTGGAAGGTGATCAGGAGCTCCACCAACAGGGCTTGGCCCATGTTGAGCTTAGGGTTCACCTGGGAAACAAGAGTAAGACTTAGCAACAGTCTGTATGTCTTCGTCTATGAATGAACAGTACTTTATGGCATCAATCCATACCAGACCTGGGTTCAAATAGTATTTAAAAATATTTTCAAATACTTTAGCTGTGCTTGATTGAGCTTGCCTGATGGAGTAGTCCCAAAATAGCCCATAGGTGTCAACTCTGACTGTTGCTAGCTAGATTCTCAGATTTTTAAGGCTAAACTATATGTCTTACCATAGTCACTCCAAGGCCCCCTCTGACAGACACTGGTGTCACCAGGTAGAGGAGCCCTGCCCCAGTGATCGCCCCCAGGCACTGGGCAGCCAGGTAGAAGACACCCTTGGCCAGGCTCAGCTTCCTGGTCACCACCATGGCCGCTGTGACCGCCGGGTTGATGTGACTGCCACTGATGTGTCCGAAGCATTGCACCATGGTGGCGATGGCCAGGCCAAAGCACAGCGAGATGAGGACCAGGTCTGCGGGGGGAGGGTTGTCCGACTCGGCTGCCCAGTTGATGGTGGAGCCCAGGCTGAGGAGGACGAAGATCAGGGAGGCTAGGTACTCGGCTGACACAGCTCTCCAGAAATCCTTGCTCCAGATTCCTTTGAACGCCACCATGATGGGGTGCTGGTTACACGCTGACAGGCAACTCCTGGTAAAATAATAATGAATTCATAAATGAAAGGATTATCCCAGTTAGTTATTCTCCATCTGTCTGTGTGTCTGGAAATTCACTGAACCCTTCCAGGGAAGGGAACTTGCTGCTGGGCACAACATTTAAAACTCTAGGGAATAGAGTCAGTGGCCTCCCATCACACACTTTGCCAGGCAGCATAGCGCACACTATGCTAAGGACATACAGTAGAGGGATGCACTATGCTAAGGACATACAGTAGAGGGATGCACTATGCTAAGGACATACAGTAGAGGGATGCACTATGCTAAGGACATACAGTAGAGGGATGCACTATGCCATTTTGCAATCAATGTGTTTATAATAAGCTACATACAAATGGTATATATACTTCAACAATGGAATACTTTCAAAGAGAGAGAGAGAGAGAGTGACTGACTGGACAGTGAGTGACTGACTGACTGACTGGAGAGAGAGGGTCTGTCTGACTCACTGACTGGAGAGAGAGACTGACTGACTGACTGACTGACTGACTGACTGACTGACTGACTGGAGAGAGAGAGTGTCTGACTGACTGACTGACTGACTGACTGGAGAGAGAGAGTGTCTGACTGACTGACTGACTGACTGACTGGAGAGAGAGAGTGTCTGACTGACTGACTGACTGACTGACTGGAGAGAGAGAGTGTCTGACTGACTGACTGACTGACTGACTGACTGGAGAGAGAGAGTGTCTGACTGACTGACTGACTGACTAGAGAGAGAGAGTGTCTGACTGACTGACTGACTGACTGACTGGAGAGAGAGAGTGTCTGACTGACTGACTGACTGACTGGAGAGAGAGAGTGTCTGACTGACTGACTGACTGACTGACTGGAGAGAGAGAGAGTGTCTGACTGACTGACTGACTGACTGGAGAGAGAGAGTGTCTGACTGACTGACTGACTGGAGAGAGAGTGTCTGACTGACTGACTGACTAACTGACTGAGAGAGAGTGTCTGACTGACTGACTGACTGACTGGAGAGAGTGACTGACTGACTGACTGGAGAGAGAGAGTGTCTGACTGACTGACTGACTGACTAACTGACTGGAGAGAGAGTGTCTGACTGACTGACTGACTGACTGACTGACTGGAGAGAGAGAGTGTCTGACTGACTGACTGGAGAGAGAGTGTCTGACTGACTGACTGACTGGAGAGAGAGAGTGTTTCTGACTGACTGACTGACTGACTGACTGACTGACTGGGGAGAGAGAGAGAGTGTTTCTGACTGACTGACTGACTGGGGAGAGAGAGTGTGTTTCTGACTGACTGACTGACTGACTGGGGAGAGAGTGTCTGACTGACTGACTGAAGAGAGAGTGTCTGACTGACTGGGGATAGAGTGACTGACTGACTGACTGACTGGAGAGAGAGAGTGTCTGACTGCAGAGAGAGTGTCTGACTGACTGACTGACTGACTGACGAGAGAGAGAGAGAGAGAGTGTCTGACTGACTGGAGAGAGAGTGTGACTGACTGTCTGACTGGAGACTGACTGACTGTAGAGAGATTGACTGACTGACTGACTGGAGAGAGAGTGTCTGACTGACTGACTGGAGAGAGAGTGTCTGACTGACTGACTGACTGACTCACTGGAGAGAGAGTGTCTGACTGACTCACTGGGGAGAGAGTGTCTGACTGACTCACTGGGGAGAGAGTGTCTGACTGACTCACTGGGGAGAGAGTGTCTGACTGACTGACTCACTGGGGAGAGAGTGTCTGACTGACTGACTGACTGGGGAGAGAGTGTCTGACTGACTGACTGACTGGGGAGAGAGTGTCTGACTGACTCACTGGGGAGAGAGTGTCTGACTGACTGACTGGGGAGAGAGTGTCTGACTGACTGACTGACTGGGGAGAGAGTGTCTGACTGACTGACTGACTGGGGAGAGAGTGTCTGACTGACTGACTGACTGGGGAGAGAGTGTCTGACTGACTGACTGACTGACTGACTGACTGGGGAGCTGAGTGTCTGACTGACTGGAGAGAGTGTCTGACTGACTGGAGAGAGAGGGTGTCTGACTGACTGGAGAGAGACTGACTGACTGACTGACTGACTGGAGAGAGAGAGTCTGACTGACTGACTGGCGAGACAGTGTCTGACTGACTGCAGAGAGAGTGTCTGACTGACTGACTGTTGGAAGTTGCAATATGTCACATCCTTGATACCTAGACAATCTAAACCCAGTGACCCAATGCCTGACCTGAACTCATGACTTGTTTAGTTATCATATTTCAGATTATAAAGCATTTGAACAAGTTGCATACAGTATTTCATAAATAACAAATGTATTTATGAATAAATGTTTTTATGGTTCAGAAATATGAATAGTCTGAAGATCTATGAACTCGTTAAAGCATCTTGTATTCAGTATTTAATTGCTTTGAGTGTCATTTAAACAACATGCATTAACAAGGCAAGTTTGCGTTGTATCCTATTATAAATAATAATCATTTTCCTAATTCCATTTAGAACTTACCATAAACAAATACAAGATCTCCCACTCTCCTCTATTGCTTGTGCTTTCTCTTCACTCATTCTGCAACAATCTGATTGAATGAGAGAAATGTCTCTGTACTGCACACAATAAAGAACAATCAAATGTATTAAGTCCCAAAATGTCTACTTACAGATGTGCAGCAGTTGGCTGGTAATGACAGAGTGCTAGAGTGGAAGAGAAAGTAGTTGTGGGTCTGTCAGATAAAAATCATCCACGCATTGTGCTGGGATCGCTTCAAGGAGCTTTACTGCATTAGTAACGGGGCATCACCCACAGGAGAGGATGGACCCCTTTCCAGTACACGACACACTGTTGTCACGTACATATGCGCGCAACTCTTGGCTGCAGTAAGAAAGCCATTGTCGTCTGTGTCCATTCAACATAGCTTAGATGTATGTTTTATTACCTCTAAACAAAATCACTTTTTTGGGTTCTCATCAATGACGTTGATGTTTTGATTTTTGCTTGAACGGTCGCTAAGATTATATTTGGTTGTGATCTTTGCAAACAAACTATTTTGGATGCAGCATTTGTTAGCTAGAATGCTTGTTAGCTAGAATGCTCATTGACATAGGCTGTAGCAAAAGCTAGCCAAAGAGCCACTTTACTGGTTGAAGTTGAAATGTTTTTGAAGTATAATGCAGTTGATTTGCGATGATGACACAAATTATATTAAGCAGGACATTCATACAAGCCTTAAAACTTCTTAGGGCTGTTTGACAACTTCTAGTGAAATTGGAGGGCACGCAATTCAAATAAATAATCATAAAATTATGGATATTAAATATCTAGGTACATACAAGTGTCTTATATTGGTTAAAAGCTTAAATTATTTTTAATCTAACTTCATTGGCCAATTTACAATAAGCTTTACAGCAAAAGCATGCCATGCGATTGTTTGAGGACGACGCCCCACATCAAAATATTTTTCAACCAACACATGCTTCATAAAATCAAAAATGGCGATTAAATATTCATTTACTTTTTGAAAAACTTCCTCTGATTTGCAATCCAAAGGGTCCCAGCTACAACATGCATGGTCGTTTTGTTAGATAAAATCCTTCTTTATAACCCAACAAGTCTGTATAGTTGGCGACATCGATTTGAGTAATCCACTCGTTCAACGTTCAGAGAAAGGAATTCAAAAAGCCACCGATAAACTTTGTTAAAACAAGTCATAATACATTTCTATTTAATCCTCAGGTACCCTAAAATGTAATTAAACTATAATATTTCATATTGAAAGTAGTATGTTCAATAGGAAAGTAAAATTAGCAGGCGCGTGTACTCTTCATCGCGCGCACACAAACTAATTTCCAACTCTGACTCCCTGTACCAAAACTCAAAATTCTTCCTTGTTTGGGAAGAAACAAGACTGAAACCTTGAACAAAGGCTGTTGACATCTAGTGGAAGCCATAGGAATTGCAATCTGGGAGCTGGAATTGCATATGCTCCATAGCTTTCCATTACAAGAGCATGGATGCTCAAAAAGAAATTTCCGGTTGGTTTTTCATTGGATTTTCTCCTACCATATCAATTGTGTTATATTCTCCTACATTATTCTTCAACATTATTTCTACAAACGTCAGTGTTTTCTATCCAATGGTGCCAATTATATGCATATCCTGGCTTCTGGGCTTGAGTAACAGGCAGTTTACTTTGGGCACATCAGTCAGACAGGAAGTGGAGAAAAATAGACCGTAGCCTGAAGAAATCCTATTATAATCCAAAATGTGTGTGAATTGCACTCTTAAGCAACATGTACATATTGAAGTTTTTTGCTGGAGTTCTATAAGAACTCCCATGTGGTCCTCCACCAACTTACGCGCATTGCTATTATGTGGCAATGTTTTCAAACACAGAAAGAGGTCTATACTTCAGCGTGAGGGCAGAGCAGTTCCCGCCCACAAGATCTTGTGCATACAAATTGCATAGAGGCAGACACGTGACCAAGCACAATTTTGTTTTAGTAATCATAGCCTACTCAGAACTGCTGTTCTTATCAGAATTGTAAACATGCTGAACCAAACAAATTATTTTGCCAATTGTGATAAAATTGTAGTATCCCTTGTTATCACTGACAAACTGAAATGGTCAACCAACACAGACAGTGGGGTGAAGAATGTACAACAGCGCCTCTTCAATCTCAGGAGGCTGAAGAAATTTGGCTTGGCACCTAAAACCATGTATCACCGCCTGGTACGGCTACTGCACCGCCACCAACCGCAGAGCTCTCCAGAGGGTAGTGCGGTCTGCCCAAAGCATCACCGGGGGTAAACTACCTGCCCTCCAGGACACTTACAGCACCCGATGTCACGGAAAGGCCAAAAAGATCATCAAGGGCAACAACCACTCGAGCCACTGCCTGTTCACCCCACTCATCCAGATGGCGAGGTCAGTACAGATGAATCAAAGCTGGGACCGAGAGACTGAAAAACAGCTTCTCCAGGCCATCAAACTGTTAAATTCTGTTAAATAGCTCTCACTAGCACATTAGAGACTGCTGCCCTATATACATAGACTTAGAATCACTTCACTTTAATAATGGAACACTAGTTACTTTACTCATCTCATATGTATATTCTGTATTCTATTCTACTGTATCTTAGTCTATGCCACTCTGACATTGCTCGCCAATATTTATATATTCTTAATTCCTTTATTTTAGATTTGTGTGTACTGTTGTTAGATATTTCTGCACTGTTGGAGCTAGAAACACAAGCATTTTGCTACACCCGCAATAACATCTGCTAAACACGTGTATGTGACAAGTAACATTTGATTTGATTTTGATTTGTTAGGCTTAAAAAGCTCCAAAATTAAGACACTTGGATGTGCCATGTCAAATACATCATGAGAGAAGACACACACAGATTCAAATAAACCTGTTGCTGCGCCTAGTTGTTTGATTGTAAGGGGAGTAATAGATTACAAAAAACGGTAACTGTAATCCATTACATTACCAGCAAATATATTGTAATCAGTATTGTAAACATTGTAACTTTTGAAAAACTACATGATTACTTCAATAATTACTTTTAAATTCACAAGGGATGTTTGCAAAAATAAATGACACTTCTCTGTTTTCTCAATGACATTCACATCAGTATTAAAAAAAAGCTGCAAGTTTAAGTTTGTTCCACCTGAGTGAGTCTGAGAAGTCAGAGACCACTATGATGACACACCAAATGTGTTTGATGGATTGTGGGAAAAGAGCAGGAAGAGGTTTTGTAGGCTACAGTCCAAGCTATGTCTTCCAATGGTGCGACTGCTTCTGCATCCTAAGATTATCCAACTTGAATAAACGCTTGGAGGTAAGGATGACAGCAGTGGTGTAGTCTTCAGCGATACGGTTTCACTTATTATTGATGTCTACATAGCACATTGATGTGAATCACACTGCTGCTCTCTCATTTAGCTATTTGTGCCTTACGGATTGTGGATGGCTGTTCACAAATATGTATTTGAACCCAATAATGGTTGAATTCAAGAAGTTTAAGCAGCCTATAAATCATTGCTTTTGAAAGCAGTGGACAGCCAGTGAAAAATGCGCTTTTGCAACAGCTGTGTAGTGTGGATCCCAGCCTATGGTATAAAAGTGGGGCTTTTATTGCTCAATCTATTTCATGCTGATAAAAAAATCCATAGGTCTAATGGACATACGCTCAAACTTACATACTTTTGATAGACTTAAAGGGACAATCTGTAGTTGCTACATCCATTTTTGGGTTTATAAATGATGTGTATATATATCAATTGATTCTTGAAGAATACAACTTATACATGACTCATGAGCTTAGTTCAACTGTTCAAAATATACGCTTGTTTTTCTCCAATGTTTGTAAGCATTGTACAAACAAACACTGTATAGCCTCATAACATGGTTAAAACAATAATTTTGATATCATGGATGGTCAGTCCTTGCATCCATAGCTCTGCCTATTAATCTGAGAATGGTTACATTTCTCCAGGCCCATCCCTCAGCTTTTTACCAAAACAGAGGTGGGTTGCCGGTTTTGTTATTGTTTCATCTGTGGATTTGCCCTTTAAGCAGCTGCATATTATCAATGTGTCACCAACAAAAAAGGTAAAAAATAGACCTACAGCAAATGCAGCATATGGCATTCATTGTTCACATGTAAATAGCAATTTTCAGTAGTGCTCAAAGCATGCCGTTCCATGAGCGCAGCATTTATTTTTCAGCTCGAATCAATGAGCCCAATCAGTCCTCCATGACAACAAAATCATGAACAACAGAGTAGGGCTGGCTAATAAGTCCTTCGATTTTGGGGTCATGCTCAGGTAAATCAATTTGGCTAATCTATACTTTCATATTTCCAAGTCGTGTTCTTGAAGATCAAGGTGTATAACATTTATTGGAATGACTGGAATTCTGATAGACTTTGGTTTTTAATGTAAAAATATAATTTAATCTTATTATTATATGTAGTAGAAAGCGATGGGTTAGAAGAAGCCTACATAACCAACACATAAAGTACAATTTAACATCCATATATGGCCAGCTATGTAAACTTTAACATTGATTTATCCTGCAATAGACAGGCATTAGAAGACAAAAATGTCTCTTAATAAGGAGAAAGTCATCTAAAAGTAACTGAATGTGATCAGATTACATTACTGAGTTTGGGTAATCCAAAAGTTACATTACTGATTACAATTTTGGACAGGTAACTAGTAACTAACGG
Source organism: Salmo salar (assembly GCF_965601325.2). Taxonomy (NCBI): domain Eukaryota; kingdom Metazoa; phylum Chordata; class Actinopteri; order Salmoniformes; family Salmonidae; genus Salmo; species Salmo salar. The sequence continues at coordinate 30,506,495 of NC_138293.1, forward strand.
ATTACATTTGTAAAGTAACCTACCCAACCCTAATTGTATGCTTGTTGTGTTCTGGTGCTTAAAAGATGAGTCCTGCTGAGGGTCTGAGGTTTGTCTTTATTCAATCTGGTTCACATGGGGGGTAAGGAAAGGGGACATCAGTTGGACTGGACATCATATATAAGCTATGCCTCTTGTTAAGAAGAGCTCTGCTTTCATTCTCAGTATTTGACAACAATAGAATAATGACAGATATAAATAGATGAATGAATAGGAATTAGGCCTTGTGACATAAAATGACTTTCAGTTAGATAAAAACCTTTCACAACATAATGGAATACAAAACAGTGCAAATAGAAAGTGATACAAAATAACAAGCCACTCAATTATTTAAATGACCCACAATACGATTAAAGCTAGTCATTAACTCATAGATAGAAATCTATTTTTTGGGGGTATGATTTTTGTTCCTTTCTCACTCATCATTATTCACAATACTCACACGCATCTAAAAACAGGGTTTAACAGTTTCTTATTCACTGCTCAGCATTGCAAACTGTGATTTTATTTTAAAATGTTTTATTTATTTTTCCCTTTCGGAACGTCTACCGATTTACGGATGTAGCTTGAGATGCTGGACACGTGCTGCTAGCAGGTACAATCATTGGGCCATGACTTCTCACACACTGTTGCTATGGAATGCCATTTTAGTAATTAAATGAAATGAGTACTAAAGGTGTCTAAATTTGGGCTACCTCAGGAAGAAAAACTTAACTTAAATTCCTGACATCACACAAATACAACTTTTTCTAAGGTTACGAACCCCATTTAGTGACCTTTATACATTTTAAAAGGGGAGTGCGGGAGAGAATACAGCCTACCTTGTTCAGATGGAAACAGCTCTTAACGTCACAGAGCCCAACCAGGGGAGAGTCTCAATTGGTTTTGCTAACTCCTCCGTCCTCTTCTCGCCTCAAAAGTAATCGAGTAGAGGGTGGAGGACAGGAAACATTGAAAAGAAATGCACTTCTAAACCCAGAGGCATTACGAAGCAGACTCGACAGACCAGACCGTGGTTTGGGAAGTCAATAAGAAGTGAAAAATTATTCCTTAGTTCATTTTCTCGATTTCTAAAGGCACAACCGATTCGAGCCAATGTCTTAAGTAGCTGAACATGTTATTCCTCCAACTTCGTGAAAGTGACAAACTGACACGTTTTCATCTGTCCTAAACAACTTTATATCGAAAGAATACCTTTGATTTGACGGAATGCAAATGCACAGTTCGGCGCAACACGACCGTTAGACCCGATGACTTGTTTCATTCTATAGGTAGAAGACTCCTGATATCTCCAGGAGTGGTAAGTATAATTTGTCTTTATCTGTTGTGGCCTAGTATTGTCTTTTTGCCAGCTAGGGTCATCTACTTTAAGTGCTGCCTGTCTTCCCAGTAGCCTACTTGGTGTGTGAACTGCTGACTGCTCATAATTTACAGATAGTTGTTGACACATCAACCAGGATCAAGTGGCAGGACAATTTGTTACTCGTTTTGGTAATCAGTGGCTGTATTGGAGAGGGAGGGGTTTCACCTCTCCTAGGCAATCAGCAATTAGTACAGGGAGGTGTGCTCCCCACTGTGTTTTCTCAGAGGCGGTCTCAGCACCAAAACTAAGACTGTCGCCGAAACAAAGATGGTTCTGCGGCTTTGTTCTGCAGAGTTTTTCGAGGAAGGAAAGAGGAGAAGGCTCCACACGACTCTCTCACTTGAGTATCTTACCTGGTTATTTTCAGATATCAGTTTTGCCCTTTTTGTAGCTTCGGCAACCATGTGTATGTTTTCTATACCTGTTCGCACCTCTTCCTGTAGGCTTTACAGATGCTCCCCACCCCTTGGCTGCAACCTTTGTAATTTAGTGTACCCTGCAAGCACAACTCGGGGAACTGCCGATCTGCAATCAAGAATGCTGTGTTAATCTCAGCCTATGCTGCCCTTCAGTCCCTTGACTTTTTGGCCTTTACGGAGACACGGATCACCCCAGACAACACTGCTACTCCAGCTGCTCTTTCTTCATCTGACTACGTTGTCTCTCATAGTCCGAGTGCATCTGGTTGTTGCGGTGGTGGCACAGGTATACTAATTTCTCTTAAGTGGAGATTTCCTATTTTTTTCCCTCTCTCACCTGTCCATCTCCTCATTTGAATTCCATGCTGCCACTGTCACTTATCCACTCAAACTTAACATTATTGTCATCTATCACCCACCAGGTAGCCTTGGAGAGTTCCTCAATGAGCTTGACACCTTGATAAGCTAATTTCCTGACGATGGCTCCCTACTAATCGTACTTGGCAACTTCAACCGCCCAAAGTCTGCCTTCGATTAATTTCTTTCCCCTCCTTGCCTCTTTTGACCTCACCCTTTCCCAATCCCCTCCAACTCACAAGGCAGGCAATACGCTTGATCTCATCCTTACTAGAGGCTGCTCGCTTACTAATCTCACTGCAACCCCCCCTCCAGGTCTCTGATCACTACTTTGTTTCCTTTTCTGTCTCCCTTTCCTCCAACCCTAACCACTCAGCCCCCTACCCAGATGGTCATGCGCCATTGCAATCTTAGCTCTCTCTCTCCCACTACTCCTTCCTATTCTATCCTATCATCTCTCCCTTCTGCTAAATACTTATCCCTCCTGTCTCCTGATTCTGCCTCTTTGACCTTACTTTCCTCCCTTTCCACATCCTATCATGGCATTCCAATTCATCCCAAAGGTGTTTGATGGGGTTGAGGTCAGGGCTCTGTGCAGGTCAGTCAAGTTCTTCTATACCGATCTCAACAAACCATTACTGTATGGACCTCACTTTGTGCACTGGGGCATTGTCATGCTGAAACAGGAAAGGGCCTTCCCCAAACTGTTGCCGCAAAGTTGGAATCACAGAATCGTCTAGAATGTCATTGTATGCTGTAGCATTAAGATTTCCCTTCACTGGAACTAAGGGGCCTAGCCCGAACCATGAAAACCAGCTCCAGACATTATTCCTCCTCCACCAAACTTTACAGTTGGCACTATGCATTGGGGCAGGTAGCGTTCTCCTGGCATCCGCCAAATCCAGATTCGTCCGTCGGACTGCCAGATGGTGAAGTGTGATTCATCACTCCACAGAATGCGTTTCCACTGCTCCAAAGTCCAATGGTGGCGAGCTTTACACCCCTCCAGCCAACGCTTGGAATTGTGCATGGTGATCGTAGGCTTGTGTGCGGATGCTCAGCCATGCAAACCCATTTCATAAAGCTCCTGAAGAACAGTTATTGTGCTGATGTTGCTTCCAGAGGCAGTTTGGAACCGAGGACAGACAATTTTTACACACTAAACACTTCAGCGGTCCTGTTCTTGGAGCTTGTGTGGCCTACCACTTCCTGGCTGAGCCGTTGTTGCTCCTAGACTTTTCCACTTCACACTGACAGCACTTACAGTTGACCAGGGCAGCTCTAGCAGGGCAGAAATCTGACCAACTGTCTTGTTGGAAAGGTGGAATCCTATGACGGTGCCACGTTAAAAGTCACTGAGCTCTTCAGTAAGGCAATTCTACTGCCAATGTTTGTCTATGGAGATTGCATGGCTGTGTGCTCAATTGTATACACCTGTCAGCAACAGGTGTGGCTGAAATAGCCAAATCCACTAATTTGAAGGGGTGTCCACATACCTTTGTATATATGGTGTATATGAGGATGGTGTGTATATGACTAGAATACAGTATATACATACAGTATGAAGTTTGTAAGACATTATGTAAACAAAGTGACCAGTGTTCCGTGACTATGTACATAAGGCAGCAGTCTCTAAGGTGCAGGGTTGAGTACCGGGTGGTAGCCGGCTGGTAAAAGTGACTGAGTTCAGGGCAGGGTACTGGGCAGATGCAAGATAGTGGTGATTTTCACAGTCTGATGGCCTGGAGATTGAAGCAGTTTTTTAGTCTCTAGGTCCCAGCTTTGATACACATGTACTGTCTCCGCTTTCTAGATGGTAGCGTTGTGAACAGGCCGTGGCTGAGGTCCTTGATGATCTTTGCCTTGCTGTGACACCAGGTGCTGTAGATGTCCAGGAGGGCGGGCAGTGTGCCCCTGGTGACGTGTTTGGCTGACAGCACCACCATTTGGAGAGCCCTGCGGTTGTGGACGGGGCAATTGCAGTACAAGGCGGTGATACAGGCCGATAGGATGCTCTAAATGGTGCATCTGTAGAAGATTGTGAGGGTGTTAGGGACCAAGACAAATTTATTCAGCCTCCTTCACCACACTATCTGTGTGGATGGACCATTTCAGGTTGTCAGGGATGTGCACTCCGAGGAACTTGAAGCTTTTCACGCTCTCCACTGCAGCCCTGTCAATGTGGATGGGGGCGTGCTCTCTCTGCTGTCTTCTGAAGTCCATGATCAGCTGCTTTGTTTTGATGACTTTGAGGGAGAGGTTATTTTCCTGGCACTACTCCGCCAGGGCCCTCACCTCCTCCCTGTAGGTTGTCTCGTCATTGTTGGTAATCAGACCTACCACTGTTGTGTCATCTGCAAACTTGATGATTGAGTTGGATTCATGCGTGGCCAAACAACCATGGGTGAACAGGGAGTACAGAAGGGGGCTGAGCACGCAACCTTGTGGGCCCCCCGTGTTGAGGATCAGCATAGAGGAGGTGTTATTGCCTACCTTCACCACCTGAGGTTGGCCCATCAGAAAATCCAGGACCCAGTTGCACAGGGCGGGGTTCAGACCGGGGCCCCAAGCTTAATGATGAGCTTGGAAGGCACTACGGTGATGAAGGCTGAGCTGTAGTCAGTGAACAGCATTTTTACATAGATATTCCTCTTGTCTTGATGTGACTGTGCAGTGCAATGGCGATTGCGTCATCCTTGGGGTGGTATGCAAATTATAGTGGTTCTAGGGTGTCGGGTAAGGTGGAGATGATATGATCCTTAATTAGCCTCTCAAAGCACTTCATGATGACAGAAATGAATGCTACGGGGTGATAGTCATTTAGTTCAGTTACCTTTGCTTTCTTGGGTACAGGAATAGTGGACATCTTGAAGCAGGTGTGGACAACAGACTGGGATAGGGCGAGATTGAATATGTCCATAAACACATAGCCAGCTGGTCTGCACATGTTCTGAGGACGCAGCTTGGGATGTCATCTGGGCAGGCTGCATTATGAGGGTTAACATGGATAAACATCTTAGTCATGTATATAGACTTTTTTGTTTTCTTTTTTTCTACAGATTTATTGACTGTATGTTTTGTTTATTCCATGTGTTGTTGTATGTGTCGAATTGCTATGCTTTATCTTGGCCAGGTCGCAGTTGCAAATGAGAACTTGTTCTCAACTAGCCTACCTGGTTAATAAATAAAGGTTAAATAAAAAAATGTCAGCCACAGAGAACAAGAGCTCACAATCCTTGTGAATAGCGGTGGCACCGTGTTTTCCTTGACGCGGGCAAAGGAGGTGTTTAGCTTGTCCGGGTACATGGTGTCTGTGTCTGTGACGTGGCTGGCTTTCCCTTTATGATCTGTGATTGTCTGGAGTCCCTGCCACATATGTCTCATGTGTGAGCAGTTGAATTTCGACTCCACTTTGTCCGTGTACTGTCGTTTTGCTTGTTTAATTGCCTTAGGTCATAGCTGGTCTATTTGTACACCTTCAGTGTTCCCAGTCACCTTGCCATGGTTAACCTGTTGGGGGTAGGGGGCAGTATTTGCACGGCCGGATAAAAAACGTACCCAATTTTATCTGGTTATTACTACTGCCCAGAAACTAGAATATGCATATAATTATTGGCTTTGGATAGAAAAGACCCTAACGTTTCTAAAACTGTTTGAATGGTGTCTGTGAGTATAACAGAACTCGTATGGCAGGCAAAAACCTGAGAAGATTCCTTATAGGAAGTGGCCTGTCTGACAACTTCTTGGGCTTCTTGACTCTCTTTATTGAAAACTTAGGATCTCTGCTGTAACGTGACACTTCCTACGGCTCCCATAGGCTCTCAGAAGGCGGGAAAAAGCTGAATGATGTCTTTGCAGCCCCTGACTGAAAAACATTAGCGCCTTTGGTAAGTGGTCTATCAGAGGACAATGGGACTGAGGCGCATGCACGAGGCGACCCCATGTTTTTATTTTCTCTCTCTTTGAACGTAAACACGGTTTCCCGGTCGGAATATTATCGCTTTTTTACGAGAAAAATTGCATAAAAATTGATTTTAAACAGCGGTTGACATGCTTCGAAGTACGGTAATGGAATATTTAGAATTTTTTTGTCACGAAACGCGTCGGGCGCGTCGGGCGCCTTCTTTACCCTTCGGATAGTGTCTTGAACGCACGAACAAAACAGAGGATATTTGAACATAACTATGGATTATTTTGAACCAAACCAACATTTGTTATTGAAGTAGAAGTCCTGGGAGTGCATTCTGACGAAGAACAGCAAAGGTAATCAAACTTTTCTAATAGTAAATCTGACTTTGGTGAGGGCTAAACTTGGTGGGTGTCTAAATAGCTAGCCCGTGATGGCTGGGCTATCTACTGAGAATATTGCAAAATGTGCTTTCACCGAAAAGCTATTTTAAAATCGGACATAGCGATTGCATAAAGGAGTTCTGTATCTATAATTCTTAAAATAATTGTTATGTTTTTTGTGAACGTTTATTGTGAGTAATTTAGTAAATTCACCGGAAGTTTGCGGTGGGTATGCTAGTTCTGAACGTCACATGCTAATGTAAAATCTGGTTTTTGATATAAATATGAACTTGATTGAACAAAACATGCATGTATTGTATAACATAATGTCCTAGGATTGTCATCTGATGAAGATCATCAAAGGTTAGTGCTGCATTTAGCTGTGGTTTGTGTTTATGTGACATTATATGCTAGCTTGAAAAATGGGTGTCTGATTATTTCTGGCTGGGTACTCTGCTGACATAATCTAATGTTTTGCTTTCGTTGTAAAGCCTTTTTGAAATTGAAGTAATAGCATTTCTAAATTATTTGAATAACGCACCACGGGATTCCACTGGCTGTTGAGTAGGTGGGACGATTCGTCCCACCTAGCCCAGAGAGGTTAAATGCAGTGGTTCGCGATTTTAAGTGTTGCGTGAATGCGGCCGTCTATCCACGGTTTTTGAATATACACTGCCATGACGGTGACCAATGACAATTCTCTCTGTATATAATGTGGTCCGCATTTGATGGTGAGGTATTCCAGATCGGGAGAACAAAAATACTTGAGTTCCTGTGCGTTACCACAATCACACCATGAGTAGTTAATCATGAAACATACACCTCTACGTTTCTTTTTCCCAGAGAGTTCTTTCTTCCCATCCACGCGATGAATGGAGAACTCCGGTGACTGAATGGGCGGGGACAGTATATCTGGAGAGAGCCATGATTCTGTGAAACAAAGTATGTTACAGTCCCTGATGTCTCTCTGGAAGGATATCCTCGCCCTGAGCTAGTCTACTGTATTGTCCATAGACTGAACGTTATCAAGTAATAAAGTCGGAAGCAGTGGATGGTATGCATGCTTCCAGAGTCTGACTAAAAGCCCACTTCTTATTACTCTTCTCTGGTGACGGTGTCTTGAAGTAGCCCCTGGGATGAATGGAATTGGCTCGGGAAGTTCAAACAAATGATCCAAGTGAGGGAAGTTGAATTTCTGATCGAATATCCAAAAGTTATTTCCGGCTGTATGTAATAACCCAAGAAACGTTCTGAGCAAATAATGTAAGAAATAACACACACACAAAATATATACTGTACAGTTGGCTAGCAGCTATAAACATGGTGACCATGTCTTTCGGCGCCATCTTGTTAACATCTTGTTAGTTGTTTGATTAAGTGCCATATCTGTCTGGATGTAAAGACAGAACATTTCTCTTTAGACATCAGTGATAATTAACTTTTATGGCCAACCCATGTAGGTGTGGAAGGTCACCGACGCACCACCCTGGTTCTTGATTTCTGTCATACAGTTGGGTCAATTGGGTCAATCTTTACTGATCTAAAACCAAATCTAAGGAAGACAGTTTGCTTGAGAAATAACTCAGTTGAGTGTTTCAAGACTGAAAGCAAAACAAAGCTAAGGTAAACAGGCTGCCACCCAGTTTAATAGTGCTTGATATTTTTTAAATTAACAAACCTTTAATATTATAGCAAATATGAAAGCTCAGTGTTAAGCTTAAACCCATAGTACATTTAAGCTTGAATATCAATGAGTCCTATGAACAGTGATAGAGTAACTCATTAGTATTATTGTTAAGTTAGCAAGTTCACTAGCTAACATTAGAATTCAGCTAACCACGGTTGGCGGTCATCAGCTATCCTTCAGCTAGAAAAGCTATCGCCACTTTTGTACAACGCGACTCAGACCAGAGCATACCGGACCTATTTTCTCTCCATATCCCCAGATTTCTACCGCAAGCTCTGGACATTTACACCTGGATCTTGCAGCTAGCTAGCTGCTATCCGAGTGACTATTGGCTAACGTTGGTCCTGGAGCTAACATCAATTATTCTGGAGCTAGCCAGCTGAAGAGTTCCATCAGCCACTCCTGGGCTACAATCACCTATCCGGACCCATTTTACTGCCGATGCGGAGCCCCATCGGGTCTTCATGACTGGACTACCGACGTTATCTGCCCGAGGGAGTTATCCAACTGGCCCCTCCGCCGCGACGTACCCTGAACGCCCATCTGCGGCCAGCTAATCGTTAGCTGTCTTATCGGCTGCTATCTGAATAGGTCTATCGGCCAATTTTCTTGGGACACTATAACTATTTTGCCAATTGGATTGGTCCCCTCTACCACACGGGGCCCCAGTAATCTACCGACGGAAACGCACGAGGTGGCTAATAACAGACCATCTTCTGCCAACTTGCTACCCATGGCCCGGCTAGCTGTCTGAATCGCCGTGTCCGCAACCGACCTCACTACTCATTGGACCCTTTTGATCACTTGGCGAAGCATGCCTCTCCTTAATGTCAATATGCCTTGTCCATTGCTGTTCTGCTTAGTGTTTATTGGCTTATTTCACTGTAGAGCCTCTAGCCCTGCTCATTATACCTTATCCAACCTCTCAGTTCCACCACCCACATATGCGATGACATCACCTGGTTTCAATGATGTTTCTAGAGATATCTCTCTCATCACTCAATGCCTAGGTTTACCTCCACTGTATTCACATCCTGCCATACCTTTGTCTTTACATTATACCTGGAAGCTATTTTATCGCCCCCAGGAACCTGCTCCTTTTACTCTCTGTTCCGGACATCCTAGACGACCAAGTCTCATAGCTTTTAGCCGTACCCTTATCCTACTCCTCCTCTGGCGATGTAGAGGTGAATCCAGGCCCTGCAGTGCCTAGCTCCAGTCCTATTCCCCAGGCGCTCTCTTTTGATGACTTCTGTAACCGTAATAGCCTTGGTTTCATGCATGTTAACATTAGAAGCCTCCTCCCTAAGTTTGTTTTATTCACTGCTTTAGCACACTCTGCCAACCCGGATGTCCTAGCCGTGTCTGAATCCTGGCTTAGGAAGACCACTAAAAGCTCTGAAATCTCCATTCCTAACTACAACATTTTCAGACAAGATAGCAACACCACCCCCTTTGGCCATTCTATCTACTGCAGAGATAGCCTGCAGAGTTCTGTCCTACTATCCAGGTCTGTACCCAAACAATTTGAACTTCTACTTTTAAAGATCCACCTCTCTAAAAACAAGTCTCTCACCGTTGCCACCTGCTATAGACCACCCTCTGCCCCCAGCTGTGCTCTGGACACCATATGTGAACTGATTGCCCCCCCCATCTATCTTCAGAGCTCGTGCTGCTAGGTGACCTAAACTGGGACATGCTTAACACCCCAGCCATCCTACAAACTAAGCTTGATGCCCTCAATCTCACACAAATGATCAATGAACCTACCAGGTACCACCCCAAATCTGTAAACACGGGCACCCTCATAGATATCATCCTAACCAACTTGCCCTCTAAATACACCTCTGCTGTTTTCAACCAAGATCTCAGCGATCACTGCCTCATTGCCTGCATCCATAATGGGTCAGCGGTCAAATGACCTCCACTCATCACTGTCAAACGCTCCCCGAAACACTTCAGCGAGCAGGCCTTTCTAATTGACCTGGCACGGGTATCCTGGAAGGATATTGACCTCATCCCTTCAGTAGAGGATGCCTGGTTATTTTTTTTAAATGCCTTCCTAACCATCTTAAATAAGCATGCCCCATTCAAGAAATTTAGAACCAGGAACAGATATAGCCCTTGGTTCTCTCCAGACCTGACTGCCCTTAACCTGTTAGGGCTAGGGGGCAGTATTGACACGGCCGGATAAAAAACGTACCCGATTTAATCTGGTTACTACTCCTGCCCAGTAACTAGAATATGCATATAATTATTGGCTTTGGATAGAAAACACCCTAAAGTTTCTAAAACTGTTTGAATGGTGTCTGTGAGTATAACAGAACTCATATGGCAGGCCAAAACCTGAGAAGATTCCATGCAGGAAGTGGCCTGTCTGACAAGTTGTTGTTCATCTTGGCTCTTTTTATTGAAGACTGAGGATCTTTGCTATAACGTGACACTTCCTACGGCTCCCATAGGCTCTCAGAGCCCGGGAAAAAGCTGAACGATATCGAGGCAGCCTCTGGCTGAAACACATTATCGCATTTGGCAAGTGGCCGATCAGAGTACTATGGGCTTAGGCCCGAGTCGACCCCATGCGTTATTTTCTTTCGTCTGTTTACCTAAACGCAGATTCCCGGTCGGAATATTATCGCTTTTTTATGAGAAAAATGGCATAAAAATTGATTTTAAACAGCGGTTGACATGCTTCGAAGTACGGTAATGGAATATTTAGAATTTTTTTGTCACGAATTGTGCCATGCTCGTCACCCTTATTTACCCTTTCGGATAGTGTCTTGAACGCACGAACAAAATGCCGCTATTTGGATATAACAATGGATTATTTGGGACCAAACCAACATTTGTTATTGAAGTAGAAGTCCTGGGAGTGCATTCTGACGAAGACAGCAAAGGTAATAACATTTTTTCTTGTAGTAAATCTGACTTTGGTGAGTGCTAAACTTGCTGGGTGTCTAAATAGCTAGCCCTGTGATGCCGGGCGATCTACTGAGAATATTGCAAAATGTGCTTTGTTGTTATGCTTTTTGTGAACGTTTATCGTGAGTAATTTAGTAAATTCACCGGCAGTGTTCGGTGGGAATGCTAGTCACATGCTAGTCACATGCTAATGTAAAAAGCTGGTTTTTAGCTTAGCCCATAGAGGTTAACCAACACAAAAACATCCTGTGGTGTTCTGCATTAGCATCGAACAGCCCCCGTAATATGCACATTTTCAGGGAAGTTAGAAACCAATATACACATGCAGTTAGAAAAGCCAAGGCTAGCTTTTTCAAGCAGAAACTTGCTTCCTGCATCACAAACTAAAAAAAGTTCTGGGACACTGTAAAGTCCTTGGAGAATAAGAGCACCTCCTCCCAGCTGCCCACTGCACTGAGGATAGGAAACTCTGTCACCACTGATAAATCCACTATAATTGAACATTTCAATAAGCAGTTTTCTACGGCTGGCCATGCTTTCCACCTGGCTACCCCTACCCCGGTCAACAGCACTGCACTCCCCACAGCAACTCGCCAAAGCCTTCCCCATTTCTCCTTCTCCCAAATCCAGTCAGCTGATGTTCTGAAAGAGCTGCAAAATCTGGACCCCTACAAATCAGCCGGGCTAGACAATCTGGACCCTTTCTTTCTAAAATGATCTGCCGAAATTGTTGCAACCCCTATTACTAACCTGTTCAACCTCTCTTTCATGTCGTCTGAGATTCCCAAAGATTGGAAAGCAGCTGCGGTCATCCCCCTCTTCAAAGGGGGGGACACTCTTGACCCAAACTGCTACAGACCTGTATCTATCCTACCCTGCCTCTCTAAAGTCTTCGAAAGCCAAGTCAACAAACAGATTACCGACCATTTCGAATCCCACCGCACTTTCTCCGCTATGCAATCTGGTTTCAGAGCTGGTCATGGGTGCACCTCAGCCACACTCAAGGTCCTAAACGATATCTTAACCGCCATCGATAAGAAACAATACTGTACAGCCGTATTCATTGACCTGGCCAAGGCAGACTCAACAGCCTTGGTTTCTCAAATGATTGCCTGGCCTGGTTCACCAACTACTTCTCTGATAGAGTTCAGTGTGTCAAATCGGAGGGCCTGTTGTCCGGGCCTCTGGCAGTCTCTATGGGGGTGCCACAGGGTTCAATTCTTGGGCCGACTCTTTTGTCTGTATACATCAATGATGTCGCTCTTGCTGCTGCTGATTCTCTGATCCAACTCTACACAGACGACACCATTCTGTATACTTCTGGCCCTTCTTTGGACACTGTGTTAACTACCCTCCAGACGAGCTTCAATGCCATACAACTCTCCTTCCATGGCCTCCAACTGCTCTTAAATACAAGTAAAACTAAATGCATGCTCTTCAACCCATCACTGCCTGCACCTGCCCGCCCGTCCAGCATCACTACTCTGGACGGTTCTGACATAGAATATGTGGACAACTACAAATATCTAGGTGTCTGGTTAGACTGTAAACTCTCCTTCCAGACTCACATCAAACATCTCCAATCCAAAGTTAAATCTAGAATTGGCTTCCTATTTCGCAACAAAGCATCTTTCACTCCTGCTGCCAAACATACCCTCGTAAAACTGACCATCCTACCGATCCTCGACTTCGGCGATGTCATTTACAAAATAGCCTCCAATACCCTACTCAACAAATTGGATGCAGTCTATCACAGTGCCATCCGTTTTTTTTTCACCAAAATCCCATATACTACCCACCACTGCGACCTGTACGCTCTCGTTGGCTGGCCCTCGCTTCATACTCGTCGCAAAACCCACTGGCTCCAGGTCATCTACAAGACCCTGCTAGGTAAAGTTCCCCCTTATCTCAGCTCGCTGGTCACCATAGCAGCACCCACCTGTAGCACGCGCTCCAGCAGGTATATCTCTCTGGTCACCCCCAAAGCCAATTCCTCCTTCGGCCGCCTCTCCTTCCAGTTCTCTGCTGCCAATGACTGGAACGAACTACACACATCTCTAAAACTGGAAACACTTATCTCCCTCACTAGCTTTAAGCACCAGCTGTCAGAGCAGCTCACAGATTACTGCACCTGTACATAGCCCATCTATAATTTAGCCCAAACAACTACTTCTTCTCCTACTGTATTTATTTATTTTATTTAGCTCCTTTGCACCCCATTATTTCTATTTCTACTTTGCACTTTCTTCCACTGCAAATCTACTATTCCAGTGTTTTACTTGCTATATTGTATTTACTTCGCTACCATGGCCTTTTTTGCCTTTACCTCTCTTATCTCACCTCATTTGCTCACTTTGTATATAGACTTATTTTTCTACTATATTATTGACTGTATTGACTGTTTGTTTTACTCCATGTGTAACTCTGTGTTGTTGTATGTGTCAAACTGCTTGCTTTATCTTGGCCAGGTTGCAATTGTAAATGAAAACTTGGTCTCAACTTGCCTACCTGGTTAAATAAAGGTGAAATAAAAAAAGTTTCTTCCTGGCTGCTACAAGTTTCAGTTGTTCCTCCAGGCTCAGCACACATCAGAGGCATCTCTCATTAACAAATTAAAAGCTTTCAGCGTTCGTTATTTGCAGTTGTCTACTTTATAGTGGAGTCAACTAATCTGTTGAAAATAAAACAAGGTCTCTGTTTGATTTCAGAAGAACCCTCCAAAGGGTGTTAGTTTCGTTTCAACTTTAGTTATTTTCTCTATAATCTTCATTTGCATGGTCGTTTTTTTACTTCTCTTTATTTTTGCATTGCTCATTTTTCTGGATCACTTAAGGAAAAACGCCTGAACTGGTATGTCCTCAAGTGTGTAGTATGGCTATTAGGCCTTTGAATCATATTAATTAATGATGAAGATTTTGCAACACAGTTGAGTAACCTTACTCAAAACACACGGGTCAATCATAACAATCCATCATTGACTACTGTACATTTTGATAATTGGAGTTCTGATACCTCCCAATATGTCAAAATTAGGAACCCCCCTCACACATCCAATCCCAGCAGAGTCCTGAGGAATCCCCCTTGGATGTGTGAGATAAACAAAGTTGAGCAGTTCTGATCAGGATAATCGCTGGGTAGAAGCAGCAACAGTTCAACTGCACGCGGCCAGGTTTCCCACATGGAAAACAGTCTCCTCAACCCAACAACGGTTACATAATCTATAGGTCTGACATGGGGTCAAATCATTGGCCTCCTCTCAAAAGACAGGACTTGAAAGCGAGCCCCCAGGTTGATTCTTATTGAAGAAAATTAAGGCAATGTGACTGTCCGCTTGTACGAGCCCAGGCACAGTAATTGGCCCTGGGACCAAAACAGACCGTTAATTGTCAGATCTGGTCATCGTGCAGGCACATGAGAAGACAGCAAACATGCATACGCATAAAGGCTCACATGACGACAGGTAATGTTAAGACACACATACACACAGTTAGGTATACACACACACACTTTTGCGTGCGCACACACATGGACACACACTGCCTGTACACACACTCTGAAGATCTTGGGATTAGTGTGCTGTCGGACAAAACAACTTTACAAGATCCCAATGTTTTCTAGTCCAGAGAAGGAGAGGAGAGGGCACATGCCATAATGCTTCATTAGTCCCATTCAGCGATGTAGTGAGCATAGCCTCTTCTTATGGGGTACAACCTGTCAATAGGTATTGACAGATTTAATACACTTCAAATCTGATCTATCATTTATGGGGACTGCAACTAAGCTTATTTTCCGCCTGTAAACATTTCTAGTAGAGGTCTCCTTGTCTCCAAAAAGTTGGATCCGGACCCGAAGGGACCAGAGGACAATCAGACTCGAACCTGTATAAACCTGACGACAAGCAGACCTAGACCCGACCTGTACCCTGACAGGTATGGGTCTAGACCAGACCCGATTTGGACCCGAGTCACAAAAAAAGAACATGTTCATCAACCAAGTTACTCTTCTGGTTAACAAATAAACTAACGGTCCAAAGTTTTAGAACAGCTACTCATTCAAAATGTTTTCTTTATTTATACTATTTTCTACATTGTAGAATAATAGGGAAGCCATCAAAACCCTGAAATAACACAAATGGAATCATGTAGTAACAAAAAAAGTGTTATACAAATCAAAATATATTTTATATTTGAGATTCTTCAAATAGCCACCCTTTGCCTTGATGACAACTTTGCACTCTCTTGGCATTCTCTCAACCAGCTTCACCTGGAATGCTTTTCCAACCATCTTGAAGGAGTTCCCACACATGCTGAGCACTTGTTGGATGCTTTTCCTTCGCTCTGCGGTTCCGACTCATCCCAAATCATATCAATTTGGTTGAGATCGGGGGATTGTGGAGGCCAGGTCATCTGATGCAGCAACTCCATAACTCTCCTTCTGGGTAAATAGCCCTTATGCAGCCTGGGGGTGTGTTGGGTCATTGTCCTGTTGAAAAGCATATGATAGTGCCATATACGCAAACCAAAAGGGATGGCGTCTCCCTGCAGAATGCTGTGGAAGCCATGCTGGTTAAGTGTGCCTTGAATTCTAAATAAATCACAGACAGTGTCACCCACACCATAACACCTCCAACTCCATGCTTCACGGTGGGAAATACACATGCAGAGATCATCCGTTCACCTACACCGCGTCTCCAGGGGCGAAAATCTGATATCAACTTTGGAGGGGACAATTACATGAAATTTTCTCAAGAGCAATTCCTGAGGGGGACACCAAAAGTAGTGCTGTAACACATAGCCTACATTGTAATATGGTAAATGTATATTGAGGAACCAAAGAAATAAGGTGTTTGCCGTACTCCTAACTACCGCTACCCAAAACTACACAACAGCAATACCATTGCCTTTAACAAATCTTAGTTCAGTCACCAGTTTAAGTTGAGAGTGGGGGTATCCATGGCATTTTACAATTATGTTCCTATTTTACAAGTCAAAAAAATGTAGAACCTTTCATAATGTTGCCAAACAAAGACTCAACAAACTTACCTGAGACTCCCTGTCTCTGCCAGTCTGTCCCTGCATATCTGTCCCCAACTCTGCTGTCTGTGTGCCATCTGTTGCCTGCTCTGCCTAATGACATCATTGTGAAACATTTCCATTAGAATTTCATTTCTTTCTTATGAACATTTTATCAACTAGTCTTTGAGATATTAGGCTACTAGGGTTCTTACTATGCGTTTTGGTGTACTGAAAAATACTCTGATGTCCGTCTTTTATTTTTCTGCCATTTTTCTACCTGGCTGGCTGGCTACACACACACACACAGTGTGTAGGTTATTTACAGTAGGAGATGGGCTTCTATCATCTTATCTTTTATCATTCTATTTGGGCTTCGATCTAAAAGGTAGCTAGCAAATGTGAAACGGATTAAAATTACAAGAGTTGACAGCTGTATGAGTTCACCATTTACACAACATATGCTGCAACCTTTTGTAATTTTAATAGTTTGTTTCATATTGGCTGGCTTCCAACAATAGCTGAAGTTGCAAAGCTAGCGAGCACCAATTCCGTTTCAGTGGTGTTTGCTATAATCTTTTCTACCCGGGTTAAATAAAGGTGAAATTAAATAAATAAAAGTTCACTTGCGACAATTTAGCTTTTGCAACGAGACCATTAAATATATTTAAGACAATGGTAGAAGAGAGTGTAGTTCTGTTCAGTTTGGATTTCAGTTTATCGCTAACCTTATCACAGGGACTTTGAAGCACTAATTTACATCATCTGCATGCTGATTCCATCTTTGACGACGCCACATAAATGGAATAGGTACTAGCTAGCTTAATAGTTAATATTTGCGCGCTAGCTCTGCATATTCAGCTAGTGTGTGTGCGCGATTGACTGGATTAACCTCACGCCAGTTACGTGCATTGAGTGCCTTTCAGACAGTAGATACGACCTCTCTGTTACCTAGCAAGCTAAGGAACTGGCAGTGGATCAAACCATTGTGAGGCAAAGAGTGGGGGGGTTGCAATCTTTTGAAACTTAAAAACGCGCTATTAAGTGTCTATAATCAGCACAATTGCTTTCATTGCGTATTATTAATATTATTTAAATTACATAGTTATGTTTCAGTGATATATTGGGGGGGACAAATCATATTTTTCCCAGGATGGGGGGGTCGTGTCCCCCCCGTCCCCCCCGGGATTTCCGCCCCTGCGCGTCTCACAAAGACACGGCAGTTGGAACCAAAAATCTCAAATATGGACTCCAGACCAAATGACACATTTTCACTGGTCTAATGTCCATTGCTTGTGTTTCTTGGCCCAAGCAATTCTCTTCTTATTATTGGTGTCCTTTAGTAGTGGTTTCTTTGCAGCAATTCGACCATGAAGGCCTGATTCACACAGTCTCCTATGAATAGTTGATGTTAGGATGTGTCTGTTACTTGAACTCTGTGAAGCATTTATTTGGGCTGCAATTTCTGAGGCTGGTAACTCTAATGAACTTATCCTCTGCAGCAGAGGTAACTCTGGGTCTTCTTTTCCCGTGGCGGTCCTCATGAGGGCCAGTTTCATCATAGCGCTTGATGGTTTATCGGTCTGAAGAAACTTTGTTCTCAAAATCGACCGTATTGACTGACCATCATGTCTTAACCTCTATGGGCTAGGTGGGACGCTTGCTCAACAGCCAGTGTAATCCCGTGGCGCGTTATTCAAATTCCTCAAAAATGCAAAAACATATGACTATTTTACACCATTTTAAAGACAAGGCTCTCGTTAATCTAACCACACTGTCCGATTTCAAAAAGGCTTTACAACGAAAGCAAAACATTAGATTATGTCAGCAGAGTACCCAGCCAGAAATAATCAGACACCCATTTTTCAAGCTAGCATATAATGTCACATAAACCCAAACCACAGCTAAATGTAGCACTAACCTTTGATGATCTTCATCAGATGACAACCCTAGGACATTATGTTATACAATACATGCATGTTTTGTTCAATCAAGTTCATATTTATATAAAAAAACAGCTTTTTACATTAGCATGTGACTAGCATGTGACTAGCATTCACACCGAACACTGCCGGTGAATTTACTAAATTACTCACGATAAACGTTCACAAAAAGCATAACAATTATTTTAAGAATTATAGATACAGAACTCCTCTATGCACTCGATATGTCCGATTTTAAAATAGCTTTTCGGTGAAAGCATATTTTGCAATATTCTCAGTAGATAGCCCGGCATCACAGGGCTAGCTATTTAGACACCCAGCAAGTTTAGCACTCACCAAAGTCAGATTTACTATAAGAAAAATGTTATTACCTTTGCTGTCTTCGTCAGAATGCACTCCCAGGACTTCTACTTCAATAACAAATGTTGGTTTGGTTCAAAATAATCCATAGTTATATCCAAACAGCGGCGTTTTGTTCGTGCATTCAAGACACTATCCGAAAGGGTAAATAAGGGTGACGAGCATTGCGCAATTCGTGACAAAAAAATTGTAAATATTCCATTACCGTACTTCGAAGCATGTCAACCGCTGTTTAAAATCAATTTTTATGCCATTTTTCTCATAAAAAAGCGATAATATTCCGACCGGGAATCTGCGTTTAGGTAAACAGACGAAAGAAAATAAAGCATTCGGTCGACTCGGGCACACGCCTAAGCCCATAATACTCTGATCGGCCACTTGCCAAATGCGATAAAGTGTTTCAGCCAGAGGCTGCCTCGATATTGTTCAGCTTTTTCCCGGGCTCTGAGAGCCTATGGGAGCCGTAGGAAGTGTCACGTTATTGCAAAGATCCTCAGTCTTCAATAAAAAGAGCCACGATGAAACACAACTTGTCAGACAGTCCACTTCCTGCATGGAATCTTCTCAGGTTTTGGCCTGCCATATGAGTTCTGTTATACTCACAGACAACATTCAAACAGTTTTAGAAACTTATGGTGTTTTCTATCCAAAGCCAATAATTATATGCATATTCTAGTTACTGGGCAGGAGTAGTAACCAGATTAAATCAGGTACGTTTTTTATCCGGCCGTGTCAATACTGCCCCCTAGCCCTAACAGGTTAAAGTAATGATGGACTGTCATTTCTCTCTGCTTATTTGAGCATTTCTTGTGATAATATGGACTTGGTCTTTACCAAATAGGGCTATCTTCTGTATACCCCCCTACCTTGTCACAACACAACTGATTGGCTCAAACGCGTTAAGGAAATAAATTCCACAAATGTACTTTTAACAAGGCACACTTGTTAATTGAAATGCATTCCAGGTCATGAAGGTCACCTCATGAAGCTGGTTGAGAGAATGCCAAAAGTGTGCAAAGCTGACGTCAAGGCAATGGGTGGCTATTTAGAGAATCTCAAATATAAAATATATTTTGATTTGTTTAACACTTTTTTGGTTACTACATGATTCCATAGGTGAGATCTTGCTTGGAGCCCCAGGCCGAGGGAGATTGACATTTCTTTTGTGTTTCTTCCATTTGCGAATAATCGCACCAACTGTTGTCACCTTCTCACCAAGCTGCTTTGCGATGGTCTTGTAGCCCATTCCAGCCTTGTGTAGGTCTACAATCTTGTCCCTGACATCCTTGGAGAGCTCTTTGGTCTTGGCCATGGTGGAGAGTTTGGAATCTGATTGATTGATTGCTTCTGGCTCCCAGGTGTCTTTTATACAGTTAACAAGCTGAGATTAGGAGCACTCCCTTTAAGAGTGTGCTTCTAATCTCAGCTCGTTACCTGTATAAAAGACACCTGGGAGCCAGAAATCTTTCTGATTGAGAGGGGTCAAATACTTATTTCCCTCATTAAAATACAAATCAATTTATAACATTTTTGACATGCGTTTTTCTGGATTTTTTTGTTGTTATTCTGTCTCTCACTGTTCAAATAAACCTACCATTAAAATTATAGACTGATCATTTCTTTGTCAGTGGGCAAACGTACAAAATCAGCAGGGGATCAAATACTTTTTTCCCTCACTGTATGCTGTATGTTGGCTTGCCCTTGTACAAGTCAATAAATTAACCTTATTAGCATAAAATAAATATGCTATAGGCTATGCAGAGCTGTGGTCGGGTTCATTTGGGTCCACTCGGGTCTATCAGCTGTAGTGACCCGATGACAATCAAACAGGACCCGACTCGCACCCGAAGGAAATGTTAGAAATTTGGACCTGGACCTGCTCTGGTCCCGGTTCATGTAGACCCGTGAAGTCCTCTAATTTGTAGTAAGATAGCTGATCACCAATAGATGAATACAGTATGTCACACCACAATTAAGTAATTCTTTAACCTGTGATTACCTCGAGGCTATGTAATCTTAGACATCAACCAGTGTTTGGTCAGTTAAATGGATGTGTGTTCAACTGGCTGATCTCCTCTTGTCCAGATCACACAAGACAGCTCAAGCACTCATGTGACAGAGAAAATCTCCTCACCATCGTTGGATTATCATCTGCTGGGGATTTAAGAGTGGTCCAACTCCCCCTCCTTCACCCACCATAACACAAATGCACGCACACACAAGCACGTACGCTCGCTGGACACATTCCGCAAGACTCCTTTCTAAAGACCAGCCAGGGTCTGTCTCTGTTTGCAAGTGCATTATATTCCATCCGAATGACCCAATATTTTCAGAATGTTGTAAATGTAATCTAGATGTAGTATCCACAATGTAATGTCCTTTTAGGTAAACCATCCCCATGCATTGGGCCAGTTGCTCCACCTGGGGTAAAGGGCAGTCAGTAAATAGACTCCATCAATGCAACCCATATTTTATGTCTTTATTACGTGGTATACTTCATCCAAGAGCCAAGGCTGATATTTGCTGCCCTCTCAGTTCTGAGAAATACCAGTGGCACCCTGCATGTCTTGGTGCTTTTGGGGTATTAATGTAATTTACCACTCAGTGATTAAAGACCATAAATATGTCTTTGTCATAATAACTAACAGAGGTACATTTTTTGTCTTTCCATGTCTCATTTTGGTTCAGGACAAGCGCATTAGAGATGGATAAATTGTTCCCTCCCCTTGTCCTGAGCATGCTGGCTATCATTTTGGGCATGGTTAGGGTTTCAGATCTCCTGGAGTTTTGAAGTTGTTCATGAACTACCATGAAGAGGAAAACATTGTCTAACCATTTATTCACTTAACCATGTACTCCCAAGAGGACTTCACCACAGCACCTAACCTCCAGAGCCTCTGACCCATACCATGATTCAGGGCATGATCCATTGGTCAAAACCAATAACTCCATTAACTTAGTTCCTAAGCAACAGTTTACCTCAGGGGAGATGTACTGTACAGTAGGGTGGACAGAAGGATTCTACTGAAGGATGCTACTATATATATATATATATATATAACATATGTCGTGTATGTATGTATGTATGTATGTATGTGTGTGTGTCAGTAGCATCCTTCTGTCCACCCTACTGTACAGTACATCTCTCTCTCTATATATATATATATATATATATATATATATATATATATATATATACACACACACACACACACACACACACACACACACACACACACACACACACACACACACACACACACACACACACACACACACACAATGCTCACAAACTCCTCTCTCCTCTCAGCAGATCCCATCAAAGCAGTTAGGGCCGTTAGTGAGGCAATTAGTGTTCTCTGAGAAGCATGGTGTAATTAAAGACTCAGCCTGCCTGTTGGGCTGCACTGGGACATAGAGACAAATCGCTGGGAGAGACACAGCACAAGATCCAACATATTACACAAACAGATAGTTTAACTGATGCTTCATAGTGTCTTGTAGTTGCAGTGTATCATTCATGAGTTGATGAAGTCCTAATAGTGATTTATACGGCTTCTAAGTATCAGTAGGCAGCAGGATATTCAGAGATGTACTTTTAGACCTACTGGGATTTGAACTTTCATTCCACGAGTCATGGGACTACCTGGGTTAATCCTCTCCACACCACAAGCAAAGTTTCCTAAGCAAAGAACTAACAGAGCAAAGTATGATTGACATTATGACTATGTAAATTGTTGGACATCTTTTTCCTACATATCTAGAGGGTAATGTGTATAAGAACTAGATGGCATTACTGTACGTGAACTGAAAATAACATACAAAAGATTACTGTGCAGATAGAGAAAACATAGAACTTCCAGACCGCAACCAGAAGTGAAATGGCTGGTGTAGATGTGATGTCTAGTTGTTGTAACTGCTGTTCTATCAACTGTTTGCTCTTCAGACTGTCATAAAGGAAAACTAAAGTGTAAACACAGTTTCAGGAAAAACAAGAGCAACCATCAGTGGGTCTGCCTGACACATGTAGGCATTGTGAACACACTCTCTCTCATTACCAAGCCTTCATAGAGACAAGCTGTCATACTGCTCCCCCACAGGAGTCTGGTGTGGCCGCCGCAAAGCATCATCTCCATCTCCCCTAGCACAGGGAATAGAAAACATGTTAACATTGGAATGGATGAAAAAAAGATTTTACTTACAGAGAAGCATACAAAAATGCATTTTAGGTCACAGTTTATTTGGATAGTCCGGATCGTCCATCTGTAGATGCTTTACAGATGGTCATACTATCAATGGTCATACTATCATCAAATGATCTATTGATAAGCAACTGCGTGCTAAAGTTACAGATAGGGTTAGGTTTAGAATACGGGTTAAGGAAAGGATTAATTTTAGGGTTATGATTAGTAGATAGTTAGTTGAAATGTTACTGATGGTCTGTAGAGTATCTACTGATGCACTATCTATATAAAGTGTTACTGAATTTTGTATCATAGTCAATGGGTGGTGATCTATTTTCAAAGGTTGTATGAAGCAATCTACTGTATACAGTAGGCCAGGTTCAGTGAGTTTGCATGGGCTCATGAGAGGGATAGTGATAGAGATTGATGGCACATGCTGCTGAAGTCTGCATCATATACAGTTCAAGTGGGAAGTTTACATACACTTAGGTTGGAGTCATTAAAACTCGTTTTTCAACCACTCCACAAATTTCGTGTTAACAAACTATAGTTTTGGCAAGTCGGTTAGGACATCTACTTTGTGCATGACACAAGCGATTTTTCCAACAATTGTTTACAGATAGATTATTTCACTTATAATTCGCTGTATCAGAATTCCGGTGGGTCAGACGTTTACATACACTAAGTTGACTGTGCCTTTAAACAGCTTGGAAAATTCCAGAAAATTATGTCTTGGCTTTAGAAGCTTCTGATAGGCTAATTGACATCATTTGAGACACTTTAATGTACTTGTCCACTTGCTCACTTGTGCACCGGGGCCTCCCACTCCTCATTCGATTCTGGTTAGAGCCTGTTTGCGCAGTTCTGTGGAGGGCGTACTACACAGTGTTGTACGAGATCTTCAGTTTCGTGGCAATTTCTAGCATGGAATAGACTTCATTCCTCAAAACAAGAATAGACTGACAAGTTTCAGAAGAAAGTTCGCTGTTTTTAGCCATTTTGAGCCTGTAGTCGAACCCACAATTGCTGATGCTCCAGATACTGAACCAGTCTAAAGAAGGCCAGTTTTATTGCTTCTTTTTTCAGAACAACAGTTTTCAGCTGTGCTAACATAATTGCAAAATAATTTTCTAATGATCAATTAGCCTTTAAAAATGATAAACTTGGATTACCTAACACAACGTGCTATTAGAACACAGGAGTGATGGTTGCTGATAATGGGCCTCTGTACGCCTATGTACAGTTGAAGTCGGAAGTTTACATACACTTAAGTTGGAGTCATTAACCCCTGGTCGGGCTCCGTCCGAAAAATCCTATCGCAATTAGCATAACAAAATGTAATTTTCTTTTTTTTCAATTTTTTTTTCAAATTATATCTTTTTATAGATACACCTCTCCTGAATCGAACCACGTTGTCCGATTTCAAAAAGGCTTTACAGCAAAAGCAAAACATTAGATTATGTTAGAGGAGTATATCGTAAAAGTAGCCACATAGCCATTTTCCGACCAACCACATGCATCACAAATAACCAAAAAACAGCTAAATGCAGCACTAACCTTTTGACAATCTTCATCAGATGACACACCTAGGACATCATGTTACACAATACATGCATTCTTTTGTTCGATAAAGTTCATATTTATATATAAAAACAGCATTTTACATCGGCGCGTAACGTTGACTAACTATTTTCCCTCAAATGCATCCGGTGAAACAGCGCTACAATTTACTAAATTACTATTCGAAAACATTTTTAAAATGTAATATTGTCATTCTAAGATTTATAGATGAATATCTCGTGAAAGCACCTGTAATGCCAGATTTAAAAATAACTTTACTGGGTAATCACACATTGCGATAAAAGGGGATGCGATACTCAGAACAATAGGCTAGCAATACAGGTCAGCGCCATCTTGGAACAATCGCATATCAAATCTAGTCTTGTATACTATTGTCAATAATCCCTTACCTTTGATTATCTTCATCCTTAGGCACTTCCAGGAATCCCAGGTCCACAACAAATGTATTTTCGTTCGAAAAAGTTCATCCTTTATGTTCCAATAGCTTGTTCTTGTTAGCGCGTTCTGAAGGCTGCATCAAAAGTTCCGACGTGCGCGGGGCTACTCTTTCAACAAAATGCATTTTTTTCTTATTTAGGTTTGTTCAAACATCTCAAATGTTGTATAACATAAATCTTTAGGGCCTTTTTCAACCAGAGCTCCAATAAGATTCAAGGGGGACGATTGCATTGTGTTTCAAAACGTTTCGAAAGGGGAGGGTAGCCAGGGGCGCCGGCGTCATAATGGTGATGGCCCTCCTCATGTGACCACGTTCCACAGCGTGTCATTCAGTCAGTTTTTGTAAAGACTGGGGACATCTAGTGGAAGCAATAGGAAGTGCTCAATGAACCATTGCTCACGGTGTGATTTATAGGCAACGAGATGAAGTTGAGTCCGCAATTCAGAATTCCACTTCCTGTTTTGATCTGTCTCGGGGTTTTGACTGCCATATGAGTTCTGTTATACTCACAGACACCATTCAAACAGTTTTAGAAACGTTAGGGTGTTTTCTATCCACAAGTATTAATTATATGCATATCCTAGCTTCTGAGTTTGAGTAGGAGGCCGTTTAAAATGGGCACAATTTTATTTCAAAAAGCGCTGTAGCGCCCCCTATCCTAGGCGACCGTCAATAGGTTAAAACTCGTTTTTCAACCACTCCACAAATTTCTTGTTAACAATCTATAGTTTAGGCAAGTCGGTTAGAAGATCTTCTTTGTGCATGACACAAGTAATTTTTCCAACATTTGTTTACAGACAGACAATTTCGCTTATAATTCATTGTATCAGAATTCCGGTGGGTCAGACGTTTACATACACTAAGTTGACTGTGCTTTTAAACAGCTTGGAAAATTCCAGAAAATGATGTCATGGCTTTAGAAGCTTCTGATAGGCTAATTGACATCATTTGAGTCAATTGGAGGTGTACCTGGGGATGTATTTCAAGGCCTACCTTCAAACTCAGTGCCTCTTTGCTTGACATCATGGGAAAATCAAAAGAAATCAGTCAAGACCTCAGAAAAATGGTGGTTCTTCCTTGGGAGCAATTTCCAAATGCCTGAAGGTATCACGTTCATCTGTACAAACAATAGTACGCAAGTATAAACACCATGGGACCACGCAGCCGTCATACCACTCAGGAAGGAGACGCATTCTGTCTCCTAGAGATGAATGTACTTTGGTGCGAAAAGTGCAAATCAATCCCAGAACAACAGCAAAGGACCTTGTGAAGATGCTGGAGGAAACAGGTACAAAAGTATCTATATCCACAGTAAAACGAGTCCTATATCGACATAACCTGAAAGGCCACTCAGCAAGGAAGAAGCCACTGCTCCAAAACCGCCATAAAAAAGCCAGGCTACGGTTTGCAACTGCACATGGGGAAAAAGATCGTACTTTTTAGGGAAATGTCCTCTGGTCTGATGAAACAAAAATAGAACTGTTTGGTCATAATGACCATCATTATGTTTGGAGGAAAAAAGGGGAGGCTTGCAAGCAGAAGAACACCAGCCCAACCGTGAAGCACGGGGGTGGCAGCATCATGTTGTGGGGATGCTTTGCTGCAGGAGGGACTGGTGCACCTCACAAAATAGACTGCATCATGAGGAAGAACAATTATGTGGATATATTGAAGCAACATCTCAAGACATCAGTCAGGAAGTTAAAGCTTGGTCGCAAATGGGTCTTCCAAATGGACAATGACCCCAAGCATACTTCCAAAGTTGTGGTAAAATGGCTTAAGGACAACAAAGTCAAGTTATTGGAGTGGCCATCACAAAGCCCTGACCTCAATCCTATTGAAAATTTGTGGGCAGAACTGAAAAAGCATGTGCGAGCAAGGAGGCCTAATAACCTGACTCAGTTACACCAGCTCTGTCAGGAGGAATGGGCCAAAATTCACCCAACTTATTGTGGGAAGCTTGTGGAAGGCTACCTGAAATGTTTGACCCAAGTTAAACTATTTAAAGGCAATGCTACCAAATACTAATTGAGTGTATGTAAACTTCTGACCCACTGGGAATGTGATGTAAGAAATAAAAGCTGAAAGAAATCATTCTCTCTACTATTATTCTGACATTTCACATTCTTAAAATAAAGTGGTGATGCTAACTGACCTAAGACAGGGAATTTTTACTAGGATTAAATGTAAGGAATTGTGAAAAACTGAGTGTAAATGTATTTGGCTAAGGTGTATGTAAACTTCCGACTTCAACTGCAGATATTCCATAAAAAAATCTGCTGTTTACAGCTAGAATAGTCATTTACAACATCAAAAATGTCTACACTGTATTTTCTTTCAAAAACAAGAACATTTCTAAGTGACCCCAAACCTTTGAACGGTAATGTATATGTATTGTCATTGTTTTTTATTTATATGTATTGATACAATAGCTGTTGATGACTCTGCAAATGCTATATAGGCCTAACTGCTGTAGTATAGCCTTGATGATATATGATTTATAATGTATGGTTACATTTAATTTGCTCTGTTATACCAACGCTTGGGAATGACTTCGATAGCAACAGTGAATCTATTTAGTCATTAAGAGATATATCAGTAATCTGGGCTTGGTTAAAACCCTGGATGGGAGACCAAATGAATAGTTGTACATTAACTCTCCAGTAGGAGGTGCTTCCTAGCCTATTGTTTTTTTTTCGGATAGTGGATATAACGTTGAAGATCTGACGTTCTTTCAAAGGTACAAATTGAGCATATTTCATACAAGGTTTGTCCATGTTGAAAATGGGTTACAATGATGACATAATTCTGTGGTTGAAATTACCTCCCTTAAACCAAGGTGTTTTCCGTGTCGATTCCATATCACAATACGTTGACAAATTTCATTAAAACGACGTTGATTCAACCAGTTTGTGCCAAGTGGGATAGTACAAAATGTGATTGAAGTTTGATGAAAAGTAAACCATGAATGCAGGGGGTGTGACATAGCTGTAATGTATTCACAATATATCACAGTTTGTCATTCCTCATTGCTTTAATGTCTGGAAGGGCTGAGATACGCCCTCTGTGAATTGCCTCTGCAAATTCCGAAATACTAAATTATTGTCATATCACCAATATGATCAATATGGGGTTTGATTTATGACTGAGCTGCAAGCTGACCATGAAAAGTGGTATAGATTTGTTTGTATACTCCAAGGCCAGCCCGTCAGTCAAAGATGCATCGTATTCCCCCCACTCTGTTTTACCCATAATATCCACAACATGGTTTAAAGGTTTAGCTGATTTTCTAATGTAATTTACATTTGTTCGTATCAATTAAAAAGTTGGACATTAACCTGACATTATTGCCCAGTGGGTAGTCTCCCCCTGGCCTTTAATCACCAAGCAATAACCTTCCCTGCCCCATCAAGAGACATCCCTGGCATCCACAGCCCCACACTCCACCCTGCTGCACCCTGTTATGACAGTCAGTGGGGTGAAGTTGTGGACTCCACTGGGTGAGGCTGACTTTAGGTGTTACTGGGTATATGATTGCAGTAAACAAGGAGTTGTAAAGCCAGAGAGAGGGAAGAGAGGTGTATATACTGTAAAAAAGACAGGTGACAGTTTTGTATTTATAACTGTAAGTCACTAAATGACTCAAATGTAATAGAATCATACAACCTCTTTTCTATTACTGCACTGAGTGATTGTACCCTGAACCCATCTCAAGGTGAGTATAGTTTGCAAGATTAGCTTAATAGAGCTGAGACAAATTGTATATGAGACAAGGCAGAAGAGCCTCATTTCATTTTATAAGTGCCTATAGCCACCTAGTGGCATATATGTATAATAAAGTATTACTATTTGAAAAACATTAAAACATTCTAGATATCAAAATAGGGTGAATGCATTGAAGAATTTTTAAATAATCTGACAGAATTCAGGAGAGTCAGAGGAGCAGTGTTGTCACCGCTATTCCAAAGAGAAAGTGTAACCCATTTGAGTGATTTAGAGTGCTATTTGCATACAGAAGGTATTAGCAGGGCCATTTGCCAAAGAAACACTCATATTTCCAGTTGATTTTGCATGTCTCAGAATGATATATTTTTTTTCTCCACTTGTTATCTCTAAAAGCAGAAAACATAACTGTTAGGCATAAAACTTCCCTGCCATTTCTGAAGATATGATGTAGTGAAAAATAAAATAAAAAGGGAATTACCTCCGGAGGGCGCCAGCGTGCTTTGTAACACAGACACCTCTGAGGTTTGACTGTCTTCTACAAGATAATTGCCCATGGCTGAACGTTTTGTCCTAATCTCAAGTGATGGGCCAATTTTCACAGCATGCAGACAGACACCACTAGCATTCGGTTTGTCTTTCCAAATCAATCATATTCTAACCAAACAAATATCTCAAAAAAATAACGTAGAAGTTGGCTCATTACCGATTTACATAGATGAGTGATTAACATTATGAGACTCACATTTAACAAATGAGTACTGCTTAAAAACACCATTATGTACGACAAGACAAAATGGTGGTTACAGAGGCATTCTCTTTGAAAGAGGGATGTGCTGTGGTTTGAAAAGATGTGTATGTATGCATGCATTCAAGTATGGCCGTGTGTGCAAGCACACAATCCTCCAAAGATTCTCCCATATACACACACACACACACATATACACGCACACACACACTCTCCCACTCCCACTCAATCTGTGTCACCTATTTCTCAGCGAATCGTTCCAGCTCTGCAGCTCTTGGTGTACGCAATTTAAAAAAATAAAATATTCAGTGAGTAACTATTTTAAAGTGAGAGTTAGAGAAATACCGAGGCCATGTTGGAGACTTCTATTGTATGAATGTCACACAGAGGAAGAGCGAGAGATGTAGAGATGGGACAGAGAGAGTTTGTGTTTGCGAGAGAGCGCGAGAGAGGTGAGAGAAAGTGAGGGTGTGTGTGAGAGATTGCGAGTCAGAGAGAGGGAGAGATAGATAGGTAGAAAGAGGGAGAACAAGAGGGAGAGGGGGAGAGAGAGGAGGGAGTGTTATTGAGTGAGCGAGTTGTGAATTGGTCCCTAGAGTGAGTGAATGTGTCAGCCTCTCACCCAGAAGAGCACTTCTACTGAGCACCTGGGCCAGCCCAGGCCACCTGTCTGTCACACACATCTGTGACTAAAGAAGTCTATTAACACAACACCACCCCAGGGTAACATCCAGCACAACACATACCCAGTCTATCACCAGGAAATACAGGGACATTAGTAAGGATGGGCAGAGCAGAACACTGTAACTACCATAGAGATCCTATAATTAATGATATATGTAATTCTATGGTAAATACAGTATATAGACAGACATTAGTTAGGATGGGCAGAGCAGAACACTGTAACTACCATAGAGATCCTATAATTAATGATATATGTAATTCTATGGTAAATACAGTATATAGACAGACATTAGTTAGGATGGGCAGAGCAGAACACTAACTACCATAGAGATCCTATAATTAATGATATATGTAATTCTATGGTAAATACAGTATATAGACAGACATTAGTTAGGATGGGCAGAACACTAACTACCATAGAGATCCTATAATTAATGATATATGTAATTCTATGGTAAATACAGTATATAGACAGACATTAGGGATGGGCAGAGCAGAAGTATGTAAATATAGAGATGAACAGACCTGGGTTGTGTTAATGCAGGTTTTTCATGTGCCAAGTCACTGTATCATTACAGCCTCCTTTTCAGTGTACTTACTCTTGTCTATCATTTTATGAAATGACAACGTTCTCACTGCAGTTGATTTACACGGACAGTGTGAATACTAAGTGTTGCAGCGGCTGAGTTGGATTTGCTTATTAATTCATAGAAATGCCGAGGAGGCGTGGTGATCTTGTTTCACTCTGTCCACACTCGACTCGAGCATATGACAATTATCAAGATAGATCTGGGTTTTCACTCAGCGCAGACACATACAAACAGACTGCTCTGAATGCAAAGTATATTTGAACAGATAAGAGGGGCCCCCACTGTTGAAATGAAGATGAAATGTGTTTTAAATAACACCGTCTGTCAATGGAGGAGGATGAAACTGACTACAGGCATGGATGTGCTCTTAGAGGCTGAATTACTCTGAGGCAACTTTCCCTCTCCCTTTTATTGTCTAAAAGAATTACCTGTCAAACACTGTTAATACGTAATATATATAGGTTGCTTAATGTGCAGAGATACCCTTCCGGAATGAAATACCCAGGGGAATTTTCCACACTGTCATTCTATTTCACTCCAAAAATAATCATTCTTCACACTCCCGCTGCTGAATCCTCTAGAAACAACAAGTTGGGCTGTCAGACCTCTTTTGCAGGGTCCTTGTCCTTGAAGCCTTTTGTCATTTCTCTACTTCTCTTCTCTCAGCAGAGGTGCTGTTTAGTTTTTAAATGGTTGCCAGAATAATACCTGTGAAATCAGGAATGATCTTCCCTGCCTCTCGAGCCCCCTATCTCACCACAACCTCTTCAACTTCCCTTCTGTGCCGTTTTTCACGTGGCGCTAGCATTCCTTATCCAAGGAGAGAAATGCATTGGAACAGGTGGAGCCACAGACCGTAGCCCATTAGTGGGCCTGCCAAAGGCCTGTCCACCTGTCCCTGCAGGAATAAGTCCTCCTTTGCATGCACCATAAACACCAGCTATGTGTACAGAATACACACACACACACAACACACACACACACACATTTTACAAGCAGGAGCCAGACACATTGCCACATGCCACTCAACAACTAATATGAAGAGAGGGAAAAGGTAATGTGTAGGTCACACTCACATTTGTTTTAATAAAGCAGTAAAATTGAAGTTGTAAACCCTTTGCCATGAGCAAATGCATTACGCTTGGAAACGTTAAAGACCCAGTGTCATTTGCAATGAAAGTCAGTTGCTGTGAACGTTAGCTGGTCGTCTGTGGGTGTCGTACAGTAATTATCTGCTAAGGGCGGACATGGCTGTGACTTTGAGCTTGGTAGCAGCCTCTGGCTTTATGGCTCTCCCTGCACAGCAGAACATTACGAAGGTTGGAACAATGGAATAGCAACACTCCATGATATGTTTTGACAAAAGCACAGGAGGTGATATATATATATATATATACTATACTTAAAAAAAATAACTATGTTGAATGATCTCCTTAGTCATTTCACTCCCACCAGAAACTTGACAATTGGTCATGTTTAATATTTGTGTAAAGTGTGTGGCAAATGTAGAAACAGAAATTGACTTGGTATACTGTAGTCTCCATTATAAAATGGATGTCAATATGTTGACAAGTTTGACACAGGAATAACAACATGACAGACTATTTAAGCTATTCTGTGTTCAAATGGGTTTTGCCGATAGCTTGAAATTACCTTCTCGGACTGAGGCAGCATATAACTTGGTTTACTAAGCCTTCACTAGCCGGCCCTGAACTTGTCACTGGCACTAGCCGTCTACCACACGGTTACTCATCCCTGCACCTTGAAGGCTGTTATCCTATGTGCATAGACATGGAACACTGGTCACTTTACTAATGGAACACTGGTTGCTTTAATAATGGAACACTGGTCACTTTAATAATGTTTACATTCTGTTTTATCCATTTCATATGTATAATACTGTATTCTAGTCAAGGCCTAACCTATTCAACTATTGCTGTACATATACTATTCTATCCTATACATTCTTCAGATATACAATATATTCTATCCACATACTGTCCATAATGTCTATACACACTTATATTCGGGACTCTGACATAGCTTGTGCAAATATTCATCTAATTTCTTAATTCCATTCTTTTACTTTTAGATTTGTGTTTATTGTTGTGTATTGTTAGATATTACTGCACTGTTGGAGCTAGGAACACAAGCTTGATTTGATAAGGCAAAATGGAATAGAGAAATATGTGTGAAGACACAGATAAAGAGCATATCATCCCACTCATAAAACAACTTGCTCGTATCGCAAAGACACAGAACTAAACCATCTGATTTGTTTGCCACACGCACGCACGCACGCACGCACGCATGCACGCACGCACACACAAACACACACACACACACACACACACACACAATCCTGTTAGCTTCTCTTCAGTTCAGAATCCAATCCTCCTCTCAGTCTCTCTTAAGGTAACCAACAACGTTTGGAGAGTGTGTGGATTGGAGAGGAGCTGGTGAATCAGGTACAAAGCAAAAAGACAGGTTGCCATGGCACACAATGGCCAGTGTGGATAGACCTGTGTCTTCAACTAAGAGGCAAACAGAAAGCAGTGGTAGGAAACTGTGTTCTCTGTGCATTCAGCATGGTTTCCTCTTGTCTGGAGCCAAAGAGTGTCATCACAGTGATTGTGTTTGTTTGAGCTAACTGGGCCACCTTCCGCTTTCCCTCCCTCCCTTCCTCTCCCTCCCTCCCTCCCTCTCCCTCCCTCCCTCCCTCCCTCCCTCCCTCCCCTCCCTCCCTCCCTCCCTCCCTCCCTCCCTCCCTCCCTCCCTCCCCCTATCCATGTTTACTCCCCCGCTGGCTGGAGCCAAATTACACTAAAAGAGGATGAACAAGTCATTGCCCCGTGCTGTGAGTGGAGGCTCATAGGATTAAGGAGTGAGGCAGCAATCGTCCTGACTAAAGAGTTTAAAACGCTCGTTGAGGGAATAGACTCCATTACAGGGTACTATACTGTATTTACGAGAAGGAAAAAAAGCGATCTCAATTAGCAGGCATTAGTCATGGCTTTCCTCTCCTCTCCACTTTCCCCAGAGGGGACGTATCACTCACTAAAAACACCTGTCTGGTCTGTAAGTCTAGTGTGCTGCTGCAAATATAGTTAGTGATACAGTCAGTGTATGATCTGATTTGATGGTGCTGGGAAATAGCTGGTTGAATTCTCAGGTGAGAATCCTCGGGGCAACAATCACAAGTAATTAGCAACAGGAACTGTTGTGAGGTTCACACACACACACACACACACACACACACACACACACACACACACACACACTGCTAAGTGTTCAATTCACAATCCCCCCTCTGTAATGGAGAATGTCAATAGAACAATCTGTAAGTCGCCTCCCATCTCTCTTGACCTTTAGTTGGTGCGTTCCGACTGAGTGTGTATATATTACTGTAAAATCAATGGGCATGCATCCTGTTGCTCTCTGACTGTCATGCATACATACACAGCATTAGCTACAAACCCTACCTGCGGCGTTGGTTAATGGTTACATTTTGAATAGTAATAATATGAAAATACTGTTTTGAATAGAACAGAATGAATCGATAAAGCTTGGCGAACACTGAGAAATGCTCCGATATCTCTCTAACCCACTATGAATCATCTTAAAGAGACATGAGCTGGGATAACTGTGCTTAGAGCTAAATGTTTTATGGCACATAACTTCCTCTTGGTCTGGCACATCTCAGATGCCGAGTGGGCAAAGCTCCTGTTTGAATAACAATTATTCCTGGTGGGTTCTGTGCTGCTGCCGTGCTCCTCTGTACTGAACCATATTACAGCACTGCTCCCAGTCAACCACGACCTGGCAGAACTGAGAATATTAATGTGGCTCCTACTACTATTACAGTCAAAAGTATCTACATGATGATTATAACTATATTGTTGTATAGTGTTGTACACTGAGTGTAAAAAAACATTGTATCTGTGCCATTCAGAGGGTGAATGGGCAAGACAAAAGATTTAAGTGCCTTTGAATGGGGTATGGTAGTAGGTGCCAGATGCACCAGTTTGAGGAGTGTCAAGAACTGCAACGCTGCTGGGTGTTTCACGCTCAACCGTTTCCCGTGTGTATCAAGAATGGCCCACCAGCCAAAGGACATCCAGCCAACTTGACAAAACTGTGGGAAGCATTGGAGTCAACATGGGCCAGCAGCCCCGTGGAACACTGTCACGTCGTTTATCGGAAGGAGCAGACCAAAATGCAGCGTGTGTATCGTTCCACATATTTTATTGAACTGTGAAACTATGCAAGATACATAAATAAACTAAAGAACAAAAACAACAAACCGTGACGAAGAGGTACAACATACACTAACTCAAAAACAATCTCCCACAAACCCAGGTGGGAGAAATAACTACTTAAGTATGATCTCCAATTAGAGACAATGATGACCAGCTGCCTCTAATTGGAGATCATTCCAAAAAAGCCCAACATAGAAATACAAGAACTAGAACATAACAACATAGAAAATCTCAACTAGAAAACCCCCGTCACGCCCTGACCCTCTCTACCATAGAAAATAACAGCTTTCTATGGTCAGGATGTGACAAACGCTTTCAACATCTTGCAAACTCAGTGTATATTGATACATTTACAGTACATGGAAAGGGCATTGTCCATTGTAGCCATTGGGATTTTATTTATTCTGTACCTGACTCAATAGCAGGTAAGCAAAACCTTCTTCTGAGCCCGTGCAGTGCACTAGACTAGCGGAAGCAGCTTACAGTGAGAGAGTTTTTTTTCTTTGTGACTCACAAAAGTAAAATAGCTGTACCTGTAAAATAGCTCTAGCTAGCCTTAGAAAATATACATTGGCGCTGTATTGCCTCTACATCCCCCCCCCCTATCAAAGTTTAAAATGCCCTCTTCTCAATAATGAAGCATTAGCCTTTCTCCTCATCTCTCCCAGGCTTCGTGTCTCACTTTCAAACCAATCACTTCTCCACACTGTTCAGCCCTGCGCTGCAGTGACTTTAATGTCATTAACATGAATATTGCACAAAGGATTGTGGGTAACCTCTTGGGGGCCACAATGATTTCTACAGTATTAAACATGAATGAACATTAAAGGATTTTAGAACAGAGGGAAGGCTGCCAATTTGAAACTCACAGACAAAATGGCCCAGCTACAGACAGAGAGCGTGGTGATCTCACTGAAAATACATTAGCCATACAGCAAGACCATAGGCTACATGACAACATACCTCGGGAAAACATACACCCTTCGTGACATGAAACAGAGAATTTGTATCAATATTGTAGGACTGTGAGCTACGATGCGATAAGACACACAAGACTATCGCAGTGGTAATGGAGTGAATTGAGGCTTAAATG
The DNA here is from genome assembly GCF_965601325.2 of Salmo salar. Taxonomy (NCBI): domain Eukaryota; kingdom Metazoa; phylum Chordata; class Actinopteri; order Salmoniformes; family Salmonidae; genus Salmo; species Salmo salar. The sequence continues at coordinate 30,542,188 of NC_138293.1, forward strand.
CAAGGTAACAGCGTACTCCATCTGGCTTCTTTCATTTCAATGCACTTACTTCCACGTGCCATGCTCTGTCTTCTCCTGTCACGGAGAACAACGTCAATATGTTGCTGGAGAGACCGTAACAAAGGAAAAGTTCATTTGGAAAAAGTTCCCATGCAAACATCGAAGAAAGATTGCACGTAGGGGGAGTTTTATTCTATAATTGCAGGACCTACATCTAGTATCCTTTTTGAGTAAGTCACTATCCGCCATATTTTTCTCCCTCTTAACCAAACCCTCTCAAAGCCATGCACAACATTAGAAAACAAGGGAAATGTCAGTCTTTGTGTCTGTGTGTCACATTATTTTCTATCCCTTGCGTTTCATTTGTAATTGTGGTCTGGTCGTATCTGTCTGGTCAGGCTGACTCCTCATAACCATTCTGATCAAAAGGACGGGGCTCCATGTCTTCAAACTGACACCGTCCATCACAGAGCTGCAACAGCCAGAGAATTCCTCAATTTGTGAGAGAACTGAAATCAAAGCAATCTTTTGGGCCACGCTGCACAGGCAGGCCGCCTGCCTCCATCCCTCTGTAGTCTCTGACCTCTAGCTCTCTGTCTTCATGGGCAGGTTGATGTGTAACAGAAAATAAGTTCTGAATCCCTTTTTTACGTTTTGGTGTGATTCAGTCTTCTGTTTTCACGTGTCTCATTATAGTACAGTGGATGTGTAAGACAGTAACTTTGTATCATATATCATTTGGCACAAACCTTTCACTGTGCAACCATAATTGTCTATATCATATAGCCTGTCCAATGAAACATGTCTTATTACCAGACAATACAGTCTCTATAATAATCTGTTCCCAAAGTGGAAATGACACTGGAAGGAATAGCAGCCATTTTACGGGCTCTTGACCAATTGTGCTACTTTATGTATTTTGTTGAGCTGATATAAACTTTTCTTGTACATAATGTTTCCGCCATCATTTCCTATGACCAGAAAAAGCTTCTGGACATCGGAGGTGAAGGACATATTGATTATCCCAGACCAGGACCAGGCCCAAATCCCCGACACTCTGAGGAGGAGGAGCCGGCATGCAGGACACCTGACGAGACTACATCGAGTGGATAAACTGGACGAGCACCATTCGAGACTATCCTATCAATGTGATCTGAAGAACACGGCTGAACAAGGACATGGAAAAATGTATCTAGCTGGTTATTCTATACATCGGCAGGTCTGAACGGTAGCGTCGGGGAAGCTGAGGCGGTGTGTGTCTGTTAATAATAGCTGGTGCGCGATATTAAGGAAGTCTCAAGGTTCTGCTCGCCCAGGGCCGGCGTTATCGGCGGGCCTTCGAGATCCTGGCCCACCCTATCGTACTTCCTTGTCCATCCAAATAAAATATTGAAATACTGATCATTTATTTGACCGAGACTTACGCCGAGAGAAATACACATCTATCTCAGTTTAAACATCTCAGCGAGCGAAACAGCACCCCTTTGTCTCAGCATGTGTAGACCATGTATCTGATGCTGTCTGGACCAAAAGATTATGGCACGTCATACTATTTCTGGCCAGACAGCATCAGATGCATGGGCTACATATAGTAAGACAGAGGGGAGCTGTGGATGCTTTCTCCTGTGAGAGAGTTTCAGCAGAGCGGAAGAGGTGAAGTGAGTGGGCTCACTTGCCAAAATCGGTCCAGAATATGCCCAATGCGTTTCTATGGGCTATCATAAGCTTGTCGTCTGCCTTCTAGCATTTGGGGCGGAGACATGAGCATCTCGTCATTATACAGATCTCTGGTTTCAGGCTCTTGTGAATTGGAAAGGAAAGTTGGTGGGTACACAGTGCACTGTTAGGATGCTGGCTTCTCCTAAAGTAAATTGATGTTTTGCCAAAATTATGTAATTACTCCTATTTAAGTAATAATGTTCAAAATACTTCACTTAGAGAGCATGACTTAGCCACAGAAGATCCTTAGCTTCTTTACTCACCTCTAATAAGCGGATCTTCTCAGTCATTTTTTCTTCACCTCACAATTTGTAAACAAAGTCAGTTTTTTTACATCCATTGCAAATGATAGTTACTCAGTATTTAAAAAATCTTTCCAACACTCCCAGCCTCGATAATCACCAAGCCTCGGTGTGAAAGAGCAAAATATAATGATCTGATATTCCTATATATCCAGCGGAAACATCATAAAAAACAGCGGTCTTCCCCGAGCTGACTGGGGCAGGAAACTCTTAGGGCGCGGAATAGGCTAGTTGATACAATGTTGCAAGTTCGCTAGCAATAGCTTCCTCTGGATCCAGTTGATGATTTGATAGAATGTTGCACGTCACTAGCCATAGCTCAAGTCAAGACTTTTAACTTTTAGATTTTTGTGATTAACCACGTGACAATGGTTTTGAGAAACTAAAACATTATTATTGAAATTAAACTATTCCACAAAAATGCATATCAAAATAATCATCGGTAGAAATGGTAGAAACTCACGAGCTGCCTATGGTCTTCACTATAACAACTATGAAAAAAAGTATTAACGCGCAAGCACACGCACACGTAGGAGATCCCGTGAAAAAAACGTGTCTGCTTACGGATATCAAACGCTCGTCCAACTGATTAGTTCTGGCGCCGGCCCTATGCTCGCCTGAGTTAGAATACCTTATGATAAGCTGTAGACCATACTATTTTTCAGGACGCACACTCAGAGCATGCGCTGACCAGCTGGCAAATGTCTTCACTGACATTTTCAACCTCTCCCTGACCCAGTCTGTAATACCTATATATTTCAAGCAGACCACCATAGTCCCTGTGCCCAAAAACGCCAAGGTAACCTGTCTAAATGACTATCTCCCCGTAGCACTCACATTTGTAGCCATGAAATGCTTTGAAAGGCTGGTCATGTCTCACAATAACAAATTAAATTAAATTTTATGTCACATGACCCGAATACAACAGGTGGAGGTAGACCTTACCTTGAAATGCTTACTTACAAGCTCTTAATCAACAATACAGTTCAAGAAATAGTGTTAAGAAAATATTTACTAAATAAACTAAAGTAAAAAAGAAAATTACATAACAATAACGAGGCCATATACAGGGGTACAGGTTAGTCGAGGTAATTTGTAACATGACTATGCATAGATAATAAACAGCGAGTAGCAACAGTGTAAAAACAAAGGGGGGTGTCAATGTAAATAGTCTGGGTGGCCATTTGATTAATTGTTCAGCAGTCATGGCTTGGGGGTAGAAGCTGTTAAGGAGCCTTTTGGTACTAGACTTGGCGCTCCGGTACCGCTTGCCGAGCGGTAGCAGAGAGAACAGTCTATGGCTTGGGCCTTCCTCTGACACCGCCTAGTATATAGGTCATGGATGTCAGGAAGCTTGGCCTAAGTGATGTACTGGGCCGTACACACTACCCTTTGCCGAGCAGTTGCCATTCCAGGCAGTGATGCAACCGGTCAGGATGCTCTTGATGGTGCAGCTGTAGACATTTTTGAGGATCTGGGGACCCATGGCAAATCTTTTCGGTCTCCTATGTGTTTTCATGCCCTCTTCACAACTGTCTTGGTGTGTTTGGACCATGATAGTTTGTTGGTGATGTGGACACCAAGGAACTTGAAAATCTTGACCCGCTTCACTTCAGCCCCATCGATGTTAATGATGGCCTGTTTGGCCCTCGTTTTTCTGTAGTCCACGATCAGCTCCTTTGTCTTGCTCACATTGAGGGAGAGGTTGTTGTCCTGGCACCACACTACCAGTTCTCTGACCTCCTCCCTATAGGCTGTCTCATCGTTGTCGGTGATCAGGCCTACCACTGTTGTGTCGCCAGTAAACTTAATGATGGTGTTGGAGTTGTGCTGCGTCACTGCTTTGTATGGCAACTGTTTGGCATCCGACATCCAGTTGCTGTAGATAGTAGTGCATACGGCCCAGTACATCACAGGGGCCGTGCTCCCTGCCATCCAGGACCTCTATACCAGGCGATGTCAGAGAAAGGCCCTAAAATTGTCAAAGACTTCAGCCACCCAAGTCATAGACTGTTCTCTCTGCTACCGCATGACAAGGATCCTGAACATTTTTTTCCCCCAAGCTGTAAGACTTGGCTACCCGGACTATTTGCATTGACACCCTCTTTTTTTACACAGACATTCTCTTATACTGGCTCTACACTATGCACACTCACTGGACTCTACCCACACATTCACACATACTACACTGACACTCCAACACACACACACACACACACATCTCCAACACACAAACACACTACACACGCACACACACATAAACACACGCATATTGATGCCACACGACACACACACACACACACACACACACACACACACACACACACACACACACACACACACACACACACACACACACACACACAGATACAGTTTCTTTCACATGCTTCGCATATGCTGCTGCTACTCTGTTTATTATCTATCCTGATTGCCTATTCACTTTAACCTCTACAGTACCTACATGGACATATTACCTCAATCACCTCAACTACTTTGTACCCCTGCAAATTGAATCGGTACCGGTACTCCTTGTATATAGCCTCGTTATTGTAATTGCTTTGTGTTACTATTTCCTTTTATAATTTTTGTATTACTTTAACTCTGCATTGTCGGGAAAGGGCTCATCAGTAAGTATAAATCCTACACCTGTTGTATTCGGTGCATGTGACATACAATTTGATTCATGACTTACTTTAACCCTAAGTCCTGCATTCCCTGCATTTAGGGGTAGCAATGTATCAAAACACATTTCATATCAACATATTACAAGAGCATCACTGATAATAATTCTTACGTAGTCCATTCCACAACATGATAGTTTAGAACTGAGTCTTGGTGGAAGTCTAACAGTAGCGGAGAAGGTGGGATGTGATAGGGTAGCTATGTTTCCGATGGGGAAACACTAACAAAGACAACATCACAGTGTTAATTGGAGGTGATGCTCTCGCCTGTCGTGAACAGGGGACGGCTTGGTGAAGATATCTCATTTGCAAGAATCTTTTTGTTTGTAACCCACGGCATACAGCTATTCCTGTGTGTAGTGTGACTTACAGCATCAGACAAATAAGAGAACAATGTGAAAACATAGTCGAAGGAAAAAAAGGGATATGTGGTAAAGAAAAGGTGGTTGAAATTAAACTGTTGCACTAAATCTCACATTATACAGTCGAGGCAAAGAGCATAGTTGAAAAACATGATATTTTTGTCAGCAGAAAACATGTCACCTTTTCCCATGACAAGTCAAGAATATGTCTAATTCTATTTGTAACCAATAAGGTTCTATGGTTCCTTGAGATGTGTATAGGCTGTGGGCTCTGCCCTGGGTTTCCCAAAAGAATAGTACCATTAAGATCATCTTTCGTCCATTTAGTTTCAATGGAATAAAAACACAAAAAAATCCCTTTGAAAACAGCCTATATGGCATCGATTCGAGTCAGAAACAGTTATTCTAGTGTCAAAATTGACTTCAAGATGTAAATAGGATAATTTTGGTCATAAAGTCTCTTCTAAAACGGAGTTTGGAACATCTGTGCGTCACAACAAATAAACAAAGGTTTTGATTTGATGATGTTCATTTGCCCCCTAACATGGGGTGAATAGCTGCGGTGATTGCGCCCTATCCAATAGCATAGACAGTGAGACTGACCTGCCTAGGAGCTCCGACTTTGTTTTTGAACTTGAGAAATACTGCATCAAACACCTTAGTAAGATTTTAAATTTTGCAACTAAAATATCATCTGCAAAAACGTCAAAATGAATTACAGATTACTTGAGTCATCTTACATTCATTCTGGTTATTTTGAGGAAGTGAAATAGACTGAGTATACATTACCAAACATTATCAACACCTTCCTAATATTGAGTTGTAGAACAGCCTCAATTCGTCAGGGCATGAACTCTACAAGGTGTCAAAAGTGTTCTACAGGGATGCTGATTACAATGTTTCCCACAGTTGTGTCAAGTTTGCTGGATATCCTTTGGGTGGTGGACCATTCTTGATACACATGGGAAAGCGTGAAAAACCCAGCAGCGTTGCAGTTCTGGGGACAAACCGGTGCGCCTGGCACCTACTACTATACCTCGTTCAAAGGCACTTACATTTTTTGTCTTGCCCATTCATCCTCTGAATGGCACACATACACAATCTGTGTCTCAAGGCTTCAAAAAATCCTTATTTAACCTGCCTCCTCCCCTTCATTGAAGTGATATCAATAAGTGATCACAGCTTTCACTTGGTCAGTCTATGTCATAGAAAGAGCAGGTGTTCTTAATATTTTGTATGCTCTGTGTAGGCTACAGTGTCTAATGGGGGACAAACATCATTACCCAAATGTGGAATGAGCAACAGAAAAACACACATGCCAATCGGCGTGTTCAGTAGCTCTTTAAGATGATCTTAGTGCTACGATGCTTTTGAGAAACCCAGCCCAGGTCACTCCCTAGCCTCACCCATAGTCACTTTCTTCCTGGTTTGAGTGAAACAAGAAGTGGGTGTGTCAGCAAGGGAGAAGCCAGCTGGGGCCATGAAGTGGGGGTAAGATGGCAGACAGGAAAGTAACTTCTCTCCAGAGGGAGCGGGCAATCCAGACCACATGACTAGGGACAAGAGCTCTGGAGCAGGGCACCATTGAATGGAATGATAATGGGGGTGGCGTTAAGTGTGGAGGAGGATCAACTGACATGTAAGATTCCCGCTGTCTGTGATGCCCGCCATTTGGTGTGACGATGTTTTAGTTGCCAAGCTTACGGTCATGTTGTAGCAGTGTGTAGGTGGGAGATTCCTAGATGTGAGAAGTGTGCATGAGGCCATGAAACAATGGAATGTGTAGTATCGGTGGAAAAAGTTGTGTGTGTTAGCTGAAGGGTGCCATTGGTGCTGGAGATCAGAATGGTGTCCGGTGAGAGAAAGGCAGGCTGAGGTTGCCAGTATCCGAGTAGTACAGATGGTGTTGTATGCTGAGGCAGTAAAGATAGTACAGGAAGATGGGTAAAGGGCAAGGGATCCTGAGAGGATTCCTGTGAGTAGGCCGAGGCCAATAAAGAGTGATAGGAATAATATGTGCTTCAGTCAGGTGGATTCTTAGCATTCATAGCCATGGTTGTCAACTGTACTGCAGAAATGCAACATAAGTCACAGAAAATATACGTTGTGGTGGCAGCTGCAGAGAAGTACTTGGGATTGAGAGATTTTACTACAGGAGAATTGCAGGGGGTGTTGAGTGGTAGTGTTCTGTCCTCCCAGGCCATCGACCTGGTGTAAGATTATACAGGGTTAAAATAGTGGAATAGGTGGTGGGTTTTAATGAGGGAATAAGTATAATGGATTGTACTGTAGGTGCATTTGAAGAAGAATCCATCTTGTCTGCATTTCGAAATGTGAAATGTTTATTAACTCGGAAACTGTTCATCGTTTAAAAACCTAGTTGTCTTACTCCATACAAATGAGAACTTGCACGGATATTGTATTGATCATCAAGATACATTTCCTTTGTGTGGACCGTTGACTTCCAAGAACTAAAGTGTGGAAGGCTATTTCTAAGGCCAACATAATGTTTATGGGCTTTCTAAAATATTTTCCTTTGTTTTACTACAGACTAAAAACTGAACTGGTGAGATCAATCCTTATTACATTTAGCTTGCGGCTGGACTATCTGGATATTTGCTAATTTAAAAAAATCTCTTGCTGAATTTTGGGTCTGAACTGACTGAACTAAGACTCAGCATATACACTATATATACACAAAAGTATGTGGACACACCTTCAAATTAGTGGATTAGTCTATTTCAGCCACAACCGTTGTTGACATAATATAAAAATCGAACACACAGTCAGGCAATCTCCATAGACAAATATTGGCAGTAGAATGGCCATACTGAAGAGCTCAGTGACTTTCAACGTAGCACCGTCATAGGATGCCACCTTCCCAACAAGTGAATTCGTCAAATTTCTGGCCTGTTAGAGCTGCCATGGTCAACTGGAAGCGATGTTATTGTGAAGTGGAAACGTCTAGGAGCAACAACAACTCAGCCGAGAAGTGGTAGGCCACACAAGCTCAAAGAACAGGACTGCCGAGTGCTGAAGCGTGTAGCACATACAAAGTACACGTACCAGTCTCTCCTGCAGCAAAGTGCCCCCACAACATGATGCTGCCACCCCCGTGCTTCACGGTTGGGATGGTGTTTTTTGGCTTGCAAGCCTCTCCCTTTTTCCTCCAAACATAACGATGGTAATTATGGCCAAACAGTTCTATTTTTGTTTCATCAGACCAGAGGACATTTCTCCAAAAAGTACAATCTTTGCCCCCATGTCCTCCAGCATCTTCACAAGGTCATTTGCTGTTGTTCTGGGATTGATTTGCACTTTTCGCACCAAAGTACATTCATCTCTAGGAGATGAGGTCTTGGCAGATTCTTTTTAATTTTCCCATGATGTCAAGCAAAGAGGCACTGAGATTGAAGGTAGGCCTTGAAATACATCCACAGGTACACCTCCAATTGACTCAAACTATTTCAATTAGCCTATCAGAAGCTTCTAAAGCCATGACATTGTCTGGAATTTTCCAAGCTGTTTAAAGGCACAGTCAACTTAGTGTATGTAAAGTTCTGACCCACTGGAATTGTGATACAATAATATGTCTGTAAACAATTGTTGGAAAAATGACTTGTGTCATGCACAAAGTAGATGTCGTAACCGACTTGCCAAAAATATAGTTTGTTAACAAGAAATTTGTGGAGTGGTTGAAAAACGAGTTTTAATGACTCCAACCTAAGTATATGTAAACTTCCGACTTCAACTGTATAGGGGTAGTACTCAGTGACATCATCCTGAAACAGGAGGTAAAAAAATGTATAACATAGTTTTACAATATTAACATTCAATGTATCAAAATATATGATCATACACAATACAATATTCAATTAGGATTTTAAATGAAACACAATTTGGACATTCAAACTCCTCGTTAAGGCCAAGAGGAGAGAGTGTGTTGAACCTGTGGATCCAGAAAGATTCCTTTTTGAAGAAGTTTCCTCTCAATATCCCCTCCCCTGGTGACATCTTGACCATTTCTATTCCAATGTATCTCAGAGAACTAATAGGATGTCCAGCTTGTACAAATTTAACAGCAACCAGATTTTTTTGTCTCACCTGTCCGTATATTGCTGCGGTGGTCACTGATCTGTGTTTTAAAGCTTCTACTGGTTTTCCCTATGTAAGACAGACCACAAGGACATTTCAACATGCAAATAACATTGGTGGACATGCAGGTAATCAGGCCCTTGATCTTAAATCTTTGTCCTGTGCGGGGTAGGTAAATGAATTGCATTTGCACGTGAAGCTGGATTGAGCACATTGGCCACATTTGAAATGACCTTCACAAACCTTGTCCAAGAAAGTTTCCCTTTTTTATGGTGGGTAATCAGATTTAACCACAATGTCTCTGACATTTAGGTGTCTTTTAAAGACCATACGTGGGTGATATTTAAAAATGGGTTTCAATTGTGGGTCAGTATCAATAATGTACCAGTGCTTCTTGATAATGTCCTTAAATGCCTTACCCAATGGTGGCATTTCAAAGTAGTCACCCTTTGCCTTGATGACAGCTTTGCACACTCTCGGCATTCTCTCAACCAGCTTTACCTGGAATGCTTTTCCAACCGTCTTGAAGGAGTTCCCACATATGCTGTGCACTTGTTGGCTGCTTTTCCTTCACTCTGCGGTCCAACTCATCCCAAACCATCTCGTTGAGGTTGGGTGATTGTGGAGGCCAGGTCATTTAATGCAGCACTCAATCACTCTCTTGGTCAAATAGCCCTTACACAGCCTGGAGGTCTGTTGGGTCATTGTCCTTTTGAAAAACAAATGATAGTCCCACTAAGCGCAAACCAGATGGATGGCGTATTGCTGCAGAATACTGTGGTAGCCATGCTGGTTAAGAGTGCCTTGAATTCTAAATAAATCACAGACAGTGTCACCAGCAAAGCACCCCCACGCCATCACATCTCCTCCTCCATGCTTCACGGTGGGTACCACACATGCGGAGATCATCCATTCAACTCCTCTGCATCTCACACAGCGGTTGGAACCAAAAATCTCAAATTTGGACTCATCAGACCAAAGGACATATTTCCACCGCTCTAATGTCCATTGCTCGTGTCTCTTGGCCCAAGCAAGTCTCTTCTGATTATTGGTGTCCTTGAGTAGTGGTTTCTTTGCAGCAATTTGACCATGAAGGCCTGAATCACACAGTCTCCTCTGAACAGTTGATGTTGAGATGTCTGTTACTTGAACTCTGTGAAGCATTTATTTGGGCTGTAATTTCTGAGGTACTGTTAACTCTAATGAATGTATCATCTTTAGCAGAGTTAACTCTGGGTCTTCCTTTCCTGTGGTGGTCCTCATGAGAGCCAGTTTCATCATATCACTTTATGGTTTTTGCGACTGCACTTGAAGAAACTTTTAAAGTTTTGACCTTCGTGTTTAAAAGTAATGATGGACTGTCATTCCTCTTTGGTATTTGAGATGTCCCTGCCATAATATAGACTTGGTCTTTTACCAAATAGGGCTATCTTCTTTATACCACCCCTACCTTGACACAACACAACTGATTTGCTCAAACGTATTAAGGAAAGAAATTCCACAAATGAACATTTAACAAGGCACACTTGTTAATTGAAATGCATTCCAGGTGACTACCTCATGAATCTGGTTGAGAGAATGCCAAGAGTATGCAAAGCTGTCATCAGGGCAAAGGGTAGCTACTTTGAAGTATCTCAAATATAAATATATTTTGATTTGTTTAACACTTTTTGGTTACCACATGATTCCATATGTGTTATTGCATAGTGTTGATGTCTTCACTATTATTCTACAATGTGGGATTTTTTGTTGTTGTTGAATGAGTAGATAAATAAGTTGTTTTTTTTAAATTTGTAATACATTTGCAAAACTTTCTAATAACCTGTTTTCGCTTTGTCATTATGGGGTATTGTGTGTAGATTGTAAATTCAAATGATTATACATGACTTGGAAAGGCACACGCCTGTCTATATAAGGTCCCACAGTTGAAAGTGCATGTCAGAGCAAAATGCAATGCAAATAGTCTGGGTAGCCATTGATTTGGTGTTCAGTTAGGTGTTCAGTTCCTCTGTGGAGATGGTTGTCCTTCTGGAATGTTCTCCCATCTCTGCAGCGCTCCACCAATCAGGCCTTTATGGTAGTGGCCAGACGGAAGCCCCTCCTCAGTAAAAGGCATATGACAGCCTGCTTTGAGTTTACCAAAAGGCACCTAAAGGACTCTCAGACCATGAGAAACAAGACTCTCTGGTCTGATGAAACCAAAACTCTTTGGCCTGAACAAAGTACTGAGTAAAGGGTCTGAACACTTATGCAAATTTGATATATATATTTTTTAATATACATTACCAAAGATTTCAAAAATAGTTTTTGCTTTGAAATTATGGGGTATTGTGTATAGATTGATGAGGGGAAAAAACTATTTAATCAATTTTAAAATAAGGCTGTAACGTAACAAAATGTGGAAAAAGTCAAGGGGTCTGAAAACTTTACAAATCCACAGTATATTTGAATATTTGTACCTAAAAGCATCATTGAGAAATCATTTATCAAAGTTGGCTTATTGATGACAGTTTGACCTTACCCAGGCCTCCTATAAGAGTCCATAATGTTTCATTTGTAGATGCTACAAAGCAAAAATTGGTGTCATACAGTATGAAGCTTTATCAATTGCTCTGTAGTATGAGTAGCATTTGATTAAAAAAAAATCCCATTAATTTTAGAATACTAAAATATAAACAATATTGAAAACATTTTTTTTAAATAAATTTTTCAATATATTGTTGAACATAATATAATCTACGGGCATATCAAAGTTCCAGAGTGGTAAGCATTACCAAGAGAAAAATAGATTCAAAATGGTCGCCCTCTGCTGGTGATTTGCAGGCTACAAGTAAAAGGAGGGCAGTGATTGGTTACATTGCCTACCACGCCAATTTCTCAGAATAAAATGGGTCACTTTAAAACTAGCAGAGATCCCAGTCTTGGACGTTGATACGCCCTTAGAGTTTATTCTGTTCAACAATATATTGAAAACATTTGACAAATCTAATGTTTTGTTTTTTCAATATTCATAAATGAATGTATATATATATACATTTTTTTAAATCAAAATATACTACTGATATTACAAAGCAAGTGGTAAAGCTCCATATGACACAAATTTTTGCTTTGTAGCACCTACTGTACAGATGAAACACAAGTCGTAAAGTCTTAAAGGAGGCCTTGTTAAGTTCAAAATGTCATAAATATGCCAAGTTTGCTGAATTATTTGTCAATAATGCTGTTAGATAAAAATATGTCAACAATCCTTCCTCCAAAGGACCATTGTATGGATAAAATTGAGTTAAGATGACCAAAATCATGGTCTTTGTTTGTCCTGGTTTCGTGAGGAACCACTACTCAGCCTCGGGTCTAAAAAAACAACAGGGAAGCTTCTGCCAATACTTAAAGGAAAATTCAACCCAAAAATTAAATTTTGGTATTTGTTTAATTAGTCAATTGTTGACATAGTCCCCCAAAAAATTGCATGTCAGCAATCAATTTTTCAAGATATATAACTTTAAAAATACAGAAAGAGCCGATATGATGCAAAATGCATCATATTATTCAAAATGCATACTTGCTGTATTTTTGTATTTTTAAAGTTATATAAACTTGACTGCTGACATGCAAAACATTTTGGGACTATATCAACAATGGACTAATGAAACCAATACCAAAATATCGTTTTTGAGTGGAGTTTTCCTTTAAGGTCCCAATGCAGTCAAAAACATGATATTCCTGTGTTTTACATACACTCACCAGACAGTTTATTAGGTAAACCCATCTAGTACCGCGTCGGACCCACCTTTGTCTCCAGAACAGCTTGAATTCTTCAGGGCATTCTACAAGGTGTCAGAAACATTTCACATTGATGTTGGTCCATGCTGAAGCGATGGAAACACGCAGTTGCTGTAGATTGAACAGAGGTACATTCATGCTGCAAACAGCCCATTTCATCTCATCCCAAAGATGCTCTACTGGGTTGAGGTCTGGGGCCTGCGCAGGCCACTCAGGTAAACTGAACTCGCTGTCATGTTCAAGGCAATGTTTTTCCTCTCCTCAATTGTCCAGTGTTGGTGATCGCCCACGGGAGTTGCTTCTTGTTTTTAGCTGATAGGAGTGGAACCCCTTGTGGTCGTCTACTGCAATAGCCCATCAGTGACAAGGATCGACAAGTTGTGTGTTTCCCGAGATCCCGTTCTGCACACCACTGTTGAACTGTGCCAATATTTGTCTGTTTGTGGTCCGCCTGTTAGCTTGCATGATTCTTGCCATTCTCCTTCGACCTCTTTCATCAACAAGCAGTGTTTTTGCCCACAGAACTGCCACTGACTGGATTTTGTCACACCGCTCTCGGTAAACTCGTTTTTCCCATTCTAACGTTCAATCGAATAGTAACTGAATGCCTCGATGCCTGTCTGCCTGCTTTATATAGCAAGCCACAACCATGTGATACACTGTCTGTAGGAGTGATCCTCCCAATTCAGAACACTCCCAGACACCCCTAGCAAAAATTCTTACTTGAGAAATTGCTGTTTGCTAAGAAGCTATTTTTTATCATTTTAATTTAAAAACAACCCCAGTAAGGTATTTCTACCCGGAGATTATTTGATATTGAGATAAAATGGCTGCATCTAGACTACATGTGAATATGGACCAGCATTCCAAGCTATAACGGTGTCAAATCTCCAGTAGGGTGTGATTGAATGACTGATTGAATATGATTAGAGAGACCGCAGAATGACAGTCTCTGTGAATCAGGTTCTGTAATCTGTCAGTCAGCTGAAAATAATTACACTTTTTTTCTTTTCATCTTCTCCAGGACATTAGGACATCAAGGTGGAACAACACTAGCTGTATTTATTGAGGTAGACCGGTCATGTTTGGTTTTATTTGACTAGGCCTTTGTCAAAATGTCAGAAAAATATGAAATCCTTTTATTAATTTATTAAAACCTATTCATGATTCATAAAATGTGTAATATGAACAATGGTGTTATTGGCTATTTAAATGTCGGATAGGATTATAATTATTGCTAATAGCCATTTTAATACCTGTCCGTAATAATAAACAATTCCATAAAAAAGGTATTTGTGAAATAACGATACAATCTCTAAGAATTAGATGGTTTCTCATCTAAAGGGAATATGAGATGATGTCAAAGTCTGTTGATGACTATAACAACCTGGTCAATCATCATATGATTTTTCTTTTTTTTCATGTCACTGTAATTTCTTTTGTAGAGATAGTCAAGATATGTGTAATTCTCTGAATGATAAAAACTAACCCCAGACAGCACCCAGTATAATACAGGTTAGACTTGTAAGGGAAATCAAGGGGAGAGGAAGCTGTGTAATTTCTGATCCAGATAAACCCTTCAAGGCCCGTTGCCCTGAAGCACAGGGAGAACCAGCTCAATAAGCTGTTTACCAACCACCAAAACCAACTTCACAACAACCAATAGCAGGGAGACACCAAATCATTGCTTTTCGACCTTTAATACGTTGAACATTACAATCATACATGTACTCATCTGTTGCATCGGTGAGACATAGTAGCACTTTAGTCTCTAGCTCCGAATGAATGTGTGATAACATGGTAACAAAGTGGAAACTAGTTGACTTAACTTACTACTGTTTTTTTCAATGCCGGAAAAAGTCCCGGCTCTTCACTACTCAACTGGCGTGAACACTCTAGATGCTAATGGATGAGAAAGGGAAAGGGGATACTTAGTCAGTTGCACAACTGAATGCGTTCAACCGAAATGTCTCTTCAGCATTTAACCGAACCCTACTCCTGCTTATTATGGTAATCCTCATATTTGGTCTTTGCAACGTGAAATTGTCCACTTGGGAGTCACTTTTCAACTTTCTGCTAGAGTCTGGACATTGGAAGAAAATCTTAACTCTTAACAACAGTTTTACTATTCTGCCTCCTCCATCTTTGCCCAGAGCGTAAAAAGGAGCATCATTTCATCTTTCAACATCAAAGCAGAGATCTGAGACTTGGGTCGTCTTCAAGTGTAGTCTTCTGTATGTTAGTATGGGTTTGTAATATTGATTATAACTTGAGGCTCACAAACACTGTATTATTGTAAATACCCTGGGTCTTTGGTCTCTATATACTTCATCTTACAAATATGTTACAAGGATGTTTATATATGGGCAGTTCTATGTTAACCGAATTACACTGAGATTTTTCACTTTAAAAATGTATGCCAAACCATGTAAAAAAAAACGATTTAACAAGCCATACAACTCTATGCACGGTGACAACTTTGAACAATTTACACAGTCAATATTTTTTTTTTTACATTTACTGGAAAAACTGCAGATGCAAAGTTTGGTAACAGAATTATTATTAAATCTCCCTCAGTTTAATTCAGTTCCTAAACTTTGTACCAGCACAGTTCTTCCTATAAATGTGTTTTTGTAAAATGTTCAGTGGAAATTGTTAAAGTAGTCATTGTGCATAGAGCTCTATGGTTTGTTAAACTTTGGAATCTCATTTGCTAGAGATAATAAAGCTCTCACTGTCAATATTGAAAAGGGCAAAGTAACACCCGTTATTTTTGTTCCTGTCACAAATCACCCAGTCATAGAGGCCACACCGCCATGTTCTGCTGTCAGAAGTTTCAGAGGTACTGAAAAAACTGTTGCTTGTGAAATCCGGATAGACCTAGGACCATGAAAAAAAACGGCTAGCTGGAGCTCGTCTGAGCGGTTGGCTGGATATGCCCTCACCCACTATGTACATAATGCTGATTGGTTTGGGTTCTGCCCACTATTGTGCTTTCCAGTTAGAACGTGATGTTGGGGTCCATTACTGTAACTTGGTCACCACCACACACACGGAGCTGGTAAGATAGACATGAGAAAACAGACAGTCCAGATAAGAACATACTCTCCCACATTTCTCCACATGTAATAGGTGTCATGACGTTGGCCTCTTTTGGTACAGGGAGGACAGTTGACTCCCCCCCAATCCACCCTGTGTGTAAAGGGTTGTAAAAACTCTAAAATTCCAGGAGAGTCTCTGGCCACATGGCCCATAGAGAGACACAGGAAATTCTTCCAACTCATAGAATTGGAGAGCCAAGCGACATTTTGTGTGTGCTGGAGAAGGTATGGAAGATTGGTGAAGAATCCAGCTACGAACTGATCCGCTTGGTACAATTTTGTGATACTCAGAAGAGACAATATAGCCATATTACCATAAAACTGTTTATATAATAGCATCATAATGGTTGTATAGAATGTATTAATAAGGATAAAGCTTTTGTAAGACATTGAGATGCTATGTACTGATGTAATGTGATAGAATTGTATTTCTGTAACCAAATCTAACTCAGTCATAGGCACGCCCCAGGGACACATACAGGACCAGGCGTCATTTGACAAGCCTGTTCGATGGGCACTATAAAACACCCCCTGATTTACATTTCTTCAGACCAGGCCTACACTCCGTTGGCTAATAGGTTTTACCTTCCAATTCCTCTACTGAAAGTGAACCATACCACGTGGTTAACTTTTAGACTATCGGTACTGACAGAATAAGAACAAGTCTTTGATATTAATTATTAGTCTGCAGCTAAGTAAATTATATCATTGAACGCGAAGACCAACGAAACAACCATTCGATGACGACATTAATGAATGTCGCTCTGAAAGATCCATTCTAACCGAGAGAGAGAGAGAGAGAACGCGGACAAAACTCCCCAACAGAACAGAACTCTCGAACAAGGATCACGACGACACATGAGCGTAAATATATATTGATTGCAATTGTTCCCGAATGAGTGAGCCTTCAATTGTCAATTGTTAATATTAATGAACTCTTTGTAACTTCTCAGTTGACCGTTTATGACCCATTGTTCAACAGGCCGACCTGCCTGTTTAGCCCACAAGGGCACATTCCTCTACCAATCCTTTGTGACGATAATTACTGTTTGTATGTTTTTCTGTTAATTACTTAGTGTAGTAAATAAATGATTTTAAGACAATTGATGTATGGATGATTTTAGTAAAGACTGGGTTCGTGCAGATACAACAATTTACGACGTTTGGAATGAGACTGGACTAGAGGTAAAATACACCATTTTAAACCAGAAGATAATCGGCCTATACTATAATAGAATATAATATTATAGTACAGGAAAGTTATATTAGGAAAATTATAGCTTTGTAATCTGAATATTCTCCTTGGTGCCCTGATCTCCTAGTTAATTACAATTAAACGATTAATCAGTTTAATCGCGTGATAATAATTACAGGGAGCTAATTGATAAACATATCTTCAGTTGAATGGTACCCCAAAGACACGACATATTTGGTGCCCCGTGTGAGGAATCTAAGATAGAATTGGACTTTGCTGTGAAATTCTGTATATCAATTGTGCAAAAAGAATTGTACAAACAGCCTGCTATGTAAACAAAGTGATTGTGCCTTTTCCATTGAGAGAAGCTATTTAGAGTAGCTCCGGTCTTATGTCGATAGCAGTGAGGGATAAATTCCAGATTTAGTCCGTTAGGCCAAACGGTACTATTTCTGTCGGTCAATATTAACTTCTAGAGTAAGGTTAGAAATTAGAAGTTAACTGTCCGGTAAACCGAGCCGAATAATTTGCCTACCGCACGAAGACAGTGTGGGCAGACCGTATGCGTATTTTGTATTTAAGTACCGTGTCGCTCCGGTCAGCATAAACGACAGCAGAATATGCTGAATGGGGTTAAGGTGAGACGTCACTAGAAAACCCACCCTTTCCATAAGTGAAAGGATCCTATTTTGGTGCTTGGAAGGATATTCCTGAACCAAGTAGCAATAGCTTAGCATTACGGGTAAGCTAACAGAGAGGGAACATTTTACCCTCCCCCATAACACGTTTAAAATTTCTCCGCTAGCGCGACGGAAGTCCGACCTTTGTACTTCCGTTTAATTTCAGCATTCTGCACCCTGGTGGTGAAGAATTGCCAGTACATCTCTAGGGGAAATTCAAACGTGGAGCACGGTAACATATCCAGACAATCACAATTGACTGGATATGACGTCTCATTCAATTTAACTAACAAGTGAAATTGCCAGATTTACCTTTTCAAGTGGATCTTTCAAATAATATCCAAAATTGATTGGGCGTCTACAATGAGACATGATTAACTTTTTCAAAACTTAACTTAGATGAAGCAATGCTCTCAGGTTAATTGAAAGTTAATTCCCAGATAGCCTATACAGGTTTGATATATCATAAATAGATTAATCAGTAAAATCTGCTTTAGCAAGGCACAGTCAGTAAAACCCCTTTACGGACGCTCAGCCCCAGGGAGGAGCGTACCCTAGTGGTGAAGGGTCCCAACATTTGAACTACGGTTTACACTTATGATATCCAATCAATGGAGATTGTATGGATTATCGTCTCATTCAATTTATTTAGTTAAATTGTCGAACATACCTTTCTAGATTCTTCCAATTAAATTAGACAACTTAAACTTTGCATATTAACCGGGATGAAGCAACCTCTCAGGTAATTCAAAGTTAATTCCCAGATAGCCTATACAGGTTTGATATATCATAAATAGATTAATCAGTCAAATCTGCTTTAGCAAAGCACATTCACCAAACCCATTACTGACGAGAGTGAATCCCATGTGGCTCAGCCCCAGGGAGGAGCGTACCCTAGTGGTGAAGGGTCCCAACATTTGACCTACGGTTTACACTTATGATATCCAATCAATGGAGATTGTATGGATTATCGTCTAATTCAATTTAATAAGTTAAATTGTCGAACATACCTTTCTAGGTTCTTCCAATTAAATGAGACAACTTAAACTTTGCATATTAACCTGGATGAAGCAACCTCTCAGGTAATTCAAGTTTAATACCCAGATAGCCTACCCAGGTAGGACTAATCATTGGCATTGATTAACTCAATTTGCTTTTGCAAATTCATTCACGTCGAACTTCCACAGTACTGTACAGTACTGATGGTTCATTAACCTGTTGGGGCTAGGGGGCAGTATTTTCACGGCTGGATAAAAAAACATACCCGATTTAATCTGGTTACTAATCCTACCCAGTAACTAGAATATGCATATACTTATTATATATGGATAGAAAACACCCTAAAGTTTCTAAAACTGTTTGAATGGTGTCTGTGAGTATAACAGAACTCATTTGGCAGGCAAAACCCTGAGACATTTTCTGACAGGAAGTGGATACCTGATGTGTTGAATTACCTTTAAGCCTATGCCATTGAAACACACAGGGGCTGATTAATGTTTTGGCACTTCCTATTGCTTCCACTAGATGTCACCAGCCTTTACAAAGTGTTTTGAATCTTCTACTATGAGATCTGACCGAACAAGAGCCTTGGAACGGTGATGGCCGATTAGACTCTGGCGCGCGAGGTCATGTTGGGTACCCTCGTTCCAAAACGTTTTAAAAGAGAATGCATTCGTCCACCTTGAATATTATTCATGTTCTGTTTAAAAAAGGCCCTAATGATTTATGCTATACAACGTTTGACATGTTTGAACGAACGTAAATATATTTTTTCCCCTCGTTCATGACGAGAAGTCCGGCTGGCTTAGATCATGTGCTAAAAACACGGATCTTTTTGGATATAAATGATGAGCTTTTTTGAACAAAACTACATTCGTTATGGACCTGGAATCCGGGAAGTGACATCTGATGAAGAGAATCAAAGGTAATGGATTATTTACATAGTATTTTCGATTTTAGATCTCTCCAACATGGCCGTTTGTCTGTATAGCAAAGCATATTTTTCTGGGCGCAGTGCTCAGATTATTGCAAAGTGTGATTTCCCAGTAAGGTTATTTTTAAATCTGGCAAGTTGATTGCGTTCAAGAGATGTAAATCTATAATTCTTTAAATGACAATATAATATTTTACCAATGTTTTCTAATTTTAATTATTTAATTTGTGGTGCTGACTTGACTGCCGGTTATTGGAGGGAAACGATTTCCTCAACATCAATGCCATAGTAAAACGCTGTTTTTGGATATAAATATGAACTTGATAGAACTAAAAATGCATGCATTGTCTAACATAATGTCCTAGGAGTGTCATCTGATGGAGATTGTAAAAGGTTAGTGCATCATTTTAGCTGGTTTTATGGTTTTGGTGACCCTGTCTTTGAATTTACAAAACATTACACACAGCTATTGTCAATGTACTCTCCTAACATAATCTAACTTTATGCTTTCGCCGTAAAACCTTTTTGAAATCGGACAACGTGGTTAGATTAAGGAGATGTTTATCTTTCAAAGGGTGTAAGATAGTTGTATGTTTGAAAAATGTGAATTTTGACATTTATTTGGTTTCAAATTTGCCGCTCTTGAAATGCACCTGCTGTTGATAGGGTGCACCACGGGTGGCACGCTAGCGTCCCACATAGCCCCAAGAAGTTAATGTCTATAAATAGATTAAAATCGTCTTTGCAGTTTTCCACATTCCAAAACCAAATTTTGGAAAATTAGGAAAAACATTTGTTTTCCTTTCAAATGTTCTAATAATGTGCAAGCTATCAGAGGGGGTGGTTCCCACTCGCCTGCTAATTAGTGAATCTCCACCCGTAAATGGATTGATCTCGGACCTCAGCAGCGATAACAACCCTAATTATGCCATTAGTGGAAAAGCAGACAACAATGTTTTCCAAAATCAACCATCGGGCGCAGGCCTCGTAAAGGTTCTCTCCAGTCTAGCTCTGATGTCTTGCCATCCGAGATTGCCATCTGTCCAATACCGCAGTGCACAGCTGAAGCACGAGCAGGTAACGGTAGACATAAAGGGACAGGTGGAGAGAACCGGGAAACCAATGACAAATGCAGAAAAGGGAAAAATTCTGCTAGCTATGGAACTGCGTTCGGAAACTGAACAATTTAATGTAATTGCAAAAACGTATGATGATGAACAAGCACAAGCTCTTCAACAAAATCGTTTTCTACAGGAACAACTCGATTTAGCCAAAACTAAATACGATGATGTCCATGCCAAACTAGATAAATCTGAAGAGTTATCTACAAACAGGAGCGCTCAACTTGACAACATGCATGCTGTTTTGTTGAATGTTACTCAAAATAACACGGTGCTCCTCAATTTATTTATTTATTTTTATTTTATTTCACCTTTATTTAACCAGGTAGGCAAGTTGAGAACAAGTTCTCATTTACAATTGCGACCTGGCCAAGATAAAGCAAAGCAGTTCGACAACATACAAAAACACAGAGTTACACATGGAGTAAAACAACATACAATCAATGATGCAGTAGAATAAAAAAAAAAATAAAAAAAAAAATAAGACTATATACAATGTGAGCAAATGATGTGAGATAAGGGAGGTAAAGGCAAAAAAATGCCATGGTAGCAAAGTAAATAAAGTATAGCAAGAAAAACACTGGAATGGTAGATTTGTAGTTTGAAGAAAGTTCAAAGATAAAATATAAATAATATGGTGCAAAGGAGCAAAATAAATAAAATAAATAAATACAGAAGGGGAAGAGGTAGTAGTTTGGGCTAAATTATAGATGGGCTATGTACAGGTGCAGTGATCTGTGAGCTGCTCTGACAGCTGGTGCTTAAAGCTAGTGAGGGAGATAAGTGTTTCCAGTTTCAGAGATTTTTGTAGTTCGTTCCAGTCATTGGCAGCAGAGAACTGGAAGGAGAGACGACCAAAGGAGGAGTTGGCTTTAGGGGTGACCAGAGAGATATACCTGCTGGAGCGCGTGCTACAGGTAGGTGCTGCTATGGTGACCAGTGAGCGGAGATAAGGCGGGACTTTACCTAGCAGAGTCTTGTAGATGACCTGGAGCCAATGTGTTTGGCGACGATTATGAAGCGAAGGCCAGCCAACGAGAGCGTACAGGTCGCAGTGGTGGGTAGTATATGGGGCTTTGGTGACAAAACGGATGGCACTGTGATAGACTGCATCCAGCTTGTTGAGTAGGGTATTGGAAGCTATTTTGTAAATGACATCGCCGAAGTCGAGGATTGGTAGGATGGTCAGTTTTACGAGGGTATGTTTGGCAGCATGAGTGAAGGATGCTTTGTTGCGAAATAGGAAGCCAATTCGAGATTTCACTTTGGATTGGAGATGATTGATGTGAGTCTGGAAGGAGAGTTTACAGTCTAACCAGACACCTAGGTATTTGTAGTTGTCCACAAATTCTAAGTTAGAACCGTCCAGAGAAGTGATGCTGGACAGGCGGGCAGGTGCAGGCAGCGATCGGTTGAAGAGCATGCATTTAGTTTTATTTGTGTTTAGGAGCAGTTGGAGACCACGGAAGGAGAGTTGAATGGCATTGAAGCTCGTCTGGAGGGTTGTTAACACAGTGTCCAAAGAAGGGCCAGAAGTGTACAGAATGGTGTCGTCTGCGTAGAGGTGGATCAGAGATTCACCAGCAGCAAGAGCGACATCATTTATGTATACAGAGAAAAGAGTTGGCCCAAGAATTGAACCCTGTGGTACCCCCATAGAGACTGCCAGAGGTCCAGACAGTAGGCCCTCCGATTTGACACACTGAACTCTGTCAGAGAAGTAGTTGGTGAACCAGGCGACGCAATCGTTTGAGAAACCAAGGCTACTGAGTCTGCCGATGAGGATGTGGTGATTAACAGAGTCAAAAGCTTTGGCCAGGTCAATGAATACGGCAGCACAGTAATGTTTCTTATCGATGGCGGTTACGATGTCGTTTAGGACCTTGAGCGTGGCTGAGGTGCACCCATGACCAGCTCTGAAACCAGATTGCATAGCGGAGAGGGTGCGGTGGGATTCGAAATGGTCGGTAATCTGTTTGTTGACTTGGCTTTCGAAGACCTTAGAAAGGCAGGGTAGGATGGATATAGGTCTGTAGCAATTTGGGTCAAGAGTGTCACCTCCTTTGAAGAGGGGGATGACAGCAGCTGCTTTCCAATCTATGGGAATCTCAGACGACACGAAAGAGAGGTTGAACAGGCTAGTAATAGGGGTTGCAATAATTTCGGCAGATAATTTTAGAAAGAAAGGGTCCAGATTGTCAAGCCCAGCTGATTTGTAGGGGTCCAGATTTTGCAGCTCTTTCAGAACATCAGCTGAATGGATTTGGGAGAAGGAGAAATGGGGGAGGCTTGGGCGAGTTGCTGTGGGGGGTGCAGTGCTGTTGAATGCAGTAGGGGTAGTTAGGTGGAAAGCATGGCCAGCCGTAGAAAAATGCTTATTGAAATTCTCAATTATAGTGGGCTTATCGGTGGTGACAGAGTTTCCTATCCTCAGTGCAGTGGGCAGTTGGGAGGAGGTGTTCTTATTCTCCATGGACTTTACAATGTCCCAGAACTTTTTAGAGTTGGAGTTGCACGAAGCGAATTTCTGTTTGAAAAAGCTAGCCTTGGCGTTTCTAACTGCCTGTGTGTATTGGTTTCTAACTTCCCTAAAAAGTTGCATATCGCGGGGGCAGTTCGATGCTAATGCAGAACGCCACAGGATATTTTTGTGTTGGTTAAGGGCAGTCAGGTCTGGGGAGAACCAAGGGCTATATCTGTTCCTGGTTCTAAATTTCTTGAAAGGGGCATGCTTATTTAAGATGGTGAGGAAGGCATTTTTAAAAAATAACCAGGCATCCTCTACTGACGGGATGAGGTCAATATCCTTCCAGGATACCAGGGCCAGGTCGATTAGAAAGGCTTGCTCGTTGAAATGTTTCAGGGAGCGTTTGACAGTGATGAGTGGAGGTCGTTTGACCGCTGACCCATTACGGGTGCAGGCAATGAGGCAGTGATCGCTGAGATCTTGGTTGAAAACAGCAGAGGTGTATTTAGAGGGCACGTTGGTTAGGATGATATCTATGAGGGTGCCAGTGTTTGCGGCTTTGGGGTTGTACCTGGTGGGTTCATTAATAATTTGTGTGAGATTGAGGGCATCAAGCTTGGATTGTAGGATGGCTGGGGTGTTAAGCATGTCCCAGTTTAGGTCACCTAGTAGCACGAGCTCTGAAGATAGATGGGGGGCAATCAGTTCACATATGGTGTCCAGAGCACAACTAGTGGCCGAGGGGGGTCTATAGCAGGCGGCAACGGTGAGAGACTGCAGACCAATGCGCTGCAGTCCAATCAATGCGCTGCAGACCAAAGACCAAAGACGATCAGACCAAAGACCAGACCAAAGACGATCAGTTAATGAACACAATGACAAAGTTGGATGATAAATCAGCAGAACTTATTGAAGTCGCTGACCAAATGAATGATGAGAGAACTCAGGTGATGAGGTTGGAAATATTGATTTCTAAGCAAGCAGAGGAAATCTCATCACTGAATCTCTCGCTCCGTACTCAAGACCTCTATCTGCAAACCATGACAGATAAGTTTGAGACCGAAAGGAGCAGGTGTGACACTCACGTGTCCAAAATCAGTACTCTAAGCGCTCAAGTGGACTCTGCAATGCAGCAGAATTCCACCCTTAGGTACCATCTGGAGGAAATCCAGAATGGTCACGCTCTACAGCGCGACTTCCCATCCAAGCAACCGGAGCCCTGTACTCACAGGAGTGAAGACAATAGGTTTCAGACCTTGCCTCCCTCATGTGTCCCTCAGTCTTCTCCTCTTGGCCCTTCGGCACTGAGTAATATGACGCCTCTTGGCCAAGAACAACAAGGCTTGGCTTCTTCTCTTGGCCTTTCGGCCCCAATCTCTCCACAGGATGAAGCCAACCCTCTCCGCCCGCTTGGCGCGGAATACCTTGACAAACTCGTCAAGAATTTCCCCACCTTTGACCCCGTTCCAGGTCAGCCAAACGATACTGAGACGTTCCTAGCTGACATAGAGGACGCGTTGGGTGGCTACCCGAACGCTACGGGTTCTGACAGGGTTTACCTGTTGAAGCAAACGTCGAATAGACACGTGACGAGGTTCATTCGTCTACAACAGCAACACGTGCTAAATGACTATGCTAAACTTGCCACAGCTTTGAAATTAGAATTCAGTGGTTCTGCGACTCGCAAACACGATAGCTCACTGGCTAACACCGTCAAACAAGCTCGGAACGAACACCCACAAGCTTTCTATCATAGGCTTCGTTCAGCTTACTTTGGCCTACTCACAGAAACAGGAATGGAAGAGCTGTTACCATTCAAACAAATGTTTCTGTCGAACATGTATCCCACCTTCATTACCTACTTGGGCCCTGCAGCCCACGTTGGCTTGCCTATCTTACAACTCAGAGAGCTTGCAAGCACAGCTTTTGAGGCATCAAAAGTTCACAACGCTAAGAGCCCTGACCACTCAGTTTTGAAGTTTAACCAGGAGCACTCACTCCAGTTAGAGGGTGCATTATCAGGTATTGGAGCGTCGAGAGATGACGCACAACAACAGTTTCTACCACGAAACCCTGATTCCAATAACCTCCGCGGTCGAAATAACTGTAAAATACGTAGCCATCAACATGACTACCGCTACAATCGACCCGTTCGCTACGTTCCTGCACCCAACCCACCAAAAGTGTCAGAGCACAAGGGTAACAAAGGGTTGAAGGACGATCAAAACGTAGACCAATGTTCTCCAGAAGTCCCACTACGGGAAGAACTTAAGCGAGAACAATTTGAGAAAAGGGTAAAAGATAAGTCACAAGGACTAGACGGGGAATTACCGGACACCAGGTCCGCAGGAATTAACACCCATAGCATGGACGTTAAAGTTCAAATTTATCCCGCTCTCATTCAAGACCCTATCCAGGGCGCGCTTGATCAAGAAACAAGCCCCCGGGTTCTGTCCATAGACTCTGATACAAAAGTTGCGAAGAAAAAGGTCAAACGCTTCGTTAACCTGTTAGGGCTAGGGGGCAGTATTGACACGGCTGGATAAAAAAACATACCCGATTTAATCTGGTTACCACTCCTACCCAGTAACTAGAATATGCATATACTTATTACATATGGATAGAAAACACCCTAAATTTTCTAAAACTGTTTGAATGGTGTCTGTGAGTATAACAGAACTCATTTGGCAGGCAAAACCCTGAGACATTTTCTGACAGGAAGTGGATACCTGATGTGTTGTATTGCCTTTAAACCTATCCCATTGAAAAACACAGGGGCTGAGGAATATTTTGGCACTTCCTATTGCTTCCACTAGATGTCACCAGCCTTTACAAAGTGTTTTGAGTCTTCTGGAGGGAGATCTGACCGAACAAGAGCCATGGAACGATGATGTCCCATTAGACACCTGGCGCGCGAGTTCATGTTGGGTACCCTCGTTCCAATACGTTATAAAAGAGTATGCATTCGTCCACCTTGAATATTATTCATGTTCTGGTTAAAAAAGGCCCTAATGATTTATGCTATACAACGTTTGACATGTTTGAACGAACGTAAATATATTTTTTCCCCTCGTTCATGACGAGAAGTCCGGCTGGCTTAGATCATGTGCTAACAAGACGGAGATTTTTGGACATAAATGATGAGCTTTTTTGAACAAAACTACATTCGTTATGGACCTGTGATACCTGGAAGTGACATCTGATGAAGAGAATCAAAGGTAATGGATTATTTACATAGTATTTTCGATTTTAGATCTCCCCAACATGACGTCTAGTCTGTATCGCAACGCGTATTTTTCTGGGCGCAGTGCTCAGATTATTGCAAAGTGTGATTTCCCAGTAAGGTTATTTTTAAATCTGGCAAGTTGATTGCGTTCAAGAGATGTAAATCTATAATTCTTTAAATGACAATATAATATTTTACCAATGTTTTCTAATTTTAATTATTTAATTTGTGGTACTGACTTGACTGCCGGTTATTGGAGGGAAACGATTTCCTCAACATCAATGCCATAGTAAAACGCTGTTTTTGGATATAAATATGAACTTGATAGAACTAAAAATGCATGCATTGTCTAACATAATGTCCTAGGAGTGTCATCTGATGGAGATTGTAAAAGGTTAGTGCATCATTTTAGCTGGTTTTATGGTTTTGGTGACCCTGTTTTTGAATTGACAAAACATTACACACAACTCTTGTAAATGTACTGTCCTAACATACTCTAAATTTATGCTTTCGCCGTAAAACCTTTTTGAAATCGTAAAACGTGGTTAGATTAAGGAGATGTTTATCTTTCAAAGGGTGTAAAATAGTTGTATGTTTGAAAAATTTGAATTTTGACATTTATTTGGATTCAAATTTGCCGCTCTTGAAATGCACCTGCTGTTGATGGAGTGCACCACGGGTGGCACGCTAGCGTCCCACCTAGCCCATAGAGGTTAAAGCCAAGCCCACTCAAAATCGGAAAAGTCAATCTGCTTCCATCTTGAACAGACATGGCACATCACGTCGTTGCGAACGACCACTCCACTTTGTAGGGAATATGTCCACTAACCACGAATCTAAACGGCCATACCTGGAAACAGTCCTGGAGGACTGCTTAGCTTGTCATGCGCTAATTGATTCGGGTGCGACAATATCACTCATCTCTCAAACATTGTTTGATGATCTCAAAAGGGCTTTGAAGCCAACTAAACGTTGGTTAAAAGTGGAACGATGCGACACTAAACTTCGAGGGGTCACTCAGACTACCTCGCCTCTCACATTGAGAGTCATGCTGAAACTACACTTCCAGGACGTATCGCTCGTTCACCCTGTGTATGTTACCAGCCTCGAAACTGTAACCCTGCTACTTGGAGCAGACTTGATGGATCGGTTACTCCCATTGATGGATTGGAAAACCAACCAGGTATGGTCACAGGCCACAGTGCCTTCTCCACTGACCACACCGTCTCCCCCTAACGCTAGCTGCAACGCAGTCCTTCACGAGGGGTATCTGTCGAAAGCACCCCTTGAGAAAAAGACGTTTAGAAACCTCTTGGTACAAAATCCGATCCACGGAGATAGTACGATATCTCGACACATTCCATCAGCCAACCTGATTGACCATTCTTTTCATGATTTCGAGCCAGCTGTCTCTGTGAATAAGCAACTTCCCTCCTCCTTGCAGTCATGCAATACGGTAGTTGAGATGAACTTTTCTTTCCCTTTGGACACTTCCGCAAGCACTGCGGCCGTCCCAGCAAGAAAAACATTGATGCGCAGAGTATACTCTGCTTCCGATGATACACCTTCCGCTTTGTTGGGGACTGTCACCCCTTACAATGACACTAATGGCGTCAGTCCAGCAACTGACCCGATGACTCCCACTTGTGAAACACTTTGCGATATCACAGACCGATATCCTCGTCTCAGTTCGCAGGTAATGAAGAGGTTGCCACACGCGGACGCGGTGGTGACTGACATGCCTCGACAGCCACTGAGCGTTTTGAAGCACAAACACCAGGAGATTTGGTTGAAAGGTTACAGCCACTCTCATAAAAACGCGGCCGCTGACAACTCGTACATAGGGTCCGACCTTTTCATTTGCGCATCGGACACCAACACCACCCGCTGGTGGGGGGGTCCCGAGGCACAAAGGGGGGGAATAGTAGCCCAGACCCATGATGAGTCTCATCGAGGCCGGTGGGGGGGTCAAGACTACGGACAACACCGTACGAGGCCGCCAGAGCATAAATCAAATCTAGTTGTAAACTCTCCTATGAGAACAGTGAGGAGCAGACAGGCCCCTAGACGGGGATTATCTTAGAAGACATCTAAGATAGTACTGAGGTGTACCACACTGGTCGTAAAGGAAGTCCAGTGGACTTGTCCACCTCCAAAACTAATGGCATCAATAATCATTCTTTGCCATGAGTAGGTTCAACTACAATACAACTAGTAAAATGTTCCAATCATGTGTTCCGGTAGATAATATTTCAGAATAAATCGGTAGGATAACTGGTCCCCTTGAGTACCAGTACCAATACTAGCAACAGTCAGTCCAACTACAATCAGTAAGAAGGTTAGAGACTTAACCAATCAAATTACCATTGACAACAGCGACATAGGAGTCACTCAGAGTGCAACACGTGGAGGGGAATCTCCAGTGCACTCTTCCAATGGTTAACACACATGTCACTAATAAATAGGACCCTCCATTCAGGAGTAAAATTATTAGAAGTCATGAACCATGATCACACCACGTATGACTGGTCCAATACTTAAAGAGTACTTCCGTCGTGAGGTTAGCTCCTCCGTGGATAACATAGCTATGAAATAGACTTCATACCTATCGCCACTACAAAAGTGGAAGAAACAGTGACTTGTAGAAAAACTACTACAGACTCCCTTGACACCAATTCTGACTGACCTCCAGGCATTGACCTGAAAATTACCTGACTACGTCAGACTCATTCTGAACAAGTTGTAATCTGCCCGGATACTTGGTTTTCTTCCCTTGACATGCGCGCTTGTGTAAGCATAAACGCACATGCACAACGGAACATCCAATTAGGATTTATGCTAGGACCACTTAAGGGCCCAAGCAATATACCAGCCTTAGTAAAGTTGAACATTCACTTCTAGGCCTTTCACTCTACAGCACTCACCAGTTTTCTTCCCAGAAGTCCGTAGGTCATACCTGTAGACTGCCCAAAACTAGTGCATTACAGCTGTAGACTTATCATATAGTTATCAACTTAGGATAGCGCCTAAGCAACACACCAAGTAGGAAAACCCTAGATATGGCATTAGAGACAATGCCATGATAATCATTTTGCCAGAACATTGGACGTATATAGAATACAGTCCAATTAGATGATTTTTTTTTTGTGTGAACTATATTTTGTATATTTTTGTTTTGTTTATGCTTTCATTCCTTTTCGGTTCAGTTCCTTTGACACTTAGGAAGTGATAGAGCCATAAACAAAGTCCCCATACAACCATCACTTAGTGCCACAACGCCGCTCATTGGGGAATGAATGTAATTATATATATTTCATGAGTGTGTGTGCGTTGTTAACCTGTTAGGGCTAGGGGGCAGCATTTGCACGTCTGGATAAAAAAAATGTACCCGATTTAATCTGGTTACTAATCCTACCCAGTAACTAGAATATGCATATACTTATTATATATGGATAGAAAACACTCTAAAGTTTCTAAAACTGTTTGAATGGTGTCTGTCAGTATAACAGAACTCATTTGGCAGGCAAAACCCTGAGACATTTTCTGACAGGAAGTGGATACCTGATGTGTTGTATTGACTTTAAACCTATCCCATTGAAAAACACAGGGGCTGAGGAATATTTTGGCACTTCCTATTGCTTCCACTAGATGTCACCAGCCTTTACAAAGTGTTTTGAGTCTTCTGGAGGGAGATCTGACCGAACAAGAGCCATGGAACGATGATGTCCCATTAGACACCTGGCGCGCGAGTTCATGTTGGGTACCCTCGTTCCAATACGTTATAAAAGAGTATGCATTCGTCCACCTTGAATATTATTCATGTTCTGGTTAAAAAAGGCCCTAATGATTTATGCTATACAACGTTTGACATGTTTGAACGAACGTAAATATATTTTTTCCCCTCGTTCATGACGAGAAGTCCGGCTGGCTTAGATCATGTGCTAACAAGACGGAGATTTTTGGACATAAATTATGAGCTTTTTTGAACAAAACTACATTCGTTATGGACCTGTGATACCTGGAAGTGACATCTGATGAAGAGAATCAAAGGTAATGGATTATTTACATAGTATTTTCGATTTTAGATCTCCCCAACATGATGTCTAGTCTGTATCGCAACGCGTATTTTTCTGGGCGCAGTGCTCAGATTATTGCAAAGTGTGATTTCCCAGTAAGGTTATTTTTAAATCTGGCAAGTTGATTGCGTTCAAGAGATGTAAATCTATAATTCTTTAAATGACAATATAATATTTTACCAATGTTTTCTAATTTTAATTATTTAATTTGTGACGCTGACTTGACTGCCGGTTATTGGAGGGAAACGATTTCCTCAACATCAATGCCATAGTAAAACGCTGTTTTTGGATATAAATATGAACTTGATAGAACTAAAAATGCATGCATTGTCTAACATAATGTCCTAGGAGTGTCATCTGATGGAGATTGTAAAAGGTTAGTGCATCATTTTAGCTGGTTTTATGGTTTTGGTGACCCTGTCTTTGACTTGACAAAACATTACACACAACTCTTGTAAATGTACTGTCCTAACATACTCTAAATTTATGCTTTCGCCGTAAAACCTTTTTGAAATCGTAAAACGTGGTTAGATTAAGGAGATGTTTATCTTTCAAATGGTGTAAAATAGTTGTATTTTTGAAAAATTTGAATTTTGACATTTATTTGGATTCAAATTTGCCGCTCTTGAAATGCACCTGCTGTTGATGGAGTGCACCACGGGTGGCACGCTAGCGTCCCACCTAGCCCATAGAGGTTAAAGCCAAGCCCACTCAAAATCGGAAAAGTCAATCTGCTTCCATCTTGAACAGACATGGCACATCACGTCGTTGCGAACGACCACTCCACTTTGTAGGGAATATGTCCACTAACCACGAATCTAAACGGCCATACCTGGAAACAGTCCTGGAGGACTGCTTAGCTTGTCATGCGCTAATTGATTCGGGTGCGACAATATCACTCATCTCTCAAACATTGTTTGATGATCTCAAAAGGGCTTTGAAGCCAACTAAACGTTGGTTAAAAGTGGAACGATGCGACACTAAACTTCGAGGGGTCACTCAGACTACCTCGCCTCTCACATTGAGAGTCATGCTGAAACTACACTTCCAGGACGTATCGCTCGTTCACCCTGTGTATGTTACCAGCCTCGAAACTGTAACCCTGCTACTTGGAGCAGACTTGATGGATCGGTTACTCCCATTGATGGATTGGAAAACCAACCAGGTATGGTCACAGGCCACAGTGCCTTCTCCACTGACCACACCGTCTCCCCCTAACGCTAGCTGCAACGCAGTCCTTCAAGAGGGGTATCTGTCGAAAGCACCCCTTGAGAAAAAGACGTTTAGAAACCTCTTGGTACAAAATCCGATCCACGGAGATAGTACGATATCTCGACACATTCCATCAGCCAACCTGATTGACCATTCTTTTCATGATTTCGAGCCAGCTGTCTCTGTGAATAAGCAACTTCCCTCCTCCTTGCAGTCATGCAATACGGTAGTTGAGATGAACTTTTCTTTCCCTTTGGACACTTCCGCAAGCACTGCGGCCGTCCCAGCAAGAAAAACATTGATGCGCAGAGTATACTCTGCTTCCGATGATACACCTTCCGCTTTGTTGGGGACTGTCACCCCTTACAATGACACTAATGGCGTCAGTCCAGCAACTGACCCGATGACTCCCACTTGTGAAACACTTTGCGATATCACAGACCGATATCCTCGTCTCAGTTCGCAGGTAATGAAGAGGTTGCCACACGCGGACGCGGTGGTGACTGACATGCCTCGACAGCCACTGAGCGTTTTGAAGCACAAACACCAGGAGATTTGGTTGAAAGGTTACAGCCACTCTCATAAAAACGCGGCCGCTGACAACTCGTACATAGGGTCCGACCTTTTCATTTGCGCATCGGACACCAACACCACCCGCTGGTGGGGGGGTCCCGAGGCACAAAGGGGGGGAATAGTAGCCCAGACCCATGATGAGTCTCATCGAGGCCGGTGGGGGGGTCAAGACTACGGACAACACCGTACGAGGCCGCCAGAGCATAAATCAAATCTAGTTGTAAACTCTCCTATGAGAACAGTGAGGAGCAGACAGGCCCCTAGACGGGGATTATCTTAGAAGACATCTAAGATAGTACTGAGGTGTACCACACTGGTCGTAAAGGAAGTCCAGTGGACTTGTCCACCTCCAAAACTAATGGCATCAATAATCATTCTTTGCCATGAGTAGGTTCAACTACAATACAACTAGTAAAATGTTCCAATCATGTGTTCCGGTAGATAATATTTCAGAATAAATCGGTAGGATAACTGGTCCCCTTGAGTACCAGTACCAATACTAGCAACAGTCAGTCCAACTACAATCAGTAAGAAGGTTAGAGACTTAACCAATCAAATTACCATTGACAACAGCGACATAGGAGTCACTCAGAGTGCAACACGTGGAGGGGAATCTCCAGTGCACTCTTCCAATGGTTAACACACATGTCACTAATAAATAGGACCCTCCATTCAGGAGTAAAATTATTAGAAGTCATGAACCATGATCACACCACGTATGACTGGTCCAATACTTAAAGAGTACTTCCGTCGTGAGGTTAGCTCCTCCGTGGATAACATAGCTATGAAATAGACTTCATACCTATCGCCACTACAAAAGTGGAAGAAACAGTGACTTGTAGAAAAACTACTACAGACTCCCTTGACACCAATTCTGACTGACCTCCAGGCATTGACCTGAAAATTACCTGACTACGTCAGACTCATTCTGAACAAGTTGTAATCTGCCCGGATACTTGGTTTTCTTCCCTTGACATGCGCGCTTGTGTAAGCATAAACGCACATGCACAACGGAACATCCAATTAGGATTTATGCTAGGACCACTTAAGGGCCCAAGCAATATACCAGCCTTAGTAAAGTTGAACATTCACTTCTAGGCCTTTCACTCTACAGCACTCACCAGTTTTCTTCCCAGAAGTCCGTAGGTCATACCTGTAGACTGCCCAAAACTAGTGCATTACAGCTGTAGACTTATCATATAGTTATCAACTTAGGATAGCGCCTAAGCAACACACCAAGTAGGAAAACCCTAGATATGGCATTAGAGACAATGCCATGATAATCATTTTGCCAGAACATTGGACGTATATAGAATACAGTCCAATTAGATGATTTTTTTTTTGTGTGAACTATATTTTGTATATTTTTGTTTTGTTTATGCTTTCATTCCTTTTCGGTTCAGTTCCTTTGACACTTAGGAAGTGATAGAGCCATAAACAAAGTCCCCATACAACCATCACTTAGTGCCACAACGCCGCTCATTGGGGAATGAATGTAATTATATATATTTCATGAGTGTGTGTGCGTTGTTAACCTGTTAGGGCTAGGGGGCAGCATTTGCACGTCTGGATAAAAAAAATGTACCCGATTTAATCTGGTTACTAATCCTACCCAGTAACTAGAATATGCATATACTTATTATATATGGATAGAAAACACTCTAAAGTTTCTAAAACTGTTTGAATGGTGTCTGTGAGTATAACAGAACTCATTTGGCAGGCAAAACCCTGAGACATTTTCTGACAGGAAGTGGATACCTGATGTGTTGTATTGACTTTAAACCTATCCCATTGAAAAACACAGGGGCTGAGGAATATTTTGGCACTTCCTATTGCTTCCACTAGATGTCACCAGCCTTTACAAAGTGTTTTGAGTCTTCTGGAGGGAGATCTGACCGAACAAGAGCCATGGAACGATGATGTCCCATTAGACACCTGGCGCGCGAGTTCATGTTGGGTACCCTCGTTCCAATACGTTATAAAAGAGTATGCATTCGTCCACCTTGAATATTATTCATGTTCTGGTTAAAAAAGGCCCTAATGATTTATGCTATACAACGTTTGACATGTTTGAACGAACGTAAATATATTTTTTCCCCTCGTTCATGACGAGAAGTCCGGCTGGCTTAGATCATGTGCTAACAAGACGGAGATTTTTGGACATAAATGATGAGCTTTTTTGAACAAAACTACATTCGTTATGGACCTGTGATACCTGGAAGTGACATCTGATGAAGAGAATCAAAGGTAATGGATTATTTACATAGTATTTTCGATTTTAGATCTCCCCAACATGATGTCTAGTCTGTATCGCAACGCGTATTTTTCTGGGCGCAGTGCTCAGATTATTGCAAAGTGTGATTTCCCAGTAAGGTTATTTTTAAATCTGGCAAGTTGATTGCGTTCAAGAGATGTAAATCTATAATTCTTTAAATGACAATATAATATTTTACCAATGTTTTCTAATTTTAATTATTTAATTTGTGACGCTGACTTGACTGCCGGTTATTGGAGGGAAACGATTTCCTCAACATCAATGCCATAGTAAAACGCTGTTTTTGGATATAAATATGAACTTGATAGAACTAAAAATGCATGCATTGTCTAACATAATGTCCTAGGAGTGTCATCTGATGGAGATTGTAAAAGGTTAGTGCATCATTTTAGCTGGTTTTATGGTTTTGGTGACCCTGTCTTTGACTTGACAAAACATTACACACAACTCTTGTAAATGTACTGTCCTAACATACTCTAAATTTATGCTTTCGCCGTAAAACCTTTTTGAAATCGTAAAACGTGGTTAGATTAAGGAGATGTTTATCTTTCAAATGGTGTAAAATAGTTGTATTTTTGAAAAATTTGAATTTTGACATTTATTTGGATTCAAATTTGCCGCTCTTGAAATGCACCTGCTGTTGATGGAGTGCACCACGGGTGGCACGCTAGCGTCCCACCTAGCCCATAGAGGTTAAAGCCAAGCCCACTCAAAATCGGAAAAGTCAATCTGCTTCCATCTTGAACAGACATGGCACATCACGTCGTTGCGAACGACCACTCCACTTTGTAGGGAATATGTCCACTAACCACGAATCTAAACGGCCATACCTGGAAACAGTCCTGGAGGACTGCTTAGCTTGTCATGCGCTAATTGATTCGGGTGCGACAATATCACTCATCTCTCAAACATTGTTTGATGATCTCAAAAGGGCTTTGAAGCCAACTAAACGTTGGTTAAAAGTGGAACGATGCGACACTAAACTTCGAGGGGTCACTCAGACTACCTCGCCTCTCACATTGAGAGTCATGCTGAAACTACACTTCCAGGACGTATCGCTCGTTCACCCTGTGTATGTTACCAGCCTCGAAACTGTAACCCTGCTACTTGGAGCAGACTTGATGGATCGGTTACTCCCATTGATGGATTGGAAAACCAACCAGGTATGGTCACAGGCCACAGTGCCTTCTCCACTGACCACACCGTCTCCCCCTAACGCTAGCTGCAACGCAGTCCTTCACGAGGGGTATCTGTCGAAAGCACCCCTTGAGAAAAAGACGTTTAGAAACCTCTTGGTACAAAATCCGATCCACGGAGATAGTACGATATCTCGACACATTCCATCAGCCAACCTGATTGACCATTCTTTTCATGATTTCGAGCCAGCTGTCTCTGTGAATAAGCAACTTCCCTCCTCCTTGCAGTCATGCAATACGGTAGTTGAGATGAACTTTTCTTTCCCTTTGGACACTTCCGCAAGCACTGCGGCCGTCCCAGCAAGAAAAACATTGATGCGCAGAGTATACTCTGCTTCCGATGATACACCTTCCGCTTTGTTGGGGACTGTCACCCCTTACAATGACACTAATGGCGTCAGTCCAGCAACTGACCCGATGACTCCCACTTGTGAAACACTTTGCGATATCACAGACCGATATCCTCGTCTCAGTTCGCAGGTAATGAAGAGGTTGCCACACGCGGACGCGGTGGTGACTGACATGCCTCGACAGCCACTGAGCGTTTTGAAGCACAAACACCAGGAGATTTGGTTGAAAGGTTACAGCCACTCTCATAAAAACGCGGCCGCTGACAACTCGTACATAGGGTCCGACCTTTTCATTTGCGCATCGGACACCAACACCACCCGCTGGTGGGGGGGTCCCGAGGCACAAAGGGGGGGAATAGTAGCCCAGACCCATGATGAGTCTCATCGAGGCCGGTGGGGGGGTCAAGACTACGGACAACACCGTACGAGGCCGCCAGAGCATAAATCAAATCTAGTTGTAAACTCTCCTATGAGAACAGTGAGGAGCAGACAGGCCCCTAGACGGGGATTATCTTAGAAGACATCTAAGATAGTACTGAGGTGTACCACACTGGTCGTAAAGGAAGTCCAGTGGACTTGTCCACCTCCAAAACTAATGGCATCAATAATCATTCTTTGCCATGAGTAGGTTCAACTACAATACAACTAGTAAAATGTTCCAATCATGTGTTCCGGTAGATAATATTTCAGAATAAATCGGTAGGATAACTGGTCCCCTTGAGTACCAGTACCAATACTAGCAACAGTCAGTCCAACTACAATCAGTAAGAAGGTTAGAGACTTAACCAATCAAATTACCATTGACAACAGCGACATAGGAGTCACTCAGAGTGCAACACGTGGAGGGGAATCTCCAGTGCACTCTTCCAATGGTTAACACACATGTCACTAATAAATAGGACCCTCCATTCAGGAGTAAAATTATTAGAAGTCATGAACCATGATCACACCACGTATGACTGGTCCAATACTTAAAGAGTACTTCCGTCGTGAGGTTAGCTCCTCCGTGGATAACATAGCTATGAAATAGACTTCATACCTATCGCCACTACAAAAGTGGAAGAAACAGTGACTTGTAGAAAAACTACTACAGACTCCCTTGACACCAATTCTGACTGACCTCCAGGCATTGACCTGAAAATTACCTGACTACGTCAGACTCATTCTGAACAAGTTGTAATCTGCCCGGATACTTGGTTTTCTTCCCTTGACATGCGCGCTTGTGTAAGCATAAACGCACATGCACAACGGAACATCCAATTAGGATTTATGCTAGGACCACTTAAGGGCCCAAGCAATATACCAGCCTTAGTAAAGTTGAACATTCACTTCTAGGCCTTTCACTCTACAGCACTCACCAGTTTTCTTCCCAGAAGTCCGTAGGTCATACCTGTAGACTGCCCAAAACTAGTGCATTACAGCTGTAGACTTATCATATAGTTATCAACTTAGGATAGCGCCTAAGCAACACACCAAGTAGGAAAACCCTAGATATGGCATTAGAGACAATGCCATGATAATCATTTTGCCAGAACATTGGACGTATATAGAATACAGTCCAATTAGATGATTTTTTTTTTGTGTGAACTATATTTTGTATATTTTTGTTTTGTTTATGCTTTCATTCCTTTTCGGTTCAGTTCCTTTGACACTTAGGAAGTGATAGAGCCATAAACAAAGTCCCCATACAACCATCACTTAGTGCCACAACGCCGCTCATTGGGGAATGAATGTAATTATATATATTTCATGAGTGTGTGTGCGTTGTTAACCTGTTAGGGCTAGGGGGCAGCATTTGCACGTCTGGATAAAAAAAATGTACCCGATTTAATCTGGTTACTAATCCTACCCAGTAACTAGAATATGCATATACTTATTATATATGGATAGAAAACACTCTAAAGTTTCTAAAACTGTTTGAATGGTGTCTGTGAGTATAACAGAACTCATTTGGCAGGCAAAACCCTGAGACATTTTCTGACAGGAAGTGGATACCTGATGTGTTGTATTGACTTTAAACCTATCCCATTGAAAAACACAGGGGCTGAGGAATATTTTGGCACTTCCTATTGCTTCCACTAGATGTCACCAGCCTTTACAAAGTGTTTTGAGTCTTCTGGAGGGAGATCTGACCGAACAAGAGCCATGGAACGATGATGTCCCATTAGACACCTGGCGCGCGAGTTCATGTTGGGTACCCTCGTTCCAATACGTTATAAAAGAGTATGCATTCGTCCACCTTGAATATTATTCATGTTCTGGTTAAAAAAGGCCCTAATGATTTATGCTATACAACGTTTGACATGTTTGAACGAACGTAAATATATTTTTTCCCCTCGTTCATGACGAGAAGTCCGGCTGGCTTAGATCATGTGCTAACAAGACGGAGATTTTTGGACATAAATGATGAGCTTTTTTGAACAAAACTACATTCGTTATGGACCTGTGATACCTGGAAGTGACATCTGATGAAGAGAATCAAAGGTAATGGATTATTTACATAGTATTTTCGATTTTAGATCTCCCCAACATGACGTCTAGTCTGTATCGCAACGCGTATTTTTCTGGGCGCAGTGCTCAGATTATTGCAAAGTGTGATTTCCCAGTAAGGTTATTTTTAAATCTGGCAAGTTGATTGCGTTAAAGAGATGTAAATCTATAATTCTTTAAATGACAATATAATATTTTACCAATGTTTTCTAATTTTAATTATTTAATTTGTGACGCTGACTTGACTGCCGGTTATTGGAGGGAAACGATTTCCTCAACATCAATGCCATAGTAAAACGCTGTTTTTGGATATAAATATGAACTTGATAGAACTAAAAATGCATGCATTGTCTAACATAATGTCCTAGGAGTGTCATCTGATGGAGATTGTAAAAGGTTAGTGCATCATTTTAGCTGGTTTTATGGTTTTGGTGACCCTGTCTTTGACTTGACAAAACATTACACACAACTCTTGTAAATGTACTGTCCTAACATACTCTAAATTTATGCTTTCGCCGTAAAACCTTTTTGAAATCGTAAAACGTGGTTAGATTAAGGAGATGTTTATCTTTCAAATGGTGTAAAATAGTTGTATTTTTGAAAAATTTGAATTTTGACATTTATTTGGATTCAAATTTGCCGCTCTTGAAATGCACCTGCTGTTGATGGAGTGCACCACGGGTGGCACGCTAGCGTCCCACCTAGCCCATAGAGGTTAAAGCCAAGCCCACTCAAAATCGGAAAAGTCAATCTGCTTCCATCTTGAACAGACATGGCACATCACGTCGTTGCGAACGACCACTCCACTTTGTAGGGAATATGTCCACTAACCACGAATCTAAACGGCCATACCTGGAAACAGTCCTGGAGGACTGCTTAGCTTGTCATGCGCTAATTGATTCGGGTGCGACAATATCACTCATCTCTCAAACATTGTTTGATGATCTCAAAAGGGCTTTGAAGCCAACTAAACGTTGGTTAAAAGTGGAACGATGCGACACTAAACTTCGAGGGGTCACTCAGACTACCTCGCCTCTCACATTGAGAGTCATGCTGAAACTACACTTCCAGGACGTATCGCTCGTTCACCCTGTGTATGTTACCAGCCTCGAAACTGTAACCCTGCTACTTGGAGCAGACTTGATGGATCGGTTACTCCCATTGATGGATTGGAAAACCAACCAGGTATGGTCACAGGCCACAGTGCCTTCTCCACTGACCACACCGTCTCCCCCTAACGCTAGCTGCAACGCAGTCCTTCACGAGGGGTATCTGTCGAAAGCACCCCTTGAGAAAAAGACGTTTAGAAACCTCTTGGTACAAAATCCGATCCACGGAGATAGTACGATATCTCGACACATTCCATCAGCCAACCTGATTGACCATTCTTTTCATGATTTCGAGCCAGCTGTCTCTGTGAATAAGCAACTTCCCTCCTCCTTGCAGTCATGCAATACGGTAGTTGAGATGAACTTTTCTTTCCCTTTGGACACTTCCGCAAGCACTGCGGCCGTCCCAGCAAGAAAAACATTGATGCGCAGAGTATACTCTGCTTCCGATGATACACCTTCCGCTTTGTTGGGGACTGTCACCCCTTACAATGACACTAATGGCGTCAGTCCAGCAACTGACCCGATGACTCCCACTTGTGAAACACTTTGCGATATCACAGACCGATATCCTCGTCTCAGTTCGCAGGTAATGAAGAGGTTGCCACACGCGGACGCGGTGGTGACTGACATGCCTCGACAGCCACTGAGCGTTTTGAAGCACAAACACCAGGAGATTTGGTTGAAAGGTTACAGCCACTCTCATAAAAACGCGGCCGCTGACAACTCGTACATAGGGTCCGACCTTTTCATTTGCGCATCGGACACCAACACCACCCGCTGGTGGGGGGGTCCCGAGGCACAAAGGGGGGGAATAGTAGCCCAGACCCATGATGAGTCTCATCGAGGCCGGTGGGGGGGTCAAGACTACGGACAACACCGTACGAGGCCGCCAGAGCATAAATCAAATCTAGTTGTAAACTCTCCTATGAGAACAGTGAGGAGCAGACAGGCCCCTAGACGGGGATTATCTTAGAAGACATCTAAGATAGTACTGAGGTGTACCACACTGGTCGTAAAGGAAGTCCAGTGGACTTGTCCACCTCCAAAACTAATGGCATCAATAATCATTCTTTGCCATGAGTAGGTTCAACTACAATACAACTAGTAAAATGTTCCAATCATGTGTTCCGGTAGATAATATTTCAGAATAAATCGGTAGGATAACTGGTCCCCTTGAGTACCAGTACCAATACTAGCAACAGTCAGTCCAACTACAATCAGTAAGAAGGTTAGAGACTTAACCAATCAAATTACCATTGACAACAGCGACATAGGAGTCACTCAGAGTGCAACACGTGGAGGGGAATCTCCAGTGCACTCTTCCAATGGTTAACACACATGTCACTAATAAATAGGACCCTCCATTCAGGAGTAAAATTATTAGAAGTCATGAACCATGATCACACCACGTATGACTGGTCCAATACTTAAAGAGTACTTCCGTCGTGAGGTTAGCTCCTCCGTGGATAACATAGCTATGAAATAGACTTCATACCTATCGCCACTACAAAAGTGGAAGAAACAGTGACTTGTAGAAAAACTACTACAGACTCCCTTGACACCAATTCTGACTGACCTCCAGGCATTGACCTGAAAATTACCTGACTACGTCAGACTCATTCTGAACAAGTTGTAATCTGCCCGGATACTTGGTTTTCTTCCCTTGACATGCGCGCTTGTGTAAGCATAAACGCACATGCACAACGGAACATCCAATTAGGATTTATGCTAGGACCACTTAAGGGCCCAAGCAATATACCAGCCTTAGTAAAGTTGAACATTCACTTCTAGGCCTTTCACTCTACAGCACTCACCAGTTTTCTTCCCAGAAGTCCGTAGGTCATACCTGTAGACTGCCCAAAACTAGTGCATTACAGCTGTAGACTTATCATATAGTTATCAACTTAGGATAGCGCCTAAGCAACACACCAAGTAGGAAAACCCTAGATATGGCATTAGAGACAATGCCATGATAATCATTTTGCCAGAACATTGGACGTATATAGAATACAGTCCAATTAGATGATTTTTTTTTTGTGTGAACTATATTTTGTATATTTTTGTTTTGTTTATGCTTTCATTCCTTTTCGGTTCAGTTCCTTTGACACTTAGGAAGTGATAGAGCCATAAACAAAGTCCCCATACAACCATCACTTAGTGCCACAACGCCGCTCATTGGGGAATGAATGTAATTATATATATTTCATGAGTGTGTGTGCGTTGTTAACCTGTTAGGGCTAGGGGGCAGCATTTGCACGTCTGGATAAAAAAAATGTACCCGATTTAATCTGGTTACTAATCCTACCCAGTAACTAGAATATGCATATACTTATTATATATGGATAGAAAACACTCTAAAGTTTCTAAAACTGTTTGAATGGTGTCTGTGAGTATAACAGAACTCATTTGGCAGGCAAAACCCTGAGACATTTTCTGACAGGAAGTGGATACCTGATGTGTTGTATTGACTTTAAACCTATCCCATTGAAAAACACAGGGGCTGAGGAATATTTTGGCACTTCCTATTGCTTCCACTAGATGTCACCAGCCTTTACAAAGTGTTTTGAGTCTTCTGGAGGGAGATCTGACCGAACAAGAGCCATGGAACGATGATGTCCCATTAGACACCTGGCGCGCGAGTTCATGTTGGGTACCCTCGTTCCAATACGTTATAAAAGAGTATGCATTCGTCCACCTTGAATATTATTCATGTTCTGGTTAAAAAAGGCCCTAATGATTTATGCTATACAACGTTTGACATGTTTGAACGAACGTAAATATATTTTTTCCCCTCGTTCATGACGAGAAGTCCGGCTGGCTTAGATCATGTGCTAACAAGACGGAGATTTTTGGACATAAATGATGAGCTTTTTTGAACAAAACTACATTCGTTATGGACCTGTGATACCTGGAAGTGACATCTGATGAAGAGAATCAAAGGTAATGGATTATTTACATAGTATTTTCGATTTTAGATCTCCCCAACATGATGTCTAGTCTGTATCGCAACGCGTATTTTTCTGGGCGCAGTGCTCAGATTATTGCAAAGTGTGATTTCCCAGTAAGGTTATTTTTAAATCTGGCAAGTTGATTGCGTTCAAGAGATGTAAATCTATAATTCTTTAAATGACAATATAATATTTTACCAATGTTTTCTAATTTTAATTATTTAATTTGTGACGCTGACTTGACTGCCGGTTATTGGAGGGAAACGATTTCCTCAACATCAATGCCATAGTAAAACGCTGTTTTTGGATATAAATATGAACTTGATAGAACTAAAAATGCATGCATTGTCTAACATAATGTCCTAGGAGTGTCATCTGATGGAGATTGTAAAAGGTTAGTGCATCATTTTAGCTGGTTTTATGGTTTTGGTGACCCTGTCTTTGACTTGACAAAACATTACACACAACTCTTGTAAATGTACTGTCCTAACATACTCTAAATTTATGCTTTCGCCGTAAAACCTTTTTGAAATCGTAAAACGTGGTTAGATTAAGGAGATGTTTATCTTTCAAATGGTGTAAAATAGTTGTATTTTTGAAAAATTTGAATTTTGACATTTATTTGGATTCAAATTTGCCGCTCTTGAAATGCACCTGCTGTTGATGGAGTGCACCACGGGTGGCACGCTAGCGTCCCACCTAGCCCATAGAGGTTAACATCTGCCTAAGTTACTGCCCAGATCTTCCAGTCTGGACGACGGGTCCGGAACGGCGACCCCAAATCCGGACACCCACAGCCTATCCTT
This sequence comes from Salmo salar, assembly GCF_965601325.2. Taxonomy (NCBI): domain Eukaryota; kingdom Metazoa; phylum Chordata; class Actinopteri; order Salmoniformes; family Salmonidae; genus Salmo; species Salmo salar. Next base: position 30,585,888 of record NC_138293.1, read on the forward strand.
GTGGCGGCATGCCCGCTGTCAGAGAGACTACCAAGGTAAACCACCAGAGGGGGGGACCGCAACGGCGATCACCAACCAGGACATCCCCTGGCCCTTCCTGGGGTACTTTACAGCTTCCAGGGAACCTACCAAGGTACACCAATTGAGGAGACCGCACCGGCGATCACCAACCGGACATCAACTGCCCATCCTTGTGGTGGACGGCTCCGCTTTCAGAGAGCCTACCAAGTTCAACCACCAGAGAGGACTGCAACGATGATCTACCAATGGGACATCACGTGGTCATGATTTTATGTTGATTTGTAACTTGCAGGATAAACAAGATCCAAACCACCAGGGGGGGTATGTCATGACGTTGGCCTCTTTTGGTACAGGGAGGACAGTTGACTCCCCCCCAATCCACCCTGTGTGTAAAGGGTTGTAAAAACTCTAAAATTCCAGGAGAGTCTCTGGCCACATGGCCCATAGAGAGACACAGGAAATTCTTCCAACTCATAGAATTGGAGAGCCAAGCGACATTTTGTGTGTGCTGGAGAAGGTATGGAAGATTGGTGAAGAATCCAGCTACGAACTGATCCGCTTGGTACAATTTTGTGATACTCAGAAGAGACAATATAGCCATATTACCATAAAACTGTTTATATAATAGCATCATAATGGTTGTATAGAATGTATTAATAAGGATAAAGCTTTTGTAAGACATTGAGATGCTATGTACTGATGTAATGTGATAGAATTGTATTTCTGTAACCAAATCTAACTCAGTCATAGGCACGCCCCAGGGACACATACAGGACCAGGCGTCATTTGACAAGCCTGTTCGATGGGCACTATAAAACACCCCCTGATTTACATTTCTTCAGACCAGGCCTACACTCCGTTGGCTAATAGGTTTTACCTTCCAATTCCTCTACTGAAAGTGAACCATACCACGTGGTTAACTTTTAGACTATCGATACTGACAGAATAAGAACAAGTCTTTGATATTAATTATTAGTCTGCAGCTAAGTAAATTATATAATTGAACGCGAAGACCAACGAAACAACCATTCGATGACGACATTAGTATTAATGAACTCTGTGTAACTTCTCAGTTGACCGTTTATGACCCATTGTTCAACAGGCTGACCTGCCTGTTTAGCCCACAAGGGCACATTCCTCTACCAATCCTTTGTGACGATAATTACTGTTTGTATGTTTTTCTGTTAATTACTTAGTGTAGTAAATAAATGATTTTAAGACAATTGATGTATGGATGATTTTAGTAAAGACTGGGTTCGTGCAGATACAACAATTTACGACGTTTGGAATGAGACTGGACTAGAGGTAAAATACACCATTTTAAACCAGAAGATAATCGGCCTATACTATAATAGAATATAATATTATAGTACAGGAAAGTTATATTAGGAAAATTATAGCTTTGTAATCTGAATATTCTCCTTGGTGCCCCGATCTCCTAGTTAATTACAATTAAACGATTAATCAGTTTAATCGCGTGATAATAATTACAGGGAGCTAATTGATAAACATATCTTCAGTTGAATGGTACCCCAAAGACACGACATAGGCTACAACCACATTCTGCAATGTAAACATAGCCTTTATTCAATAGTCAAAAGCATGGAGAGCCTCTTGCCAACACATTAAAACAAGACAGGACCAGGACTGCTCATGATTCATCTAGTCCTGAACCCAGAGAGGTCATACATGCAGAGAAAAACTGTGTGTGTGTGTGTGCATGCGTGCGTGTACCACCTCCTCTACATGTTGACGGTGTGCTGCCCGGCCTGGCAGTCTTCTCATCTAGAAGACCCTGAAGCAGTAAAACTCTGACTAGCCCCCACTCTGCCACATCCCAGCAAATGCTCACGTCAAAACAAATGGTCAGAGTAAATAAGCAACGGCTTAGAATCGGCAAGTGGCTGTCAGCTATCCCAGTGCTACATGACAGGCCTGCACAGCCACGGCGGGAAAGGTACGATGACGGCTGAAGGGAACGTAGATAGGGGTAGAGGGACACACGGGACATACAAACTAGCGATCGCTGGCTCGGTGTGTGTGACAGTTAGGCTGCTCTAACACCACCATGGGAGAGGTGTGTGTGTGGGACATCTTGGCTTTTAATTGAGACACGCTTGACAAGACATGAATACTGGTACTGTATACATGCAGTATTTCTCTGCACTCTCTAGACAGTGGGGATCATCTGTTGTTTAGTTCCAATAATCCATCTTTCATTTTACATAGTTCCATTTTATGAGATTACACCAAATTGGTCCCCCCCTTGTAATTCAGAAGGCATTTAACAGAAATTTGGGCATATATTGTTGCAACAGCAAAACAAGAATGGCTCTGCAGAGGTTTTCTGAGCAGTCGTGCTTGTGCTCTACATTGCATTACAAAGAGCATATGCTAGAACAAGCCATTACATAGTAATAAATGTTGAATGATTACGTGTTATCTGCATAATGATAAAAAGCGTGTTCAGCCTCCAAGCATTCCCTAGAGGGTCGCCAGGTAGGCAGGCTTAATCTGGTAATGTTCTTTATTATGACACTGCCAGCAATCATGTTTTCATTTTGTATGCAAATAAAAAAGAGCGATGAGCTAGGTTTGCTCATCTTAGAGGAGTATTGGAATTTATTGGGGAATGTGACCAACACACCACTTTGTGTGCAGCAGATAACACTCTCTCTCTACAGCACAATGACAGACACTGCTATCTGGTCTAAGACTCCCAAGATAGAATATCAGCGGCATCATATACTCTCTGCCAGCCAGGCCATGAGGGGAAGGCATGCCACTGATTACTTTTCCCCCGTCCAACCTCTGTAGGGAATAGCTGTGTGTATTCTCTCCCTCCATCACTGCCATAGATCTTCTTGAATTTGACAGCTCAAGTCAATTGGCCCTGACTAATGGCTTGTTTCTCAGATTGAAATGCAGAAGAATGTGTGTCCGATGCAAGGGAAACAGACAGCACAGGCAGTGAGAGTCTAGCCATCTCTTGAATATATATATATATATTATACAGCACCAGTCAAAAGTTTGGACACACCTACTCATTACAGGGTTTTTCATTATTGTATTATTTTCTACATTGTGGAATAATAGTGAAGACTTCAAAACTATGAAATAACACATGGAATCATATAGTGACCCAAAAAGTTTTAAACAAATCAAAGTAGATTTTATATTGCAGATTCTTCAAAGTAGCCACCCTTTGCCTTGATGATAGCTTTGCACACTCTTGGTGTTCTCTCAACCAGCTTCATGAGGAATGATTTTCCAACAGTCTTGAAGGAGTTCCCACATATGTTGAACACTTGTTGGCTGCTTTTCCTTCACTATGCGGTCCAACTCATCCCATACCATCTTAATTGAGTTGAGGTCTATAAGGGCACAAGGTAAGATCCAAATGCAGACACAGGTGGTAGATGGTTGAGCTTTGATATTTATTACACCTAAAGGAGTAGGCAAAAGGCAGGTTGGGGGCAGGCGAGAGTACATAAACCAGGTCATAATCCAAACAGTACGAGGGGATAGGCAGGCTCGAGGTCAGGACAGGCAGGGGTTCAGTGAACAGGTCCGAGTCCAAACAGTACAACGGGATAGGCAGGCTCGAGGTCAAAACAGGCAGAGTGGTCAGGCAGGCGGATTCAGCGTCAGGACAGGCAAGGGTCAAAACCAGGAGGGCTAGGAAAAACAGAGACTGGGAAAAATTACAGCTAGGAGAAACGCTGGTTGACTAGGCAAAACAAGACGAAGTGGCACAGAGAGACAGGAAACACAGGGATAAATACGCCGGGGACCAATGGGGAAAACAGGAGACACCTGGAGGTGGGTGGAGACAATCAGCAAGACAGGTGAAACAGATCAGGGCGTGACAAAGTCGGGTGATTGTGGAGGCCAGGTCATCCGATGCAGCACTCCATCACTCTCCTTCTATGGTCAAATGATCATGTTTTAGGGAAGACCCAGATGCAGACAGTGTCGAAGTAACAAAAGTTTATTACTAGAGCGGAGGCAGGAAAAACGACAGGTTAAGGGCAGGCAGAGGTCAGAAATCCAGATCCGAGTCAAAAGGTACAGAACGGCAGGCAGTCTAGGTGTCAGGGCAGGCAGAGGTCAATAATCCAGGGTGGTGTGACAAGGTACAGAATGGCAGGCAGGCTCAGGGTCAGGGCAGGCAGAATGGTGAAAAGAACGTGAAAACAGGAGACAAAGGGTTGTGAGACATGGATTTGATTTTAGACACATGAAAAGTGGGATGTATACGGTGGGTACGGGGCAACAGAAAACGAACAGCAGAGGGACTAATGACCTTGAGGATGGGGAAAGGGCCGATAAACCGGGGGGAAAGTTTGTGGGACTCCATCCGAAGGGGAAGATTCCGGGTGGACAGCAATACCTTCTGCCTGAGACGATACCGGGGAGCCGGGGTCCGGTGGCGGTCCACTTGTCGTCCATACCTGGAGGTGGTCTTGAGGAGGGCCGACCGGGCTCTCTTTCAGGTATGACGACAGCGGCAGACAAACATCTGGGCCGAAGGTATGCCGACCTCTTGCTTGTATCATTGTTTTATTGTCTCTGTGATCAACTGTTTTGCTTGTTGCTATGAAAAAAAACACAGGTGTTTAGTTGTAACTTAGACCCCTGCTTTTTCCTCTTTACTGAGAGCTTTGTTTCAAACAGTAGGATCATGGCGCCTAGTTGACACTGGACGTTCCACTGCAGCTTAAAGACTTCAAATTATGTGTGTGCACGTGTGTATATGTGTGTGCTTGTATGTGTGTGTGTTTGAGCTGATGCAGATGAGGGTCAACCAAAATTAATGGAGCTCGCTCCAGACAGACAGCGATCAATGGATGCTTTTCAGTGAACAGCTTTTTTTGGGACTGTCCCGCCATGTTCAACACAGCTAATTAATGTGCCAATCTCCTCATAGCGGGGGGGCTAATCTGCCTCTTCAACTCCTCACTGGCTGCACACTTCAGCTGTCAATGGATTCAGACAGAAATGAAGGGATGAAATTACATGTAGAGAGTTTGGGACAACAAGGTTCCAACTGCAAAATTATGATTGAGATAATTGGCTTTAAAGTTCCGAACCCTCATTGGTTTGAATAGTGTCAGCAATTTTCATCTTGTTTTCTTTTGAATTTAGCAAAATGAATTGGGATATTTAGAGTACTATATAGGTAGACAACATTGAACAGAACAAGGCTATGTCAGTAACTCCATTTGAAAATGCAGATAGAACATTATAGTCCCAAGCTCTCGATGTGCCGGGTGTTTTTTTTCGTGTTTTTATTTCTGTATTATATTTTCAAGCTTTACATTTTTTTTAATGTTTGTTCATGTCTGTTTATGCTGAGACAGCAACAGAGAGGTTTGATGGACAGAGTGATCCCTGATTTGGCCTTATCGTCCACAATCTTGCCAAAGCATAATTCTATCCAGTCCATTACTTATTTAAAGCTGACAGAGTTCGATGGAAACCAACCAAAAATAAACAAGTCTCTTCATGATGATAGTAAAAGAGGAAGTTAGAACTAGCTTTAAATGTCCATGAAAAATAAGAGAATATGTGCTTCCTATAGCATCTACAGTTTCATTCAGAGAATGAGTAAAGCATTTCCATCCTTGCAGATTTGTAATTGATACTGTAGTTATTCTTTTAGTTCACGTTAAAATTGCCAGTCATTGCGTATTTCACTCAGTTTATCATTACAAATCATATCGATGATATATTTCCTCCGACGCCATATATCTTTGATTTCATCTGTGATTTAAGATGCTCTTTTCTCCACTCAGATATGTAATCCCACCAAATGTCATGATTCATCTCAAGTCTCCAAACCTCCTAGTCCTCCCAAAGCTATCAGCGTCCAACTAAACTTTAGAAACTTCTGTCTTAAAATGTCACTTGATGAAATTAAGTGGAGTTTTGGGGAAATGATGTGGCCTTAAAATAGTCCTGACACACACACACACACACACACACACACACACACACACACACACACACACACACACACACACACACACACACACACACACACACACACACACACACACACACACACACACACACACACACACACACACACACACACACACACACACCACTTTTGACCTGAGAGGCACCAAACGTGTTCTGTTCTGACAAACAAATTAAGTAATGAAATAAAAGGGAAACATGTTTGGGCAAGTTATGAAGTCTTCACAATGAATGGTGGATAAATGAATCATCTGTCAACCTTTGCGGAAAATGGCTGACATCAAGTATTAATGTGAGAGATAAGAGTCTTCCTCCTCCCTGTGATAAGAGGTAATCTGAAGGACGGTTCTTCCAATGCCTTATTTCCCCTTTATTTGACTGACATAGATTAGCATCTCCTGAAAAAGGGCAGTCCTCCTTTCAACTCACTGTCTCCCTGCCTTTGAGTAATGTAATATCCAATGGATTTTAATTCTGGGGCCTAATTCTGGGGCCTAATTCTGGGGCAATCTATTTCCAATGCCAGCACAAAGCCCATTTTGAATCCAAGTTAGCTCTGATTATTAAATCCACTGAAGTTGTCAGACAGATATGTTCATACAGGGTTTACTGTACATAACTGTCAACTCTATGATCATATATATGATCATGTCAGCTTCCTCGGTTGATGTAATAGTTATCAATATAAGACCCCCCCCCCCCATTGTTTCCTCCAAGGAATCAGTCATTGACGAAACCGTCTGCCTCCAATCCTCAGCTAAACAGCCAAATTATGAGGCCATCGATTCGCTTAACACCATAAAAGCATTTATCATTCACATATCTAGGCCTATGGATGATTTGTCTTATATGTGAAACTAATCTCATGAGGCCCTTTACAGGAGCCTATAGAAGCAGACGGGTATGGAAGGAGGGATGAAGGGATGGAAGAAGAGAGAGGGATGAAGGGAGGTAGGGCGTTGATTCTTTAAGGAACTTGGCTTCTTCTCTGTATGAATTCTTCAGGGGAATAAACCAAGTCTTAATGAGCTCAACAGCCTTTGAGTTGCCTGGAGACGATGACAGGGCTATAAAGCATTAAGGAGGAAAAACAAGGCCCTTGGAAAGAAAGAAAGAAAGAAAGAAAGAAAGAAAGAAAGAAAGAAAGAAAGAAAGAAAGAAAGAAAGAGAGATCTTTACTAAGCTGCCGTCAGTGGCTGTAGAGACCGCTGCTGCTGCGGAGAGGACTGGATCTGAAGGAAAGGAAGTGCTAAGACTAGGGATCAGTATTGGAAGCGTTATTAGCCAACCCCTGGGCCAATGACATTTGGACAAAACCCATTTAATGTTACTTCTGGCCTTAGATCTTCCAGGAGACCATTCTCCCCAATGTGAGTAAAGGGAAGTTATTGTATGGAGGGTAGGGGGCATGCAAATTACATTTAGAACCACAGAACAGCGGTCACAATAAGTATTTCCTATTTAAATTACAAAGTGAATCATGGCAGCATCTAGCAGTCATGGTGTCAAGCATTGTCAACAGTTATATTGTCATTACTAATCATCTCTCTCTCTCTCTCCCCCCTTGTATCTTCACTCTCTAATGTAATGAGACAGTTGAATCAGACATTCAACGAAATGGGTAGATTCAAACCACATCATTTTCCGCCATGTCTCCTTTTACCATACATCTAGGTTATTCACAGAGTGAGGGTTTTCACAGATAAGAGACTTAAGGCAAGAGAATTTCCATAAATCGTACATCTCACACATCTCCAGCTGCCCCGTGGTCCTTCTTAGTCCAGTCTTCAGAGATGATCAATGCACCAGTTAAGATGGTATCAGGCTGCACAAGAAGAATGCTTGACTTTTTAAAAAAAGGTTTAAATTAGGTCTCAGGGTTAATCTACTCCCCTCCAATACAATTTGTCAGTATTTTACGCATAAGTGACAAGATAAGCCGATGTTTAGAGGATATATTGACACGGGTGTTGTTCTCGGGCCTGCAAACCGTGCCAATATATCCTCCAAACACCGGCTTTGAGGGCATTATCACTTTTATACAATGGGTTACCAACATATTCAAATAATAATTGACATATTTTCATAAAAAATGTTATTTTTATTCATTTATTCATACTATTTCATCCTTCCACAAGATATAGTCCCGACACAAATCTAGGGTTGCTGGAGACGCGAACCAGTCGTTCAGTCTTTTTGTTTTGTATCTTGAGACGCAACCCAGTCGTTCGTTGTAAATGTTCCATTGTCATACTGGCTGGAAACGTTCTTGTCCCTTGCTTGCTAGCTCTCCAATTACGGCTAACTTACAGTGCCCTCCACTAATATTGGCACCCTTGGTAAATATGAGCAAAACGGGCTGTGAAAATGTTTTCTTTATTGTGTATCCTCTTGGTCTTTCATTCAAAATGTTCACACAAATCTAACCTTTAATAAAAGTAAAATAATTGAAAGAAAAAATGAATTCTTATCATAAAACACAATTATGCAACTTCCCTTTGCCAAGATAACAGCTCTGAGTCTTCTCCTATAATGCATAATGAGGTTGGAGAACACATGACAAGGGATCTGAGACCATGGGGATCCTAATAAAATACCAAATTCCAAATTCCCACATACAGAATCTCTCGAGATCCTTCAGATTCCGAGGTCCACGGTTGTGGACTCTCCTCTTCAGCTCATCCCACAGGTTTTCCATGGGGTTTAGGTCAGGGGCCTGGGATGGCCATGGCAAAACCTTTATTCTGTGGTCAGTGAACCATTTTTGTGTTGATTTTGAGGTGTGCTTTGGATCATTGTCCTGCTGAAAGATCCAACTACGGCCCAGTTTAAGCTTCCTAGCAGCGGCAGTCAGGTTTTGATTTAATATCTGCTGGTACTTGATGGAGTCCATGATACCATGCATCCCAACAAGTTGTCCAGGGCCTTTGGAAGAAAAACAGCCCCACAACATCAAAGATCCACTGTGGGGATGAGGTACTTTTCTGCACGGCTAACTTTCTGTCTACGCCAAACCCACCTGTGGAGTTTGTTTCCAAAAAGCTCTATTTTGGTCTCATCTGACCGTAGAACCCTGTCTCATTGAAAGTTCCAGTAACATTTGGCAAACTGTAGGCACTTAAGAGTGATGTTTGATGACAGCAAACGCGTTTTTATGGCAACCCTCCCAAACAACTTGTGGTTATGTACAGTGAGGGAAAAAAGTATTCGATTCCCTGCTGATTTTGTACGTTTGCCCACTGACAAAGAAATGATCAGTCTATAATTGTAATGGTAGGTTTATTTGAACATTGAGAGACAGAATAACAACAAAAAAATCCAGAAAAACGCATGTCAAAAATGTTATAAAATGATTTGCATTTTAATGGGGGAAATAAGTATTTGACCCCTCTGCAAAATATGACTTAGTACTTGGTGGCAAAACCCTTGTTGGCAATCACAGAGGTCAGACGTTTCTTGTAGTTGGCCACCAGATTTGCACACATCTCAGGAGGGATTTTGTCCCACTCCTCTTTGCAGATCTTCTCCAAATCATTAAGGTTTTGAGGCTGACGTTTGGCAACTCGAACCTTCAGCTCCGTCCACAGATTTTCTATGGGATTAAGGTCTGGAGACTGGCTAGGCCACTCCAGGACCTTAATGTGCTTCTTCTTGAGCCACTCCTTTGTTGCCTTGGCCGTGTGTTTTGGGTCATTGTCATGCTGGAATACCCATCTATGACCCATTTTGAATGCCCTGGGTCATGGATTTCAGTCCTTCACGGCGTAGTGTGTTACCAATTTTTTTCTTGGTGACTATGGTCCCAGCTGCCTTGAGATCATTGACAAGATCCTCCCGTGTAGTTCTGGGCTGATTCCTCACCGTTCTCATGATCATTGCAACTCCACGAGGTGAGATCTTGCATGGAGCCCCAGGCCGAGGGAGATTGACAGTTCTTTTGTTTTTCTTCCATTTGCAAATAATCGCACCAACTGTTGTCACCTTCTCACCAAGCTGCTTGGCGATGGTCTTGTAGCCCATTCCAGCCTTGTGTAGGTCTACAATCTTGTCCCTGACATCCTTGGAGAGCTCTTTGGTCTTGGCCATGGTGGAGAGTTTGGAATCTGATTTGATTGATTGATTGCTTCTGTGGACAGGTGTCTTTTATACAGGTAACAAACTGAGATTAGGAGCACTCCCTTTAAGAGTGTGCTCCTAATCTTAGCTCGTTACCTGTATAAAAGACACCTGGGAGCCAGACATCTTTCTGATTGAGAGGGGGGTCAAATACTTATTTCCCTCATTAAAATGCAAATCAATTTATAACATTTTTGACATGCATTTTTCTGGATTTTTTTGTTGTTATTCTGTCTCTCACTGTTCAAATAAACCTACCATTAAAATTATAGACTGATAATTTTTTTGTCAGTGGGCAAATGTACAAAATCAGCAGGGGATCAAATACTTTTTTCCCCCACTGTAGGTGGCATCTGATCGTAGTTTTGGAGACTTTCTGACCCCAAGACCCAACCAACGTCAGCAATTCTCCAGCTGTGATCCTTGGAGATTTGTTTGCCACTCAAACCATGCTCCTCACTGCGCGTGGTCAATATAGACACACATCCTCTTCCAGACCAATTTAGTAACATCTCCAGTTGCTTTAAACTTCTTAGTTATTGCCCTGATAGTGGAAATGTTCATTTTCAACCGTTGAGCTATTTTCTTATAGCCATTTGGAGATTTTGCAGCTCACCAACCTTTTGTCGCACATCATTACTGTATTCTCAGGTCTTTCCCATAGTGATGGATGACTATGGGAACTTGGCCTGTGCATCACCTCATATTTATACCCCAGTGAAACAGGAAGTCATGGCTTACCACTTAAGTGCTCCTAATCACTCAGTCAACTTAAAAACGTAAAATATGAATGGGAATATACTTCTGTTAGATTCTACTCATAAGAATTTCTAGGGGTGCCAATAATTGTGGCACACATGTTTCGGAGAAAAATATTTATTTCACATTTCTTTTTTTCTATAATTTTACTTGAATGAAAGGTTTGATTTTTGTGAATATTTTGAATGAAAGACCAAGAGAATAAACAGCAAATAATTTTTTTTCACAGCCCGTTTTGCTCATATTTACCAAGGGTGCCAATATTAGTGGAGGGCACTAAGTAGCTGCATTTGCATTTGTTTAAGCTGTTTTCTAGTGACATTTATTTGGATACATCCATAACAATTAGCTAATGAGGCTCGATTCGCCTGGCATAGAAAATGTGCTCACTCGTTAAGACACTGTTGTTCAGAGGAGCTAGCCAACAACACAGCTACAGTAACACAATCACTTCAAACTGAAGCTGGAAAGACTGCAAATTAGCTGCCTTTCGTTTGACCTTTTTCAATTGAATTTTTTTTTGTATATATCCATAAAAATGATGCCAGGTGAGTCATGATTTCGACTGGCTGAGAAACGCTGCCTGCCTGTCTGTCTCGTCCCGACTCCCAACACGTTCATTATTATGGGACAGCAGGAGATCGAATTTGAATATTGAAACAATGTTTAAATTGTCGGAGTGACAGACCGCAAAGTTTACACAAATCTACGCTTTTGAAAACTAAATGTTAGTCTTAAAGAAATGTGAGATAATGTCTAGATGGTTTTTATAGTGGAGATCAAGTTTATAATTGCCTGGCTGTGCTGATGAGACAGTGGATTGCGCATTCAGATGGAACAGAGTAAATAGGCATTTCAACGTCATTGATTTAGCCGGTGGCAACTTGTGAAATAGACACCTGCTGAAATGCGGTTTTAACCAATCAGCTTTCAGGATTAGACCCACCCATTGTATAAAATTACTTAGCACAGTTTTGTGGGGCCTGGGGCAGAGAGAAAAATATGCAGTTTTAAAGCTAATATCATGCTATTTTACACATTTTGCCATTAGGCTGAGATAAAATTTGGCTGTTTTAGAACTAATTACCTGCTATTTTACACATTTTGCATGAGGTCGTCTAGGCAGAGAGATCCTATACATTTTGTATTTTGAATCTTTTTGTTTTATTTTTGGTGGTGTGTGATTTATCTAATACTTTAATTAAATTGAATGCGATATAAATCCCGTTATTGTGAGAGCACCTCCTCGAAGAGTATGAATTGAGCTGTTTGAGAAGGTTTGAATCCTAAGCATCCTGCCAACACATTGTTTGAAATACAATAGACCAACATAGCTACTGTAGTAGGTCAAAGCTGTGTGCTCGAAAAAATTGGTAAAGCATTGGGGGAGTAGGCATTGTGGTGCTCATGTGAATTTCCTTTCTTTTTCGGCATCAGACCAATGCCAACTTCTCACTTAAATTTTTTGTTTTTGTTTTAAATAGATTAAGTCTGGGTTACATCTATTTGTCTCCTGCACATGAATTTGACATAGTTAGCTCACAATGCTAGCAAGCTAGCTAGCTAGTGTGTTTTGATTTGAGTACACCACCCTATTTTATTTTTTTTCTACAGTCTCTTTAACCATGAGGAGGACTGCAATGGATGGTAAGCTGGCATTGATGAATTCATTCTTCCAAAGTTTTGTGTGGGCTCTCATCATTGAGTGAGTGAGAACTTAACAAACTTCAACTCGTACAAGACAGAGTGAACGGCTGTGTTGCCTGTCTGCCACATGAGGGGCTTCTCATCTCCCACCTGTTGGCAAACCCCTCCCTCTGCTCAAGCTATGTGGATCCCTCTCGACTGTCTGTTGGAGGCTTGAAACACCCAAAACGTTCAACTCTAGCTCACAATTGTCATAGTCTAGACCTACTCTGTCATGTAGCTACATATTATCAAATCAAAGTTTATTTGTCATGTGCGTCGAATACAACAGTAAAATGCTTACTTACAGGCTCTAATCAATAGGGCAAAAAAAGGTATTAGGTGAAAAATAGGTAAGTAAAGAAATAAAGCAACAGTAAAAAGACAGGCTATATACAGTAGCGAGGCTATAAAAGTAGCGAGGCTACATACAGACACCGGTTAGTCAGGCTGATTGAGGTAGTATGTACATGTAGATATGGTTAAAGTGACTATGCATATATGATGAACAGAGAGTAGCAGTAGTGTAAAAGAGGGGTTGGCAGGTGGTGGGTGGCAGGACACAATGCACATAGCCCGGTTAGCCAATGTGCGGGAGCACTGGTTAGTCGGCCCAATTGGGGTAGTATGTACATGAATGTATAGTTAAAGTGACTATGCATATATGATAAACAGAGAGTAGCATCAGCGTAAAAGAGGGGTTGGGGGCGGTTCACAATGCAAATAGTCCGGGTAGCCATTTGATTACCTGTTCAGGAGTCTTATGGCTTGGGGGTAAAAACTGTTGAGAAGCCTTTTTGTCCTAGACTTGGCACTCCGGTACCGCTTGCCTTGCGGTAGTAGAGAGAACAGTATATGACTGGGGTGGCTGGGGTCTTTGACAATTTTTAGGGCCTTCCTCTAACACCGCCTGGTGTAGAGGTCCTGGATGGCAGGCAGCTTAGCCCCAGTGATATACTGGGCCGTACGCATTACCCTCTGTAGTGCCTTGCGGTCGGAGGCCGAGCAATTGCCGTACCAGGAAGTGACGCAACCAGTCAGGAGGCTCTTGATGTTGCAGCTGTAGAACCTTTTGAGCATCTCAGGACACATGACAAATCTTTTTAGTTTCCTGAGGGGGAATAGGCTTTGTCGTGCCCTATTCACGACTGTCTTGGTGTGTTTGGACCATTCTAGTTTGTTGTTGATGTGGACACCAAGGAACTTGAAGCTCTCAACCTGCTCCACTTCAGCCTCGTCGACGTCCTGGTAATCCGTCTGGCCCCACAGCCTTGTCTATGTTGACCTGTTTAAAGGTCTTACTCACATCGGCTACGGAGAGCGTGATCACACAGTCATCCGGAACAGCTGATGCTCTCATGCATGCCTCAGTGTTGCTTGCCTCGAAGCGAGCATAGAAGTGATTTAGCTTGTTTGGTAGTCTCGTGTCACTGGGCAGCTCACGGCTGTGCTTCCCTTGTAGTCTGTAATAGTTTGCAAGCCTTGCCATATAAGACGAGCGTCGGAGCCGGTGTATGATTATTATATTTATACATATATATATATTTTTTAATGCTTGATTATTTTCTTTTCATGCGCTTTGAGATTCTTTCTGTAATGAAAAGCGTTACAGAATCTGAATAAATAATGATTATTCATATGACTAAGATTTTCTTTTCAGTTTTAAAACAAGAAAGTGGAGGCAATGCCACATCTTGTATAAGATCACTGTGTTCAACGTTATTAAGGAAATACTAACAAAAATTATTTGTTCTCTTATTTGTTCTCACAGTAAAGGCTGGTTTAGAGAGCCCAGAAGAATATTTAATACACCTCCTGGTCAATACCAGATCTGCTACAAAACCTGGGAAGGAAAGGAAAACAGTAAAACAGTACAAGTTTCCTCCGAGGGGATCTGGGTTCTGTAGTAGCCTTGTTATTGAAGCCTGTTTAATTCATTAGGAAAGGGAGGGGTGTTGGACGGTGTAGCAGCATCCCAGAGAACAGGAGATAGGTTGTTATGACACATCACAGAATGGACTAACCGGGAGTAATGAATGGTGTTTCATTTTCCTCGGTTTCTGCTATGCATTTAGATGGCTCAGAATATTATTGGGCAGTGCACTTGCTGTCCTTTTCTGTTCTCTTCGGTGTGTGCTCTACCTTCCGAGATTGGTACAGAAGAGGAGCTGTTTTGAAGAGTTTTTTGTGGCTTTTGAGGTAACTTTTAAGTACTGAGGGATATATTGTAGTATTTTTTATGTTGTATTTTTGTATCTAGTTGGTTTATTTTGGATGTGACAGACATTCCAGTGTTATGGATATTACGTTTGCAAAATCACAACTTTAATGTATCACAGAATGGCGGTTTTGTGTTCAAGACCACGTAAAGCGAGACCGATTCAAGGCCAAGACCGGAGAAAACCGAGTCCGAGTCAAGACCAAGACCGGATGGGGGGGCGAGACCGAGTCAAGACCTGGAGGTGGACAAGGAATCCAAGACCGAGTCCAATTCAAGACCATGATTGTAATTTTGTCAAATCACCACCATAATAAGAGTAACAAATGTCCAGTATTTCTGTGTTCATATTTCAGAACAACATATGGAAAAAATGCATGCAGAGGGAAAATAGAGCCACTCCACAAATTATGACTAACCCAAACACAGTGGGGAACAATGGGCCTTCTACATCTTCAGAGAAGGGCTAAGGATTTATAAAATAATTATTCAGATTTAATCTCTTTATTTTGTGTTGGAAACATGAACATGAAGAAGAAAAAGATCTAATCAGGATTTCTCTTTGCTGGTCTCTGTGGAGATAAATCTAGCTAGCTAAGTTAACCATTGGCTAGGCCATCAGAAGCTACAGTAGATAAAGGCATCTGCCATTCAACTGTATTATGGAAAATGTTGGAGGGAGAGTAGAATCAACTAATCACATTGACTTAATGGGTGGGACCGTTTTTACAAAAATGTATGAAAACTGCTGCCTTCTTTAAGGCCAACAGGTCAATGCGCAATAGCAAGTAGTAGTTTTCCCACGGTCTAGCTAGCTAGCTTTTGTTGTCAGCTAGTTTGCAGTGGCTGCAGCAGGTGTTATCAAAGAGGATGCTCTTGCTAATTTGTTAGCTTCTCCCTTTTCAAGAATACATTTAAACAAGTAAATTTCAAATGATCATCATCTGGTGGAACTTTGTTTTTTATTGCAGTGCACTTGCTGTTGTTAGCCACCTCTTTGAAAAGAACTTGTGTGTGAAACATTGTTGTATTTAAAGTGGAACTGACAGCATTTTAGCATCATGAAATCTTATAAAAATCTGTTTATATACACCCCCAGGAAGAATATTACACTTTTAAAAATGTTTCTGACAAGTGGCCACTTAGATATGGTCATTTTCATGTTTTCATAAATCGTTTGAGTGTTTGGGAATGATGTATACTAAGGCATTTGTGAAAATTTGATAGCAATATAGAGAGGGAAAACCGTTGTGCGTTTGGACAATTAATAGACAGTGCAGTAAATAAAGCCGAACAAAAACAGACTCCAGGACCGGAGTCTACACAGACTGGTGTACTATAGCCAATCAAAACTACAATAGGCCTTTAAACAAACAAGCCATTTGCCACACGGCCTGCCATCATTCACTTTGAACTGGATGTTGTGTTTACAGACAGTTGCAACAGCAGGACTTTAGATCCTTAGAACGCATTTGCCAAAAGCCACAAAATACACCTGAATGGATTCAAATATGTAAACACCACGAGAGTCCTCTTACATTTGGGATCTTTACAGTCATATTGATCAAGCAACCATAAAAAGGTAGGCTCTCTCTCCCTCAGTTATGCACATCAACAACAACAAGATCAACAACTAATGCTAGCCAGAGCAAGATGAGCTCAAATCTAACGAAGGAACATTCGATAAACCCTCTGAAACTTTTTCAGCTAGTTGGCCGTCAAAATTGCACTGATAAACGATGAGGAATTGTAGCATCCTTGTCCTTCTGCAGCTCGCCTGCCAATGCATGCTTGTCCCAACCATGCACCCACCTAAAGCTGGCTAGCTAGCTACTTCCAGACACAAATGACAGAACATCTCACTGACCATTTTACTCGCCATAGCATGGTTAGGCTGTTTACTATCTAGAGCGTTCTTGACTAACTATTACTTTGTTGCCTACATTTACTGACACCGGTCATATTCAGCGGGTGTTGTGCATTCGTAAATTCATCAGTTGTTCTGTGCTCTGGCAAGTGCTCTGAAATAGGAGTAGATGGTGCGAGAGCAAAATTACAAGATTATGTTATAATACGGTTTACGCGTCAAATAAAGTTTGATGAGTACTCTCATCTGTGTCTGAGGGTTGAGTTGGGCCTCTGGGGCTTGAGCTGACGGTTGACTTGGTGATATAACCTAAAGGCCACATTCCATAGACAAGATGTGGTGGGTGTAACCGAGATAGAGATAGCCTGGAAGTGTAGAACATAATCCCACATTGTCTCAAAATCATCCTGGCATCTGGGAAAATAAGTCGGGGTGGGGTTAAAACAACACTGGACGCAGCTTCATTAAATAGTACTCGCAAAACACCAGTCTCAACGTCAACAGTGAAGAGGCTACTCCGGGATGCTGGCCATCTAGGCAGAGTTGCAAAGAAAAAGCCATATCTCAGACGGACTAATAAAAAAAGAAAAGATTAAGATGGGCAAACGAACACAGACACTGGACAGAGGAAATCTGCCTAGAAGACCAGCATCCTGGATTCACCTCTTCACTGTTGATGTTGAGACTGGTGTTTTGGGGGTACTATTTAATGAAGCTGCCTGTTGAGGACTTGTGAGGCATCTGTTTCTCAAACTAGACACTCTAATGTACTTTCCTCTTGCTCAGTTGCACCGGGGCCTCCCACTCCTCTTTCTATTCTGGTTAGAGCCAGTTTGAGATGTTCTGTGAAGGGAGTAGTACACAGCGTTGTATGAGATCTTCAGTTTCTTGGCAATATCACATGGAATAGCCTTAATTTCTCAGAACAAGAATAGACTGATGAGTTTCAGACGAAAGTTCTTTGTTTCTGGCCATTTTGAGCCTGTAATCTAACCCACAAATGCTGATGCTCCAGATACTCAACTAATTTAAAGAAGGCCAGTTTTATTGCTTCTTTAATAAGAACAACAGTTTTTAGCTGTGCTAACATAATTGCAAAAGGGTTTTCTAATGATCAATTAGCTTTTTAAAATGCTAAACTTGGATTAGCTAACACAACGTGCCATTGGAACACAGGAGTGATGGTTGCTGATAATGGGCCTCTGTACGCCTATGTAGATATTCCATTAACAAAAAAATCTGTCGTTTCCAGCTACAAGTCATTTACAACATTAAATGTCTGCACTGTATTTCTGATCAATTTGATGTTATTTTAAATGGACAAAAATGTGCTTTCAAAAACAAGGACATTTGTAAGTTATCCCAAACTTTTGAACGGTAGTGTACCTTGATGATCATTTATTATAACTCAAAATACTGAAGCAAAATAACAAAAAGAAAATGACTTAAGTAAAAGTGAAAGTCACCCAGTAAAATACTACTTGATTAAAAGTTTTAAAGTATTTGGTTTTAAACATACTTATATGTCAAATGTCATTTTAATTGCAAAAGTAAAAGCATAAATCATTTCAAATTCCTAATTAGGGAAACCAGAATGCAGAATTTATTATTTTTAAAAAAATATATTTACTGATAGCCAGGGGCACTCTCGAACACTCAGACACAAATTACAAACAAAGCATTTGTGTTTAGTGAGTCCACCAGATCAGAGGCAGTATACGGGATGCCCAGGGATGTTCTCTTGATAAATGCTTGAAGTGGACCGTTTTCCTGTCCTGCTAAGCATTGAAAATGTATGGAGTAAAAAGTACATTATTTTCTTTATGAATGTAGTGAAGTAAAAGTTGTCGATAATATAAATAATAAAGTACAGATACCCCCAAAAACTACTTAAGTAGTACTTTAAAGTATATTTACTTACGTACGTTACACCACTGCAGATGATATTGGTATTACTGTGCTGTCCTTTCAGAATCACAAACCTATCGTCACACACTGAAGGCCTATAGGTTTGTCACTGTGCAAACATGTCTATAATAGATGTAAAGACTGTTAAGATATTCATGTTTCAAGAAAGGAGTGTATATATCTGGCTTGACGAAGCGGTTTTTGCACAGACTGAATGGAAGCTGGTAATTATGAATTTCTTACTCCGCTGGTCTCGGGAAGAAATTACTAGTCCTCACTGTCCGAGACCAAACCAAGACTTAGCACAAATGTATCCGACACCGAGATAAGACTGAGACACTTAAAATGTGGTCTCCAGACCGGTCTCGAGACCAAGAACTGTCTTGAGTACTACAACAGTGCCGAATGGACAAACAAAATGTTTGTGTTTGTCTATAGTACTTCTTGGGGGAGTGTATACACCAAAAAGCGGACTTGTCAATATTGACATGTTGGCGAAATAAAGCAAGTAAGAAGCGTTAAGGATGTTACATGAAATGGAAAATGTTTTTGGGGAGACTGAACATATTAGGAAGAGTTTGTAAGTCTTAGGTCAAAACATGGATTGCCATTTCAAAGGAAAGGCTTGTCTGAAGACAAAAATTATAATTGTGAAGAAAATGTTGTGATTTCCATTATTACTTTAGAGAGGAAAAAACTGTTATGGATTTTAAACCCTCCATTATGGATGTCACAAAGTCTGAAATAGACATTCAAATTGTAAAGATTTCTTGATCTAAATCTATAATAACACATTTGTTGTCATTTGGAATATTGTAAAATGTCAGCAGAAGACATAGTACCTTAGGATTGCATAATTACAGATATTAGGACAGGCACCCGACCCTAATAGGTAATTTTTTAAATCTTTATATAAAAATGTGCCTTTACCAGTTGAATTTAGACATAAATAACATTGTTTTGTATTAAAAAAAAATCTGAAATATTGTAACAAAATAAGACAATATACTGTACATGTGTCTATAATGCCAATCCACTTTTCTGGACACTGGGTGAAGTCAGTATATTTTGGAGGGCTTTAATTTGAAAAAGACACTCCAGGACTAATCACAGATTATTGATAATCACTTTTCTCATCTTTCTTTAAAAAAACTGTACTGGCATGTAAGAGAAATACATTTCAGCATATATTTTCAAGAGAATCTTAGCTATAACACAATTTTCACAATTTTCACAAAATCCTGAAGAATACATCACAGAACGAGCGCACAAAATGTACATTGTGTTACGTTAAAGATGTTACGAATATCATAACGCTGAAAAGGATACTGTCAATGAAAAGAAACAAACCAAGTGGAGAGTTTATTTCTAAAACGCTAAAACCACACATTTTTCACATTTTAGTATTTTTCATCATAAATAATTGCTCATGGGTACTTTCATGTGTGTAAAATAATACTGTTCTCAGATTTTTAATTCATATGGCAAAACACTATATATCCATTGTTTAGCTGGAATGGAATGCTCCTATCCTGTATATTTGACTGTGATGTGTGGTTGTCTCACCTAGCTATCTTATTAAGATGAACGCACCTTCTGTAAGTCACTCTGGATAAGAGCATCTGCTAAATGACTAAAATGTAAATGTTTTACAAACAGATCTCATTTTGCTGTATTGAATTATAAAATGTTGATGTCACAAATGTATCATTTGTACAGCTCTTTATTAAAAATGTAGTTATTTGTTACATTTGACTGTGAGAACCTAGCAGTACTACTTGTTTCTCTGAGAGTGAGGCTATTTGTCTCTCTGAAATAAAACCATGAAGTGATAGATTTTAAACAAATGCATGTCTGTCAGTTAACAACCCCATGTCCATGATTAGATAGTGAAAAAACACTAATCTCTTTCATATTTTTTTTTAAACAATAAAAGCTAATTTACCAACATTTCTGAAAATGGATATATAGCATTTTGGAATGAAACTCTTACAGTATATACACCATATAAAACAAGGATGAAAGTTAGCTTTACAGAGAACGTTTCTAGATGATCCGATGTGAGGTGCATGATTTACAAAAACATTTCCTTAAACATTTTAGATGTTACATTTTTTGTCCCAGTCACCCCCTATGTTACAAAACTGTAAAACACACAAGCAAAACTCAAGACATTTACATTTGGTCTGTATTGCTTCATCTCATCTTCATAATTAATACTTCGCAACAACTGTGAGTGAAAAATCTACCTCTGTGAGACCTTTTTGAAACACATGAAATATGATTGACTAAAATGTATTTGAGACTTGGCCACCTACACTTTAATGTTAAAATTCATGCAATTCCCTACTTGAACTCCAACATACAGACCTTAATGATAATTATGAATGTGGTTTCATTTGGAAATGACTAATTTGACTTTTTTTCTGCATTCTCAGGTTATCTTTCACACGGAATCGCCCAGTGATAGTGGCTTGCCTTCAACCATCTGTAGTACATGACTGGAACACACAGACCAACATCACAAGTCTCGATGAAATGCATTGAAAGTTTTGCCCATGATGGTTCTGCTCCATCAACATGGATATGGGAAGGAAGATCTGTCACACGCTGATCTGTTTCACCTGTCTTTGTGCTTGTCTCCACCCCCCCTCCAGGTGTCGCCCATCTTCCTCATTATCCCCAGTGTATTTATACCTGTGTTCTCTGTTTGTTTGTTGCCAGTTCATTTTGTTTTGTCAAGCCTACAGTGTTTTTTCCCGTGCTCCTTCTGTCTCTAGTTCCTGTTTTCTAGCTATCCCGAATTTTGACAATTCTGCCTGCCCTGACCCTGAGCCTGCCTGTCGTTCTGTACCTTGTCACACCACCCTGGATTACTGACCTCTGCCTACCCTGACCCTGTCTGCTGTTCTGTACCTTTCGGACTCTGCTCTGGACTACTGACCTCTGCCTGCCCTTGACCTGTCGTTTGCCTGCCCCGCTGTGTTTGTAATACACTTTTGTTACTTAGAAACTGTCTGCATCTGGGTCTTCTCCTGAGCCTTGACAAGATCACATTCAACCACAGAAAATACACTAACAACATGTGATACACCCACATATCACTGAATACATCCTGTACTGAACATCCCAGTCACACTCACTGCATAAATTAGCATGTTTCCAGCAAGATATATTCCATGATGGCATCCAATCTTCCTCACACAGAAGAGTATACTAAAAGTAGATTCAATTTGACAACCAAACATTCCGTCCCAGGCTTATCACGGCAGCATCGCTTGTCCCAGTCGTATGTCACATATGCACCTCATCATACTGTGACTGCAATTGTTACTTCATACATACAGGTAATACAAAAACCTAGTTTTCCAGAAGTGTCATATAGTGTGGATCCATTCAGTGAAATATCATTGCATCTGTGTCCTGGTGTTATTATGGTCCAATCTCTTGATATTGCCACATACATATTAAAATTGTGTCTGGAAAAAAATTCAGCAAATGTTTTAACATACTGTAACAGAAGATTGAATTGCTGTTCAAATACTGATGGCAAAGAGGAATATTACTGGAACAAGATACTGTTTTTGAAATAACATCTGTATTGTATTTGACTGTCACACACATACATCGTATAGGCCCATGCTGGAAAATTGCAACATGATTACTACTGTAAGCAATGTCAACATCGACTCAGTTGGAAGTATTTTCAAATCTGAAGCTGTAAAGTACATACAAGACAAATACGTATGTGATTTCTTTCCCTAGCAGAGTTTGTTATTTCTTCCTATACCACAAGTTTCATTCTTGTAGTTTTCCTTGGGACTAGAGAGCAGACGTGAGTGAGACGGTGAATATTTTCTCAACACATCCTTCTTTTTCCCCCTCTCCTCCTCATGGCATTCTACTCTCTCTTTTAATTACTGCTGGCTCCATGCGGTGAATGTGAATACGAAGGCAGAGGACAAATGTGTTCTCCTTCACCACACAAACAGCAGCGTCAAGACAAACAAATACACTTTGTACTCCCAGAGACTGGGAGCCTCATCTCCCACCGAGACCATCCTACTGAGGTGTTGAACTCTTCAGCCTGTATGGATGAGTCATTTTAGCTGAGCTAACCCACTCCGAACCGAAGGCAACCTCTCGGAGAGGCAAAGGGGCTTGGAGGGGAAAGTGTGTTCTATCTTCCTAGAGTGCATTGCATTTATCAAGCCAAGATCTTTTGTCTGCAGGGGAAAAGAAAGGAGCAAGATGAAAAATGATGTAACAACCCTATGGATAATCCATTAGCGAGATGCTATCTTTAAAAAGAGTCAAAGAACGGAAATGAGTAAGCCTTTCTGAATTATACCGAGCTGGGATAGAGAGGGAAAGAGGGAAAAATCAGTCACTAATCAGACGATTGGCAGGCAGCATCAAAGATAGCCAGCCATATGTTTTCTTTTCAATGGTGACTCATAATGCTACACAGTGCAGTATAATATCGTTATTTCAATATTCTTCCTGCTTGACAATTCCCTATGCTTATGACTATTGTCATCTAAGTGTACTAAATGTACTCTAGTTTTCAGATTTTCCCTTTGTTATTGTGGCCAACAAAAACAAATGGTCCTTAATGAATTCCCTAATACTGAAAAGTGATTTAAGGAACGGCTGTCTGCATCACCTTGGTCAGCTATAAATACACACATTAACATGACTGATTAATGGACAACCGCTGCAGTACTGTACGTCCTGGTCAGTTCATAGTGGACTAGAAGCTATTTCAGACCCAAAGCTGCTCCAGGGAGAGAGATTATGACTCTCAAATGGTGAAAAATCGAATAAACTGTGAAATGAATACTATTGATTGCACAAACTTAGAGAGATCAGAAAGAGTTTGTAGAGGGGAATATTAAAGACATGCTCTGGAAATTTGGCGATTAGTAAGTACATTTTAAACCTTCTGCTTTGGACTGGATGTGTCAATGTGTAGTTCATACATGCAGTATTCTGGATATCATAAGGCGAACTGGATATCATAAGGTGTCAGTCGCTCTGGATAAGAGCGTCTGCTAAATGACGTAAATGTAAATGTAAATGCAGTACCAGTCAAATGTTTGGACACACCTACTCATTCAAGGGTTTTTATTTATTATTTATATTTTCTACATTGTAGAATAATAGTGAAAATATCAAAACTATGGAATTACACATATGGAATCATGTAGTAACCAAAACGGTGTTAAACAAATCAAAATATATTTTAGATTCTTCAAAGTAGCTACCCTTTGCCTTGATGACAGCTTTGCACACTCTTGGCATTCTCTCAACCAGCTTCACCTGGAATGCTTTTCCAAGTCTTGAAGGAGTTCCCACATACGCTGAGCACTTGTTGGCTGCTTCTCTTTCACTCTGCGGTCCAACTCATCCCATACCATCTCAATTGGATTGAGGTAGGGTGACTGTGGAGGCTAGGTCATCTGATGCAGCAACTCCATCACGCTCCTTCTTCATCAAATAGCCCTTACACAACCTGGAGGTGTGTTCGGTCATTGTCCTGTTGAAAAACAAATGATAGTCCCACTAAGCGCAAACCAGATGGGATGTCGTATTGCTGCAGAATGCTGTGGTAGCCATGCTGGTTAACCTCTTGACGGTCGCCTAGGATAGGGGGCGCCACAGCGCATTTTGAAAAAAATTTGTGCCCATTTTAAACGGCCTACTACTCAAACTCAGAAGCTAGGATATTCATATAATTAATACTTGTGGATAGAAAACACCCTAAAGTTTCTAAAACGGTTTGAATGGTGTCTGTGAGTATAACAGAACTCATATGGCAGTCAAAACCCCGAGACAGATCGAAACAGGAAGTGGAATTCTGAATTGCGAACTCAACTTCATCACGTTGCCTATTAATCACACCGTGAGCTATGGTTCATTGAGCACTTCCTATTGCTTCCACTAGATGTCCCCAGTCTTTACAAAGTGATTTGAGTCTCCTACTGTGAAAACTGACAGAATGACAAGCTGTGGAACGTGGTCACACGGAGAGGGCCATCACCATTATGACGCTGGCGCCTCTGGCTACCCTCCCCTTTCGAAACGTTTATAAAGACAATGCAATCGTCCCCCTTGAATCTTATTGGAGCTCTGGTTGAAAAAGGCCTTAAAGATTTATGTTATACAACGTTTGACATGTTTGAACGAACCTAAATAAGAAAAAAAATGCATTTTGTTGAAAGAGTAGCCCCGCGCACGTCGGAACTTTTGGTGCAGCCTTCAGAACGCGCTAACAACAACAAGCTAATGGAACATAAAGGATGAACTTTTTCGAACGAAAATACATTTGTTGTGGACCTGGGATTCCTGGAAGTGCCTAAGGATGAAGATAATCAAAGGTAAGGGATTATTGACAATAGTATACAAGACTAGAGTTGATATGTGATTGTTCCAAGATGGCGCTGACCTGTATTGCTAGCCTATTGTTCTGAGTATCGCATCCCCTTTTATCGCAAAGCGTGATTACCCAGTAAAGTTATTTTTAAATCTGGCATTACAGGTGCTTTCAAGAGATATTCATCTATAAATCTTAGAATGACAACATTACATTTTAAAAATGTTTTCGAATAGTCATTTAGTAAATTGTAGCGCTGTTTCATCGGATGCATTTGAGGGAAAATAGTTAGTCAACGTTACGCACCGATGTAAAATGCTGTTTTTATATATAAATATGAACTTTATCGAACAAAAGAATGCATGTATTGTGTAACATGATGTCCTAGGTGTGTCATCTGATGAAGATTGTCAAAGGTCAGTGCTGCATTTAGCTGTTTTTTGGTTATTTGTGATGCATGTGGTTGGTCGGAAAATGGCTATGTGGCTACTTTTACGATATACTCCTCTAACATAATCTAATGTTTTGCTTTTGCTGTAAAGCCTTTTTGAAATCGGACAACCTGGTTCGATTCAGGAGAGGTGTATCTATAAAACGATATAATTTGAAAAAAAAATGATTTTTTTTTTTATTACATTTTGTTATGCTAATGGCGATAAGATTTTTCGCTGGATGTCCGTCCCGTATGCGGGACAGGGGTTAAGTGTGCCTTGAATTCTAAATAAATCACAGACAGTTTCACCAGCAAAGCACCCCCACATCTCTTTCTCCATGCTTCGTGGTGGGAACCACACATGCGGAGATAATCTGTTCACCTACTCTAGGTTTCACAAAGACACTGTCGTTGGAACCAAAAATCTCAAATTTGGACTCATCAGAACAAAGGACAGATTTCCACCATTCTAATGTCCATTGCTCATGTTTCTTGGCCCAAGCAAGTCTCTTCTCATTATTGGTGTCCTTTTGTAGTGGTTTCTTTGCAGCATTTAGACCATGAAGGCCTGATTCACACAGTCGCCTCTAAACAGTAGATATCCTGAGATGTGTCACTTGAATTCTGTGAAGCATTTATTTGGGCTGCAATCTGAGGTGCAGTTAACTCTAATGAACTTATCCTCTGCAGCAGTGGGTCTTCCATTCTTGTGGCGGTCCTCATGAGAGCCAGTTTCATCATATCGCTTGATGGTTCTGCGACTGCACTTGAAGAAACTTTCAAAGTTCTTGAAATGTTCCGCATTGACTGACCTTCATTTCTCTTTGCTTATTTGAGCTGTTCTTGCTATAATATGGACTTGGTCTTTTACCAAATAGGGCTATCTTCTGTATACCACCTCTACCTTGTCACAACACAACTGATTGGCTCAAATGCATTAAGAAGGAAATACAATCCACAAATTAACTTTTAGCAAGGCACACCTGTTAATTGAAATGCATTCCAGGTGACTACCTCATGCAGCTTTTTTGGTTACTACATGATT
This sequence comes from Salmo salar, assembly GCF_965601325.2. NCBI lineage: Eukaryota > Metazoa > Chordata > Actinopteri > Salmoniformes > Salmonidae > Salmo > Salmo salar. Next base: position 30,612,302 of record NC_138293.1, read on the forward strand.
CCATGAGTTATTTCATAGTTTTGATGTCTTCACTATTATTCTACAATGTAGAAAATAGTAAAAATAAAGAACAACCTTTGAATGAGTTGATGTGTCCAAACTTTAGACTGGTACTGTACATAATATATAGTAGCAGAATTACTGTCATACCTCAGTTAGTCACAAAATCCCTAGTGTGAGAGTTTAATGGAAGCTATGTGGCACAATCTTTCCCACATTTTTCCCCCGATCCACACACAGCAGCGCGAGAGAGACTGCAATGACGTGGTGCACATATCTACACGTATGTGATGTCGTACACACTTTTCAGGGACCACTTTTGGCTTTGTGCGCTACTTTTAGAACTACTGGCTAAAACATTTACATCCGCGGTGGAAGGTGACCGAGCAACATCGGTGTTTGTCAGACCATGAGACATCTCGAAGATGAATATGAATACGAAAGATGAGACTCTCCCGAACACGATGGTGTTATCCATTTTGCTCTATGAACTCCACAAGTTAATCAAATGTGTGGAAGTATACATTGAGTGTACAAAATATTAGGAACACCTGCTCTTTCCATGACTGTTGATGTTGATGAGGTGAAAGCTATGATCCCTTATATATGTCCCCTATGTTGTGACTTTACATTTTACATTCACATTTTAGTCATTTAGCAGACGCTCTTATTCAGAGCGACTTACAGTAGCGAATATATATTTTTTTGTACTGGCCCCCCGTGGGAATCAAACCCACAACCATGGCGTTGCACACACCACGTTCTACCAACTGAGCCACAGGGAAGATTTTCATAAAATCTGATGACTGTTATTTATTTAATCCAATAACTATGTTTAATTGTTACCCGATTTAATTTATCATGTGACAATGAACTCATTAGGATATGGGGCACCATGGAAGAGGTTGTTTAAAGAGTTACCATTAAACTCTATGAGGTATATATCTATTTTATCAATAAACAGTAATCTTATTAATCATTACCTCTTATCATATCATCATTCTGAACAGTCATAACCTCATGCATCTGCAAACACCCCAGCTCATGATTCAGTACTACACAAATTGTTTTAATTATTTATTTACTAGCTAACTAAATAATAACACAGAATAAACATGCACCCTTCACATGAGACAAAGGTCCCTAGTGGACTGACAAAATATGATGGCTTGTTACAACATAGAGGAAGGGGAGCGAGCGAGAGAGAGAGAGAGAGCTAGAGAGAGAGAGAAAGGCACACTTATTGTTGAGACATTTCAGAACTATTCTCACAGTAATGTTAAACATATAGTTTGCACACGAACCGCTGCCTGTTGGGAATATTTTTTTTTTTACTTCACCTTTATTTAACCAGGTAGGCTTGTTGAGAACAAGTTCTCATTTACAACTGCGGCCTGGCCAAGATAAGGCAAAGCAGTGCGACACAAACAACAACACAGAGTTACACATGGAAAAAACAAACATACAGTCAATAATACAATAGAAAAAGTCTATATACAGTGTGTGCAAATGAGGTAGGATAAGGGGGGTGAGGCAATAAATAGGCCATAGTGGCAAAATTATTACAGTATGGTCATTAAACACTGGGGTGATAGATGTGCAGAAGATGAGTGTGCAAGTAGCGATACTGGGGTGCAAAGGAGCAAAATAAATTAAATAAATAACAATATGGTGATGAGGTAGTTGGATGGGCTATTTACAGATTGGCTATGTGCAGGTGCAGTGATCTGTGAGCTGCTCTGACAGCTGGTGCTTAAAGCTAGTGAGGGAGATATGAGTCTTCAGCTTCAGTGATTTTTGTAGTTCATTCCAGTCATTGGCAGCAGAGAACTGGAAGGGAAGGCGGCTGAAGGAGGAATTGGCTTTGGGGGTGACCAGTGAAATATACCTGCTGGAGCGCGTGCTGCGGGCGGGTGCTGCTATGGTGACCAGTGAGCTGAGATAAGGCGGGGCTTTACCTAGGAACGACTTATAGATGACCTGGAGCCAGTGGGTTTGGTGACGGATATGAAGCGAGGGCCAGCCAACGAGAGCATACAGGCCACAGTGGTGGGTAGTATATGGGGCTTTGGTGACAAAACGGATGGCACTGTGATAGACTACATCCAATTTGCTGAGTAGAGTGATGGAGGCTATTTTGTAAATGATATCGCCGAAGTCAAGGATCGGTAGGATAGTCAGTTTTACTAGGGTATGTTCGGCAGCATGAGCGAAGGATAATTTGGGCTTGCTCCTACCTGGGCTTGCTCCTACCGATCTTTCCGATTTGGTCCTGCCGTACATGCCTACACATACGCAGGCCTCCTAATTGTCCCAAGAATATCTAAGCAAACAGCTGGAGGTAGGGCTTTCTCCTATAGAGCTCCATTTTTTATGGAATGGTCTGCCTACCCATGTGAGAGACGCAGACTCGTTCTCAACCTTTAAGTCTTTACTGAAGACTCATTTCTTCAGTAGGTCATATGGTTGAGTGTAGTCTGGCCCAGGAATGTAAAGATGAACGGAAAGGCACTGGAACAACGAACCACCCTTGCTGTCTCTGCCTGGCTGGTTCCCCTCTCTCCACTGGGATTCTCTGCCTCTAACTCTATTACAGGGGTTGAGTCACTGGCTTACTGGTGCTCTTCCATGCCGTCCCTAGGAGGGGTGCATCACTTGAGTGGGTTGAGTCACTGACGTGGTCTTCCTGTCTGGATTGTTCTCTCTAATTCTCTCTTTCTCTCTTTCTTTCTTTCTCTCTCTCGGAGGACCTGAGCCCTAGGACCATGCCTCAGGACTACCTGGCATAATGACTCCTTGCTGTCCCCAGTCCACCTGGCCGTGCTGCTGCTCCAGTTTCAACTGTTCTGCCTGCGGCTATGGAACCATGACCTGTTCACCGGACATGCTACCTATCCTAGACCTGCTGTTTTCAACTCTCTAGAGACAGCAGGAGCGGTAGAGATACTCTCAATGATCGGCTATGAAAAGCCAACTGACATTTACTCCTGAGGTGCTGACCTGTTGCACCCTCGACAACTACTGTGATTATTATTATTTGACCATGCTGGTCATTTATGAACATTTGAACATCTTGGCCATGTTCTGTTCTAATCTCCCCCTGGCACAGCCAGAAGAGGACTGGCCACCCCTCATAGCCTGGTTCCTCTCTAGGTTTCTTCCTAGGTTTTGGCCTTTCTAGGGAGTTTTTCCTAGCCACCGTGCTTCTACACCTGCATTGCTTGTTGTTTGGGGTTTTAGGCTGGGTTTCTGTACAGCACTTTGATATATCAGCTGATGTAAGAAGGGCTATATAAATACATTTGATTTGATTTGGTTGCGAAATAGGACGCCGATTCTAGATTTAATTTCGGATTGGAGATGCTTAATGTGAGTCTGGAAGGAGAGTTTACAGTCTAACCAGACACCTGGGTATTTGTAGTTGTCCACATATTCTAAGTCAGAACCGTCCAGAGTAGTGATGCTGGACGGGTGGGTAGGTGTGGGCAGCGATCGGTTGAAGAGCATGCATTTAGTTTTGCTTGCATTTAAGAGCAGTTGGAGGCCACGGAAGGAGAGTTGTATGACATAGAAGCTCATCTGGAGGTTAGTTAACACAGTGTCCAAAGAAGGGCCAGAAGTATACAGAATGGTGTTGTCTGTGTAGAGTTGGATCAGAGAATCAGCAGCAGCAAGAGCGACATCATTGATGTATACAGAGAAAGAAGAGTCGGCCCGAGAATTGAATCCTGTGGCTCCCCCATAGAGACTGCCAGAGGTCCGAACAACAGGCCCTCCGATTTGACACACTGAACTCTGTCTCGGAAGTAGTTGGTGAACCAGGTGAGGCAGTCATTTGAGAAACCAAGGCTGTTGAGTCTGCCGATAAGAATATGGTGATTGACAGAGTGGAAAGCCTTGGCCAGGTCGATGAATACAGCTGCACAGTATTGTCCCTTATCGATGGCGGTTATGATATCGTTTAGGACCTTGAGTGTGGCTGAGGTGCACCCATGACCAGCTCGGAAACCAAATTGCATAGCGGAGAAGGTATGGTGGGATTCGAAATGGTCGGTGATCTGTTTGTTAGCTTGGCTTTTGAAGACCTTAGAAAGGCCGGGTAGGATAGATATAGGTCTGTAGTAGTTTGGGTCTAGAGTGTCTCCCCCTTTGAAGAGGGCGATGACCGCAGCAGCTTTCCAATCTTTGGGGATCTCAGAGGACACGAAAGAGAGGTTGAACAGGCTAATAATAGGGGTTGCAACAATTTCGGCGGATAATTTTAGAAAGAGAGGATTCAGATGGTTCAGACTGCCAATGACTGGAACGAACTACAAAAGTCTCTGAAACTGGAAACACTTATCTCCCTCACTACCTTTTAGCACCAGCTGTCAGAGCAGCTCACAGATCACTGCACCTGTACATAGCCCATCTATAATTTACCCCAAACAACTACTTCTTCCCCTACTGTATTTATTCATTTATTTATTTTGCTCCTTTGCACCCCATTATTTCTATTTCTACTTTGCACTTTCTTCCACTGCAAATCTACTATCTTCCACTACAGTGTTTTACTTGCTATATTGTATTTGCTTTATCTTGGCCAGGTCGCAATTGTAAATGAGAACTTGTTCTCAACTTGCCTACCTGGTTAAATAAAGGTGAAAATAAAATAAATACAATTGTCTAGACCTGCTGATTTGTCGGGGTCCAGATTTTGCAGCTCTTTCAGAACATCAGCTATCTGGATTTGGGTGAAGGAGAAGTTGCAGTGAGGGGTGCAGGGCTGTTGACCGGGGTAGAGGTAGCCAGGTGGAAAGCATGACGAGCCGTAGAATTTTTTTTATTGAAATTCTCAATTATCGGGGATTTATCGGTGGTGACTATGTTTCCTAGCCTCAGTGCAGTGGGCAGCTGGGAGGAGGTGCTCTTATTCTCCATGGACTTTACAGTGTCCCATAACTTTTTGGAGTTAGTGCTACAGGGTGCAAATTTCTGTTTGAAAAAGCTAGCCTTTGCTTTCCTAACTGTCTGTGTATATTGGTTCCTAACTTCCCTGAAAAGTTTTATAATCACGGGGGCTATTCGATGCTAATGTTTTTGTGCTGGTCAAGGGCAGTCAGGTCTGGAGTGAAGCAAGGGCTATATCTGTTCCTGGTTCAATTTTTTGGAATGGAGCATGCTTATTTAAGATGGTGAGTAAAGCACTTTTAAAGAATAACCAGGCATCCTCTACTGACAGAATGAGGTCAATATCCTTCCAGGATACACGGGCCAGGTAGATTAGAATGGCCTGCTCGCTGAAGTGTTTTTAGGGAGCGTTTGACAGTGATGAGGGGTGGTCGCTTGACCGCAGACCCATTACGGACGCAGGCAATGAGGCAGTGATCGCTGAGATCCTGGTTGAAGACAGCAGAGGTGTATTTGGAGGGCAGGTTGGTTAGGATAATATCTATGAGGGTGCCCGTGCTTACGGATTTGGGGTTGTACCTGGTGTATTCATTGATCATTTGTGTGAGAATGAGAGCATCAAGCTTAGATTGTAGGATGGCCGGGGTGTTAAGCATGTCCCAGTTTAGGTCACCTAAAAGCACGAGCTCTGAAGATAGATGGGGGGCAATCAATTCACATATGGTGTCCAGGACACAGCTGGGGGCAGAAGGTGGTCTATAGCAATCGGCAATGGTAAGAGACTTGTTTCTGGAGAGGTGGATTTTTTAAAGTAGAAGCTCAAATTGTTTGGGCACAGACCTGGATAGTAAGACAGAACTCTGCAGGCTATCTCTGCAGTAGATTGCAACTCCGCCCCCTTTGGCAGTTCTATCTTGTCGGAAAATGTTAAAGTTAGGGATGGAAATTTCAGAGTTTTTGGTGGTCTTCCTAAGCCAGGATTCAGACACGGCTAGGACATCCGGGTTGGCAGAGTGTGCTAGGGCAGTGAATTAAACAAACTTAGGGAGGAGGCTTCTAATGTTAACATGCATGAAACCAAGGCTTTTATAGTTACAGAAGTCAACAAATGAGAGCGCCTGGTGAATGGGAGTGGAGCTAGGCGCTGCAGGGCCTGGATTAACCTCCACATCACCAGAGGAACGGAGGAGGAGTAGGATAAGGGTACAGCTAAAGGCTAAAAGATCTGGCCGTCTAGTACGTTCAGAACAGAGAGTAAAAGGAGCAGATTTCTGGGCACGGTAGAATAGATTCAAGGCATAATGTACAGACAAAGGTATGGTAGGATGTGAATACAGTGGGGTAAACCTGTGCATAGAGTGATGATGAAAGAGATATTGTCTCTAGAAATATAATTAACTTGTTATGGATAGGGGGCAGTATTTTCACAGCCGGATAAAAAACATACCCGATTTAATCTGATTATTACTCCTGCCCAGAAACTAGAATATGCATATAACTATTAGCTTTGGATAGAAAACACTCCAAAGTTTCTAAAACTGTTTGAATGGTGTCTGTGAGTATAACAGAACTCATTTGGCAGGCCAAAACCTGAGAAGATTCTGTACAGGAAGTACCCTGTCTGACCATTTCTTGGCCTTCTTTGCCATCTCTATCCATTACAGAGGATCTCTGCTGTTACGTGACACTTCCTACGGTTCACATGGTCTCTCAGAAGGCGGCAAAAAGCTGAATCGTGGCTTTGCAGGCTCTGGTTGAAACAAAGTAGCGCGTTTGGGTAGTGGCTGGTTACAGTACTGTGAGACTCAGGCGCGTGCCCGCGTCGACCGAATGCTTTGTTTTCTTTCCTCTGTTTACCTAAACGCAGATTCCCGGTCGGAATATTATCGCTTTTTTACGAGAAAAATGGCATAAAAATTGATTTTAAACAGCGGTTGACATGCTTTGAAGTACGGTAATGGAATATTTAGAAATCTTTTGTCACGAATTGCACCATGCTCGTAACCCTTATTTACACTTCGGATAGTGTCTAGAACGCACGAACAAAACGCCGCTATTTGGATATAACGATGGATTATTTTGGACCAAACCAACATTTGTTATTGAAGTAGCAGTCCTGGGAGTGCATTCTGACAAAGACAACAAAGGTAATCAAACTTTTGTAATAGTAAATCGGAGTTTGGTCAGGGCTAAACTTGGTCGGTGTCTAAATAGCTAGCCGTGATGGCTGGGCTATCTACTGAGAATATTGCAAAATGTGCTTTCACCGAAAAGCTATTTTAAAATCGGACATATCGAGTGCATAGAGGAGTTCTGTATCTATAATTCTTAAAATAATTGTTATGTTTTTTGTGAACGTTTACCGTGAGTAATTTAGTAAATTCACCGGATGTTTGCGGGGGGTATGCTAGTTCTGAACGTCACATGCTAATGTAAAAAAGCTGTTTTTTGATATAAATATGAACTTGATTGAACAAAACATGCATGCATTGTATAACATAATGTCCTAGGGTTGTCATCTGATGAAGATCATCAAAGGTTAGTGCTGCATTTAGCTGTGATTTTGTTTTTTGTGACATTATATGCTAGCTTGAAAAATGGGTGTCTGATTATTTCTGGCTGGGTACTCTGCTGACATAATGTAATGTTTTGCTTTCGCTGTAAAGCCTTTTTGAAATCGGACAGTGTGGTTAGATTAACGAGAGTCTTGTCTTTAAAATGCTGTAAAATAGTCATATGTTTGAAAAATTGAAGTTTTCGGATTTTAGAGGAGTTTGTATTTCGCGCCACGCCCATCATTGGATATTGGAGCAGGTGTTCCGCTAGCGGAACGTCTAGATGTAAGAGGTTAAAACCAGATGATGTCACCGCATGTGTGGGAGGTGGAACTAAAGTGTTAACTAAGGCGTATTGAGGAGGGCAGAGGCTCTACAGTGAAACAAGGCAATAATTACTAACCAAAACAGCAATGGACAAGGCATATTGACGTTAGGGAGAGGCAAGCATAGCCGAGTGATCATAGGAGTCCAGTGAGTGGCTTCAGGCAGCTAGCGGGCCGGGGATAGCAAGCTAGCAGAAGGGCCTTAGAGGGACGTCGCGATGGAAGAAAGTCTTGTGGTCCCCTCATGCTGTTACGTCGGCAGACGCAAAATAGGTATAGTGGCCAAAGAATTTGTCCGATGGGCCTCTTAAGCTGATAGTCCGATATGCTCTAGATAACTAGCGGGCCGGGGCTAGCAGTCTAGCGGATGGGCATTCAGGGGACATCGCAACGGAGGAGCCAGTTGAGAAACCCCTCGGGCGAATTACGTCGGTAGTCCAGTAGTGATGGGTCGGCGGTGGTCCAGGCCAATTGGCAAAGTAGGTATTGTAGCCCAAGGAGTGGCTGATGGACCTCTTCGGCTAGCCATGAGATGGCCTAGCAGATGGGCCTAGCAATCGGTAACTGACTACTAGCTAGTTCCGGTTCTTAAGTATAAAAATAGCAGATTTGGGTGAGGCGGGTTGCATGAGAGTATATTCAGTCCGTAGATGGAAAGTGATATTAAAATATATACAAAATACAGTGAGGGAAAAAAGTATTTGATCCCCTGCTGATTTTGTACGCTTGCCCACTGACAAAGAAAGGATCAGTCTATAATTTTAATGGTAGGTTTATTTGAACAGTGAGAGACAGAATAACAACAAAAAAATCCAGAAAAACGCATGTCAAAAATGTTATAAATTGATTTGCATTTTAATGAGGGAAATATGTATTTGACCCCCTCTCAATCAGAAAGATTTCTGGCTCCCAGGTGTCTTTTATACAAGTAACGAGCTGAGATTAGGAGCACACTCTTAAAGGGAGTGCTCCTAACCACAGCTTCTTACCTGTAAAAAAGACACCTGTTGTCTGTAGTTGCTAGGAGTGGTGGTAGGAGTCAGGCGCAGAGAGCAGAGGTAAGGAACTTTGTGTTTATTAAATAAAACACAACACGATTGACGCCAACACAACCGGCGTGGAAAAAATGCAAAGTGCCCAGAACAGGTGCACAGCATGCATAAAATATAACAGCAGTAGATCGCCAGCACATCCAAATACAAAACACAACCTGACGCTAAATAATCCCGCACAAACCTGGGCGGGCTAACCAGGCTTAAATAACCAAAATCAAAAGACCCAAATGAGGAACAGGTGCAAACAATAAGACATACCAAACGAAAAGGAAAAAGGGATCAGCGGCGGCTAGTAGGTCGGTGACGACGACCGCCGAGCGCCGCCCGAGCAGGCAGGGGAGCCACCTTCGGTGGGATTCATGACAGTACCCCCCTCCTGACGCGCGGCTCCCGCAGCGCGCCGCCACCGACCTCGAGGGCGACCCGGAGGACGAGGCGCAGGGCGATCCCCATGAAGGCGGTGGAACTCCCTCAGTAGTGGGGGGTCCAAAATGTCCTTCCTGGGTACCCAGCACCTCTCCTCCGCGCCGTACCCCTCCCAGTCGACGAGGTACTGTAGGCCCCCCCCCCCCCCCCGAAGTCTGGAGTCCAGAATGGCGCGTATCTTATACGCCGGGGACCCCCCAATGTCCAGCGTGGGGGAGGAACCACCGGCACCTCACCTCCCTGCATGGGACCAGCCACCACCGGCCTGAGGAGCGACACATGAAACGAGGGGTTAATACGGTAGTAAGATGGAAGTTGTAACCGGTAACACACCTCGTTTATCCTCCTCAGGACTTTAAACGGCCCTACACACTGCGGGCCCAGCTTCCGGCAGGGCAAGCGGAGGGGCAGGTTTCTAGCCGAGAGCCAGACTCAATCCCCTGGTGCAAACACAGGGGTCTCACTGCGGTGCTGGTCAGCGCTCTTCTTCTGCCATCCACTCGCCTTTGTGAGTGCGTCTTGGACGGCTCTCCAAGTGTCCTTCGAGCGCTGCACCCAATCCTCCACCGCAGGAGCCTCGGTCTGGCTCTGGTGCCATGGAGCCAGGACCGGCTGGTAGCCCAACACGCACTGGAACGGTGACATGTTGGTTGATGAGTGACGTAGAGAATTTTGGGCTATTTCTGCCCATGGCACGTATCTCGCCCATTCTCTGGGTTTCTAAGGACGTCCTGGCAATACGTCCTTAGAAACCTACCCACCTCTTGGTTCACCCTCTCCACCTGCCCATTACTCTCGGGGTGGAAACCCGAGGTCAGGCTGACCGAGACCCCCAAACGTTCCATGAACGCCCTCCAAACTCTGGACGTGAACTGGGGACCCCGATCAGAAACGATGTCCTCGGGCACCTCGTAGTGCCGGAAGACATGGGTAAACAGGGCCTCCGCAGTCTGCAGAGCCGTAGGGAGACCGGGCAACGGGATGAGACGACAGGACTTCGAGAACCGATCCACAACGACCAGGATAGTGGTGTTCCCCTGAGATACGGGAAGGTCAGTGAGGAAGTCCACTGACAAGTGTGACCACGGCCTGCTGTGGAATGGGGAGGGGGTGTAATTTCCCTCTAGGCAGGTGTCGAGGAGCCTTGCTCTGAGCGCACACCGAGCAGGAGGAAACATAAAACCGCACATCCTTAGCCAAGGTGGGCCACCAGTACTTCCCCCTCAGGTTCCGCACTGTCCTCTCGATCCCAGGGTGACCAGAAGAGGGGAGATTATGGGCCCATCGAATCAATCGATCACGGAGACTAAGCGGTACGTACTGAACACCTGCCGGACACTGCGATGGTGCAGGTTCCGACCGTAACGCCCGCTCGATCTCCGCGTCCAACTCCCATACCACCGGAGCTACCAAACACGACGCTGGAAGAATGGGAGCCGGATCGATGGCCCTCTCCTCGGTGTCATATAGGCGGGACAGTGCGTCGGCCTTCGTGTTCTGTGAACCTGGCCGATAAGAGATCGTGAACCGGAAACGGGTAAAGAACATGGCCCACCTGGCCTGACGCGGATTCAGTCTCCTCGCTGCCTGGATGTACTCGAGATTACGGTGGTCAGTCCAGATGAGGAAAGGGTGCTTAGCCCCCTCAAGCCAATGTCTCCACACCTTCAGAGCCTTGACCACAGCTAACAACTCCCTGTCCCCCACGTCATAGTTCTGCTCCGCCGGCCCGAGCTTCCTAGAAAAGAAAGCGCATGGGCGGAGTTTGGGTGGCGTGCCCGAGCGCTGTGATAGCACGGCCCCCACCCCAGTCTCGGACTCGTCCACCTCCACTATGAATGCCAAAGAGGGATCCGGATGAGCCAGCACTGGAGCGACGGTAAACAGCTCCTTCAGGCGACTGAACGCTCTGTTCGCCTCTGCTGACCAGCGCAAGCGCACCGGACCCCCCTTCAGCAGTGAGGTAATGGGAGCAGCAACTTGACCAAAGCCCCGGATAAACCTCCGGTAGTAATTGGCAAACCCTAAAAACCGCTGCACCTCCTTTACCATGGTCGGAGTCGGCCAATTACGCACGGCTTTAACGCGGTCATCCTCCATCACCACCCCCGAGGTGGAAATGCGATACCCCAGGAAGGAAACGGCTCGTTTGAAAAACTCACATTTCTCAGCCTTGACGTACAGGTCATTCTCCAGCAGTCGCCCAAGCACCTTGCGCACCAGGGAGACATGCGCGGCGCGGGTGGCGGAATAAATCAGGATGTCGTCAATATACACCACCACCCCCTGCCCATGCAGGTCCCTGAGAATCTCGTCAACAAAGGATTGAAAGACGGCTGGAGCATTCTTTAACCCATACGGCATGACAAGGTACTCATAGTGGCCCGATGTGGTACTGAATGCGGTTTTCCACTCGTCTCCTCCCCGGATACGCACCAGATTGTAAGCGCTCCTGAGGTCCAGTTTCGTGAAAAAACGCGCGCCGTGAAATGATTCCACCGCCGTAGCGATGAGAGGTAGTGGGTAACTGAACCCTACTGTGATGGAATTTAGACCTCGATAATCAATGCACGGACGCAACCCTCCATCCTTTTTCTTCACGAAAAAGAAACTCGAGGAGACGGGAGACATGGAGGGCCGAATGTACCCCTGTCTCAGAGATTCCGTGACGTATGTCTCCATAGCCAACGTCTCCTCCTGTGACAATGGGTACACGTGACTCCTGGGAAGTGCAGCGTTTATCTGGAGATTTATCACGCAATCCCCTCGTCGATGAGGTGGTAATCGGGTCGCCCTCTTTTTACAGAAGGCGATAGCCAAATCGGCATATTCTGAGGGAATGCGCACAGTGGAAACCTGGTCTGGACTCTCCACCGTCGTCGCACCGATGGAAACTCCCTTACACCTGCCTGAGCACTCCTCTGACCACCCTCTGAGAGCCCCCTGTCTCCACAAAATATTGGGATTGTGATTGGCCAGCCAGGGAATCCCCAGCACCACCGGAAACGCAGGAGAATCAATGAGGAAGAGACTAATCCGTTCCCCATGATCCCCCTGCGTTACCATGTCCAGTGGCACCGTGGCCTCCCTGACCAGTCCTCACCCTAATGGTCGGCTATCTAAGGAGTGCACGGGGAAAGGTTGGTCCAACAACACCAGGGGAATCCCTAGCCTTAATGCGAGCTCACGATCCATAAAGTTTCCAGCTGCGCCTGAATCGACTAGCGCCTTATGCTGGAAAGAGGGAGAAAACAAGGGGAAAGTTACTAAAACGAACATGTGACCAACAGGGAGCTCTGGGTGAGGTTGGTGCTTACTCACCTGAGGTGAACGAGGAGTGCTCCGCCTGCCATCCCGATTCCCAGAGGAGCTCCCCCAGCACCGGTCGGTTGTGTGTCCTCTCAGACCACACTGGGTACAAGAGGAGTCTCCTCCTCCGGTTCCCCTGGACGAGGCCTCCCCTAGCTCCATAGGGATGGGAGCTGGAGGACCTGGAGGTGGAACCAACAGGGCCCTGTCTGGACGACTGTGCGCAGCCAGCAGGTTGTCGAGACGAATGGACATGTCGATTAGTTCATCTAGTGAGAGGGTAGTGTCCCGACAGGCTAGCTCACGGCGGACGTCCTCCCGGAGGCTACACCGATAGTGGTCCATCAGGGCCCTGTCGTTCCACCCTGCTCCAGCAGCCAAGGTGCAGAACTCCAGAGCAAAGTCCTGTGCGCTCCTCGTCTCCTGCCGCAGGTGGAACAGCCGTTCACCCGCCGCCCGGCCTTCTGCTGGGTGGTCGAACACGGCCCGGAAACGGCGGGTGAACTCGGGGTAGTGATCCCTTGCCGAGTCTGGGCCATACCACACTGCGTTGGCCCACTCCAGGGCACATCCCGTTAAGCAGGAGACGAGGACGCTTACGCTCTCCTCTCCCGAGGGAGTCGGACGAACGGTAGCCAGGTACAACTCCAACTGTAGCAGGAACCCCTGGCACCCAGCCGCCGCTCCATCGTACTCCCTGGGGAGAGCCAGGCGTAGGGCTCCGGGTCCGGACGTCGGTGGAGGGGTAGATGGTGGAGGGGGAATTGGTGCTGGGGATGCGGTAGGGAGGCCACTCCTCTCCCATCGGTCCATCCTCTCCATCATCTGGTCCATCGCTGAGCCGATTCGGTGGAGGATGGTGGTATGGTGGAGGACCCGTTCCTCCATCGATGGGAGAGGAGGGGAGGCTGCTCCTGCTGACTCCATAGTTGGTGCGGGAGTCTGTCAGTAGTTGCTAGGAGTGGTGGTAGGAGTCAGGCGCAGAGAGCAGAGGTAAGGAACTTTGTGTTTATTAAATAAAACACAACACGATCGACGCCAACACAACCGGCGTGGAAAAAATGCAAAGTGCCCAGAACAGGTGCACAGCATGCATAAAATATAACAGCAATAGATCGCCAGCACATCCAAATACAAAACACAACCTGACGCTAAATAATCCCGCGCAAACCTGGGCGGGCTAACCAGGCTTAAATAACCAAAATCAAAAGACCCAAATGAGGAACAGGTACAAACAATAAGACATACCAAACGAAAAGGAAAAAGGGATCAGCGGCGGCTAGTAGGTCGGTGACGACGACCGCCGAGCGCCGCCCGAGCAGGCAGGGGAGCCACCTTCGCTGGGATTCGTGACACCTGTCCACAGAAGCAATCAATCAATCAATCAGATTCCAAACTCTCCACCATGGCCAAGACCAAAGAGCTCTCCAAGGATGTCAGGGACAAGATTGTAGACCTACACAAGGCTGGAATGGGCTACAAGACCATCGCCAAGCAGCTTGGTGAGAAGGTGACAACATTTGGTGCGATTATTCGCAAATGGAAGAAAAACAAAAGAACTGTTCAACTGTTCAACTGTTCAACAGCATGGGGCTCCATGCAAGATCTCACCTTGTGGAGTTGCAATGATCATGAGAACGGTGAGGAATCAGCCCAGAACTACACGGGAGGATCTTGTCAATGATCTCAAGGCAGCTGGGACCATAGTCACTAACAAAACAATTGGTAACACACTATGCCGTGAAGGACTGAAATCCTGCAGCGCCCGCAAGGTCCCCCTGCTCAAGAAAGCACATATACATGCCCGTCTGAAGTTTGCCAATGAACATCTGAATGATTCAGAGGACAACTGGGTGAAAGTGTTGTGGTCAGATGAGACCAAAATGGAGCTCTTTGGCATCAACTCAACTCACTGTGTTTGGAGGAGGAGGAATGCTGCCTATGACCCCAAGAATACCATCCCCACCGTCAAACATGGAGGTGGAAACATTATGCTTTGGGGGTGTTTTTCTGCTAAGGGGACAGGACTACTTCACCGCATCAAAGGGATGATGGATGGGGCCATGTACCGTCAAATCTTGGGTGAGAACCCCCTTCCCCCAGCCAGGGCATTGAAAATGGGTCATGGATGGGTAATCCAGTATGACAATGACCCAAAACACACGGCCAAGGCAACAAAGGAGTGGCTCAAGAAGAAGCACATTAACCTCTATGGGCTAGGTGGGACGCTTGCGTAACAGCCACTGCCAGCCTGTGGCGCGATTTTCAAAACCTTAAAAATTGATTGTCTCAATTTAATTTAATGCATGGGATGGTCTATCCTGATTCAATAACAGAAACCTATAATCATTTAACCTCTTTAACACCGTACTTCGAAGCATGTCAACCGCTGTTTAAAATCAATTTTTACGACATTTTTCTCGTAGAAAAGCGATAATATTCCGACAGGGAATCTCCTTTTCGGCAAACAGAGGAAAAAATCCCAAAGGCGGGGGCGGTCGGGGTCACGCGCATAAGCCCGTGTCCCTTGATCGGCCACTTGAGAAAGGCGATAATGTGTTTCAGCCTGGGGCTGGAATGACGACATTCTGTTTTTTCCCGGGCTCTGAGCGCCTATGGACGACGTGGGAAGTGTCACGTTAGAGCAGAGATCCTTAGTAAATGATAGAGATGGAAAAGAAGTTCAAGAAATGGTCAGACAGGCCACTTCCTGTAAAGGAATCTCTCAGGTTTTGACCTGCCATTTGAGTTCTGTTATACTCACAGACACCATTCAAACAGTTTTAGAAAATTTAGGGTGTTTTCTATCCATATGTAATAAGTACATGCATATTCTAGTTACTGGGTAGGAGTGGTAACCAGATTAAATCGGGTATGTTTTTTATCCAGCCGTGTCAATACTGCCCCCTAGCCCTAACAGGTTAAGGTCCTGGAGTGGCCTAGCCAGTCTCCAGACCTTAATCCCATAGAAAATCTGTGGAGGGAGCTGAAGGTTCGAGTTGCCAAACGTCAGCCTCGAAACCTTAATGACTTGGAGAAGATCTGAAAAGAGGAGTGGGACAAAATCCCTCCTGAGATGTGTGCAAACCTGGTGGCCAACTCCAAGAAACGTCTGACCTCTGTGATTGCCAACAAGGGTTTTGCCACCAAGTACTAAGTCATGTTTTGCAGAGGGGTCATATACTTATTTCCCTCATTAAAATGCAAATCATTTTATAACATTTTTGACATGCGTTTTTCTGGATTTTTGCTGTTGTTATTATGTCTCTCACTGTTCAAATAAACCTACTATTAAAATTATAGACTGATCATTTCTTTGCAAGTGGGCAAACGTACAAAATCAGCAGGGGATCAAATACTTTTTTCCCCCACTGCATACCTTATAGAGTTTAATTTGGGAGATGGTAACTCTTTAAACAGCTTATTCCGTGGTGCCCCAAATCCTAATGATTTCATTGTTGCATGATTAATTGAATCGGATAACATTGAAACATAGTGGATTAAATAAATAACAGACATCAGATTAATGAAAGTAAAGTCACAACATATTGGTGCCCCCTCTGTGAGGATTCAAAGACAGAATCTAAGACAGAATTAGGCCTTGCTGTTGAATTCAGTCTACATGAATCGTGTAGCAGACTACTTTATAGACCATTAGGCAGGATTATCATTGAGAGTGAGTGTGTGTGATTCCTTTTGACCAAGATACTAGAAAGATTTCCTCCGGTGTTGCATACTGAGTAAGGATCAGTGTAGAGGGTGAATTATTACATTTCTAGCACAAGGACATTGAGAAAACATATTTGTTGGGCCAAAGCTAAGTATATTATCTCTGTCTCTCGTGACTCAGCGATCAGACTCAGCGAGTATTAATTCCTAGAGCTAGGACATATGGGCCAGCCAAGGAAATTTGACTAGATATTTTTGTTGGCCGAAGCAAAGTGTTATATCTGTCTATCGCACTTCAGAAGCGTGAGTATACATATAATTCTTTATGTATCGTGGTGCCGATAAAATCGCTAGCAACAAACGCCGATTGCGTTGAATGCTAGACGTCGTAAGTTAACCCCTGGCCCCATATGGAAGGGAACTTTGTGTGTGCTGGGAAGTGAACATTACTGTACAACAATGGCTAGTTTGCATTGTGCCTTGGGCAACAGAAGTCCCGCCTCTGCTGGAATTCTTTGTGAGTACAGCTTTCAGGGGTAAGTGACCCCTTGTGGTGAAGAATCGGCAGTCATTTTTTTTTTGTGAACATCATTTCTGATTGGATATAATTGTCTCATTCGATTTAACAAGGAAGGTAAATTGCCAAACAAACTTTTTACCATGTTGATCTATGGATAAGGACCAAATGAATTTGTTCCAACCAATGAGACATTTTAAACTTTTCCACATTAACCTAGATACAGCAACGCTATCAGGTTAATTCAAGTTTAATTCCCAGATAGCCTATACAGGTATGATTAATCATTAACATTGATTACATTTGCTTTTGCAAATTCATTGACATCCAACTTCTGCAGTAGATTCAAATAGTTTTTGCAGCTTCCAACGACTCAAACCCAAACTTTGAAAAAAATGTTTGTATATATATATATATTTATATATATATATATATATATATTTTTTTTTTTTTGTAAAAAGTAATGTAAAAAGCTGGTTTTTGATATAAATATGAACTTGATTGAACAAAACATGCATGTATTGTATAACATAATGTCCTAGGGTTGTCATCTGATGAAGATCATCAAAGGTTAGTGCTACATTTAGCTGTGGTTTGGGTTTATGTGACATTATATGCTAGCTTGAAAAATGGGTGTCTGATTATTTCTGGCTGGGTACTCTGCTGACATAATCTAATGTTTTGCTTTCGTTGTAAAGCCTTTTTGAAATCGGACAGTGTGGTTAGATTAACGAGAGTCTTATCTTTAAAATGGTGTAAAATAGTCATATTTTTGAAAAATTGAAGTAATATCATATCTAAGGTATTTGAATAACGCGCCACAGGATTCAACTGGCTGTTGAGTAGGTGGGACGCTAGCCCATAGAGGTTAAGAATTATAGATACAGAACTCCTCTATGCACTCGATATGTCCGATTTTAAAATAGCTTTTCGGTGAAAGCACATTTTGCAATATTCTCAGTAGATAGCCCAGCCATCACGGCTAGCCATTTAGACACCGACCAAGTTTAGCCCTGACCAATCTCCGATTTACTATTACAAAAGTTTGATTACCTTTGTTGTCTTTGTCAGAATGCACTCCCAGGACTGCTACTTCAATAACAAATGTTGGTTTGGTCCAAAATAATCCATCGTTATATCCAAATAGCGGCGTTTTGTTCGTGCGTTCTAGACACTATCTGAAGTGTAAATAAGGGTCATGAGCATGGCGCAATTCGTGACAAAAGATTTCTAAATATTCCATTACCGTACTTCGAAGCATGTCAACCGCTGTTTAACCTATAACATACCTCGTTCACTCTCCTCAGGACTTTAAACGGTCCCACAAACCGCGGACCCAGCTTCCGGCAGGGCAGGCGGAGGGGCAGGTTTCTGGTCGAGAGCCAGACCCTGTCCCCCGGTGCGAACACCGGGGCCTCACTGCGGTGATGGTCTGCGCCAACTTTCTGGCGCCGTACGGCGCACTGAAGGTGGACGTGAGCGGCGTCCCAGGTTTCCTCCGTGCGCCGGAACCAGTCATCCACCGCAGGAGCCTCGGTCTGACTCTGATGCCAAGGGGCAAGAACCGGCTGATACCCCAACACACACTGAAAGGGAGAGAGGTTAGTGGAGGAGTGGCGGAGCGAGTTCTGAGCCATCTCTGCCCAGGGCACGAACGCAGCCCACTCTCGGGGTGAAAACCCAAGGTAAGGCTGACGGAGACCCCCAGACGTTCCATGAACGCCTTCCAGACCCTTGACATGAACTGGGGACCCCGATCAGACACTATATCCTCGGCACCCCGTAGTGCCGAAAGACGTGTGTAAACAGAGCCTCCGGAGTTTGTAGGGCCGTAGGGAGACCGGCAAAGGGAGGAGATGACAGGTCTTAGAAAAATGATCCACAACGACCAGGATCGTGGTGTTACCTTGTGAAGGTGGAAGATCAGTTATGAAATCCACCGACAAGTGCGACCACGGCCGTTGTGGAACAGGTAAGGGTTGTAACTTACCTCTGGGTAGGTGTCTAGGAGCCTTGCACTGTGCGCACACCGAGCAGGAGGAAACATAAACCCTCACGTCGTTAGCTAAAGTGGGCCACCAGTACCTCCCACTAAGACAGGGCATCGTCCGACCAATCCCAGGATGACCAGAGGAGGGTGACGTGTGAGCCCAGTATATCAATCGGTCGCGGACAGCAGACGGAACGTACAGACGCCCAGCTGGACACTGAGGGGGAACGGGCTCTGTACGTGATGCCCGCTCAATGTCCGCGTCCAGCTCCCACACTACCGGTGCCACCAAACAAGAGGCTGGGATTATGGGAGTGGGATCCACAGACCGCACCTCTGTGTCATACAGCCGGGACAATGCGTCTGCCTTAACATTCTGGGACACCTTGCCTGGCAAGGATTCAGTCTCCTTGCCTCCCGGATGTACTCCAGATTGCGGTGGTCAGTCCAGATGAGAAAAGGGTGTTTAGCCCCCTCAAGCCAATGTCTCCACGCCTTCAAAGCCTTGACGACAGCCAACAGCTCCCGGTCCCCCACATCATAGTTTCGCTCCGCCGAGCTGAGCTTCTTAGAGAAGAAGGCACAGGGGCGGAGCTTAGGTGGTGTACCCGAGCACTGAGAGAGCACAGCTCCTATCCCAGCCTCAGACGCGTCCACCTCCACTATGAGTTGCAAAGACGGATCCGGATGAGCCAACACAGGAACCGAGGTAAACAGAGCCTTCAGTTTCCTAAAAGCCCTGTTCGCCCCAGCCGACCACTGCAAACGCACCGGACCCCCCTTCAGCAATGAGGTAATGGGAGTACTCACTCCTGTTAGACGGTGCATTAACAGGGATAGGACCGTTGAGAGATGATGCACAACAAAGGTATCTACCACGAAACCACAATACCAATGACCACCACGGTCAAAATAGCTATGAAGTAAGTCGCCAGCGAAACGACTACCGCTACAATCAACCTGATCGCTACGTTCCTGCACCCAACCCACACAAAGGGTCAAGGCACAAGGGTAACAAAAGGTTCAATGATGATCAGATCATAGATATGCCGGAAAACAGGTCTGCCAAAATGAACTCCGTTAGCAAGGACATAAACAATCACATTACTCGCGCTGTCACTCGAGACACTATTCAGGGGCCGCTCGATCAAGAAAATAGCCCACGGGCTTTGACTATAGACTCGGATACAAATGTTGCGATGCACAACAACATCGCAATAGACAATTCCACTCAAACTCCGATGAGTCGTTCTGTTTTAACCATGAACAGAAATGACACATCACGCCGTTGTGAACATTCACTCCACTTTATGGGGAATATGACCACAAAACATAACACAAAGAGGCTATACCTGGAAACAGTCCTGGAGGACTGCTTAACCTGTGACGCGCTAATTGATTCAGGCTCTACAATATCGCTCATCTCTCAAACATTGTTCAATGATCTCAAAAGGGCTTTGAACCCAACTAAACATTGGTTACAAACTAAATGATGTGACACTAAACTTTCTGTTTTCACTCAGACTATCTTGCCTCTCACAATGCGACTCATGCTTAAACTACACTTCCAAGACGTATCGATTCTTCACCTTGTGTATGTTACCAGCCTCGAAACTGAACATCTGCTACTCGAAGCAGACTTGATGGATCGTTTGGTCCCACTGATGGATTGGAAACGCAACCAACTGTGGTCACAGGTAACTGTGCCATCTCCACTGACAACAATGTCTTATCCTAGCACTGGCTGCAACACAGTCCTCCACAAGGAGTATCTGTCTAAAGTACCCCTTGGGAAAAAGACGTTTCGACACCCCTTGGTGTAAAATCTGACTCAAGCAGATATTACGATATCTTGTCACATTCAATCACCAAACCTGATTGA
This sequence comes from Salmo salar, assembly GCF_965601325.2. Taxonomy (NCBI): domain Eukaryota; kingdom Metazoa; phylum Chordata; class Actinopteri; order Salmoniformes; family Salmonidae; genus Salmo; species Salmo salar. The sequence goes on from NC_138293.1 coordinate 30,632,921, forward strand.
CTATTCTTTTCATGATTTCAAGCCAGCAGTCTCTGTGAGTGAGCAACTTCCCTCTTCCTTGGAGTCATGCGATACTGTAGCTAAGATGAACTTCTCTTGTCCTTCGGACACTTCCGCAAGCACCACGGCCGTCTCAGGAAACAAAGCATCAACGTGCAGAGTGGACTCTGCTTCTGATGATACATTTTCCGCTTTGAGAGGGACTGAAACCCCTATGAAACTAATGGCGTCAGTCCCGCCACTGACCCGATGACTCCCACTGGTGAAACAGTGCGATATCGCAGAAAAATATCCTTGTCTCGGTTCGCAGGTACTCAAACGGTTGCCACATGTGGAAGCTGTGGTGACTGGCAGGCCACGACAGCCACTGAGCGTTTTGAAGCACAAACACCAGAAGACTTGGTTGAAAGGTTACAGCCAATCTACTAACAACACAGCTGCTGACAACTCGTACAAAGGGTTAGACCTTTCCATTTGTACCTCAGACACCAGCAATAACTGCTGGTGGGGGGGTCCCGAGACACAAAGGGGGGGAATACTAGCCCAGACCCATGATGAGCCTCGTCAAGGCCTGTGGGGGGGTTATGAGACTACGTTCAACACTATACGAGACTGCCCGATCAGGAAACAAATCAAGTTGTAAACTTCCCCACGAGAACAAAGAGGAGCGGACAAGCCCCTCAACAGGGATAACCTTAGAATACATCTGAGATATCACTGAGGTGTACCACACTGGTCGTAAAAGAAGTCCAGTGGACTTTCCACCTCCAAAAACAAATAGTAAAAATAATCATTCCTTGCCATGTGTAGTCTCAACTACAATACAACTAGTAAAATGCTCTAATCACATGTTCCGGTAGGATAACAGTTCGGAATAAATCGGTAGGATAGCTGGTCCCAATACCAATGTCAGCAACAATCAGTCCAGCCACAATCAGTAAGATTGATAACAGCGACAGAGGAGGTAGTAGTCACTCAGATTGCAACACGTGGTTAACACACATGCCGCTAATAAATATAATCCTCCATTCAGGAGGGAAGTTATTAGAGGTCACGAACCATGATCTCACTGCGTAGGACTGGTTAAGTACTTATAGAGTACTTCCGTTGTGAGGTTTTGTCATCTGTGGATAACATAGCTATAAAATAGACTCCTTCATACCTATCACCACTACAATGGTCTAAGACATATTGACTTGTAGTAAAACCACTACAGGATCCCTTGGCATATGGCTTGAGGTCGGCACCAATTCTAACTGACAAACGGTCAGTGACACCGAAATTATCTGATGAAGTCAGACTCATTCTGAACAGGTTGCAGCCTATCAGCATACTTGCTTTTCTTTCTCTGGCATGTACGCTTGTGTAAGCATAAAATAACATGTAAAAAGGAACATTTAATGAGGATTTATACTGGGATCACTTAAGGGTATGAGCAAAATAACAGCCTTGGTAAAGTTGAAAATATACCCTGAAGCCCCTTTGACTCTACAGCTACAGTACCAGTCAAAAGTTTGGACACACATACTCATTCAAGGGTTTTTCTTTATTTTTACTATTTTCTATATTGTAGAATAATAGTGAAGACATCAAAACTATGAAATAACACATATGGAATCATGTAGTTACAAAAAAAGTGTTCAACAAATCTAAATATATTTTAGATTTTAGATTTGTCAATGTAGCCCCTTTTGCCTTGATGACAACTTTGCACACTCTTGGTATTCTCTCAACTAACTTCATGAGGTAGACACCTGGAATAAATGTCAATTAAATGGTGTGCCTTGTTAAAAGTTAAGAAGGAATTAAGAAGGATTTTCTTTCATTCTTAATGTGTTTGAGCCAATCAGTTGTGTTGTGACAAGGTAGGGGTGGTATACAGAAGATAGCCCTACTTGGTAAAAGACGAAATCCATATTATGACAAAAACAGCTCAAATAAGCAAAGAAAAATGACCAAGTCCATCATTACTTTATGACATCAAGGTCAGTCAATGCGGAACATTTCAAGAACTTTGAAAGTTTCTGCAGTCGCAAAAACCATCAAGCGCTATGATGAAACTGGCTCTCATGAGAACCACACAAGAAAGGAAGACCCAGAGTTACCTCTGCTGCAGAGGATGAGTTCATTAGAGTTACCAGCCTCAGAAATTGCAGCCCAAATAAATGCTTCACAGAGCTCAAGTAACAGACACATCTCAACATCAACTGTTCAGTGGAGACTGAGTGAATCAGGCCTTCATGGTCGAATTGCTGCAAATAAACCAGTACTAAAGGACACCAATAATAAGAAGAGACTTGCTTGGGCCAAGAAACACAAGCAATTAACATTAGACCGGTGAAAATCTGTCCTTTGGGGGCCTCCCGAGTGGCGCAGTGGTCTAAGGCTGTGCCACGAGAAATCCTTGTTTGAGTCCAGGCTCTGTAGCAGCCGGCCACGACCAGGAGACCCATGGGGCGGTACACAATTAACCCGGCTTCGTCTGGTTTAGGGGAGGTTTTGGCCGGCACAGGATGTCCTTGTCCCATCACACTCCAGCGACTCCTGTGGTGGGCCAGGTGCATGTACGCTGACAAGGTCACCAGGTGTACGGTGTTTCCTCTGAACCATTGGTGCGTCTGGCTTCCGGGTTAAGCAGTGCAGCTTGGCTGGGTCATGTTACAGAGGATGCACGGCTCTCGACCTTCACCTCTCCTGAGCCTGTACGGGAGATGCAGCGATGGGACAAGACTGTAACTACCAATTGGATACCATGAGAATTGGGGCGAAAAAGGGCACTTTTTTTTTTATATATCTGTCCTTTGGTCTGATGAGGTCCAAATTTGAGATTTTTGGTTCAAACCGGTGTGTCTTTGTGAGATGCAGAGTAGGTGAACAGATGATCTTTGCATGTGTAGTTCCCACCGTGAAGCATGGGGGAGGAAGTGTGATGGTGTGGGGGTCCTTTGCTGGTGAAACGGTCTGTGATTTATTTAGAATTCAAGGCACACTTAACCAGCATGGCTACAACAGCATTCGGCAGTGATACACCATCCCATCTGGTTTGCGCTTGGTGGGACTATCATTTTTTTTCAATAGGACAATGAACCAACACACCTCCAGGCTGTGTAAGGGCTATTTGACCAAGAAGGAGAGTGATGGAGTGCTGCATCGGACAACCTGGTCTCCACAATCACCTGACCTCAACCCATTTGAGATGGTTCGGGATGAGTTGGACCCCAGGGTGAATAAAAACAGTCAACAAGTGCTCAGCATATGTGGGAACTTATTCAAGACTGTGGGAAAATATTCCAGGTGAAGCTGGTTGAGAGAATGCCAAGAGTTTGCAAAGCTGTCATCAAGGCAAAGGGGGCAACTTTGAAGAATCTAAAATATTATTTTTTGTTTACTACATGATTCCATACGTGTTATTTCATAGTGTTGATGTCTTCACTATTATTCTACAATGTAGAAAATAGTTTAAGAAAAATATAATAATTGAATGTGTAGGTGTTTCCAAACTTTTGACTGGTACTGTACATTAGTCACCAGTTTCTCCCCAGAGGTCCATAGGTCATCCCTGTACAGCTGTAGACTTATCATGTAAACTCAGCAAAAAAAGAAACGTCCCTTTTACAGGACCCTGTCTTTCAAAGATAATTTGTAAAAATCCAAATAACTTCACAGATCTTCATTGTAAAGGGTTGAAACACTGTTTCCCATGCTTGTTCAATGAACCATAAACAATTAATGAATATGCACCTGTGGAACGGTCGTTAAGACACTAACAGCTTACAGACGGTAGGCAATTAAGGTCACAGTTATGAAAACTTAGGACACTAAAGAGGCCTTTCTACTGACTCTGATAAACATCAAAAGAAAGATGCCCAGGGTCCCTGCTCATCTGTGTGAATGTGCCTTAGACATGAGGCAAGGTGGCATGAGGACTGCAGATGTGGCCAGGGCAATAAATTGCAATGTCCGCGCTACAGGGAGACTGGACGAACAGCTGATCATCCTCGCAGTGGTAGACCACATGTAACAACACCTGCATGGGATCGGTACATCCGAACATCACACCTGCGGGACAGGTACAGGATGGCAACAACAACTGCCCAAGTTACACCAGGAAAGCACAATCCCTCCATCAGTGCTCAGACTGTCCGCAATAGGCTGAGAGAGGCTGGACTGAGGGCTTGTAGGCCTGTTGTAAGGCAGGTTCTCACCAGACATCACCGGCAACAATGTCGCCTATGGGCACAAACCCACCGTCACTGGACCAGACAGGACTGGCAAAAAGTGCTCTTCACTGACAAGTTGCGGTTTTGTCTCACCAGGGGTAATGGTCGGATTTGCATTTATCATCGAAGGAATGAGCGTGACACCAAGGCCTGTACTCTGGTGCGGGATCAATTTGGAGGTGGAGGGTCCGTCATGGTCTGGGGCGATGTGTCACAGCATCATCGGACTGAGCTTGTTGTCATTGTAGGCAATCTCAACGCTGTGCGTTAACAGGGAAGACATCCTCCTCCCTCATGTGGTACCCTTCCTGCAGGCTCATCCTGACATGACCCTCCAGCATGACAATGCCACCAGCCATACTGCTCATTCTGTGCATGATTTCCTGCAAGACAGGAGTGTCAGTGTTCTGCCATGGCCAGCGAAGAGCCCAGATCTCAATCCCATTAAGCACATCTGGGACCGGTTGGATCGGAGGGTGAGGGCTAGGGCCATTCCCCCCGGAATTTCCAGGTGCCTTGGTGGAAGAGTGGGGTAACATCTCACAGCAAGAACTGGCAAATCTGGTGCAGTCCATGAGGAGGAGATTCACTGCAGTACTTAATGCAGCTGGAGGCCACACCAGATACTGACTGTTACTTTTGATTTGGACCCCCCCCCCCTTTGTTCAGGGACACATTATTCAATTTCTGTTTGTCACATGTCTGTGGAACTTGTTCAGTTTATGTCTCAGTTGTTGAATCTTGTTATGTTCATACAAATATTTACACATTAAGTTTGCTGAAAATAAACTCAGTTGACAGTGAGAGGACATTTATTTTTTTGCTAAGTTTAGTTATCAACTTAGGATAGTGGTAGGTCGCAACTTTCAGAATCCTTCTAAGATTGAACCCACAAGAGGGGGACTGTCTTGATTGTCCTGTGAGGATCACAATGGGTCAGATCAGCTTGGCAATGGCTGACAATAACCAGACACTCTCCCACCCGCAAAGGGGGGGAGGAGGGAACTGCCGGGTTGACAGCTCACACTCGGTTGTAAATTAAGCAGGAGAGGACTCTCTTTAACCTCCATTATGTCCTTTGTCTCCAGAGACTTTTGCCCAACCAAAACTCTAACGTCCGAAAAGTGAATACCGGAGCAATATTTCTAACATAACAATGTGGGGAATGGTCAGTGGGGAACCATAGAAAACGAATGTAATAATGGTTTTGATTTTGTGACATCATTAAAAACTGTATGGACGAAATACTGTAACTTGGAAAGTATATCCCCTTTATCTATCAAGTTTCCATCCAATACATTGTGCATATAATATGAAAAATGATGAATAAGATAATAAGAAAAGTATAAGTATAGGATAATCTATCTCCTATAAACTGTGCATTAGTAAGTAACCACGCCCTGAGTGAGGTCGGAGAGCGTGTCAGACGGACGGAGCCGGCCCCTTTGGCCAGAGTACATAAAAAGGCTTTGTAACGAAATGAATAGACCAGAAAAGCGTGGAGCAGTTGTTACACGTCTGAAATGGTTGGAACTTTGAACCTCAACACGAGGTGAAGAAAATTAACTCACCTACCAGACCAGGATGTCGCCAGTCTGCAGCTGCGTGTGAAGTGGTTCAAACTCTGATTATCCACATGAGGTAGAGAAAGGAGGAAACTCCCCTCTCGAAGAAGTTCTGAGGCAACACCCCATGATGACCGGACAACTAAGAAGGACATTGTGACCTTGTGGACAATCAGAGCCTTACACGTGAGGAGACCCAACCAAACCCCTTTCCAAAGAGGCTTGGTTCCGACAGAGATAAACGATGAACGAAGGAATTTACATGTAAATACATTCATGATTTCTTACTCCAAACAGGAGGTGGTTCGTGTGCAAAGGATTATGATTACTGTGAGAGTAGTTTACAAATGTATCCAAGTGGTGTCTCTCTCTCTTTTTCTCTACCGGTCCCTCTTTTGGTAAACAATCAGTCATATGTTGTCAGTCCACTAGGGACTTTGTCTCATGTAAAGGGTGTATGTTTATTCTGTGTTAATATTTAGTTAGCTAGTAAATAAATTATTAAACAAATTTGTGTAGTACTGAATCATGAGAATGGCTGGGATTTTTTGCAGAGGCAAGGAGTTTAGAACATTCAGAATGATGATTTGATAAGAGGTAAAAGGTGTCCCGTCAGGACGGGGCACCTGTCGACAATTTCCGGTGAAATTGGAGGGTGTGCAATTCAAATAAATAATCTTAAAAATTATGGATATTAAACATCTAGGTACATACAAGTGTCTTATATCGGTTAAAGCTTAAATTATTGTTAATCTAACTGCATTGTCCAATTTACAATAGGCTTTACAGCGAATGCATGCCATGCAATTGTTTGAGGACGGTGCCCTACATCAACATATTTTTCAGCAGCACAAGCTTCATAAAATCACAAATAGCGATTACTTTTTGAAAATCTTCCTCTGATTTGCAATCCAAAGGGTCCCAGCTACAACATGCATGGTCGTTTTGTTAGATAAAACCCTTCTTTATATCCCAAAAAGTCTGTTTAGTTGGCACCATCGATTTGATTTCTACATCCAGACAAAGGAATCCAAAAAGCTACTGCTAAACTTTGTTAAAACAAGTCAAACTAGATTTCTATTTAACCTCTCTGGGCTAGGCGGGACGAAATCGTCCCACCTACGCAACAGCCAGTGTAATCCCGTGGCGCGATTTTCAAATACCTTAGAAATGCTATTACTCAATTTCTCAAACATATGACTATTTTACACCATTTTAAAGACAAGACTCTTGTTAATCTAACCACACTGTCCGATTTCAAAAAGGCTTTACAACGAAAGCAAAACATTAGATTATGTCAGCAGAGTACCCAGCCAGAAATAATCAGACACCCATTTTTCAAGCTAGCATATAATGTCACAAAAACCCAGAAGACAGCTAAATGCAGCACTAACCTTTGATGATCTTCATCAGATGACAACCCTAGGACATTATGTTATACAATACATGCATGTTTTGTTCAATCAAGTTCATATTTATATCAAAAACCAGCTTTTTACATTAGCATGTGACGTTCAGAACTAGCATACCCCCCGCAAACCTCCGGTGAATTTACTAAATTACTCACGATAAACGTTCACAAAAAACATAACAATTATTTTAAGAATTATAGATACAGAACTCCTTTGTGCAATCGAGGTGTCCGATTTTAAAATAGCTTTTCGGTGAAAGCACATTTTGCAATATTCTAAGTACATAGCCCAGCCATCACGGCTAGCTATTTAGACACCCACCAAGTTTAGCCCTGACCAAACTCCGATTTACTATTACAAAAGTTTGATTACCTTTGATGTTCTTCGTCAGAATGCACTCCCAGGACTGCTACTTCAATAACAAATGTTGGTTTGGTCCAAAATAATCCATCGTTATATCCAAATAGCGGCGTTTTGTTCGTGCATTCAAGACACTATCCGAAGTGTAAATAAGGGTCACGAGCATGGCGCAATTCGTGACAAAAAAAATTCTGCATGGAATCTTCTCAGGTTTTGGCCTGCCATATGAGTTCTGTTATACTCACAGACACCATTCAAACAGTTTTAGAAACTTTAGGGTGTTTTCTATCCAAAGCCAATAATTATATGCATATTCTAGTTACTGGGCAGGAGTAGTAGCCAGATTAAATCGGGTACGTTTTTTATCCAGCCGTGTCAATACTGCCCCCTAGCCCTAACAGGTTAATCATCAGGTACCCTAAAATGTAATTAAACTATAAAATGTCATACAGAAAGAAGTATGTTCAATAGAAAAGTAAAATTAGCAAGTGCGCATCCTCTTCGTCGCGCACCCACAGACTCATTTCCAACTGTGACTCCCAGTACCAAAACTCAAAATTCTTCCTCGTTTTGGAAGAAACAAGCCTGAAACCTTGAACAAAGACTGTTGACATCTAGTGGAAGCCATAGGAATTGCAATCTGGGAGCTGGAATTGCATTTGACCCATAGCTTTCCATTGTAAGAGCACGGGATCTCAATTTATTTTTTAAACAAGTTAATAAGATGACTGTTTATTGATTAAATAGATATATACCTTATAGAGCTTAATTCGGGAGATGGTAACGCTTTAAACAACTTCTTCCGTGGTGCCCCAAATCCTAAGGAGTTAATTGTTACGTGATTAATTGAATCGGGTAACAATTAACCATAGTTAGTGGATTAAATAAATAACAGTCATCAGATTAATGAAAGTAAAGTAACTTTATCAGTGTAGATGAAGGGGAGGAGACAGGTTAAATAAGGATTTTTAAGCCTTGAGACAATTGATACATGGATTGTGTATGCGTGCCATTCAGAGGTTGAATGGGCAAGACTAAAGATGTAAGTGCCTTTGAACGGGGTATGGTAGTAGGTGCCAGGCGGACCGGTTTGAGTGTGTCAAGAACTGCAACGCTGCTGGGTTTTTCACCCTCAACAGTTTCCTGTATGTATCAAGAATGGTCCACCACCCAAAGGATATCCAGCCAACTTGACAACTGTGGGAAGCATTGGATTCAACATGGATCCCTATGGAACGCTTTCGACACCTTTTAGAGTCCATGTCTCGATGAATTGAGGCTGTTCTGAGGGCAAAAGGGGTGGCAACTCAATTAGGAAGATGTTCCTAATGTTTTGCACACTCAGTGTATATGGAAATAGGTTAGTGACAAAAAAGGGGGTTAAATATAATTTCCTTCAGATATAGGACAGACAATTTAAAACGAACTTCCTTATTAATTTTATTTTTTTACTATCTGTTTTTCCATGTATGAATTTGTTATTCAATGCATGTCTATGGGCAAATAGCAGTAAGGCCAAATGTAATGTTTCAAATAATTTTGTTGCATATTTTTTTATACCTAAATGTGTAAACAGTGAATAAGGACTGCCTTGCGGTGAGAACGCATAGAAGCTATTGTGTTATTCTGTTTTCCAAAGATGGAGTGGGTGAGAGTTGATTAAACTTGTTTCTCTTTGCACCACATATTGAATTGAATTGCCCTCCTCTCTAAAAGTCATGAGTGCTACCTGAGTAGCTACTAGGATACAGAAGCCAGGAAATGACTCAGGTCTGTGTACTGCAATGCACAACACAATAATGACATAGCAATGACATCTTTGTTAGTGGAGACACTATGTGTACCTATTGACTCCTCTCCTTGAGGTGGGGTACAGTATACTTCAAACTGTTCTGTATGTTTTGTTCGGAGCCGGGAGACCTGAAGATTACTTTGTTGTGTATATTTGTGAGCAGTTCCCATTTTAATCTGACGATAGGGGGTTCTGAGAGAGACTGGGGCCCTTGAAGAGATGTATTCTGTGCAGGGACAATAGTTCACCACTGTGTGACTACAGAACTCAGGTTTCAGACTCTTTTTTTTAAACCTGCCTTTACAATTTGTATATATTCTCAAGAGAAAATACATTTATTCAACCATCTAATACTTAACAAAAGGCACATCTCAATATGGTGGTCCAGGTATGCCCTGACATAGCACAGAGTGGGGGGGGGGGGGGCTTTCCTCGTTGGTTCTCTATTGCTCCTGCAAGCAAGGGGGAAGGCTGATGACAGCTCCTTGAATGGCCTTCTCTTTGAAGCTTGCAGTTGTGTCTAAAAAACACTATTTTGCTCAAAATGTATGTATTTTTTACCTTTAAGTGTGCGTACATTACTGTATTTATACTTGGGTTAATTTTTTTCAACAGGAAATGTTAAAAAGAAAATTGCTGAAGTGCGTCTTTAAAGTCTGTAGGGATGGGTGATGGGATTTCTCCCGTGCTCATTATGTTGCCATCGTTTTCATAGTCCCGTCCAACCCCCTCAGAATGTCATGTTTAATCAGCAGTATACGTTGTGATGAAGAGACAGTGCGGTGCTTACCTAAGACAAATGGAGCCTGTTCAACTTCATCCTTCCTCCATGGCTGGAACGGCACTTGAGGCTGTTTTGCCATCTTTTCTTCTGCTGTAAACATTATTCTCTCAAGGCTTTTGTTTTCAATGGTAAAGTGACTGACAATCTGCCTGATGCTATGTTTCACACAAACACCTGCTCAGTGACAGGCTTACTGTGACAGCCATATTGCGTAACCAATAAAGCCTTACTATCAAATGTTTTTACTTCACCATAAACCTGTATTTTTTGCCATAGCACAATACTTGATGGTGAAGCCTTTGTTTGAAAAGAGACATTTAAAATGTGGAACTCTTGTAAGCCATTATTGTTAATTAATCATAAAGTACTTTCATACAAAACCCATGAAAAGATTGCATCGCTGAGTAAAGGAATTAATGAAACTGTCCAATAACCATAGAACTGTATAACCATAGAACAATATCATATGCCTTTTGAAAAAAAGTTTGTCAAATGTGTGGATATGCTAATGATGTGCACATAAAATATTGTGCACATCAAACAACAGCAAAAGTGATACAACAGAGATATGCTCTTTGTAATGAAGAAAACTTGAAACAAGCATAACACATTGTTTCTGTCTGGTCAACTGATTTATTCATTTATTTTAACACCAAAGTGATTGCATAGCTAAATGTGCCAAGGTTCACAAGAATAACTACAGTGAGGGAAAAAAGTATTTGATCCCCTGCTGATTTTGTACGTTTGCCCACTGACAAAGAAATGATCAGTCTATAATTTTAATGGTGGGTTTATTTGAACAGTGAGAGACAGAATAACAACAAAAAAATCCAGAAAAACCCATGTCAAAAATGTTATAAATTGATTTGCATTTTAATGAGGGAAATAAGTATTTGACCCCCTCTCAATCAGAAAGATTTCTGGCTCCCAGGTGTCTTTTATACAGGTAACGAGCTGAGATTAGGAGCACACTGTTAAAGGGAGTGCTCCTAATCTCAGTTTGTTACCTGTATAAAAGACACCTGTCCACAGAAGCAATCAATCAATCAGATTCCAAGCTCTCCACCATGGCCAAGACCAAAGAGCTCTCCAAGGATGTCAGGGACAAGATTGTAGACCTACACAAGGCTGGAATGGGCTACAAGACCATCGCCAAGCAGCTTGGTGAGAAGGTGACAACAGTTGGTGCGATTAGTCGCAAATGGAAGAAACACAAAAGAACTGTCAATCTCCCTCGGCCTGGGGCTCCAAGCAAGATCTCACCTCGTGGAGTTGCAATGATCATGAGAACGGTGAGGAATCAGCCCAGAACTACACGGGAGGATCTTGTCAATGTTCTCAAGGGAGCTGGGACCATAGTCACCCAAGAAAACAATTGGTAACACACTACACCGTGAAGGACTGAAATCCTGCAGCGCCCGCAAGGTCCCCCTGCTCAAGAAAGCACATATACATGCCCGTCTGAAGTTTGCCAATAAACATCTGAATGATTCAGAGGACAACTGGGTGAAAGTTTTGTGGTCAGATGAGACCAAAATGGAGCTCTTTGGCATCAACTCAACTCACCGTGTTTGGAGGAGGAGGATTGCTGCCTATGACCCCAAGAACACCATCCCCACCGTCAAACATGGAGGTGGAAACATTATGCTTTGGGGGTGTTTTTCTGCTAAGGGGACAGGACAACTTCACCGCATCAAAGGCACGATGGACGGGGCCATGTACCGTCAAATCTTGGGTGAGAACCTCCTTCCCTCAGCCAGGGCATTGAAAATGGGTCGTGGATGGGTATTCCAGCATGACAATGACCCAAAACACACGGCCAAGGCAACAAAGGAGTGGCTCAAGAAGAAGCATATTAAGGTCCTGGAGTGGCCTAGCCAGTCTCCAGACCTTAATCCCATAGAAAATCTGTGGAGGGAGCTGAAGGTTCGAGTTGCCAAACGTCAGCCTCGAAACCTTAATGACTTGGAGAAGATCTGCAAAGAGGAGTGGGACAAAATCCCTCCTGAGATGTGTGCAAACCTGGTGGCCAACTACAAGAAACGTCTGACCTCTGTGATTGCCAACAAGGGTTTTGCCACCAAGTACTAAGTCATGTTTTGCAGACGGGTCAAATACTTGTTTCCCTCATTAAAATGCAAATCAATTTATAACATTTTTGACATGCATTTTTCTGGATTTTTTGTTGTTGTTATTCTGTCTCTCACTGTTCAAATAAACTTACCATTAAAATTATAGACCGATCATTTCTTTGTCAGTGGGCAAACGTACAAAATCAGCAGGGGATCAAATACTTTTTTCCCTCACTGTACCTCTGTAGTCAATAATTGTATAAAATGTCATAACTATGTCCTAAAAAGGATTCCTATACAGTCAGTATCGCAAAGAACAAATAGTGAAAAACAGAAAGAAAAGAAGACTGAGCTTTCTAACATGCCATCTCTTCCAGTGAATTTCTCCTCCTCTGTTCTCCTCTATCCCTGCTGTTATTTTAGTTCCCAGTTTCTCCAGAGCACTTTAAGCCCGTTCTGACAAAGTTGTGTCATTTATTTAGAATGCCTTTCCATTTGTCAGGATCCTCGACAGGCAAACATCTGCATGGACATAAATGCTGTAGGACTGAGAGAGAGATAGAGACACACTTCAGTTCCCACATCAGCAGTGAGAGCTTCATCGAAATGCATGAGGGTAGTAATAGCTTGGACAAAAGGCCATGTTAGTCTCGGACTGACTACTATACAGGAGCAAAGTGGAGTCAGAAGAATGCCAGGCAACTATGTTCCCCGAGTTGTGAAGATGATTATTCTTGATGGTCATGTACTGATTGTGTCAACTACATTGACAGCCCTTTTTAAATGTTACATTAACCTTAAAAGACTGGATAGGATTTGTACTGTGATTTGAAACAAAAAATTAAATTGCTGTGGATATGTACTGGAGTTGTGAAGTCTTCATATTGACCTTAACCAATGGCATTGCACTTCACTATTTCATTCCATCAATATTTAATGTCTTGAGTCAAAATGCATCTGTGAATTCAAAGGAAGGCTGTCTGATTAATTTTTTGTTATAGCAGCATTGTGGCAAACCCCATGTGTATTCACCAGCCTCTGCATGCCTTTCTTACACATTGCCCATACAACACCAATGATTACTTCAACAAAGATTTAAAAAAAGACATTGCCTTAGCTGAGAATCTCCCCATTTCTACTGAAATGGAAATAGCAAAGTTTCAAACTGACGAGAGTCGAGTCCCAAGGTAGTGTTTTCCCCTGGTAATACAGTCACTAGATTTGGTCCACATTCCATCAGAGAGAAAAAAAAAGGAAACTTTTGGACATGTTAGTAGGAGATGGGGGTAGCCTACTAGCTCTTACTTAGACATAGCACTACCAGAATCAATACACATTTAATGTCCCTGCTTCTGCAGGATGGTGTGAACTGAGAACATTGTCCCCATTTGCTTTGTCTTGTACCCATGCCCAAGAGGAGCAACCACGACGAATGGTAGACATACAAGCAGTAGTCTCATTATGCGGAGATAACATTGACTAAAGTTTAGGGAAGGTTTGTCTTTGGAAATGTAATTTTTTTAAAATGAGCGATTAGTAATTAAGAAGGCATCCTAATAGATTACAAGATACAGGGAGTCAGGAGAATGTTTTTGGAGAATGTTTTATTTTGTATTTTATAGAGCCCAGTCATTCCCCTAAATTGTGAAGATGATTGTTATGTTATTCCAACTTCACAATTCTAAAGAATACAGTCCTGTTGGAAGGCTATTTGGCTGCATCTCTTGAAATGTTTTCATTTGAGAATGAGGGACTTATTTCCAACACAGTATTATGTGTAAACAGACTTTTGCGCAAATGAATGAACAACTTTATCTTTGCAGTGTCCAATTTCAGGTTTTGCCAACGGCAGTTCTTACATTTTTTTGTAAACAAACCTCTGTGGCTGGCGACAGATATTTCCGTTAGGACCCTTTCAGCTATTCAGTCCAATCCAATTACAGTCTAAGCAAATTAGGTCGACCTGCTATCATAATAACAACCTGCCTTGCAAAAACAGTAGTTATCCTGTCAGACGGAGCTGGTGACTGACTGAGAACCTCGGTCTAAATGAGTAGGAGAGAGTGAATTAACACATCCTTATGTTATTTCACACCCCTTTCAACCCTCATTCTCATGCAGGTCTGTGCCAACAAGGATTACTGCCTCATCAAAAAACACTGCACTGCCACTGTATATCAAAGCCCAGCTGCCCCAGTATATAAAAGCCCAGCAACTTTACATCACATTATTCTCATTCCCTCTTTCTCCCTTTCTCCTGTCAAAATGTCCAATAGGAAACATCTATTTGATTGATTGCAAACAAAACATTTATCAGATATGTGATCAGATATCTCTGACTCTGATCAGGCCCTAAATTGGTTTACTTCTTTGCTCAACTCAACTATTGCCGATATTCACAAAACTAATTGTAAGGCATAGTGCTAACCATTGGTTCACACGTGAACTATGCCTTACAATTAGTTTTGTGAATATCGGCAATAGTTGAGTTAAGCAAAGAAGTAAACCAATTTAGGGCCTGATCCGAGTCAGAGATATCTGCCCCCTATGAGTGGGTGCTGCTATGGTGACCAGTGAGCTGAGATAAGGCGGGGCTTTACCTAGCAGAGACTTGTAGATAACCTGTAGCCAGTGGGTTTGGCGACGAGTATGAAGCCAGGGCCAACCAACGAGAGCGTACAGGTCGCAATGGTGTTTAAGATGGATAAGATGGACATTTGTGGTACCTTTAATAACCACTTTGCTTCTGCGGGACACCTAATTGATAAAATAGCTTCTGAAAACTCTGAGTCCTTCACTCACCTCGAGCCAGGTTGCAGAGAACACTACATTCCCAGATACACATTCTTTATTTTAATGTCAACTATCTGATGTCTGTGATGTACTAAGGGCCTTAAAAAAAAAATCCACTGGGGCTGACTTGCATGATCCCTTTTTTCTGCAGCTTTCTGTCCCACTTATTGTAGAATCATTAACCTATATTTTGTACTTGACAATTGTTACTGGGGTTATCCCGAAGATCTTGAAAATGGCAAAAGTCCTCCCTCTACACAAAAGCGGAGATCCTTCTGACTAGGATAACTACTGTCCTAGTCAGAAGTCCCTGCTTAGAACTTTAACTTCTCATTCTATTTAATGAGCACCAATCTGGTTTTAGACCTGGACATAGTACTGTTTCAGCGGCTACACTTGTCTTAGATGATGTGCTATACTGTTTAGACCACAACAATTATTGTGCTGCCTTATTTATTGACCTGTCAAAGGCATTTGATATGGTTGACCATTTCTTACTTGTTCAAAGGCCTAGATCTGGACAGGTCACAATCTGTGGTTACTGACGGTATCAAATTTAGTTTCCTCAATATTACGAAAGTGTGCCGCAGGGGTTGATTTTTGGGCCATGTTCTCTTCACTATTTATATAAATAATATTGGTCTATCTGTTAAAACCTGTAACATTCAGCTCCTAGCGGATGACTCCTGTGCCACCTCAGTTCAGCAGGCAATTCATGACCTTCAACATGGTTTTGACTCACATTTATTTTACTGATCTTTAACAAGTGCTAAACCCTAATAAAAACACATGTATGTTGTTCTCTAGGTCTCGTAATATTGACCTTGGACACTTGAGTATTTGCACATTGAAGGGAGCCCAAATTGAGCAAGTTCCCCATTATAAGGATTTGGCTAATTGCATTGACGATAAGCTCCCTTTTAAAACAAACATTGAAGAACTGACCAAAAAGTTGACAATTAAGATTGGATTCTTTTATAGAAATAAATCCTGCCTCACTTTGGAAAGTAGAAGGAAGATTGTTCAAGCCACGCTTCTCCCAGTACTTATGGTGATATAGTCTACATGCAGGCGGCAGCCTCTGTTTTAAAATGTTTAGACTCAGTCAGCACTGCGTTTTATCACCGGGGACAATTTTCGTATGCATCACTGCGTTTTATATATATACACACACACACTGCACAAAACTCCGTAACATCTCTGAAATTGTTGCATGTTAGGTTTATATTTTTGTTCAGCATAGTTCTGTTGGCTGGGATTCTGACTACCAGAAGGGCCCAGCAATGGCTACTTTTTGAATATAAGGCGGTTCTTCATACTCCCTCACTACCTCAGCTCATGTACTAACTGGAGATCCAGTTAACTATTTCTGTCTGTATTTCTGTCTGTAATAAAGCCCTTTTGTGGGGAAAAACTCATTCTGATTGGCTGGGCCCACCAATGGCTGCACCCCTGCCCAGTCATGTGAAACCCATAGATTAGGGCCTAATGAATTTAAATGTCCTTCTATGAACTGTAACTCTGTAAAATCTTTGAAATTGTTGCATGTTTCATTTATATTTTTGTTCAGTATAGTTCTGTTGGCTGTAGAGTCTGACTACCAGAAGGGCTACTTTTTGAATATAAAGCGGTTCTTCAGACTCCCCCACTACCTCAGCTCATGTATTAACTGGAGATCCAGCAATTTTCAGAACTGCTCTCTGGACTGGCTGGCTCTGGCGGTCCCACAGGTCTCCACTGACCTGGGGAAAAATGTGTTTAGTTTTTATGCCCCCAGCTCATGGAATATCCTTCAGGCCACCTTGAAATTAGACTCGCGGGTCTCCATTGGACAGGTTAGATCAAGTTTAAGGGAGGTGATATGTGAGTTTTGTTTGTTTTGATGAATCTTGTATGTATTGTATTGAAATTATTTATTGTATGTTCATGTTCACAGGGCTCCCTTGCAAATGACACCCTGGTCTCAATGGTGAAAGTGAAATAAAAAAATACAATAAATGATATGCTGCGTATTTCTGGGCCCATGTTTACAAGGTATACAAGCCTTCAGATCATGAAAATAAGCCAGGGGGTACCATATCAAGCATCTCAAAGTAGGAATTATATTGGGTGCATTGTTTAAAGTTGAACAGTACATTTTTCACGTTGTATTTTTTACAGTTAGTCTAAATTCTATTTATAAATCTGGACAAAATAAACACATTCTCCTTTAGTAGAGTATATCTGAGCTTCAATTTCCAAACAATTTTCAACACATCTGATTAAATAAGAAAATCATACAACACAGTGTATTACTTCCATGGCAAAACACAGAAAAAATAAGGATATAAGAGAGCTTCCCCGGTGGCAATGTAGGATAAAGTACCTGTATTGGGAAGAAAATATTGCAGGTTCAAACCCCACATGTGCAGATTGTTAATATATCAAGTCTAAACAATGTGTTTGTATGATTCAATTATGTTTAAATGCCTAATGAATTAATGTGTAGATTATCAACATATGCAGTTAAAAAATACTGTTGTCTATGTATGATTAAAAAACCGTGCTTCTACACCTGCATTGCTTGCTGTTTGGGGTTTTAGGCTGGGTTTCTGTACAGCACTTTGTGATATCAGCTGATGTAAGAAGGGCTATATAAATAAATTTGATTAGAAATTTGATGATTAAAGGCTGTTCACATGTCCTGTGAATTAAATTAAAATGTTGTGTGTCTCTACAGTTTTTCACCTAAAATACAGCCCTCAAATGTGAATTACCATTGAATCTGGAGAGAGTAACAATAATAGGGATGTATTCTAATCTGCTTTAAGGCGCTCCAAAACTGCATGCTGAGCATGTGGTAATATTAAGTCAACCTTAAATGTAACATTTTCTAAATGTTCTTGAAATGTTCTGAGGACCTCCAAGAGAAGCTAAAATGTATATCGCTTTAACATCAATGGAATAATTTATTAACTAGGGTTAGATGTAATCCAAATAAATGATCATAAAAATGATGGATATTAACCTCTATGGGCTAGGTGGGACGCTAGCGTGCCACCCGTGGTGCACTCCATCAACAGCAGGTGCATTTCAAGAGCGGCAAATTTGAATCCAAATAAATGTCAAAATTCAAATTTTTCAAACATACAACTATTTTACACCCTTTGAAAGATAAACATCTCCTTAATCTAACCACGTTTTACGATTTCAAAAAGGTTTTACGGCGAAAGCATAAATTTAGAGTATGTTAGGACAGTACATTTACAAGAGTTGTGTGTAATGTTTTGTCAAGTCAAAGACAGGGTCACCAAAACCATAAAACCAGCTAAAATGATGCACTAACCTTTTACAATCTCCATCAGATGACACTCCTAGGACATTATGTTAGACAATGCATGCATTTTTAGTTCTATCAAGTTCATATTTATATCCAAAAACAGCGTTTTACTATGGCATTGATGTTGAGGAAATCGTTTCCCTCCAATAACCGGCAGTCAAGTCAGCGTCACAATTTAAATAATTAAAATTAGAAAACATTGGTAAAATATTATATTGTCATTTAAAGAATTATAGATTTACATCTCTTGAACGCAATCAACTTGCCAGATTAAAAAATAACCTTACTGGGAAATCACACTTTGCAATAATCTGAGCACTGCGCCCAGAAAAATACGCGTTGCGATACAGACTAGACGTCATGTTGGGGAGATCTAAAATCGAAAATACTATGTAAATAATCCATTACCTTTGATTCTCTTCATCAGATGTCACTTCCAGGTATCACAGGTCCATAACGAATGTAGTTTTGTTCAAAAAAGCTCATCATTTATGTCCAAAAATCTCCGTCTTGTTAGCACATGATCTAAGCCAGCCGGACTTCTCGTCATGAACGAGGGGAAAAAATATATTTACGTTCGTTCAAACATGTCAAACGTTGTATAGCATAAATCATTAGGGCCTTTTTTAACCAGAACATGAATAATATTCAAGGTGGACGAATGCATACTCTTTTATAACGTATTGGAACGAGGGTACCCAACATGAACTCGCGCGCCAGGTGTCTAATGGGACATCATCGTTCCATGGCTCTTGTTCGGTCAGATCTCCCTCCAGAAGACTCAAAACACTTTGTAAAGGCTGGTGACATCTAGTGGAAGCAATAGGAAGTGCCAAAATATTCCTCAGCCCCTGTGTTTTTCAATGGGATAGGTTTAAAGGTAATACAACACATCAGGTATCCACTTCCTGTCAGAAAATGTCTCAGGGTTTTGCCTGCCAAATGAGTTCTGTTATACTCACAGACACCATTCAAACTGTTTTAGAAACTTTAGAGTGTTTTCTATCCATATATAATAAGTATATGCATATTCTAGTTACTGGGTAGGATTAGTAACCAGATTAAATCGGGTACATTTTTTTTATCCAGACGTGCAAATGCTGCCCCCTAGCCCTAACAGGTTAAACATTTAGGTACATACAAGTGTCTTATATCTGTTGAAAGCTTAAATTCTTGTTAATCTAAATGCACTGTCCGATTTACAGTAGCCATTACAGCGAAAGCATGCCATGCGATTGTTTGAGGACGGCGCCCCACATCTAAATATTTTTCCACCGGCACAGGTTTCATAAATTCACAAATAGCAATTAAATATTCACTTACTTTTTGAAATTCTTCCTCTGATTTGTCATCCAAAGGGTCCCAGCTATAACATGTAGTGTCGTTTTGTTAGATAAAATCATGCTTTATATTCCAAAAAGTCAATTTAGTTGGCGCCATCGATTTGAGTAATCCACTCGTTCAACATGCAGAGAAAGGAATCTGCAAATCTACTCTAAACTTTGTTAAAACAAGTCAAAATACATTTCTATTGACTCCTCAGATACCCTAAAATGTAATCAAACTATAATATTTCTTATGGAAAGATGTTCAATAGGAAACCGATTTTAGCAGGTGCGTCTTGTCTTCATTGCGCGCCCAAACACGAATTTCCAAGACTGTGTCCTTCTAATAAAACTCATATTTCTTATTTGTTTTGGAAGTCACAAGCCTGAAATCTTGAACATAGACTGCTGACACCCTGTGGAAGCCATAGGAATTGCATCCTGGGAGCTACAATTCAGTATGCCCCTATACTTTCCATTGTAAGCATGGGCTCTATCAAAAAAAACTATTCAGGTTGGTTTTTCTTTGGATTTTCTGCTACCATATCTATTGTGTTATAGTCTCCTACATTATTTTAACATTTCTACAAACTTCAAAGTGTTTTCTTTCCAATGGTACCAATTATATGCATATCCTGGCTTCAGGACCTGAGCAACAGGCAGTTTACTTTGGGCACGTCAGTCAAGCAGAAATTGAGAAAAAAGGACACTAGCCCTAAGAAGTTTTAAACCTAAAACAGATGCTATTAACGTCATGAGAACTGTCTTAAGGGAATGTCCTGTGCAACCTATCTTAAGCATTGCATGAATGTAATTACAACTGATCATCTCTTTTAATGTACCCACTGTTCCCACAACCTAATTACATGTTCTGAACCTTTAAAGGCCTTTGTCAACATTCCTGCAAGTATTTTTTTGCACCCTGATACAAACATCTGAATGCCAGCACAAGTGGACAGTTTGTGTTTTGGGAACCTCTCTCTTATTCCCACAATGTTTCCACAAATTAAATAAATGTTTTACGAACTTTTAAAGAACATAGAAATGTCTTCTGGGAATGTTCTTACAACATCAGGTGAATGTTTTTTTTGCACTAAGAGAAACATTGTAGAATCATCTGCACAACTGGCCAGTTTTTTTGTGTTTTGGGAACATATCTTTGTGATGTCCCCACAATGTTCTCACCAGACTATTCCAACATTGGTTCTGTGAAAGTTCTGGGAACCTTTAAAGAACAGATTAAATGTATTATAGGAACATTCTTTCAAAATCAGTCGAATGTTTTATACAAACATTCTAATGGTTACCACAACTGGTCAGTTGTGTTATGAGAATATTTGCCGTGACCTAACGAACTTTCTCAGAACCAATTTTGGTTTGCTGGGTACCTCAGGCACAACACAGGAACGTTCCTAAAGTGTTGTTTACGGTGCTCTCCAGTGACTTTAAATAGCTAAATGCAAAGATTATTGCATGTCATGCAACGAGAGAGAGAGTCCACTTTGCCTTGCACATAATGTATTTTTGCTCCCTTTACCATACACTTTGAAAGGCTATCTTGTTTCAGAATGTAACGTTATGGGCTTGGTTAGGACAACATTTTACATTAAAGTACTTTTTCAAAATACAGGAACCAACCTTATTTCTCTTCTTGTTCTGTGCATCTGTACAATTTTGCTTATGGGTTAAAAAGTTATAGGTCCCAGTTGCAAATGAGAACTTGTTCTCAACTGGCCTACCTGGTTCAATAAAGGTGAAATAAAAATGTAAAAAATAAATAGAATAATGCAATAAAGAGAAATAGTTTTAACCATCATTCATATATGACTGACTATGGATCTGCTTTTTATTTTATATACACTTCATATATTACATCCCTCAATAGACCTACAAAACTCATGATAAAATGTAAACAGTGATCAGGAAAAATAATATTTCGGAAAAACATACGGAATGTTCACTGAAGCACCATTCATGCTCTTCTAATGTGCCAATTCTTTCCTACAATGGAGGCCAAAGGCTTTGCACAAAGTGCTGCTATTTAAATCAATACATCCCTCATTACAGAATAATGAATATTTCATCACAAAGACTATTACTTCAACTGAATAATTTAGTTGTGTTATATCAGTCAGGGATGGGGAGGGTTCAGCGTTACCCCTGGTCCCGGCCTGGACGCTCCATTCTAGACCCACTGACACATCATTAAGGTCTTTAAACCAACTGAAAGGTTCTGGAATGGGGTTCATGGCTTGTCAGTTTGCAAATGCCATGCGGGGTCACAGTTCAGTCCTATGACTGGCGAACTGGATCCACACATCCAATTAGTGATGATACACACGACTTTATAAGCATTTTTCGTTATTATAATGAGCCACTTGCCTCGGTCAAATCCCCTGGTGAATGAATAGCTTTTGAGCTCATTCTGAAAATCATAAGCCCTAGTCACCTCATAATTATATACATCAGGCTGTTACTCAAAGAGTTGTGAAAAACCAATAGAACCAAGGGACAATATGGGGTACATTCAGCAGTGAAAACAACCCACTATAACGGTTTGTGATCTGACCGATGTTAAAAGGACAAGCAAATTCAATGACATTTAATTGGGGTATATCAAGTGATGGCGCTTTCACCATCCAGGTGACAGACAGATAAATGTGCTTCACCCTTTATGAACTCAACCACAGCGGAGATAAGAATATTCTTTAGCACAGAGCTGTGCTTTGGTTTAAATGAAACTAGGGCGATTCCACCATTCCTGTAAGATTATGGAAATGTCAGCTACTCCCCTGTCTCTCATCTCTCAATGGGTAGCAGTTGAATGAGTGACACTAAAGGCACAGTGGGATAAGGACATGTCACCGCAAGCAAAGAGATATGGTGATTGTGATGAGTGCCTATTTCAATCAGATCTCTACTCATCCTCACTCTTTCAGTTATTCTGACTGACAATATAATTTGTGTAATGTTTTCCATTAGTGATTTACTTTTCATGCACAAAGAGGTATAACGACATGCCACATGTACACACTGACAGTCACGTCAACAACTTTCATTTCTTCCTTCAAAATGAAGCAATATTTTAATGACTGTTCTACAACTGTATGAAAGATAGACGTTTTAGCCATGCATACAGTATGAGCAGCTAAGCCTATCCTTACCAGACGCATCAACGTTTAATTATTGTAATCTATTTTCTACAAATTCTATAGGGCTTGTGTGTTAGTTTAGTTTTAGTAGACACTGAAGACATCCACAAGATCACCACAATCCATAACCATCGCCTTCCCACCCCTCCATGGTGACAGTCAGCAGGACTGAGGCTGTTACTTACACCCTGGCGATGACCCAGCCATATTCTCTCTAACAGACTGATCTCACAGAACTCAGGGACCACATTGATAAGATAGTAGTCTAGTGGTTGACTTCTCTCATCTCTGCACCACATCCATCTCTCTAGCTACATCCTAAATGGCACCCTATTCCTTATATATAGTGCACTACTTTTGACTAGGGTACAGCCTGACCTCAGAGCCATACAAAACATACTATTTCTGAGCACCTGCAAGACCTATGATACCTACTTATGGTCTAGTTAATTTAGACAGAAAAAGTAGGGTGTTGGTCGGGGAGGATGGGTCGGCGTAATCCGGGACCATCTAGCAATCCATAGGTTGCATGTTCAAGTTGCTTCGGGGACAACTGTAGCATTTTCCCCTAACCCTTATTGTAAACCTAACCCAATTTAACTAACCTGCTACATAAATTCACCTAAACTTTGGCATTTTAGTTTGCCTAACCTTTCACATAATTTATCCTTACCTTGTCGTTAGTTCACTTTTCCACCAACGTAAATTCTCCACATAATGCACCTTTGTTGTTACACGCAACCTGGTCTCAGAGAAAGACGTATACTACTATACGTCCCTCAAGAAATATGTTCAGTGGTTTGATCCATATCTGATTTTACAACCGGGAATGACGTATAATACTGTAAGTCGTCCAATGATATTGTATGATGATATTTCATTGATAATGTAACAAAACATATCATACTAAATGGGCACCACGTTGAAAACTAGTGCCATTCGGGACACAGACTCTGTCTGCCTTGGTGCCACTATCTCATACTGCAGTTCTTTGCCCACCAGAAGACCCAAGGATCAATACCTGTTACGTTCCCCAGCAAACCCCAAAATGTTGCTCAAACAGAACGGGGAACTAACAAAGAATCACTGACCAACAACCACAACAAAACAGGTGGGGTTTTAGGAGGGGTTCTGAAAGACACTCATGGGGGTGTCCACTGAAAGTTGACTAGCAACAACAACTGCAACCTAAAAGACACTCACCATGAGCACCCACTCAATTTGCCCAAGAAGAGGCAAACAAAATAAAAACCTACACCAAACTTAAAGACAGGAGGCAAACCAGGGTGGCAGGTAGCCTAGTGGTTAGAGCGTCAGACTTGTAACCGAGCTGACAAGGTAAAATACATCTGTCGTTCTGCCCCTAAACAAGGCAGTTAACCCACTGTTCCTAGGCTGTGATTGAAAATAAGAATTTGTTCTTAACTGACTTGCCTAGTAAAATAAAATAAATACAAAAAAAGCTGGTGCAAAATCAGATAAAGGATTGTTTGTCTAGGCACTCAGACTACGCCACACCAACTAACAGCGTTGACCCTCCATATCTCTCAAGACAACTAAGGCACTGGGCTAGCACAGGTGAAACACTTTACCACTAACGAGATGGCAACCAGCACAGGTGTAACATATACTGACCAACGAGGTGACACCAATCAGTGCACCCTACAGTGTATGTGCTAACGATCTATACGTGCTAAAGCATAAATGCAAAAACCAAAACCTGTAACAATACCCCTATAAGTATAAACCAATTTCCTTTACAAACAGTTTGCAGGGGGAGAAATCAGAGAGAGGCCCCATATGAAGGCCCCAGGCCCCACGCTGACAATGTGGTGTTCTACTGTTCATTATGCTTGGTTTGTTGTGAGAGCATTAGCACAAACATATTATAGCTGCATAGACCACCCAGCCACGCAAATATACAATAACAGGTAAATCATTGTAATAGTGTTATTAACACATACTCAAGTGACAAGAAGAAAATGATGATGTCCATAAATGTACCTAACTCCATTTATGGCAATGTTAAAATATCCAAGGGATTTTATCTGCAAAACTAAGCAGTGCTCCTGGTGTGATGGTCACATGTGATGAGGCCAGATCTGACTGAAGTTAAAGTAGAGAGTGTGTAGCCTAATTATTTAGTTGTTGTTTACCGATTCTGTTATTGTGTGGGGTCTAATCAAAATAACTCTAGTCTGGGGTGTGTGTAATGATCAATCATATCAAATGGGAGAGAGCTATGCAGTGATTGAGAGATACACTACCCCCAGGGGGGACTGCCTGCCTGGCTAACTGGCTGTGTTTGAGGAAAACTCTATAGATTTACCATGTGAGGCTTTTGCATGTTTGAGCTGTTCAGTATACCCCCTGTTTATGTCAGTCAAGCTCTTAAAGGCCAAGTGCAGTCACAAACGTGATTTTCCTGAGATTTATATATACACTACATGACCAAAAGTATGTGGACACCTGCTCATCGAACATCTCATTACCAAATCATGAGCATTAATAAGCAGTTGGTCCCCCATTTGCTGCTATAACAGCCTCTTCTGGGAAAACTTTCCACTAGATGTTGGAACATTGCTGTGTGGACTTGCTTCCATTCAGCCACAAGAGCATTAGTGAGGTGGGCACTGATGTTGGGCGATTACTGTGCTGTACTGTACACTAGACAGCGGTAAATTTCCGCGTGTCGCTTAGGCCGCCCATTGTAACTCGCTTGTGGGCGTGCTGGCAGTATTTGGCAGCATGTTCGATTGTGCGTCAAGAATTCAGCATAGTAAGTTTGTATGAAGGTCTGGTTAATAAAATGGTAGATAGTTCAATAGTAATATCCTCTAAAATGCTCTGGTGACAAACAAACTTTGCTGCCCTATTTCCAATTGTCCACATGGCTGGGAGAACCTATTCAAGTAATTAAATACATTTCGAAAATGTAAAAAAACAAACAATGCATTATTAGCTAACTAGCTACAGTGCAGGCTAACTCAAATGAGCTAGCTAGTTGGCTAGTTAGCTATCTAGCCAAATTCACATACTGTATCGATAGGTAGCTGGTGATATTTAATTCACTTAGCTAGTTAACTTCCCTGTGGCTCAGTTGGTAGAGCATGGTGTTTGCAACGCCAGCATGATGTGTGCAACGCCAGGGTTGTGGGTTCCATTCCCACAGGGGCCAGTACAAAAAAAAAAAATGAAATGTATGTATTGACTACTGTAAGTCGCTCTGGATAAGAGCGTCTGCTAAATTACTAAAATGTATATATTAGTTAGCTATCTTGATGTATTTATCACTGTAAAAAACAAACTCCAAATGCATTTGTAGGTAGCTAGCGAACAGCCATGGAGGAAGGTGAAAGGATAGCAGCCCCAACTGTGAGAGTGTAGGCTATTCTGGACAGGGCAGGTACTTTTGTGTAGGTCCTGTCCCTAGAAGTGAGGACAGAGAAAATAGTAACATAATATTCTGTGCAGTGTAATTTGACTATAATGAAGTCTGTTTCTTGTGAGGTTTTCTGTCCTCAGATAAAGAGAGCTATGAAAGCCTGTCTACATATGAAGAGCAGTGGTTCTCAGTCCTGGTCCTGGGGACTCAAAGGTGTGCACATTTTTGTTTTTGCCTTAGCACTGCACAGCTGATCACACGGACGACTGTGTGATCACGCTCTCCGTAGCCGACGTAAGACCTTTAAACAGGCCAACATACACAAGGCTGCGGGGCCAGACGAATTACCAGGACGTGTGCTCCGGGCATGTGCTGACCAACTGGCAGGTGTCTTCACTGACATTTTCAACATGTCAAATCAAATAAAAGTTTATTTGTCACATGCGCCGAATACAACAGGTGTAGACCTTACAGTGAAATGCTTACTTACAGGCTCTAACCAATAGTGTAAAAAAAGGTGTGTGTGTAGGTAAGTAAAGAAATTAAACAACAGTAAAAAGACATTTGAAAATAACAGTAGCAAGGCTATATACAGACACCGGTTAGTCAGGCTTATTGTACATGCTTATTGTACAGGTAGTATGTACATGTAGGTATGGTTAAAGTGACTATGCATATATGATGAACAGAGAGTAGCAGTAGCTTGAAAAGCGGGGTTGGCGGGTGGTGGGACACAATGCAGATAGCCCGGTTAGCCAATGTGCGGGAGCACTGGTTGGTCGGGCCAATTGAGGTAGTATGTACATGAATGTATAGTTAAAGTGACTATGCATATAAGATAAACAGAGAGTAGCAGCAGCCTAAAAGAGGGGTTGGGGGGGCACACAATGCAAATAATAAGCCTATTCCCCCTCAGGAAACTAAAAAGATTTGGCATGGGTCCTGAGATCCTCAAAAGGTTCTATAGCTGCAACATCGAGATCCTCCTGACTGGTTGCATCACTGCCTGGTACGGCAATTTCTCAGCCTCCAACCGCAAGGCACTACAGAGGGTAATGCGTACGGCCCAGTATATCACTGGGGCTAAGCTGCCTGCCATCCAGGACTTCTACACCAGGCGGTGTCAGAGGAATGCCCTAAAAATTGTCAAAGACCCCAGCCACCCCAGTCATAGACTGTTCTCTCTACTACTGCACGGCAAGCGGTTCCGGAGTGCCAAGTCTAGGACAAAACGTCTTCTCAACAGTTTTTACCCCCAAGCCATAAGACTCCTGAACAGGTAATCAAATGCCTACCCAAACTTTTTGCATTGTGTGCCCCCCCTCCCAACCACTCTTTTACGCTGCTGCTACTCTCTGTTTATTATATATGCATAGTCACTTTAACTTCTTTGAGGTAGGGGGCAGTATTTTCACGTCCGGATGAAAAGCGTGCCGTGGTAAACTGCCTGCTAATCAGGCCCAGAAGCTAAGATATGCATAGTATTAGTAGATTTGGATAGAAAGCACTCTGAAGTTTCTAAAACTGTTTGAATGATGTCTGTGAGTATAACAGAACTCATATGGCAGGCAAAAACCTGAGAAAAAAATCCAACCAGGAAGTATGGAAATCTGAGGTTTGTAGTTTTTCAAGTGATTGCCTATCTAATATACAGTGTCTGTGGGGTCATTTTGCACTTCCTAAGGCTTCCATTAGATGTCAACAGTCTTTAGAACGTTGTTACATGCTTCTACTGTGAATGGGGAGAGAATAAGAACCCTTGGAATCAGATGACTGAGAAATTGACATGAGCTCAATCACACACGCTCCCATGAGAGTTAGGTGTGTTCCTTTTCATTTCTGAAGACAAAGGAATCGTCCGGTTGGAATATTATGGGAGATTTATAATAAAAACATCCTAAAGATTGATTCTATACATCGTTTGACATGTTTCTATGTACTGTATTATAACTTTTTTGACTTTTCGTCTGAACTTACTGCGTGAGCACAGTGCATTTGGATTACTCGACTGAATGCGCGAACAAAAAGGAGGTATTTGGACATAAATATGGACTTTATCGAAACAAAACAAACATTTATTGTGGAACTGGGATTCCTGGGAGTGCATTCCGATGAAGATCATCAAAGGTAAGTGAATATTTATAATGCTATTTGTGACTTCTGTTGACTCCAAAATGGCGGGTATCTGTATGGCTTGTTTTGATGTCTGAGCGCTGTACTCAGATTATTGTAAAGTTTGCTTTCGCCGTAAAGCTGTTTTGAAATCGGACACAGCGGTTGCATTAAGGAGAAGTTTATCTATAATTCTGTGCATAACACTTGTATCTTTTATCAAAGTTTATGATGAGTATTTCTGTAAATTGATGTGCTCGTTCACCGGAAGTTTTGGAGGCAAAACATTTCTGAACATTACACGCCAATGTAAAATGTTTTTTTGTTGTTGATATAAATATGAACTTTATCGAGAAAAACATACATGTATGGTGTAACATGAAGTCCTATGAGTGCCATCTGATGAAGATCATCAAGGTTAGGGATTCATTTTAGCTGTATTTCTGGTTTTTGTGACGCCCCTCCTTGCTTGGAAAATGGCTGTGTGGTTTTTCTTGTCTAGGTGCTGTCCTAACATAATCTAATGCTATGCTTTCGCAGTAAAGCCTTTTTGAAATCAGACACTGTGGTTGGATTAACGAGAAGATTATCTTTAAAATGGTGTATAATACTTGTATGTGTGAGAAATTTGAATTATGAGATTTTTGTTGTTTTGAATTTGACGTTCTGCTATTTCACTGGCTGTTGGCGAGGTGGGACGCTAGCTTTAACTATACATTCATGTACATACTACCTCAATTGGGCCGACCAACCAGTGCTCCCGCACATTGGCTAACCGGGCTATCTGCATTGTGTCCCGCCAACCACCACCCGCCAACCCCTCTTTTACGCTACTGCTACTCTCTGTTCATGATATATGCATAGTCACTTTACCCATATCTACATGTACATACTACCTCAAACAGCCTGACTAACCGGTATCTGTACGTAGCCTCGCTACTTTATAGCCTCTCTACTGTATATAGCCTGTCTTTTTACTCTTGTTTTATTTCTTTACTTATTATTGTTCACCTAATATTTTTTTGCACTATTGGTTAGAGCCTGGAGGCAAGCATTTCACTTTAAGGTCTACACCTGTTGTATTCGGCGCACGTGACAAATAAACTTTGATTTGATATGATCAACTCATCATCAAGCTTCAAGTGGTATTTATATATTAATTTGTGATGCTATGATATAATCCTGTTATTGTCACATGGTACACATGCACATATGTGTGCCCATGCATCTATCAATCCAATGTTATCATGATTTGTTGTCAGGGATATTATACTTTAGTAATCCACAATGACCTGGTGATGTAAAAGTCTAATGTAACCCTCTCACCAGGCTCGAATATGACTCTCACAATATTAACTTATGCAGAGTATCTCAGCAGCATGGGATGTTAGGTGAGAAGGACATCTCCAATAAGAATTCCTATTGTAAACTATCTAGGGTTATGACAATATGGTATTAACTTCAGATTAAATGATTATAGGTTTCTGTTATTGAATCAGGATAGACCATCCCATGCATTAAATTAAATTGAGACAATCAATGACTCCACCAACTCAATATACATAACGTTCCATATGTGTATTAAAACATTTTCAAACACAAATACATATTCAGACACAACAAAAGAAATAGAAAATAATAAACCCCAATGAGTCCAAATTATTTCAAGTTCGCTTAAATAAACCGTTGGCGCGCGTTGGAGCTCAAAAAATGATGACACCCAAAAATATCCTGAAGCACCTCACGTTGTGGTTACTCACTGCTTGGTAGATATTCCCTCAGCGAAGTATGGCAGTTCCATGCAGGTTTCCTCACAAAGTCCAAGGCAAGCACAGCTACCCATGCAGACAGTACTCCTTAGCCGTAACTGATATCCCATGGGAACACGAACTCGTTAAGCTTCCCAAGCAATTATCTCCCAGTGTCACACGATGCTAGGCTAACCTCAATGCTGACAAATACCTCCACGACGAGACGGTAGCTTCAGTCTTTACTAGGTTTTAACAAAATTATAACAACTCTTTTATAAAATAAAACATGTATTTCCCTTCATATCCTAGTAGGTATGGGTTTTGTTCTAGTTCTGTCGTCTTCTTTTATAATTTCTTTACCAACCGTCCTAAGGTAAAAACGTCCATCCTTTTCCATCAACGTCTTTTTTTCCTCTCTTTTTTTTTTCCAGGCCTCCCGTTAACCAGGTCAACTCCCATTGGCCACAACTTAACGAGCGACCTTATTGGTCAAAACTTACAATTCAAAGTAAAACAAACTATTCACTTATACATTAAATAAATATTTCTTCAAAAGCATAATGCATTAACAACATTACAGTTTAGGAGCAATTCAGTTATCTTTTAAATATATAACCAATTAATTATAACAAGTAAACTCAATACCTGGTTCAAACAAGGGTATTACACTCTTCCCCCCACCAAAATTAGGCATGTCCTCATGACTTGTAAACACACAGTTGAAAAGTATTAAGTAACCGTGTCAACTCTTAACTGTCTACAACCTACAACTGAGACAAATCTTGTTAGATAATTGAAAAGGAGATACATTTGTATTTCCCTTATCCAATCCACTTGTATAGTGTGGAACAATATCTGACAACTGGGGCTAGACTTGGAACTCCAGGTTTATCATAGGTAAGTAGTACAGGAGCTTTCTTTATTCTCTGAGATCTTCGTATCCCTGGTCCTATTTCCTCTGAAATTTCCACTTCTCCTTGAACTTCTTGTTCCTCTTCTTGAATCTCCTCCATTGAATTAGATGTCTCATTATCATCTGCTTCAACTCCAGTTGCGACCTTAGCTTCTTGACTGGACTCTATTGCTTCTCCAACTTGTTCTGTTCTTTCAGATTCCCCTGTCATTTGATTCCAGACTATGTCTAGGTCCAAGCTAAACGGTTCCGACATCTCTTCCACTTCTCGGCTCATACAATTTGTATTAGGCACGTCATACCATACTCCGATGTCCTCATCTTCTGAGTCAAAATCCTTCTCATCTTTTGGATTCTTAACCTCTTCAACTTTCTCATCATTCTGAGGAGTACATTTCCCAGGCAACTTTTCATTTCCCTTTCTCTTCCTCCTTCTTTGCAGTGTCCTTCTACTAGGAGTTAGTTCTATGTTAACCACAGCTTCTAGGCGCACTTTCTGCCCCAGTGGTAGCAGGTGATTCCGATGAAGAATCTTATTGGGTCCATCTCCACTTTCAGGCTTCAAACGAAACACAGGTACGTTTGACATCTGACTCTCCACCACATATGGCGTAGAAACCCAGCGATCTGCCAGCTTATGTTTTCCATGCAGTCCTAGATTCCGTATAAGAACTCTGTCTCCAGGCATAAGTTGCGTGTAGCGAATCTTCTTATCATATCGCTGTTTGTTTTCATGGTTTTGTTTTCCAGCAGTGCTCTCAGCAACTTTGTAAGCAGCTTGTAACTGTTTCTTCATATCAGATACATACTTGAGGTATGTTCTCTCTGATGAGCTATCACTCGAGACTCCAAAACAGATATCAACGGGCAATCTGGCTTCACGTCCAAACATCAGAAAATAGGGCGAGTAGCCAGTCGCTTCATTCCGAGTACAGTTATACGAGTGCACTAGATGACCAATATACTGACTCCATTTTTTCTTTTGAGTAGGATCAAGAGTTCCAAGCATGTTCAACAAGGTTCGGTTGAATCTCTCGGGTTGTGGATCTCCTTGAGGGTGATATGGTGTTGTCCTTGACTTCTCCACTCCAAGCATATTCAGTAGCTCACGGATGAGTCGACTTTCAAAATCTCTACCTTGATCGCTATGCATCCTCTTCGGAAGACCATAATGGATGAAGAACCTTTCCCACAATACTTTGGCGACAGTGGATGCTTTCTGATCCTTCGTAGGAAAAGCTTGAGCGTATCTCGTGTAATGATCCGTAATGACCAGGACATTCTCTATGTTACTTGAGTCAGGCTCAATGGACAGGAAATCCATACACACAAGGTCCATAGGTCCTTCACTTTGCATATGACCAAGTGGAGCAACAATCTTTGGAAGTGTTTTCCTCTGTACACAGCGAGCACAGGACTTACAGTAGTCCTCTACTTCCATCTTCATGCGTGGCCAGTAGAACCGGTCTCTGACAAGTCCATAAGTCTTGTCAAATCCTAAATGACCTGAGTCATCATGCAGCGACTTGAGAACAATAGTTCTGAACTTCTCTGGAAGTAGTAACTGAGCACGACGAGTTTCGTTTGGCGGATGCGTGATCCTGTACATAACTCCATCTTCCATCTTTAGCTTCTCCCACTCTCTCAGGAGCAAAGAGATTAACCTGTTGGGTCTAGGGGGCAGCATTTGCACGTCTGGATAAAAAAAATGTACCCGATTTAATCTGGTTACTAATCCTACCCAGTAACTAGAATATGCATATACTTATTATATATGGATAGAAAACACTCTAAAGTTTCCAAAACTGTTTGAATGGTGTCTGTGAGTATAACAGAACTCATTTGGCAGGCAAAACCCTGAGACATTTTCTGACAGGAAGTGGATACCTGATGTGTTGTATTGACTTTAAACCTATCCCATTGAAAAACACAGGGGTTTAGGAATATTTTGGCACTTCCTATTGCTTCCACTAGATGTCACCAGCCTTTACAAAGTGTTTTGAGTCTTCTGGAGGGAGATCTGACCGAACAAGAGCCATGGAACGGTGATGTCCCATTAGACACCTGGCGCGCTACTTCATGTTGGGTACCCTCGTTCCAATACGTTATAAAAGGCTATGCATTCGTCCACCTTGAATATTATTCATGTTCTGGTTAAAAAAGGCCCTAATGATTTATGCTATACAACGTTTGACATGTTTGAACGAACGGAAATATATTTTTTCCCCTCGTTCATGACGAGAAGTCCGGCTGGCTTACATCATGTGCTAACGAGACGGAGATTTTTGGACATAAATGATGAGCTTTTTTGAACAAAACTACATTCGTTATGGACCTGTGATACCTGGAAGTGACATCTGATGAAGAGAATCAAAGGTAATGGATTATTTACATAGTATTTTCGATTTTAGATCTCCCCAACATGACGTCTAGTCTGTATCGCAACGCGTATTTTTCTGGGCACAGTGCTCAGATTATTGCAAAGTGTGATTTCCCAGTAAGGTTATTTTTAAATCTGGCAAGTTGATTGCGTTCAAAAGATGTAAATCTATAATTCTTTAAATGACAATATAATATTTTACCAATGTTTTCTAATTTTAATTATTTAATTTGTGACGCTGACTTGACTGCCGGTTATTGGAGGGAAACGATTTCCTCAACATCAATGCCATAGTAAAACGCTGTTTTTGTATATAAATATGAACTTGATAGAACTAAAAATGCATGCATTGTCTAACATAATGTCCTAGGAGTGTCATCTGATGGAGATTGTAAAAGGTTAGTGTATCATTTTAGCTGGTTTTATGGTTTTGGTGACCCTGTCTTTGACTTGACAAAACATTACACACAACTCTTGTAAATGTACTGTCCTAACATACTCTAAATTTATGCTTTCGCCGTAAAACCTTTTTGAAATCGTAAAACGTGGTTAGATTAAGGAGATGTTTATCTTTCAAATGGTGTAACATAGTTGTATTTTTGAAAAATTTGAATTTTGACATTTATTTGGATTCAAATTTGCCGCTCTTGAAATGCACCTGCTGTTGATGGAGTGCACCACAGGTGGCACGCTAGCGTCCCACCTAGCCCCAAGAGGTTAATGGATGTTTGGTCTTTGTCACCCTGGTAACATCATGTTTATTAAGAGCAACCCACATCTCTCCCAAACAAGGGTCTTCTTGTTGCAATGCAGAAAGTTCCACAGTGCTCAATCTGGGCATTTGAGACTTCAACATGCTCAGGTTACAGTATGCTTGAGGCACAGCATGCATAGAGGCTCCCAACTGATCAATCACTCTACTAGATGATCCAGGAGTTACTCTAACAACATTAGACATCTGGCACATGGCTCGGACACCAGCTGCAGGAATGTCTCTCCAATCTTGTTCCACTGCAGATTGCTGATGAGAGCGGCGAGATAAAGCATCGGCATCTATGTTCTGCCTGCCGGGCCTGTACTTGAAACTAAAGTCATAGGTAGACAATGCAGCTAGCCAACGATGACCAGTGGCATCCAATTTTGCGGACGTGAGGACATATGTCAATGGGTTGTTGTCTGTTCTAACCTCAAACTTGGCCCCATACAGGTAATCGTGTAGTTTGTCAACCACGGCCCACTTCAACGCAAGAAACTCTAACTTGTGAGCTGGGTAGTTCCGTTCAGAAGCGGTTAGGCTTCGACTCACAAATGCCACGGGACGCGGACCCTCATCTTGATCTTGGTACAGTACTCCTCCTAACCCTTCGCGGCTAGCATCTACATGGAGAAAGTATGGCAACTGAGGATCAGCAAAACCCAACACAGGAGCTTTTGTGAGGCTTTCCTTCAGTGTCTCGAATGCTAATTCACACTTCGCATCCCACCTTGATCCAAATGGTTCTGAGGGGTTAAGGTAGGCTTTCTCTTCCTTAGACTTTCTTCCTTTCTTGGCAGAGGGAAGATATCCACATAAGAGCTGATTCAGGGGGTAACTGACTTTAGAATAGTCTTTCACAAATCTTCTGTAATATCCACAGAATCCTAGGAAAGAACGCAGAGCAGTCACAGTTTCAGGCTTTGGCCACGTGGTGACAGCTTCAATCTTTGAGGGGTCTGTAGCCACTCCATTCTGGGATATGATATGTCCAACATAGTTGACAGATGTGCGGCAAAACTGACACTTGTCAAGGGACAGTTTTAGACCTTCACTTTTCAAGCGGTCTAACACCTTCAGTAACCTCTGCTCGTGTTCCTCCAGCGTCCTTCCAAACACGATTAAGTCATCGAGGTACACAAGAACTTCGAGTAGGTTCATGTCTCCAACTGTCTTTTCCATGACACGTTGAAATGTTGCAGGTGCTCCGGACACACCCTGTGGCATCCTCTCAAATTGGTAAAATCCAACTGGACAGATAAATGCAGTCTTCTCTTTATCTGTATCGCCCATCGGAATCTGATAGTATCCACTTCTGAGATCTAACACACTGAACCATTTGCTTCCACTCAAACATGTCAGAGCGTCCTCCACACGTGGGACTGTGTACTGATCTGGAACAGTGCGCTTGTTGAGAGTCCTATAATCAACACACATACGTATGGTGCCATTTTCTTCCCTCACCACCACAATAGGAGACGCATAGGGGCTTCTCGACTCAGATATGATCCCAGAACTTTTCAAGTTATTAAGATGCTTCCTCACATCTTCAACATCAGCTGGGGCCAAGCGGCGAGATCTCTCCCTAAACGGTTTGTCTTCAGTAACTCTGATGGTGTGGTGAGTACTCTTTGAACAACCCACATCAAACTCATGTGTTGAGAACACTTCTTTCCGTTCCATCATCTTTTCACATAACCTCTTCTTCCATCCTTCAGGCACTGAAGAATCTACAAAGTTGAATGAAGAAGACGTCAGTCTCTCAGATGAATCCTGCTTACTCTTCAATGGGACACCCGGAGCAACATCTACAGGAAACAGATGAGCTATAGGCGTACCTCGTTTCAGGGTGATCTCCTTTGTCGAGACATTCCTGACAGTAAGAGTGATTCTTCTAGATGACACAACTGCAACCGTCTGGATTTCAGGCCTCACTAGAAGTTCGTCGGGGAACCGGGGTTCTTCAGGCCTCTCTACCAGAATGGCTTGAGTAGAAGGTATCCCAGGAAACTTTGGAATTCCAGTAACTCTCATCTGCCCACCAGGTGGCAGGGTGACAGGTTTTGTCTGTGCGAACCAGACCGTTCCTCTTTTCTCTTCATCATCAGTTGAGCTTTCTATCAGCCTCTCATATGCCTCTTTGATAGCAGGATGAACTTGTAGTGTGCTAAGGAAACCTTCACCTTCCTTTTCTTTGCAAGCAGTCATAAGTCTACTCACTACAGATGTATTGGTGCCGACCAGAATAGAAACGTCACCTTTCATGGCCGGATCTGGACATACCAACACAAGTGCTTCCATGGTCTCTGCTACACCCACAACCGATCCTGAGAACTCAAGCTTGAGTGACAAATAGCCATCATATGGATACTGATCAGAGCTAAGGCCCCATATCTCTAAGTTTCCTATAGGAATCAATGGCAATGCGTCAAGTACTTGTCATGAAAGGATCTGTACAGTAGAGTAATCTGAGAACCACTATCTAGTAAAGCTTTAGCATAGATACCTTCAATCTGTACAGGAACGACAGAACTTGGACCAACTAAACCTGTAGGTAGCATGTCTTTCATGTCTTCATACTTGTGGCACTTGGTGGAACGTATCTTCACCGGGACGTCAGGCCGCTCCTTTACTGGGTCCCTCTGTAGTTTCCCATAGACCGCTTTTGTTTGATTAGGCGTGTGTTGACTTTCCTCAAGTTCTCCTCACCTTCACAGTTTCTCTTGAAATGGCCATCTTCTCCACATCTATAACAGAACACTCCGGGGTTGCTGTCGGCTTGTGTCTGTTCTTGTGATGGATTTATTCTCTTCTTTTTGCTTTTAAATGCCACATCTGACCTTTGTATGTCAGATTGAGCTGTTGTGACGTTAGCAGACATGAGACGTGTCATTTCAGTTTTTAAACCATTCAGCTCTTTCCTCAGCACTTCTATCTCAGAATGAGCTTCTTTGCAAACTGTGGCAACAGGAGCAACAGCTGATGACTTCACAACACTCTTTGTTGTGTTCCTGTCTTGAATCATGTCCTCCTCCTCCCTTACTTCTTGCAGTAGTTGGTTGGTGGTTCAAGCAGTTTATAGGTCATGCGAATACGAAGCGCAACCATGTCATGTGAGGATGCACCTCTCACTATTTGACCAATGCGTGTGCGATTCATTTCTGACAGCTCAATGCCTCCTTTTCGATAAACAGCATGCAGCAATTTGTCAAGTCTCAACAGGTAAGCTGAAAGCTTCTCTCCTTCATTTTGGAATGTGTTCCTGAACCTTACCATGAGATCAGGTGCACTTTCGGTGGTACCGAATGCCGTTTCTAGAGCCTTCATGTATTCGATCGCTGTAGCATGGGGGTTTCCTGTCTTGAAGTACCTCACAATGTCAGCAGCAGGCCCTTTAAGACTTTCTATTATTCTCTGTTTTTTCACATTGTCGGCGCACTGCCATTCCTCTAGAAAATGGGTGGTTTGTTCAGCCCATGCATCATACTCTTCCTCTCCACTAGGAGTGGGTTTCACACCTGAGAACATACGCAGCTTACGGTAACTCTGAGTCTCAGATGGCACATTGTTGCATTTCTCTACCAGTGAACTTATGGCAATAACCAGTTCAGTGTTGAGGTCAGCACCAGAGGGACTTACCAGGCCGTTAAC
Source organism: Salmo salar (assembly GCF_965601325.2). Classification (NCBI taxonomy): domain Eukaryota; kingdom Metazoa; phylum Chordata; class Actinopteri; order Salmoniformes; family Salmonidae; genus Salmo; species Salmo salar. Next base: position 30,670,661 of record NC_138293.1, read on the forward strand.
CTCTATGGGCTAGGTGGGACGCTTGCGTCCCACCTACGTAACAGCCACATCTATCCTGTGGCGCGATTTTCAAAACCTTAAAAATCCTATTACTTCAATTTCTCAAACATATGACTATTTTACAGCCATTTAAAGACAAGACTCTCGTTAACCTCTTGGGGCTAGGTGGGACGCTAGCGTGCCACCCGTGGTGCACTCCATCAACAGCAGGTGCATTTCAAGAGCGGCAAATTTGAATCCAAATAAATGTCAAAATTCAAATTTTTCAAAAATACAACTATTTTACACCATTTCAAAGATAAACATCTCCTTAATCTATCCACGTTTTACGATTTCAAAAAGGTTTTACGGCGAAAGCATAAATTTAGAGTATGTTAGGTCAGTACATTTACAAGAGTTGTGTGTAATGTTTTGTCAAGTCAAAGACAGGGTCACCAAAACCATAAAACCAGCTAAAATGATGCACTAACCTTTTACAATCTCCATCAGATGACACTCCTAGGACATTATGTTAGACAATGCATGCATTTTTAGTTCTATCAAGTTCATATTTATATCCAAAAACAGCGTTTTACTATGGCATTGATGTTGAGGAAATCGTTTCCCTCCAATAACCGGAAGTCAAGTCAGCGTCACAAATTAAATAATTAAAATTAGAAAACATTGGTAAAATATTATATTGTCATTTAAAGAATTATAGATTTACATCTCTTGAACTCAATCAACTTGCCAGATTTAAAAATAACCTTACTGGGAAATCACACTTTGCAATAATCTGAGCACTGCGCCCAGAAAAATACGCGTTGCGATACAGACTAGACGTCATGTTGGGGAGATCTAAAATCGAAAATACTATGTAAATAATCCATTACCTTTGATTCTCTTCATCAGATGTCACTTCCAGGTATCACAGGTCCATAACGAATGTAGTTTTGTTCAAAAAAGCTCATCATTTATGTCCAAAAATCTCCGTCTCGTTAGCACATGATGTAAGCCAGCCGGACTTCTCGTCATGAACGAGGGGAAAAAATATATTTCCGTTCGTTCAAACATGTCAAACGTTGTATAGCATAAATCATTAGGGCCTTTTTTAACCAGAACATGAATAATATTCAAGGTGGACGAATGCATACTCTTTTATAACGTATTGGAACGAGGGTACCCAACATGAACTCGCGCGGCAGGTGTCTAATGGGACATCATCGTTCCATGGCTCTTGTTCGGTCAGATCTCCCTCCAGAAGACTCAAAACACTTTGTAAAGGCTGGTGACATCTAGTGGAAGCAATAGGAAGTGCCAAAATATTCCTAAGCCCCTGTGTTTTTCAATGGGATAGGTTTAAAGTCAATACAACACATCAGGTATCCACTTCCTGTCAGAAAATGTCTCAGGGTTTTGCCTGCCAAATGAGTTCTGTTATACTCACAGACACCATTCAAACAGTTTTAGAAACTTTAGAGTGTTTTCTATCCATATATAATAAGTATATGCATATTCTAGTTACTGGGTAGGATTAGTAACCAGATTAAATCGGGTACATTTTTTTTATCCAGACGTGCAAATGCTGCCCCCTAGACCCAACAGGTTAATCTAACCACACTGTCCGATTTCAAAAAGGCTTTACAACGAAAGCAAAACATTAGATTATGTCAGCAGAGTACCAAGCCAGAAATAATCAGACACCCATTTTTCAAGCCAGCATATAATGTCACCAAAACCCAGAAGACAGCTAAATGCAGCACTCACCTTTGATGATCTTCATCAGATGACAACCCTAGGACATTATGTTATACAATACATGCATGTTTTGTTCAATCAAGTTCATATTTATATCAAAAACCAGCTTTTTACATTAGCATGTGACGTTCAGAACTAGCATACCCCCCGCAAACTTCCGGGGAATTCGCTAAAATTTTACTAAATTACTCACGATAAACGTTCACAAAAAGCATAACAATTATTTTAAGAATTATAGATACAGACCTCCTCTATGCACTCGATATGTCCGATTTTAAAATAGCTTTTTGGTGAAAGCACATTTTGCAATATTCTAAGTACATAGCCCAGGCATCACGGGCTCGCTATTTAGACACCCGGCAAGTTTAGCACTCACCATAATCATATTTACTATTATAAACATTTCATTACCTTTTGTTGTCTTCGTCAGAATACACAGCCAGGACTGCTACTTCAATAACAAATGTTGGTTTGGTCCAAAATAATCCATCGTTATATCCGAATAGCGGCGTTTTGTTCGTGCGTTCCAGACACTATCCGAAATAGTAAAGAAGTGTCACGCGCTTGGCGCAATTCGTGAGAATAAAATTCTAAGTATTCCATCACCGTACTTTGAAGCATGTCAACCGCTGTTTAAAATCAATTTTTACGACACTTTTCTCATAGAAAAGCGATAATATTCCGACAGGGAATCTCCTTTTCGGCAAACAGAGGAAAAAATCCCAAAGGCGGGGGCGGTCGGGGTCACGCGCATAAGCTAGTGTCTCTTGATCGGCCACTTGAGAAAGGCGATAATGTGTTTCAGCCTGGGGCTGGAATGACGACATTCTGTTTTTTCCCGGGCTCTGAGCGCCTATGGACGACGTGGGAAGTGTCACGTTAGAGCAGAGATCCTTAGTAAATGATAGAGATGGAAAAGAAGTTCAACAAATGGTCAGACAGGCCACTTCCTGTAAAGGAATCTCTCAGGTTTTGACCTGCCATTTGAGTTCTGTTATACTCACAGACACCATTCAAACAGTTTTAGAAAATTTAGGGTGTTTTCTATCCATATGTAATAAGTATATGCATATTCTAGTTACTGGGTAGGAGTGGTAACCAGATTAAATCGGGTATGTTTTTTATCCAGCCGTGTCAATGCTGCCCCCTAGCCATAAGAGGTTAATGCATTATGCTTTTGAAGAAATATTTATTTAATGTATAAGTGAATAGTTTGTTTTACTTTGAATTGTAAGTTTTGACCAATAAGGTCGCTCGTTAAGTTGTGGCCAATGGGAGTTGATCTGGTTAACGGGAGGCCTGGAAAAAAAGAGAGGAAAAAAAGACATTGATGGAAAAGGATGGACGTTTTTACCTTAGGACGGTTGGTAAAAAAATTATAAAAGAAGACGACAGAACTAGAACAAAGCTAAAGATGGAAGATGGAGTTATGTACAGGATCACGCATCCGCCAAACGAAACTCGTCGTGCTCAGTTACTACTTCCAGAGAAGTTCAGAACTATTGTTCTCAAGTCGCTGCATGATGACTCAGGTCATTTAGGATTTGACAAGACTTATGGACTTGTCAGAGACCGGTTCTACTGGCCACGCATGAAGATGGAAGTAGAGGACTACTGTAAGTCCTGTGCTCGCTGTGTACAGAGGAAAACACTTCCAAAGATTGTTGCTCCACTTGGTCATATGCAAAGTGAAGGACCTATGGACCTTGTGTGTATGGATTTCCTGTCCATTGAGCCTGACTCAAGTAACATAGAGAATGTCCTGGTCATTACGGATCATTACACGAGATACGCTCAAGCTTTTCCTACGAAGGATCAGAAAGCATCCACTGTCGCCAAAGTATTGTGGGAAAGGTTCTTCATCCATTATGGTCTTCCGAAGAGGATGCATAGCGATCAAGGTAGAGATTTTGAAAGTCGACTCATCCGTGAGCTACTGAATATGCTTGGAGTGGAGAAGTCAAGGACAACACCATATCACCCTCAAGGAGATCCACAACCCGAGAGATTCAACCGAACCTTGTTGAACATGCTTGGAACTCTTGATCCTACTCAAAAGAAAAAATGGAGTCAGTATATTGGTCATCTAGTGCACTCGTATAACTGTACTCGGAATGAAGCGACTGGCTACTCGCCCTATTTTCTGATGTTTGGACGTGAAGCCAGATTGCCCGTTGATATCTGTTTTGGAGTCTCGAGTGATAGCTCATCAGAGAGAACATACCTCAAGTATGTATCTGATATGAAGAAACAGTTACAAGCTGCTTACAAAGTTGCTGAGAGCACTCCTGGAAAGCAAAACCATGAAAACAAACAGCGATATGATAAGAAGATTCGCTACACGCAACTTATGCCTGGAGACAGAGTTCTTATACGGAATCTAGGACTGCATGGAAAACATAAGCTGGCAGATCGCTGGGTTTCTACGCCATATGTGGTGGAGAGTCAGATGTCAAACGTACCTGTGTTTCGTTTGAAGCCTGAAAGTGGAGATGGACCCAATAAGATTCTTCATCGGAATCACCTGCTACCACTGGGGCAGAAAGTGCGCCTATAACCTGTGGTTAACATAGAACTAACTCCTAGTAGAAGGACACTGCAAAGAAGGAGGAAGAGAAAGGGAAATGAAAAGTTGCCTGGGAAATGTACTCCTCAGAATGATGAGAAAGTTGAAGAGGTTAACCTGTTATGGCTAGGGGGCAGTATTTTCACGGCTGGATAAAAAACATACCCGATTTAATCTGGTTACCACTCCTACCCAGTAACTAGAATATGCATATACTTATTACATATGGATAGAAAACACTCCAAAGTTTCTAAAACTGTTTGAATGGTGTCTGTGAGTATAACAGAACTCATTTGGCAGGCAAAAACCTGACAAGGTTTCAGGCAGGAAGTGGCCTGTCTGACAAGGTGTCGTTCTTCTTGTCTCTGTTTATTGAAGAGTGAGGATCTTAGCTGTCCCGTGACACTTCCTACGGCTGCCATAGGGTCTCAGAAGGCGGTAAAAAGCTGAATCGTGGCTTTGCAGGCTCTAGCTGAAACAAAGTAGCGTGTTTGGGTAGTGGCTGGTTACAGTACTGTGAGACTCAGGCTCGTGCCCGCATCGACCGAAAGCTTTGTTTACTTTCCTCAGTTTAGCTAAAAGGAGATTCCTGGTCGGAATATTATCGCTTTTTTACGAGAAAAATGGCATAAAAATGGATTTTAAACAGCGGTTGACATGCTTCGAAGTACGGTAATGGAATATTTAGATTTTTTTTGTCACGAATTGCGCCATGCGCGCGACCCTGATTTACCATTTCAGATAGTGTCTGGGACGCACGAACAAAACGCCGCTATTCGGATATAACGATGGATTATTTTGGACCAAACCAACATTTGTTATTGAAGTAGCAGTCCTGGGAGTGCATTCTGACGAAGACAACAAAAGGTAATGAAACTTTTATAATAGTAAAGCTGATATTGATGAGTGCTAAACTTGCCGGGTGTCTAAATAGCTAGCCCATGATGCCTGGGCTATGTACTTAGAATATTGCAAAATGTGCTTTCACCAAAAAGCTATTTTAAAATCGGACATATCGAGTGCATAGAGGAGGTCTGTATCTATAATTCTTAAAATAATTGTTATGCTTTTTGTGAACGTTTATCGTGAGTAATTTAGTAAAATGTTAGCGAATTCCCCGGAAGTTTGCGAGGGGTATGCTAGTTCTGAACGTCACATGCTAATGTAAAAAGCTGGTTTTTGATATAAATATGAACTTGATTGAACAAAACATGCATGTATTGTATAACATAATGTCCTAGGTGTGTCATCTGATGAAGATCATCAAAGGTTAGTGCTGCATTTAGCTGTGGTTTTGTTTTTTGTGACATTATATGCTAGCTTGAAAAATGGGTGTCTGATTATTTCTGGCTGGGTACTCTGCTGACATAATCTAATGTTTTGCTTTCGCTGTAAAGCCTTTTTGAAATCGGACAGTGTGGTTAGATAAAGGAGAGTCTTGTCTTTAATATGCTGTAAAATAGTCATATGTTTGAAAAATTGAAGTTTTTGTATTTTTGAGGAATTTGTAATTCGCGCCACGCCTATCATTGGATATTGGAGCAGGTGTTCCGCTAGCGGAACGTCTAGATGTAAGAGGTTCAAAAGTGTGTTCGCGAAAAAAGCAGTCGTTGCACAAATGTACCTAACCATAAACATCAAGGCCATTCTTAAAATCAATACACAGAAGTATATATTTTTTAAACATGCATATTTAGTTAACATTAATTCTTATTAGCAGGCAAAATTGGAAAATAGGAAAATTGTGTCACTTCTCTAGCGTTCAGTGCAAGCAGATTCAGGGTATATGCAGAAGTTTGGGCCGCCTGGCTTGTTGCGAACTGTGTGAAGACCATATCTTCCTAACAACAACGGCTCGTTTTTCTGTGTTTATTATATTATAATTAAGTCTATGATTTGATAGAGCAGTCTGACTGAGCGGTGGTAGGCAGCAGCCGGCTCGTAAGCATTCATTCAAACATCACTTTACTGCGTTTGCCAGCAGCTCTTAGCAGTGCTTTTGGCAGAGCGCTGTTTATGACTTCAAGCCTATCAACCCTTCGAAATTGGCTGGCAATACTAAAGTGCCTATATGAACATCCAATAGTCAAAGGTACATGAAATACAAATGCTATAGAGAGAAATAGTCGACACTGCCACGTCCTGACCAGCAGGTGTAGTAGGTGTATAAGTTTTGGTCAGGGTGTGGCAGAAGAAGTTGTGTTTTCTATGTTCTGTCCAGGTTGGGTGTTTCTATGTAGAGTTAATTGGGCTGGACTTCCAATTGAAGGCAGCTGTGTGGTGTTGCCTTTGATTGGAAGTCCTATATTAGTTGGGTGTGTTTGTCTGTGTGTTTGTGGGGAATTGTTTGTGAGCACTGCTTGTTGAGCCTGCCACACTGTTGTTAGTCGTGAGTACTGTTTATTGTTTTGTTTTTTCTGTGGATGCTTTACTCTTTTTTGTGAATTAAAAGAATGAGTATCCATATACCCGCTGCATTTTGGTCTTCCCTTCAACACCACGACGAATTTCGTGACAGAATTCCCCACCAAACCTGGACCAAGCAGCGGAAAAATTCTGGCGAGAACTGGGGAGAACGACTGGTAAGGGAGCCCGAGAGGCACCCCCAAGATTTTTTTAGGGGGGGGGCACAAGGGCTGTTTGACGGGGCAAGACTGGAGACCCAGGCCAGCACCCCGTACCCTTTTTAGAGGCAAACAGACTGGACAGGTCCCGTGCTTTGGGGTAGGTGCTATGATAAGGCCTGGTATTTTCAGACCAGTATGCTCAGTACCAGCACCCCGCATGTGCCAGGGGAAAGTAGGCATCGAGCCAGCAGGGGTGATGCCAACCCTGCGCTTTAGACCGTCAGTGCGCCTCTACAGTCCGGTGTTTCCCGTTACACGCACTAGCCTTGAGGTGCGTGTCTCCGGGCTGGCACGTCCAGTCAAGAGTCGCCAGAGCTCCCCGCCAGTCAAGAGTCGCCAGAGCTCCCCGCCAGTCAAGAGTCGCCAGAGCTCCCCGCCAGTCAAGAGACGCCAGAGCTCCCCGTCAGTCAAGAGTCGCCAGAGCTCCCCGCCAGTCAAGAGTCGCCAGAGCTCCCCGCCAGTCAAGAGTCGCCAGAGCTCCCCGCCAGTCAGGAGTCGCCAGAGCTGCCCGCCAGTCAGGAGTCGCCAGAGCTGCCCGCCAGTCAGGAGTCGCCAGAGCTGCCCGCCAGTCAGGAGTCGCCAGAGCTGCCCGCCAGTCAGGAGTCGCCAGAGCTGCCCGCCAGTCAGGAGTCGCCAGAGCTGCCCGCCAGTCAGGAGTCGCCAGAGCTGCCCGCCAGTCTGCCCAGAGCCACCAGAGCTGCCCGCCAGTCTGCCCGGAGCCGCCAGAGCGGCCAGTCTGCCCGGAGCCGCCAGAGCGGCCAGACTGCCCGGAGCCGCCAGAGCGGCCAGACTGCCCGGAGCCGCCAGAGAGGCCAGACTGCCCGGAGCCGCAAGAGCGGCCAGACTGCCCGGAGCCGCCAGAGTGGCCAGCCGGCCAGGATCAGCCAGAGTGGCCCGCCAGCTGGCCACAGTCAGAGACACCTGCCAGCCGGTCACGGCAAGAGTCGCCCGCCAGTCGGGCGAAGTCAGGTGCGCCTACTAGTCTTCCGGAGCAGCCAGGGGTGCTACCGAAGTGGGCAACGACGAGGATGGAGCAGGGTCCATGTCCCACACCTGAGCCGCCTCCAACATAGGTGGGTTGGGGAGGGGGGGTGTAGCACAGTGCCGTCGTTGACGGCAGCCACCGTCCCTTCCCTCCCTGTAGTTAGGGGGATTTTTTCGGGTTGTTTTGGGTGTTCTGTGTTTTTTCTTTTGAAGGTGCATTCGGGGTCTGCACCTTTAGGGGGGGTAATGTCACGTCCTGACCAGCAGGTGGAGTAGGTGTATAAGTTTTGGTCAGGGCGTGGCAGAAGAAGTTGTGTTTTCTATGTTTTCTCCAGGTTGGGTGTTTCTATGTAGAGTTAATTGGGGTGGACTTCCAATTGAAGGCAGCTGTGCACATGCTTGTTGAGCCTGCCACACTGTTGTTAGTCGTGAGTACTGTTTATTGTTTTGTTTTTTCTGTGGATGCTTTACTCTTTTTTGTGAATTAAAAGAATGAGTATCCATATACCCGCTGCATTTTGGTCTTCCCTTCAACACCACGACGAATTTCGTGACAGACACGTCATAATTCATATAATAACTACAACCTAAAACTTCTAAACTGGGAATATTGGAGACTCATGTTAAAAGGAACCACCAGCTTTCACATGTTCTGAACAAGGAACTTAAACGTTAGCTTTTGTACATGGCACATATTGCACTTTTACTTTCTTCTCAGACACTGTGTTTTTGCATTATTTAAACCAAATTGAACGTGTTTCATTATTTATTTAAGACTAAATTGATTTTATTTATGTATTATTTTAAGTTCAAATAAAAGTGTTCATTGTTCATTCAGTATTGTTGTAATTGTCATTATTACAAATATATTTATACAAATCTGTCACGTCCTGACCAGTATAGAGTATATTTGGTCAGGACGTGGCAGAGGGTAGTATATGTGTGTATTATGGGGTTTGTCACTGGTCTATGTCTGTGTTTCTATGTCTAGTTGATTGGGGTTGGACTCTCAATTGAAGGCAGGTGTGTTGAGTTGCCTTTGATTGGGAGTCCTATATAGTAGGGTGTCTTTGTCTTTGTTTTTCGTGGGTAGTTGTTTGAGAGCACTGCTTTTTGTTGAACCTGCTTTCACTGTTTCATGTCGTTAGTTTGTTTATTGTTTTCTTCCGTGGTGTTTGCATTATTTTAATAAATAAATATGTTGCGCACGAAACCCGCTGCGCATTGGTCCCTTTCTCTCTATGACGACAAACGTGACAAAATCGTCCGATTAATCGGCATCGGCTTTTTTTTGGTCATCCAATAATCGGTATCGGCATTGAAAAATCATAATCGGTCGACCTCTAAGTACCCACCTTCCTTGGAGAGTAGACATCTCTCTCTGAGTCACGTCCCAACTGCTGCTGAGATGGAGTGATAGAAGGACAGAGCCAGATGTTCTGTAGAATCCCTAATGAAACCACAGCAGCAGCAGGGTCCATAACTGGGGGGACCTCACCGCAGTCCACATCTGTTACTGTTAGAGGTCGGGGCAGGGTCATGCCCCCTTTCCAGTAACGCAACGCCTTTGATCTTCAGAGCAAATATTCAACCATAATCCTCCTCCGGCAACTGTTTACTTTTAGAAATAATGTTAAGTTCTTTCTTCTGAGGATTTTGAAGTGGTTTATTTATTGGAAAAGCTCATTCCTGAGCAGAAACTGATGTTGTTATGTCCTTGGATACACTTTATCCTTCTATAACTCCTACAGCCTTTATTTGACAGAGAGCATCTTGGGTACTTTAATCGCAGCTTATTTTTATTAGAGGTCGTCCATAGGGACATTTGGTTACTTTCACTTACTTTTCTGACCCTCATATACACAGTAGTACAGGGACACAATATAAGACTCAAATCATCAGTAGCTTTCATCAGAATCAGCACAATAGCATGACACAATGTTGCCATGGACACAACTGTACAGCCTCAACAAGATCTGAAGCCAACAAGACAAGTCTGAAATTACAAGTTGCTGTGGACACAAACTCAAATAACTCCATTTCTGCCGTTAGTAAAGGCACTTGCTCTGCCTTAGCACTGACATGTTTGAGATGATTTCTTCTTCCTCTCAGCCTCTGCAAGATGACATGTGAGGGCCCTTCAGCTAGTTCAATAAGAGAGAGAATAAAGAGACAAATTGTGAGAGACTCAAGTATGCTCTAGAACAGGGCTGTTCAATGTCGGTCCTGGAGGGCAAAAACACTTCTGGTTTTCATCCTCTCCTAATCAGGCACTGATTCAGTGCAATTAACTACCAGGTAGAAAGAAACAAAAACCAGAAGTGATTTCAGCCCTCCAGGACCGGAATTGAACAGCCCTGCTCTAGAACAGGATTTCCCAAACTCGATCCTGGCCCATGCAGTGCAACAACAATCATTTGCATGTTCATTCTCCATCCCGGTTTCATCCCTCCTAATTACATGGCACGAGAATGAACATCCTTGCTTAGGGAGATATATCCCACTGGTTGAATCAATGTTGTTTCAACGTAATTTGTGAACGTATTGTGACATGGAGTCCACGTTGATGAAAACAGAAAAATAATAATCAATGTAAACTGTTGTTTTAAGGGTGAAATTTCAACCACAGGATTATGTCATCATTGTAATTAATTTTCAACCTAGACAAACCTTGTATAAAATGTTCAATTTGTACTTTTGAAACAATGTCAGATCTTCAACTTCGTATCCACTAGAATGTTTTTTTTTTTTTACTATTGGCTGGGCAGCACTTCCTACTGGAGAGTTGGTCTACAGATATTCATTTGGTCTCCCATCCAGGGTTTTAACCAAGCTCAGCTTTTATATTTGTCACTGATTACTACCAATGTGCTATCATGAGAATGACTATTGGGAAACGTCTTAATAACAAAATATACTGCAAAAAAAAATAAAGGGAACACTTAAACAACACAATGTAACTCCAAGTCAATCACACTTCTGTGAAATCAAACTGTCCACTTAGGAAGGAACACTGACAATAAATTTCACATGCTGTTGTGCAAATGGAATAGACAACAGGTGGAAATTATAGGCAATTAGCAAGACACCCCCAATAAAGGAGTGGTTCTGCAGGTGGGGACCACAGACCACTTCTCAGTTCCTATGCTTCCTGGCTGATGTTTTGGTCACTGTTGAATGCTGGCGGTGCTTTCACTCTAGTGGTAGCATGAGACGGAGTCTACAACCCACACAAGTGGCTCAGGTAGTGCAGCTCATCCAGGATGGCACATCAACGCGAGCTGTGGCAAGAAGGTTTGCTGTGTCTGTCAGCGTAGTGTCCAGAGCATGGAGGCGCTACCAGGAGACAGGCCAGTACATCAGGAGACGTGGAGGAGGCCGTAGGAGGGCAACAACCCAGCAGCAGGACCGCTACCTCCGCCTTTGTGCAAGGAGGAGCAGGAGGAGCACTGCCAGAGCCCTGCAAAATGACCTCCAGCAGGCCACAAATGTGCATGTGTCTGCTCAAACGGTCAGAAACAGACTCCATGAGGGTGGTATGAGGGCCCGACGTCCACAGGTGAGGGTTGTGCTTACAGCCCAACACTGTGCAGGACGTTTGGCATTTGCCAGAGAACACCAAGATTGGCAAATTCGCCATTGGCGCCCTGTGCTCTTCACAGATGAAAGCAGATTCACACTGAGCACACGTGACAGACGTGACAGTCTGGAGACGCCGTGGAGAACGTTCTGCTGCCTGCAACATCCTCCAGCATGACTGGTTTGGCGGTGGGTCAGTCATGGTGTGGGGTGGCATTTCTTTGGGGGGCCGCACAGCCCTCCATGTGCTCGCCAGAGGTAGCCTGACTGCCATTAGGTACCGAGATGAGATCCTCAGACCCCTTGTGAGACCATATGCTGGTGCGGTTGGCCCTGGGTTCCTCCTAATTCAAGACAATGCTAGACCTCATGTGGCTGGAGTGGGTCAGCAGTTCCTGCAAGAGGAAGGCATTGATGCTATGGACTGGCCCGCCCGTTCCCCAGACCTGAATCCAATTGAGCACATCTGGGACATCATGTCTCGCTCCATCCACCAACGCCACATTGCACCACAAACTGTCCAGGAGTTGGCGGATGCTTTAGTCCAGGTCTGGGAGGAGATCCCTCAGGAGACCATCCGCCACCTCATCAAGAGCATGCCCAGACGTTGTAGGGAGGTCATACAGGCACGTAGAGGCCACACACACTACTGAGCCTCATTTTGACTTGTTTTAAGGACATTACATCAAAGTTGGATCAGCCTGTAGTGTGGTTTTCCACTTTAATTTTGAGTGTGACTCATTTTTACATTTACATTTTAGTCATTTAGCAGACGCTCTTATCCAGAGCAACTTAGAGTAGTGAATGTATACATTTCATACATATATATATATTTTTCCTCTGACTCCAAATCCAGACCTCCATGGGTTGATAAATTGGATTTCCATTGATTATTTTTGTGTGATTTTGTTGTCAGCACATTCAACTATGTAAAGAAAAAAGTATTTAATAAGATTATTTCATTCATTCAGATCTAGGATGTGTTATTTTCGTGTTCCCTTTATTTTTTTGAGCAGTGTATATTGACTGTTGCTATTGAAGTCATTCCAAAGGATTGGTTTAAAAGAGCAAATTAAATGTAACCATACTGTATCACTCATATATCATCAATGATACTATTTAAGCCTATAAACTGTAGCATTTGCAAATTCATCAACAGCTATTGTTTCAATTCAACCCAGGGCTCTAACTAAAAATAGAAAATACGTACAGTTGAAGTCGGAAGTTTACATACACCTTAGCCAAATACATTTAAACTACGTTTTTCACAATTCCTGACATTTAATCCTAGTAAAAATTCCCTGTCTTAGGTCAGTTCAGATCACCACTTTTTATTTTAAGAATGTGAAATGTCAGATTAATAGAAGAGAGAATGATTTATTTCAGCTTTCATTTCTTTCATCACATTCCCAGTGGGTCAGAAGTTTACATACACTCAATTAGTATTTGGTAGCATTGCCTTTAAATTGTTTAACTTGGGTGAAATGTTTCAGGTAGCCTTCCACAAGCTTCCCACAATAAGTTGGGTGAATTTTGGCCCATTCCTCCTGACAGAGCTGGGGTAACTGAGTCAGGTTTGTAGGCCTCCTTGCTCGCACACACTTTTTTAGTTCTGCCCACAACTTTTCTATAGGATTGAGGTCAGGGCTTTGTGATAACCAGTCTGCTTCAATATATCAACATCATTTTCCTCCCTCATGATGACATCTATTTTGTGAAGTGCACCAGTCCCTCCTGAAGAAAAGCACCCCCACAACATGATGCTGCCACCCCCGTGCTTCACGGTTGGGATGGTGTTCTTCGCCTTGCAAGTCTCCCCCTTTCCTCCAAACATAACAATGGTCATTATGGCCAAACAGTTCTATTTTTGTTTCATCAGACCAGAGGACATTTCTCCAAAAAGTACGATCTTTGTCCTCATGTGCAGTTGCAAACCGTAGTCTGGCTTTTTTATTGCGGTTTTGAAGCAGTGGCTTCTTCCTTGCTGAACGGCTTTTCCGGTTATGTCGATGTAGAACTCGTTTTACTGTCGATATAGATACTTTTGTACCTGTTTTCTCCAGCATCTTCACAAGTTCCTTTGCTGTTGTTCTGGGATTGAGTTGCACTTTTCGCACCAAAGTATGTTCATCTCTAGGAGACAGAACGTGTCTCCTTCCTGAGCGGTATAATGGTTGCGTGGTCCCATGGTGTTTATATTTGCGTACTATTGTTTGTACAGATGAACGTGGTACCTTCATGCGTTTGGAAATTGCTCCCAAGGATGAACCAGACTTGTGGAGGTCTACAATTTTTCTTCTGAGGTCTTGGCGGATTTCTTTTCATTTTCCCATGATGTCTTGCAAAGAGGCACTGAGTTTGAAGGTAGGCCTTGAAATACATCCACAGGTACACCTCCAATTGACTCAAATGATGTCAGAAGCTTCTAAAGCCATGACATCATTTTCTGGAATTTTCCAAGCTGTTTAAAGGCGCTGTCAACTTAGTGTATGTAAACTTCTGACCCACTGGAATTGTGATACAGTGAATTGTAATTTAAATAATCTGTCTGTAAACAATTGTTGGAAAAATTACTTGTGCCATGCACAAAGTAGATGTCCTAACCGACTTGCCAAAAATATAGTTTGTTAACAAGAAATGCGTGGAGTGGTTGAAAAACTAGTTTTAATGACTCTAACCTCCGACTCCAAAGTGTATGTAAACTTCCGACGTCAACTGTATAGGCATAGGGTTTCAAACTTTGGTTGATTTCAAATGTAATTTTCAAGTTTGTGGTGAATGTTGGATTCACGTCTCTATTTCAACCAAAAATCTAAGTTAAAGAATAGGACTCAATCAAACTTTATTTCATGTGCATTTAAAGTTTAATTAGATCAGATTTTGTCCTATTCTTTAACTTAGATTTTTGGTTGAGATGGAGATTTGAACCCAACATATAAATTATTAATTTGTAGACAAACTGGATATTGAATTGTGTTTGGTTGTCAATGCAACAAAATATAAACATTTGAATGAAATGTACCTTCTGCTTGGATTCCATAGTCTGGCTTTAATTCTAGTTTGTCTACAAATGAATAATTGTCCTCCACAATGAAATCAGGGAGGGGACTGTGGATCTGTCTCTGTCTGTTAGTACGATAGTACGTTAGTATGTTTGTTTGTGCATTAGTCACCCACATCTCAGACACCATTGGCATGTTTACTGTTGCCTTGTTAATATGTTGGATTCACGTCTCCATTTTTCGTCTCACCCATGTACACACAATACCCCATAATGACAAAGTGAAAACATGTTTTTAGAAATATCTCATTTATCATAAGTATTCACACCCGAGTCAATAATTTGTAGAAGCACCTTTGGCAGCGATTACAGATGTGAGTCTTTCTGGGTAAGTCTCTAAGAGCGTTCCACACCTGGATTGTGCAGCATTTACCCATTATTCTTTAAAAAAAAAAACATTTCAAGCTCTGTCAAATTGGTTGTTGATCATTGCTAGACAACCATTTTCAGGTCTTGCCATATATTCTCAAGTAGATTTAAGTCAAACTATAACTTGGCCAGTAAGGAATATTCACTTTGTTCTTGGTAAGCAACTCCAGTGTAGATTTGGCCTTGTGTTTAAGGTTATTGTCCTTTCCCAAGCATCTGGTGGAAAGCAGACTGAACAAGGTTTTCCTCCATTCTGTTGCTTTTTTAGCTCGAAAATCTCCCCAGTCCTTAACGATTACAGGCATACCCATAACATGATGCAGCCACCACTATGCTTGAAAATATGGAGAGTGGTACTCAGTAATGTATTGCATTGGATTTGCCCGAACATACCACTTTGTATTCAGGACAAAAAGTGAATTGTTTTGCCACATTTTTTGCAGTGTTATTTTAGTGCCTTGTTGCAAACAGGATGCATGTTTGTGAATATTTTTATCCTGTACAAGCTTCCTTCTATTCACTCTGTCAATTAGGTTAGTATTGTGGAATAATAATGATGTTGATCCATCTTCAGTTTTCTCCTATCACAGCCATTAAACTCTGTAACTGTTTTAAAGTCAATTGGCCTCATGGGGAAATCTCTGAGCGGTCTCCTTTCTCTCCGCCTGTATCTTTGTAGTGACTGGGTGTATTGATACACCATCCAAAGTGTAATTAATAACTTCACCATACTCAAATTATATATATTCGATGTCTGCTATTTTTTTTGTACCCATCTATCAATAGATGCCCTTTGCGAGGCACTGGAAAACCTGGTCTTTGTGTTTGAATCTGTGTTTGAAATTCCCTGCTCTGAGGGTCCTTACTGATAATTGTATTTGTAGGGTACAGAGATGAGAAAGTCATTAAAAAATTATGTTAAACACTATTATTGCACACAGAGTGAGTCCATGCAAGTTATTATGTGACTTGTTAACCACATTTACATTTCAGCTTGTCATTTTGAATTCATTTGTAAACATTTCAAAAAAACATAATTCCACTTTACTTTAACATTATGGGGTATTGTGTGTAGGCCAGTGACAGAAAATTGCAATTGAATCAATTTCAAATTCAGGCTGTAACACAACTTTATGTGGAAAAAAGTCAAGAGGTGTGAATAATTTCTGAAGGCACTGTGGCATGCAAAGGTCGCAGGTCTGTGGAAATGTTCACAATTGCTATAATAATCAACACTGAATCTTGAACAGCATAGATCACTTGCACTATGTACTTTTATGTAATCTCAACTACAATCCAGGTATTTTGTTTGTGCTATTAAATGAAGCACAGTGATAATACATTAACTTTCAAGTTAATGTAGTCATCAATATCAGTGTAGTACTAATAATAGCATAAGGTAGAACAAACACACGAGAAATAAAAATAAGAATTAAGAAGAACACGAGAAGTAAGTAAACTATATGTATACAAGGTCAGTTCCAATACCATATTTACAATGTGCAGGGACACTGGAGTGATAAAGGTAGATACATTATGTATAAGGGTAAGGTGACTATGCATCAGGATATCTGACATGGTATTCCCATTTGAACTTTGTTGTACTTTTAAATGGTTGAAAGCGCAGTGATAACACATTTAGATGAGAACTAAACCAAAAATCAGACATTGTTTTTCCATTGGAATTTCGTTGCGTTTTTAGATGGTTGAAAGCATAGTGATAACACATTGGGAATTTAACAAACGGTTGAAATTTAATTGATCAACGTCTCAATCAAATATTACCCACAGTGGTATAGCTGCACTACTATGACTGTTGACTTTTGTTGTCCTTTGTTTCTGCTTGCAGACAGGCAACAGCCACTTTCCCATCAATGTGGAGTGAATTGAGGTGGTTCCTCAGCTGCTTGGGATTCCATAGAGTAACACGTTTGTGTTGATTCATTACAAAATGAGCTTTTAGTGATATTTCTCTATTTATTTATTTTACCTTGACAACAAATTCATTAACTTCATATTCAATGGAACTGCTTTGAAGATTTTAGCTGTAAATACATGGACAATATTCACATTTGAAGCAGATTACTTTATGTGACAATGGGGGCCAGTGAGTTCTAACCTAACATCCTTTCACTCTATTAAACTAAGTGATCACAGGTCATATCATTGTTAAAGACCTTGACAATATGAACGTCTTTCATTTCATTGGACTGTATTATTATTCCTTGAATGGTCAAATTAATTAATCACATTCACTGAAATGTCTTTCTTTTTGACTAGCCTTGTGTGGAGGACAGGAGTATTATACATTTTAAAGAGTGAAAAGCGATTGAAGCAAAATTAATTTAGACACTTTACTGAGATTGAGTTTCATTGTGTTTCTGGGAAGATATCTGTACTGAACATTTAGCTGGCCATTTTGTCTGTCCATGAGCAGGAAGGAGCCTTTCACTCTGATACACTTCCAAGGAATTCTAAAGGGTAGATGAGTCTATGTACTGTCAATAGCCATGGTAATAGAGACGAACTAGATGACTGATTATACAGTATTGGATCAAAACAAATCTCTCCTGTTTTAATTTATGTTTACAGTCAATATATTGTATAACTCCGTGTGCATGTGTACAATCTTCACTACAGTATGTTTACACATATTTTGTCATGCATACATTCATACAGTATATACACTATATATACAAAAGTATGTGGACACCCCTTCAAATTAGTGGATTCGTCTATTTCAGCCACACTCGTTGCTGACAGGTGTATAAAATGGAGCACACAGCCATGCAATCTCCACAGATAAACATTGGAAGTAGAATGGCCTTACTGAAGAACTCAGTGACTTTCAACGTGGCACATAGGATGCCACCTTTCTAACAAGTCAGTTTGGTAAATGTAAGTTCTGTTATTGTGAAGTGGAAATATCTAGATGCAACAACGGCTCACCCGAGAAGTGGAAGGCCACACAAGCTCACAGAACGGGACCGCCGAGTGCTAAAGCGCGTCTGTCCTCGGTTGCAACACTCACTACAGAGTTCCACACTGCCCCTGGAAGCAACATCACACAATAACTGTTAGTCGGGAGCTTCATGAGATGGGTTTCAATGGCCGAGCAGCCACACATAAGCCTAAGATCACCATGCGCAATGTCAAACGTCGGCTGGAGTGGTGAAAAGCTCACCACCATTGGAATCTGGCGCAGTGGAAACACATTCTCTGGAGTGATGAATCACGCTTCCCCATCTGGCAGTCCGACGGACGAATCTGGGTTTGGCGGATATCAGGAGGATGCTCCCTGCCCCAATGCATAGTGCCAACTGTAAAGTTTGATGGTGGAATAATGGTCTGGGGCTGTTTTTTATGTTTCAGGCTAGGCCCCTTAGTTCCAGTGAAAGGAAATCTTAACGCTACAGCATATAATGACATTCTAGACTATTCTGTGCTTCCAACTTTGTGGCAACAGTTCGGGGAAAGCCCTTTCCTGTTTCCGCATGACAATGCCCTTGTGCACAAAGCGAGGTCCATACAGAAATGGTTTATCGAGATTGGTGTGGAAGAACTTGACTGGCCTGCACAGAGCCCTTACCTCAACCCAATCGAACAACTTTGGGATGAATTGGAACTCTGACTGCGAGCCAGGCCTAATCGCTCAACATCAGTGCCAAACCTCACTAATGAACGTGGCTGAATGGAAGCAAGTCTCTGCAGCAATGTCCAACATCTAGTGGAAAGCCTTCCCAGAAGAGTGGAGGCTGTTATAGCAGCAAAGGTGGGACCAACTCCATATTAATGCCCATGATTTTGGAATGAGATGTTCGACGAGCAGGTGTCCACATATCTTTGGTCATGTTGTGTATGTACACTATCTGCACTCTGTTCATGCATTGACAATCAAATAGTGATTTGAAAGTGTTTCTGAAGAGGAGGACAGAGATGACAGTGGTTAAGTGCCTAGGCTAGCTATCACTGTACATGGACAAACAGTGCAGTGAGGAAACGAAAGAGGATAAAGCAGCCGATTAGGTGGAGGGATCACGCATAATGCACTCTCAGGGGACCATGCAGTGTAAGGCAAAGTTGGCAGCTCACGAAGCTGAGGCTGTGCCAGATTCACTGAGCAATTAAGACAGGTAGGAGAACCACTGTGGCATAGCCCTTTACACACGTACCTGTATACGGTTTAAAAATGGCAGATTTGGCCACTAATAAGCGCCTAAAATGGAACGTAGCGGATGTACAGTAACATGCTGTACATGACATCAGAGCTCTGGCTCTGCGCTTCACAGCGCTGCATGTGTTTAGACTGACGGCCATTCTGAACTTGAGCATTGCACACGACAAGAAGTTGCCCCCATCCCTCCCGGTAATTGGGCAACTTTTGCAAACATTTTGTTGTCTGAATGAAGGAAATGCTGTAAATTGAGATGACTATGTTTTATTATAAAACATACTGCTTTGATATCATAAAAGCCAGCCAAACACCTGTGAGTCCAAATATGCACTTCACATTTTTAAACCATAAAACGAATGTCCTACACAGTGTCAATGTTTAGGATCACTATGTTTGATGTATAGTCACAAGATGCCATAAAGTTATACACTGGGTCGTTCTGAACAGAATTAGCCTATTTGTTCATTTTGAAGAACATTTGCTGTGGCACATGCACCTGAATGCACTCATGACTCTTTTCTATGCACACCAAAATTACGATCTGTTTCTCTGAACTGCCTTGTGAAAGCATAACACTGTAAGATCGTATTTTATAACTTAACAAGTCATGTTGGCAGTAGAACAAGCTTTCCCGGAGAGTAAACATACTGGTAAAAGGATGACTGCAATAAAATTATATGGAAGACATCATTTGGCCTTTTACTGAGATGATTTTCAAAAGATGCCTTAATGTGCCATGCAGTATTTTTAGGCTTTACAAACACTTACATGCAGCCAAGGTTGCACTGACTACAATATGCTTCACAGTACTGTATAGAAAACACAGAATGTTTAGAGAAACTGTAAGAAAGCCTGGCTCACCAGAGTAACTCATTTCCAATGTGTTATCAGTGGTGGAAAAAGTACCCAATTGTCATATTTGAGTAAAAGTAAAGATACCTTAATAGAAAATATGACTTAAGTAAAAGTCACACAGTAAAATACTACTTGAGTAAACGTTTAAAAGTGTTTGGTTTTAAATATACTGAAGTATCAAATGTTAATGTAATTGCCAAAATATATATAAGTATCAAAAGTAAAAGTATAAATATTGAGCAAACCAGATGGCAATAATTATATTTATTGCCACTAGTCGGAAACAGTTCGCCAGAGTTTGTTTTGTGGCAGTCAATTCTCTCAAGATTCAATTTGAATCTGTGGCAAACCTGTGGCAACATTTATCGCCACTAATGGCAAACAGTTTACCCGAAGTTGTTTCTGGTGAACACACGAGTTCCAAGACCAGTAACCCTGTGATGACCAATAAGGGAAATTCGAAAATTCTGTTGGAAAATGGAAACCAAGCTATTTAGCTGGCTATTTACCAAAGTTGAGTGTCTAACTTATTAAACTTCCTAATAAACAGTAACATTTTATTAGCTAAATTATGCCTAGTTAGCAATGTCATGTTTTATGGGATAGAGTGTGAAACACATTTTGTTGATACCAGTGTCAATCTGTCAGCGCCTCTGACTGGCTAGCGCTTAGCTAGTTAACGTTAGCTATCATATTTTTGCACAATTAATATGATAGGTAGTTAGCTAACCAATGATTTGCCTCAACACTTATATTTGTTGGTGAATACGTTGCTGTCTTTTAATACCAATATGCATGTTAATATGCTAGTGCCATGGTTCAATAGCATATTACCTAGCACAAAAGCTAAGGTAGCAACAATATGAGTTGATTTGACATCAAAGCAAAACTTCACTTTTATAAATGGATACCCTTTCCCTACTCGTGGTGTTGGAAGAGGCTTGGAGGAGGGTGCATCAACACCCTGGAAATATGTTTGTGGTGCAATCACTCATAACACTTTTTAAATAAATTAGTGTATTAACTTCAAGATTGATGAGGTAAGAAAATGCATGTATTCTCATAAATGTAGCCCATACATTCATTATTTGTAAAACATTTGATCTTTCATTGCTTTAAACAAGAAGTAGCTAGCTCATTATGATCCTTATCTCTTTCTAGAAGCAATCAGTTACAAGGAAAAAATAGAGATTGAGGCCTTCAATCAAACTGAGGACAAAGAAATGTGTGTGCACTAGACAGGTCAATGCTGTTTCAGGGGGGTTGGGTTAAATGCGGAAGACACATTTCAGTTGATGGCATTCAGTTGTACAACTGACTAGGTATCCACCTTTTCCTTTCCCTTTCTTGCATGCATTGATTTGAGATGTAAGTTAAGCCCAAAAAATGCTGGGTTGTTTGAATGACCCAATTGCTGGGTTGCAGGCATTAGGTCAATAGTTGGGTTGGGTTGTTGGTGCTGGGCTATTAAGGATGGGTTATGGATATTTGACCCAGCCAGTGGTTTAATTCTCCCTCCACCAGCGCGTGAAGTGTCGAAACGTGGCAACTTAAAAGTCTTCTAGTACAATTTAGCATGTATGATGGCGTCGACAGACATGGCATCTCTGCTTCTAGCTCCTAACCAACTTTGCATTATTTATTTTTTTTGTGTAATTTCTTACATTATTAGCCCAGAATGTTTATTTTTTATTTTTTACATACTGCCGGAAATAACTTTTGGATATCAGAGCGGCGGTAACTCACCAGCATTACGAACAGAAATACGATCTTCCCGAATTGTATCCTTTGTTCGTACCCCCCAGGGCAATTGAAATTATCCCAGAGGCTGCTCCAAGACACCACCAGCGGAGAAGAGGTATTCTAAGTGGACTTCTAGTCCAACTCAGGAGGCATGCACACCATCCACACCTTCCGAGTATAATACTTGATAATGTTCAGTCCCTGGACAATAAAGTAGACGTGCTCAGGACAAGGATCTCCTTCCAGAGAGACATCAGGGACTGTAACATATTATGTTTCACGGAATCATGGCTCTCTCCGGATATACTATCCCCGTCCATACAGCCAGCTGGGTTCTCAGTACATTGCGCAGACAGAAATAAAGAACTCTCCGGGAAGAAGAACGCTGGTGGTGAATGTTTCATGATAAACTACTCATGGTGTGATTGTGATAACTGACACAAACTCAAGTACTTTTGTTCACCCGACCTAGAATACCTCACAAACAAATGCAGACCATATTACCTCCAAGATAATTCTCTTTGGTTATAGTCATAGCCGTGTATATTCCCCCTCAAGCCGATACCCCAACGAGCCACAAGGAACTACACTTGACTTTGTGCAAACTGGAAACCACATATCCTGAGGTCGCATTTTTTGTAGCTGGGGATTTTAACAAAGCAAATTTGAGGAAAACGCTACCAAAGTTCTATCAACACATTGCCTGTAGTACCTGTGCATCAGAAACTCTCGACCATTGTTACTCCTTATTCCGGGAAGGCTACAAGGCCGTCCGCCGCTCTCCCTTCGGCAAATCAGATCACAACTCCATCCTGCTCATCTCTTCCTTTAGGCAGAAAATCAAACAGGAAGTACACGTGCTAAGGTCTATTCGACACTGGTCTGACCAATTGGAATCCATGCTTCAAGATAGTTTTGATCACGCGGACTGGGATATGTTCCGGGTTGCCTCTGAGAATAACATTGATGTATACACGGGCACGGTGACTGAGTTCCTCAGGAAGTGTATAGGGGATGTTGTTCCCACTGTGACTATCAAAACCTACCCAAACCAAAAACCGTGGATAGATGGCAGCATTCGCGCAAAACTGAAAGTGCGAATAACTCAATTTAACTATGGCAAGGTGACTGGGAATATGGTTGAATACAAACAGTGTGGTTATTCCCTCCATAAGGCAATCAAACAGGCAAAACATCACTACAGAGACAAAGTAGAGTCGCAATTCAACGGCTCAGACACGAGATGTGTATGGCAGCGTCTACAGACAATCACCCATGACTGCGTGGCTAACTCAATCATCAAGTTTTGAGACGATATAACAGTAGCAGGGCTGATTACCAACAATGACGAGACAGCCTACAGGGAGGAAGTAAGGCCCTGGCAGAATGATGCCAGGAAAATAACCTCTCCCTCAATATCAACAAAATGAAGGAGCTGATCGGGGACTTCAGGAGACAGGGAGCATGCCTCTATCCACATCGACGAGACCACAGTGGAGAACGTGAAAAGCTTCATGTTCCTCAGAGTACACATCACTGACAATCTGAAATGGTCCACCCGCACAGACGGTGTGGTGATGAAGGCGCAACAGCGCCTCTTCAACCTTAGGAGGCTGAACTTTAGAATTGACCTTAAATTTGATGTAGCCAGGTTAGTATAGCTGGCTAGCTACAGTATATTTCTAACATTTCTTAATTTCGGTATTTAAATGCAGAGGTCAAGGCCAATGGACAGCTTTGTAAAGGATAGGCTAAGTGAGTGGAACTTGGCCTCTTTGATTCCAAAGTCTGAGGGTAAAACTTTCATTGACCCTGTGTAAAACAGCATCTACATTTTCCACATTGTCATCGATAACTAATAGTACAACCATAAAACCATGAAAGACTTAAATTCACCAGAGCATCTAAATCCTTCTTCACACTGCAGGCCTTAATGCTCAAATCTGTTTTGGACTACCCACTGTCCAAACTAGGCTTGTCACGATACCAACATTTTACAAATGATACGATACCAGGCCAAGTATCACGATACCGAGTATTAATGCGATACCACAGTGAAAACAATTCAGTGGCCTAGCATCCTGTTTGCCCCGGACGCTTGTTCATGTTTTCTAAACGCTCTCCAAAAACCTGTTACTGAAATTCACACTTCTACTCAATACAACACATTGAATTTAACTTCACACTGTTCAGTGTATAATAGAATACTGCATAGACTGGCTGATTTGCTCATATTTGCCAAGACCTACCTGTGATTTGGCTGGAGGAATGGGAGTAAGGAATATACATCAGTGGATGCTGCTGAAGGAAGGACAGCTAATAATAATGGCTGGAACAGTGCAAACGGAATGGCATCAAACACATAGAAACCATGTGTTTGATACCATTCCACAACAGCCATTAACACAAGCCCGTCCTTCCAAGTTAAGGTGCCGCCAACCTCCTGTGATATACAGTGCATTCAAAAAGTATTCAGAACCCTCTACTTTTTCCACAATTTGTTACGTTCCAACCTTATTCTAAAACTATTAAATAAATTATTAACACACAATACCCCATAATGACAAAGAAAAAAAACAGTTTTTTTATATTTGCAAATTTGATACATTAAAAAAACAGAAATAACTTATTTACAGAAGTATTCAGGCCCTTTGCTATGAGACTCAAAATTGACGTCAGGTGCATCCTGTTTCCATAGATCATCCATGAGATGTTTCTACAACTTGATTGGAGTCCACCTGTGGTAAACCCAATTGATTGGACATGATTTGGAAAGGCACATACCTGTCTATATAAGGTCCCACAGTTGACAGTGCATGTCAGAGCAAATACCAAGCCATGAGGTCGAAGGATTTGTCTGTCTGGGGAAAAGTACCAAAACATTTCTGCAGCTTTGAAGGTCCCCAAGAACACAGTGGCCTCCATCATTCTTAAATGGAAGAAGTTTGGAACAACCAAGACTCTTCCTAGAGCTGGCCGCCCGGCCAAACTGAGCAATCGGGGGAGAAGGGCCTTGGTCAGGGAGGTGACCAAGAACCCATTTGTCACTCTGACAGAGCTCCAGAGTTCCTCAGTAGAGATGGGAGAACCTTCCAGAAGGACAACCATCTCTGCAGCATTCCACCAATCAGGCCTTTATGGCAGAGTGGCCAGACGGAAGCCACTCCTCAGTAAAAAGCACATGACAGCCCACTTGGAGTTTGCCAAAAGGCACCTAAAGGACTCAGACCATGAGAAACAAGATTCTCTGGTCTGATGAAACCAAAATATAATTATTTGGCCTGAACGCCAAGCAGCACGTCTGGAGGAAACCTGGCATCACCCCTATGGTGAAGCATGGTGGTGGCATCATTATGCTGTGGGGATGTTTTTCAGGGGAAGGGACTGTGAGACTAGTAAGGATCGAGGGAAAGATGAACGGAGCAAAGTACAGAGAGGTCCTTGATGAAAACCTGCCCCAGAGCGCATAGGACCTCAGACTGGGGGCAAAGGTTCACCTTCCAACAGGACAACGACCCTAAGCACACAGCCAAGACAACGCAGGAGTGGCTTTGGGACAAGTCTCTGAATGTCCTTGAGAGGCCCAGCCAGAGCCCAGACATGAACCCAATCTAACATCTCTGGAGAGACCTGAAAATAGCTGTGCAGCGACGCTCCCCATCCAACCTGACAGACCTTGTGAGGATCTGCAGAGAAGAATGGGAGAAACTCCCCAAATACAGGTGTGCCAAGCTTGTAGCGTCATAGCCAAGAAGACTCGAGGCTGTAATCGCTGCCATTGTCACGCCTGCTCCCGCTCTTCCTCCCCAACATTACGCACTCAAGCCACCTTCAGTACGCACACCTGCCTTTCCCTGTCACGTGCATCAGTGCTCATTGGACTCACGTGGACTCAATTACTTGTGTAATTTCCTTCCCTATATCTGTTTCCTAGCTCTGTTCCCTGCTTGTTTGTCATATGTCCTTGTTTACCCGTGTGCTGACGCTGTTCCTGTCGTGTTCTATGTCTGTTCCTGAATAAATGTTTGACTCCCCGTACCTCCTTCTCCTGTCTGACGTCCGTCCTTACAGCCATAGTTGTTTCAACAATGTACTGAGTAAAGGGTCTGAATTTCTTATGTAAATGTAATATTATGATTTTTAATACATTTGCAAAAATAGTTTTTGCTTTGTCATTATGTTGTATTGAGTGTAGATTGATGAGGGGGGGAAATGATTTAATCAATTTTAGAATAAGGCTGTAAAGGGTCTGAATACTATCCGAAGGCACTGTACATGTATGATGATCTACATGTCATTATGTCCGTAAGGGGAAAACACTGCATGAAACCTTATTTACTCTTCAGTTAACACAGACACACACGCTCTCCCACAAATCTCCCACAAACTCACATTGCTCCCAGCTTTTAAAACCTTAGTCACCAAACTGAATTTAAGGGGCACCAGAAATAAATAGATTATTTGCATAGTTTAGTCTTACATTAGGCTAATATGAATCCTACCTTTTGAAGCACATCTCATGAGTAGCAGACCCTTTTCCTGTCTTCCTGTGCCAATCAAATTTTCCTAAACCAACTGTTGTATTACCAGATTGTTAGCTAGCTAGGTAACATGAATGAACGTTGCCTGTTATCAAACCAATAATTAGTTTAGTTTAGATTAGTTTAAAACGGCCCGTGACTTGGTTTGTGAAAAAAAAAATGCAAATCAGGTAATATGGGTCATTTATTTTTACCGTTTTGGCTAGAAACAAGCTGTTTTCTTTGCTGTAAAGCTGCAAACATGCCTGTCACGAAGCGGTGCTCCATTTCCGCTCTCTGACACTCACAGAAGCTGTATGACAGTGAACTTGCAAAGTCTGGACTGTGTGCTTGGTTATAACAGGCGGTGAAATTATGCAATGTATCAACATTGCTCATTTTGCACGCTGCTCCAATGTAACAAATGTAAAAATCTAACAGTGGTAGACTAATCAGGGTCTGGGTCTGCATCCCCGCTCATCACCATCACGGCTAAATTCTATTTCTTTTTAAACTTGGAAGATTAGACGCGCGTGAAGGGCTGACGGAGAGAAGCAGTTGCTGTTAGGGGATGCGGCTGGCTGATTACAGCTGCCAAATGTGATATGCGCATGAACGTGATGCGGATATTATTGGACCTGTGCATACAAGAGACTGTTGCTTCAATTCAACTGAATTTATAAACAAAACTGACTTAATAAACATTTCATAACAGGCACCAGCAGGTTCTTTAGATTGGCAAGACAGAAAAAGTATGCAGTATCATATGAAACAGAACGATCTATTCTAAAATGTTTCTATCATAAGAATCATGATGTTTTGGTACCATGATATTACCGTGGTACTGGCTTGAAATATCCGATTCCATGTGTTTTTTGGCTGTTCAGACTGCAGGAAAAAGATCAGATTCTAATCAGATATGCAAATAAATAGGACTTGTGTCACTTCGAACTGCCAATGTGAACAAAGTTTTACAATCATGCAGCCACTTCAAGACTAGATACATTACATGCACAGATAGTCTGGCCTTCATTTTACCATACTTCCTGTCACAGTGACCAACCTGACATACAACACACATCACAGGCTGGGAGCAGCTCATGGGCACTTGTGGGTAAAGTGCCTTGCTCAAGGGCACAACATCAGTGGGTAGTATACAGAGATATTGCAGCTGGTAACCCTTTGGCTGCTGGATCACTCCCTGCAGATTTCCCTGCAGGCAGCTAGGGGTTCGAACCGATAACCCGCAAGTAATCGGCCTGCATTTCTAACCTCGAAGCTACTGCCGCCCTATTCATTTTGCTCTTTCCTTGCTCCCTTTCCTTTGTTCAACCATTTGACCTGTCTTATTAACCCTTCCTTCCTCAAAGTATGTAATTTAGAAATGTTGGTGAAACTGTCCCTTAAAATCTCCCCCTAACGGTTAATCTTAGCGGTTAAGAGCAAATCCCCGAGCCAGGAAAGTGAAAGAAATCTGCCGTTCTGCCCTCAGTGCAACTGACTAGGTACTCCCTTTCTCTTTTGCAATGGAGGAGATAGACCAGGAAAGACTCTTGCTTTTCAACGACTCTACTATAGCCTGAAGTTAAAGAAAACAATGAAAGACTTACACACAGTGATTATTCTGTAAACGCCACCCTTTTCATACACGAGTGGAGGTCCTTGGGACACACACATGAATACATAGGACTGTGGTCACAGCAAGTGACACACCAAGCTTGAGCAGTAGCCTGGTCTCGCCAGGCACAGGTATTTGTTGCTTAATTTGAAAACTGATTGTTAAAAATGAATTATAATTAATTGAATACTTTGTGTTCACAACAGAGTCAAATGTGAGAGGGCAGCCCAGATGACCAAGTGGCTGAAGAACAACATCTGTGC
The DNA here is from genome assembly GCF_965601325.2 of Salmo salar. NCBI lineage: Eukaryota > Metazoa > Chordata > Actinopteri > Salmoniformes > Salmonidae > Salmo > Salmo salar. Next base: position 30,698,757 of record NC_138293.1, read on the forward strand.
AGCAAACCAAGTTGCAGAGTACATGAAATAGACCACGATCCAGAGGGCTCAGTGGACCAGACAGAATGGGGCCAAGACAGTCGAGATAGTCAGAGGGTATCCGTGTCTGCTGGATACCCCAGGCATGCTGGGTTAAATTGTTTACAAAAACATTAGACTTGAATTTGATTTTGTTTGCTGTGATTAACTAGCCTTGCTGACGCGATCCACGTGACTCAGCACAGGGAGAGCTGTGACCAGACAGGTCTGGAAAGGAGGTTGTTTGTTAATGCAATATTCACTCATAAATTGTGCGACAGGGTTCGATTGCAAAGCCAACCATTGTAATAGAAGGGAGCGATTCAGACCAATTGGCATTTTCAGTGGCTCTTTAAAACCATTGATAGGAGACCAAAGTGTAGCTGTGGATAGATACATTCTCCAGTAGGAGGTGCTGCCCAGTCAATTTTTCCTTTGGATTGTGGATATAATGTTGAAGATCTGATGTTGTTTTAAAGGTATAAATTCAACATATTGTATACAAAGTTTGTCTATGTTGAAATTTGTTTAATCCTCAAAACAACAGTTGATGACTTTTTTCAAATCAAATTTATTTTCCACTTAGATTCCGCGTCCTAATATGTTGACAAATTACATTGAATGTTAATTCATCCAGTTTGTGCCCAGTGAGGAGGCATAAGAGACAGAGAGCTTTGTATCTCAATTCATGCTCTGAAGCAGCTGAACTGTGCATGGTCAATGTTTCATTTCGAATGGATCCTCAAAACCTACTCATAGCTCTTTCATTATCTCCTCAGCATTAGTACTACCCACCTATAAGTACCCACCTTCCTTGGAGAGTAGACATCTCTTGCTGAGTCATGTCCCAACTGCTGCTGAGATAGACTGATAGATGGACAGAGCCAGATGTTCCCTAGAATCCCTAATGAAAGCACAGCAGTAGTAGGGTCCATATCTGAGGTGACCATATCTGGGGTAATAACATGATGTTTTTTGTTCTGAGGATTTTGAAGTGGTTAGAACACTTATTGGAAAAGTTCCTTCCTGAGCAGAAACTGATATTGTTATGTCCTTGGATACTCTTTATCCTTCTATAACTTCTACAGTATTTATTTGACAGAGAGCATCTTGGGTACTTTAATCGCAGCTTATTCTTATTCGAGGTTGTCCATAGGGACATTTGTTTCCTTTCACTTACTTTTCTGACCCTCATACACAGTAGTACAGGGACACAATACAAGGCTCAAATCATCAGTAGCTTTCATCAGAATCAGCACAACATAATACAATGTTGCCATGGACACAACTGTACAGCCGCGGCAAGATCTGAAGCCTATACAAGGCGGACGGACATGCTTGACAGAAGCTCAGCTCCAAGTCTGAAATTACAAGTTGCGGCGGACACTCTAACTGAAATGACTCCATTTCTGCCGTTAGTAAAGGCACTTGCTCTGCCTTAGCACTGACATGTCTGAGATGATTTCTTCTTCCTCTCAGCCTCTGCGAGAATAGCCACTGGCCAGGGAAAAGATGACATGTGAGGGCCCTTCAGTTAGTTCAGTAAGAGAGGGAGAGGAAAGAGAAATTGTGAGACTCAAGTTGGATATGCTGTAGAACAGGGCTGGTTTTCTTCCTCTCCTAATCAGTGACTGATTAAGATCTGGAACACCAGGTGAGTGCAATTAACTACCAGGTAGAAACAAACACCAGAAGTGGTTTCGGCCCTCCAGGACCAGAATTGAACAGCCCTGCTCTAGAAAATGGAAAATGGCTTACTATTATGTGCAATTATATTACCTGATATCCAGTTTACATGTTAGGGAAACACATAATGGCAAAACAGAACATTTCTCATAGAATGATCAAACCAGCCTGCCCCTCTATGCGTCTCTTTTGTCAGACACTCCAACCTCAAAACAATTGAAGAGTATTTTAGGTAGTGTCCTGGCTTCCCCAACCAATAATTACCTCTTGGTGAGTTACAGTTATCGATCTTTCCATGCAGTGCAACCACCTTCATTGGCACGTTAATTTTACATCCCTCCCAATTACATAGTACAGTAGGAGAATGAACACTCTTGCTGAGGCAGCTTTATCTCACTGGTCACAAACTGGTCACAAACTGGTTCAATCAAAGTTGTTTCAACGTGATTTGTCAACATATTGTGACGTGGAATCTATGTGAAAAATACATTGGATTTGAAAAAAGTAATCAAAGGAAAGCGTTGTTTTGAGGGTGAAATTTCAACCACAGGGTTATAACATCATTGTAACCAATTTTCAACATAGACAAACCTTGCTTAAAATATGTTGAATTTGTACCTTTGAAACAATGTCAGATCTTCACGTTATATCCACTATAAAAATAAAATAAATATTGGCTGCGCAGTACCTCCTACAGGAGTTGATCTACAGCTAGTCATTTGGATTCCCATCCAGGGTTTTAACCAAGCCCAGCCCTGCTTAGCTTTTGTGTTGGTCACTGATTGCTACCAATGTGCTATTACGAGAATGATAATCAAGAGACATGTTAATAAAAAATAGATTTAATGTTGCTATCGAAGTCATTTCAAAGGGTAGGTTTAACAGAGCTAAATAAATGGAACCATACTTTGTAAGTCATACAGTATATCATCAATGATACTATGTAGGCCTATTTGTATTTTGTATTTATTATGGATCCCCATATATTATGGATCCCCATACCAATCCCCTGCCAAAGTAGCAGCTACTCTTCCTGGGGTCCAGCAAAATTAAGGCAGTTTATAAAATTGTAAAAACATTACAATACACTCTACACACTAAGGGTTGGTAACAGGCTGGTTGGTCAGCTATTTGAGCCAGTAAAGGGGGCTTTACTACTCTTGGGTAGCGGAAAGACTTTAGCGTCCCTCCAGGCCTGAGGGCACACGCTCTCTAGTAGGCTTAAATTGAAGATGTGGCAAATAGGAGTGGCAATATCGTCTGCTATTATCCTCAGTAATTTTCCATCCAGATTGTCAGACCATGGTCACTTGTCATTGTTGATAGACAACAATACTTTTTTCACCTCTTCCACGCTGACTTTACGGAATTCAAAAGTACAATTCTTGTCTTTCATAATTTGGTCCAATATACTTGGATGTGTAGTGTCAGCGTTTGTTGCTGGCATGTCATCCTTAAGTGTGTTTATCTTGCCAATGAAAAAGTAATTAAAGTAGTTTGCAATATCAGTGGCTTTTGTGAGGAATGAGCCATCTGATTCAATGAATGAAGGAGCCGAGTTGGCTTTTTTCCCCAAAATTTCATCTAAGGTGCCCCAAAGCTTTTTACTATTATTCTTTATAAAATGTATCTTTGTTTCATAGTGAAGTTTATTTTTATTTAGTTTAGTCACATGATTTCTTAATTTGCAGTACGTTTGCCAATCAGTTGGGCTGACAGACTTAATTGCCGTACCTTTTGCCTCATCCCTCTCAACCATACAATTTTTCAATTCCTCATCAGTCCAAGGGGATTTAACAGTTTTTACAGTCATTTTCTTAACGGGTGCGTGCTTAACAGGTGCGTAACTTGAAAAAGTAGTGTCATAAATGCGTCAAGTGCAGCGTCTGGTTGCTTCTCATTAGAACACCACAGACCAGAAAATATTCTTTACATCATCAACATATGAATCACTACAAAACGTCTTGTATGACCTCTTATACACTATATTAGGCCCAGCCTTTAGAACTTTGGAATTCCTACAGTTAAAGTCGGAAGTTTACATACACTTAGGTTGGAGTCATTAAAACTCATTTTTCAACCACTCCACAAATTTCTTGTTAACAAAATATAGTTTTGGCAAGTCGTTTAGGACATCTACTATGTGCATGACATTTTTCCAACAATTGTTTACAGACAGATTATTTCACTTATAATTCACTGTATCACAATAATTCAAGCTTGTGATAGGCTAATTGACATCATTTGAGTCAATTTGAGGTGTACCTGTGGAAGTATTTCAAGGCCTACCTTCAAATTCTTTGCTTGACATCATGGGAAAATCAAAAGAAATCAGTCAGGACCTCAGAAAAAATTGGAGACCACAAGTCTGGCTCATCCTTGGGAGCGATTTCCAAACGCCTGAAGGTACCACGTTCATCTGTACAAACAATAGTACGCAAGTATAAACACCATGGGACCACGCAGCCGTCATACCGCTCAGGAAGGAGACGCATTCTGTCTCCTAGAGATGAACGTACTTTGGTACGAAAAGTGCAAATCAATCCGAGAACAACAGCAAAGGACCTTGTGAAGAGGCTGGAGGAAACAGGTACAAAAGTATCTATATCCACAGTAAAACGAGTCCTATAACAACACAACCTGAAAGGCTGCTCAGTAAGGAAGAAGCCACTGCTCCAAAACCGCCATAAAAAAGCCAGACTAGATTTTGCAACTGCACATGGGGACAAAGATTGTAAAATAAAAATAGAACTGTTTGGCCATAATGACCATAGTTATGTTTGGAGGAAAAAGGGAGAGGCTTGCAAGCCAAAGAACATCATCCTAACCGTGAAGCATGGGGTGGCAGCATATTGTTATGGGGGTGCTTTGCTGCAGGAGGGACTGGTGCACTTCAGAAAATAGATGGCATCATGAGGAAGAAAAATTATGTGGATATATTGAAGCAACATCTCAAGACATCAGTCAGGAAGTTAAAGTTTGGTCGCAAATGGGTCTTCCAAATGGACAATGACCCCAAGCATACTTCCAAAGGTGTGGCAAAATGGCTTAAGGACAACAAAGTCAAGGTATTGGAGCGGCCATCACGAAGCCCTGACCTCAATCCTATCAAAAATGTGTGGGCAGACCTGAAAAAGCATGTGCAAGCAAGGAGGCCTACAAACCTGACTCAGTTACACCCGCTCTGTCAGGAGGAATGGGCCAAAATTCACCCAACGTATTGTGGGAAGCTTGTGGAAGGCTACCTGAAACGTTTGACCCAAGTTAAACAATTTAAAGGCAATGCTACCAAATACTAATTGAGTGTATGTAAACTTCTGACCCACTGGGAATATGATGAAAGAAATAAAAGCTGAAATAAATAATTCTCTCTACTATTATTCTGACATTTCACGTTCTTAAAATAAAGTGGTGATCCGAACTGACCTAAGACAGGGACTTTTTACTAGGATTAAATGTCAGAAATTGTGAAAAACTGAGTGTAAATGTATTTGGCTAAGGTGTATGTAAACATCCGACTTCAGCTGTAGATATGGCTATTATATTGTGATCACTACATCCTATGGATTTGGATACTGCTTTAAAGCAAATATCTGCAGCATTAGTAAAGATGTGATCAATACATGTTGATGATTTAATTCCTGTGCTGTTTGTAACTACCCTGGTAGGTTAACTGACAACCTGATCCAGGTTGCAAGCACTGGTTACAGTTTGAAGTTTTTTCCTGAGTGGGCAGCTTGATGATAGGCAGTCAATATTTAAATCGCCCAGAAAATATACTTCTCTGTGGATATCACATACATTATCAAGCGTTTCACACATATTATCCAGATACTGACTGTTAACATGGTCTATAGCAGCTTCCCACAAGAATGGGCTTTAGGTGAGGCAGATTAAACTGTAGCCATATTACTTCAACAGTATTTAACATTAGATTGTCTCTAAGCTTTACAGGAATGTGGTTCTGAATATAGACCACAACATTGCCTCCTTTGGCATTTCTGTCTTTTCGGGAGATGTTAAAACCATGTATTCCTACCACTGTATTATCAAAGGTATTATCTAAGTGAGTTTCAAAGATAGTCAGAATATGAATGTCATCTGTTAGAAGCAAGTTGTTGACTTCATGAACCTTGTTTCTTAGGCTACATATGTTAATATGGGCTATTTTTTAGCACTTTTCTGTGTTGCTTGATTGTTTTTAATGCTTTACTGGGAAGCTCATCAGATGTAGACTTACTTATGTTATTTACATTGGAACTGATAGTGCAGCATGAGCTGCATAAACTGTTCTTCCTACTATTGCACACCGCCTCAGTGCTAACAGTGTAACTCTGGTTTATAGGCTCATGATTACTGCTTACAATAGCTATTCGGTGTAATTAGGGGTACATAAATTAAATGACTTGCATTGTGTTTGCCAATGCCCCTAAGATCATGTACATTTGATGCAGCATTATGACAACTCATTGTCACAATGGTAGGGATTAAGTGAGCTGGTCTTGGATCATTTACCAGTTATTGTTTCAAAGCAGCCTTGAAATGCGTGGACAGAGTCCAGGAGCTAAGATGATTTGGATGGACTCCATCATTCCTGTAGAGTATCTTCTGTTTGCAGAAGGTGTCAAAGTTGTCAATAAAAGTGACTCCAGCAGAGCTACAGTAGTCTTTTAGCCAGATGTGTAAGGCCAGCAGTCTGCTGAATCTTTCACACCCACGGCCCAACGATGGTACTGGACCTGAAATTATTGGCAATTTTTTTGAGTCTTTTAACGCTAAAATCAGTTCTTTAAAATCCATTTTCAAATGTTCCAAGTTAGCCCTCCTGATGTCGTTTGACCCCACATGGACTATGACAGTGTCAGCTCCCGGCATCCTATATAGCAGTCATCAAGAGCTATTGTTTCAATTCAACCCAGGGTTCAACTAAATATAAACAATACGTATAGGCCTTTGTTTTCAAGCTTTGGTTGATTTCAGATTTCATCTTCAAGTGAATCAAGAATATGTTGGATTCACATCTCCATCTCAACCCAAATTTAAAAAAAAGGGACTAAATCAAATAAAACTTTATTGAAAATGGATTTAAAATTTAATTAGATTAGATTTAGTCATATTCTTTAACTTCAAATTGGATATTGAATTGTGTTTGGTTGTCAACACAACCAAATATCAACATTTGAAGGAGATGTACAGTATTTTCTGCTTGCATAGTTCTATCTGTGCCACTGACTAATAATTTATATGTTGGATTCACGTCTCCATCTCAACCAAAAATCTAAGTTAAAGAATAGGACTAAATCAAATTGAACATTAAATTGACTTTAAATAAAAATTGATTTAGTCCTATTCTTTAATTTAACACAAATCATGATCACTTCTGTAGTACAATAAATAGCCAAATGTTAAAGCTATCTTACAAACTAATGTAACAATATTTAGTCAACCTTAAAATGAGTAACACATCCATGGCCACATAGTAACATGAGCTTACTGCTAGTATAATGTCTTCCTATGTAATCATAGAAAGCATTTATGTTCAACATACAGTGGCATGCAAAGGTCACAGGTCTGTGGAAATCTTCACAATTGCTATAATAGTCTATGCAGAATCTTGAACAGCATTGATCACTTGCACTATGTACTTTTAATGTAATCTCAACTGCAATCCAGATCATTGGTTGTGCTATTAAATCAAGCACAGTGATAACACATGACGTTGTTGTACAAATACAACATATCTGACATTGTTTTTCCATTGGATTTTGGTTGTGTTTTTAGATGATTGATAACACATTGGGAATTCAACAAACGTCTGGCTGTCTTTTTGAGTAGGTGAATAAAGGTGGAAATATAATTTGTGTTGATACATGTCAAGTCATGGCTTACATTACAAAATCAGCTTTTAGTGATATTTCTCTAAATAATTTTTTACCTTGACACAGAATTAATTAATTAAATATTCAATGGGACTGCTTTGAAGATTTTAGCTGTAAATACATGGACAATATTCACATTTGAAGCAGATTACTTTATGTGACATGTGCATTATATGAGAATAGCGCCGAAGGAGATGGCTGCCGTTTTACGATCCCGTAACCAATTGTGCATGTTTTTTCGCGTTATTTGTATCTTATTTTGTACATAATGTTTCTGCCACCATGTCTTATGATTGAAAAGAGCTTCTTGATATCAGGGCAGTGATTACTCATCCCGTACTGGAGGAATTCTTCTTCTTCAACGAGTTGGACGGGAAGGATTTACACCAGACACCCGACAAGGCCGTCATCCCCGTCATTTGCAGGAGGATAAGATGGAGGTATCGTGGACGACGGTCCGGGTGCTTTGTAAGGATCCGTCACCGAGAGGGTAATCTACCTTTACCATCGGTCCTATTAGCCAATTTACAATCAATCGATAATAAAATAGACAAACTACGAGAACATATATCCTACCAACGGGACATTAAAAACTGTAATATCTTATGTTTCACCGAGTCCTGGCTGAAGGACGACATGATTAACATACACCTGGAGGGTTTTAAGATTTTTCGGCAGGATAGATCAGCGGCTTCTGGTAAGACAAGGGGCGGCAGCCTATGCATATTTGTAAACAACAGCTGGTGCATGAAATCTATGGAAGTCTCAAGGTTTTGCACACTTGAGGTAGAATATCACATGATAAGCTGTAGACCACACTATCTGCCTAGATATTTTTCATCTAAATTCTTCGTAGCTGTCTATATACCCCCGCAGACCGCACTCAATGATCTGTACACGGCCGTAAGCAAACAGGAAAACGCTCATCCAGAGGCAGCGCTCCTAGTGGCCAGGGACTTTATTGCAGGGAAACTCAAATCAGTTTTACCTCATTTCCATCAGCATGTTAAACGTGCAACCGGGGGGGAAAAAAACTCTAGACTACCCTTACTCCATACATACTGCCGCGTACAAAGCTCTCCCTCACCCTCCATTTGTCAAATCTGACCATAATTCCATCCTCCTGAATACAAGCAAAAACTAAAGCAGGAAGCACCAGTGACTCGGTCAATAAGAAAGTGGTCAATTGAAGCAGATGCTAAGCTACAGGACTGTTTTGCTAGCACAGACTAGAATATGTTCCGGGATTCTTCCGATGGCATTGAGTACACCACATCAGTTACTGGCTTTATCAATAAGTGCATCGATGACGTCGTCCCCACAGTGACCGTATGTACATACGCCAACCAGAAGCCATGGATTACAGGCAACATCCGCACTGAGCTAAAGGGTAAAGCTGCCGCTTTCAAGGATCGGGACTCTAACCCGGAACCCTATAAGAAATCCCGCTATGCCTTCTGACGAACCATTAACTTGTTATGGATAGGGGGCAGTATTTTCACGGCTGGATAAAAAACGGACCCGATTTAATCTGATTATTACTCCTGCCCAGAAACTAGATTATGCATATAATTATTAGCTTTGGATAGAAAACACTCCAAAGTTTCTAAAACTGTTTGAATAGTGTCTGTGAGTATAACAGAACTCATTTGGCAGGCCAAAACTTAAGAAGATTCCTTACAGGAAGTGCCCTCTCAGACCATTTCTTGGCCTTATAGACACTCTTTATTGAAAACTGAGGATCTCTGCTGTAACGTGACACTTCCTACGGCTCCCATAGGCTCTCAGAAGGCGGCAGAACGGTGAATGATGACTTTGCAGGCCATTGCTGAAAAACAGTAGCGCATTTGGATAGTGGTCGATCTGAGAACAATGAGACTGGGGGCGCGTGCACGAGAAGACTCCATGTTTTTATTTTCAGTCTTTGAACGAAAACAATGACTCCCGGTCGGAATATTATCGCTTTTTATTGATTTTAAACAGCGTTTGACATGCTTCGAAGTACGGTAATGGAATATTTGTAATTTTTTTGTCACGAAACGCGCCGGGCGCGTCACCCTTCGTCACCCTTCGGATAGTGTCTTGAACGCACAATAAAACGCCGCTATTTGGATATAACTATGGATTATTTGGAACCAAACCAACATTTGTTATTGAAGTAGAAGTCCTGGGAGTGCATTCTGACGAAGAACAGCAAAGGTAATCCAATTTTTCTTATAGTAAATCTGAGTTTTGTGAGGGCCAAACTTGGTGGGTGTCAAAATAGCTAGCCCGTGATGGCGAGCTATCTACTCAGAATATTGCAAGATGTGCTTTCACCGAAAAGCTATTTTAAAATCGGACATAGCGATTGCATAAAGGAGTTCTGTATCTATAATTCTTAAAATAATTGTTATGTTTTTTGTGAACGTTTATCGTGAGTAATTTAGTAAATTCACCGGAAGTTTCGGTGGGTATGCTTGTTCTGAACGTCACATGCTAATGTAAAAAGCTGTTTTTTTTACATAAATATGAACTTGATTGAACAAAACATGCATGTATTGTATAACATAATGTCCTAGGAGTGTCATCCGATGAAGATCATCAAAGGTTAGTGCTGCATTTAGCTGTGGTTTTGTTTTTTGTGACATTATATGCTAGCTTGAAAAGTGTGTGTCTGATTATTTCTGGCTGGGTACTCTGCTGACATAATCTAATGTTTTGCTTTCGCTGTAAAGCCTTTTTGAAATCGGACAGTGTGGTTAGATAAAGGAGAGTCTTGTCTTTAAAATGGTGTAAAATAGTCATATGTTTGAAAAATTGAAGTTTTCGGATTTTCGAGGACTTTGTATTTCGCGCCACGCCCATCATTGGATATTGGAGCAGGTGTTCTGCTAGCGGAACGTCTAGATGTAAGAGGTTAAACAGGCAAAACATCAATGCAGGACTAAGATTGAATCGTACTACACCGGCTCCGACGCTCGTCGGATGTGGCAGGGCTTGCAAACTATTACAGACTACAAAGGGAAGCACAGCCATGAGCTGCCCAGTGACACGAACCTACCAGACAAGCTAAATTACTTCTATGCTCATTTCGAGGCAGGGAACACTGAAACATGCATGAGAGCATCAGCTGTTCTGGACAACTATGTGATCACGCTCTCCATAGCCGATGTGAGTAAGACCATTAAACATGTCAACATTCACAAGGTCGCAGGGCAAGACGGATTACCAGGACGTGTACTCCGAGCATGCGCTGACCAACTGACAAGTGTCTTCACTGACATTGTCAACCTGTCTCTGATTGAGTCTATAATACCAGCATGTTTCAAGCAGAGCACCATAGTCCCTGTGCCCAAGAACACTAATATAACCTGCCTAAATGACTACTGACTTGTAGCACCCACATCTGTAGCCATGAAGTGCTTTGAAAGGCTGGTCATGGCTCAGATCAACACCATTATCCCAGAAAACCTAGACCCACTCCAATCTGCATACCGCCCCAACAGATCCACAGATGATGCAATCTCTATTGCACTCGACAATGCCCTTTCCCACCTGGACAAAAGGAACACTTATGTGGGAATGCTATTCCTTGACTACAGCTCAGCGTTCAACACCATAGAGCCCTCAAAGCTCATCACTTAGGTAAGGACCCTGGGACTAAACACCTCCCTCTGCAACTGGATCCTGGACTTCTTGATTGGCCACCCCCAGGTGGTAAGGGTAGGGAACAACACATCCGCCACACTGATCCTCAACACGGGGGCCCCTCAGGGGTGCGTGCTCAGTCCCCTCCTGTACTCCCTGTTCACTCATGACTGCATGGCCAGGCACGACTCCAACACCATCATCAAGTTAGCCAATGACACAACAGTGGTACGCCTGATCACCGACAACGATGAGACTATTTACTTATTTTACCTTTATTTAACTAGGCAAGTCAGTTAAGAACACATTCTTATTTTCAATAACAACGTAGGAACAGTGGGTTACCTGCATTGTTCAGGGGCAGAACGACAGATTTTTACCTTGGGGATTCAATCTTGCAACCTTTCGGTTACTAGTCCAATGCTCCAACCACTAGACTACCTGCCGCTACCTGCCGCCACTATAGGCAGGAGGTCAGAGACGGAGGTCAGAAACCAGGTTGTGTGGTGCCAGGACAACAACCCCTTCCTCAATGTGATCAAGACAAAGGAGATGATTGTAGACTGCAGGAAAAGGAGGACCGAGCATGCCCCCATTCTCATCGACGGGGCTGTAGTGAAACAGGTTGAGAGCTTGGTGTCCACATGACCAACAAACTGTCATGGTCCAAACACACTGAGACAGTTGTGAAGAGGGCACGACAAAGCCTATTCCCCCTCAGGAGACTGAAAAGATTTGACATGGGTCCTCAGATCCTGAAAAGTTTCTACAGCTGCAGCATCGAGAGCATCCTGACTGGTTGCATCACTGCCTGGTATGTCAACTGCTCGGCCTCCGACCGCAAGGTACTACAGGCGGTAGTGGGTACGGCCCAGTACATCACTGGGGCCAAGCTTCCTGCCATCCAGGACCAGGTGGTGTCAGAGGAAAGCCCTAAAAATTGTCAAAGACTCCGGCCACCCTAGTCATAGACTGTCCTCTCTGCTGCCGCAAGGCAAGAGGTTCCGGAGTGCCAAGTTGAGGTCCAAAAGGCTTCTTAATAGCTTGTACCCCCAAGACATAAGACTCATGAACAGCTAATCAAAGGGCTACCTAGAACCCTCTTTGCTACTCTCTGTTTATAATCTATGCATAGTAACTTTACCTCTACCTACATGTAGATATTAACTCAATTACCTCAACTAATCGGTACTCCCGCACATTGACTCTGTAATGGTACCCCCTGTATATAGCCTCGCTTGTTATTTTACTGCTGCTGTTTAATTATTTGTATCTTTTATTTTCTATTTTCTATTTTTGACTTGTCTATTTTTTCTTTACTACTTAAAACATTGTTGGTTAAGGGCTTGTAAGTATATGACAAATAACATTTGATTGACAATAGAGGCCAATGAGTTCTGACCTCATCATTTCACTCTAAACTGAGTGATCACAGGTAACATAAAGACCTTGACAATATGAGTGTCTTTCATTTCATTGGACTGAATGGTTATTCAATGATTGGTCAAATTGATCACATTCACTGAAATGTTTTTCTTTTTGACTAGCCTTGTGTGAAGGACAGGAGTATAATACATTTTAAAGAATGACTAGCCTGTGTGGAGGACAGGAGTATCACAAGAGGCTGGTGAGGGGAGGACGGCTCATAATAATGGCTGGAATGGAGTGAATGGAATGGTATTAAACACATGGAAACCATGTGCTTGATGTGTTAAATACTATTCCATTAATTCCAGTCCAAGCATGACTATGAGCTCGTTCTCCCCAATTAAGGTGCCACCAGCCACCTGTGAGGAGTATAACACATTTTAAAGAGTGAAACGTGATTTCAATACTATGACTGTTGACTTTTGTTGACCTTTGTTTCTGCTTGCAGGCAGGCAACAGCCACTTTCCCATCATTGTTGAGTTAATTGAGGTAGTTCCTGAGCTGCTTGGGATTTAATTGAGTGCCACATTTGTGTTGATGCATGTCAAGTCATGTCTTGCAGTATAGATTCAGCTTTTATATCTTGTTTTCCTTGATGCTGAATTAATTAATTTCATATTCAAAGGGACTGCTTCGAAGATTTTAGGTGTAGATACATAGACAATATTCACATTTGAAGCAGAATACTGTATGTGACAATAGGGGCCTGAGTTCTGACTACTACCTTTTCACTCTATTAAAATGAGTGATCACAGGTAATATCATTGTAAGGACCTTGACAATATGAGTCTTTCATTTCATTGGACTGAATGATTATTCCTTGAATGGTCAAATTGATCATAGTCACTGTAATGTCTTTCTTTTTGACTAGCCTTGTGTGGAGGACAGGAGGAGTATTATACATTTTAAAGAACGAATAGTGATTGAAGCCAAATTAATTTAGCCAGTTTGCTGAGATTGAGTTCCATTGTGTTTCTGGGTAGATATCTGTACTGAACATTTAGATTGGCCATTTTGTCTGTCCATGAGCAGGAAGGAGCCTTTCACTCTGATACACTATCAAGGAATTATGTAGGGTAGATGAGTCAATGTACTTTCAATAACCATGGTAATAAATGACTGATCATGGAGATTATGCAGTATTGGATTAACACAAATCTCTCCTGTTTCTAATAATAATCTATGTTTACTGTAAAAATCGAAGTGTTTTTGCTGATTTGTTTTCCACGTTTTTAGTATATGTTTTTTTCAAGATGAGTGATCAGAAGAGAATAATTCAGCCCATCTAGTATCTCACTACACCCCCATATGCCATGTCTTGAAATATGCAGACAGACAAATTAAAAGTAAGTTTACATTCTAATACTTCTGACAGACAACTTTCTAGCTCTGGCCACAACTTCCGGACTTTATAGTATTCCCAAAAAGCATGGATTATTGAGTCATTATTAGTTTTACACTTAAGACATGACTCTGTCATTGTGCTGTAGAATTTGTGAATTTTGTCTCTTGTATAAATAATTCTATACATTAGTTTATACTGGATTAAGTGTACATTTTTTTAAAACAAAAACTCTTTTAGTTACGCTCCAACTTTCCCACCATCTTGTGGCAACATCAGTTATTTTTAAGTCTTGGTTCCAATAGTTTCGATTTTTTTCTAAGAGATTGTCAATTGGATATGCTCTCTGCAAGGTTTTGTATATCTTCCCTATCATATAAACAACCTTTGACTCAAATAAGGTTGCTCTGATGTCCAAAAGATTTTAAATTGACATTTTGTGATATGTAACTTTTAAGTTGCATGTACAGTACCTGTCAAAAGTTTGGACACACCTACTCATTCAAGGGTTTTTCTTTATTTTGACTATTTTCTACATTGTAGAATAATAGTGAAGACATCAAAACAATGAAATAACACATTTAACTAGGCAAGTCAGTTAAGATTAAGAACAAATCCTTATTTTACAATGACGGCCTACCTTAACCCCAGACAATTGTGCACCGCCCTATGGTACTGACGATCACGGCCAGATGTGATAAAGCCCGGGATCGAACCTGAGTCTGCTGTGACACTTCTAGCACTGACATGCAGTGCCTTAGACCGCTGTACAACTCAGGAGCCCAATATTATATATTTTAGATTCTTCAAAGTATCCACCCTTTGCCTTGATGACAGCTTTGCACACTCTTGGCATTCTTTCAACCAGCTTCACGTTGAATGCTTTTCCAACAGTCTTGAATGAGTTCTTGTTGGCTGCTTTTCCTTCACTCTGTGGTCCAACTCATTCCAAACCATCTCAATTGGGTTGAGGTCGGGTGATTGCGAAGGCCAGGTTATCTGATGCATCACTCCATCACCCTCCTTCTTGGCCAAATAGCACTTACAAAGCCTGGAGGTGTGTTGGGTCATTGTCCTGTTGAAAAACAAATAATATCTCACTAAGCGCAAACCAGATGGGATGACGTATCGCTGCAAAATGCTGTTGTAGCCATGCTGGTTACGTGTGCCTTGAATTATAAATAAATTATCGATATGTCACCAGCAAAGCACCCTCACACAATCACACCTCCTCCTCCTCCATGCTTCACGGTGGGAACCACACATGCGGAGATCATTCGTTCACCTATTCTGTGTCTCACAAAGACATGGCGGGTGGATCCAGAAATCTCAAATTTGGATGTCCATTGCTCATGTTTCTTGGCCCAAGCAAGTCTCTTCTTCTTATTGGTGTTTTTTTAGTAGTGGTTTCTTTGCAGCAATTCAACAATAATGGCCTGATTCATGCAGTCCCCTCTGAACAGTTGTTGAGATGTGTCTGTTACTTGAACTCTGTGAAGCATTTATTTGGGCTGCAATCTGAGGTGCAGTTAACTCTAATGAACATATCCTCTGCAGCAGAGGAAACTCTGGGTCTTCCTTTTCTGTGGTGGTCCTCATGAAAGACAGTTTCATCATAGCGCTTTATGGGTTTTGCAACTACACTTGAAGAAACTTTCAAAGTTCTTAAAATGTTCCCAACTGACTGACCTTCATGTCTTAAAGTAATAATGGACTGTCGTTTCTCTTTGCTTATTTGAGCTGTTCTTGCCATAATATGGACTTGGTCTTTTACCAAACAGGCTATCTTCTGTATACCACCCCTACCTTGTCACAACACAACTGAACGGCTCAAACGCATTAAGAAGTAAAGAAATTCCACAAATTAACTTTTAACAAGGCACACCTGTTAATTGAAATGCATATCAGGTGACTATCTCATGAAGCTGGTTGAGAGAATGCCAAGATTGTGTAAAGCTGTCATTAATGCAAACGGTCGCAACTTTGAAGAATCTCAAATATACAATATAGTTTGATTTGATTAACACTTTTTCGGTTACTAACTGTTATTTCATAGTTTCGACATCTTCACTATTATTCTATAATATAGTAAAAATAAAGAAAAACCCTGGAATGTGTAAGTGTGTCCAAACTTACCTGTTACTGTATTTGAAAACTATCTACATTGGTCAGTCCAAAATTAAATTATACTGTCATGAAAATACATTTATTTCCTTTTACCAAGTCATTTACACTTTCTATGCCAATTTATTGGTAAATTCTGAAAAGCTATCCAAGCATTGTTCCATAAGGTTGCGTTTTTAGGGAGTGATATTGGTTCTTGTAGAATACATTTCACTTTCTTCCATATTGTTATAGTGTTCTTAACTGTGAAGTTTTTAATGTTCTTAGCTTTATCCTTTAAAAATAGACACGTAAAAAGATTCTGGGAATGGGAATATGCATCTTCAATAGAAAACCACCCACAAACTTAGGAAGATGTTAAACTTTCCTTTTTTTCTACACATTTTATTTGCGCATATAAAGTCTGTGTAAGGGTCTACAGACAATCACAGATTGCAAAGGGAAAACCAGCCACGTCGCGGACACTGATGTCTTGCTTCCTGACAAGCTAAACATCTTCGTCACCCTCTTTGAGGATAACACTGTGCCACCGACACAGCCTGCTCCCAAGTACTGTGGGCTCTCGTTCTCCATGGCCGACATGAGTAAGACATTAAAGCGTGTTAACCTTCACAAGGCTGCTGGCCCCGACGGAATCCCTAGCCGTGTCCTGTGAGCATGCGCAGACCAGCTGGCTGGAGTGTTTACGGACATATTCTATCTCTCTCTATCCCAGTCTGCTGTCCCCAATTGCTTTAAGATGTCCACCATTGTTCCTGCATCCAAGAAAGCAAAGGTAACTTAACTAAATGAGAGGATAGTTAAGGGTCATATCACCTCCACCTTACCTGACTCCCTAGACCAACTTCAATTTGCATACCGCCCCAATAGATCCACAGACGATGCAATCGCCATCGCACTGCACAATGCGCTATCCCATCTGGACAAGAGGAATACCTACGTAAGAATGCTGTTCATTGACTATAGCTCAGCCTTCAACACCATAGTACCCTCCAAGCTCATCATTAAGCTCGGGGCCCTAGGTCTGAACCCCGCCCTGTGCAACTGGGTTCTGGACTTCCTGATGGGCCGCCCCCAGGTGGTGAAGGTAGGTAACAGCACCTCCATTACTCTGATCCTGAACACAGGGGACCCACAAGGGGGTGTGCTAAGCCCCCTCCTGTACTCCCTACTCCTGTCACCCATGACTGCGTGGCCACGCACGCCTCCAACTCAATCATCAAGTTTGCAGACGACACAACAGTAGTAGGCCTGATTACCAACAATGACGAGACAGCCTACAGGGAGGAGGTGAGGGCCCTGGCAGAGTGGTGCCAGGAAAATAACCTCTTGCTCAAAGTCAACAAAACAAAGGAGCTGATCGTGGACTTCAGGAGACAGCAGACGGAGCATGCCCATATCCAAATCAATGGGACTGCAGTGGAGAAGGTGAAAAGCTTCAAGTTCCTCAGCGTACACATCACTGACAATCTGAAATGGTCCACCAACACAGAGAGTGTGGTGAAAAACTTTTTCAGAAGCACAATTGAGAGCTTCCTGTTGGGCTGCATCACCGCCTGGTACGGCAACTGCACCACCCGCAACCGCAGGACTCTCCAGATGGTGGTGCAGTCAGCTCAACGCATCACCGGGGGCACACTGCCTGCCCTCCAGGACACCTACAGCACCTGATGTCACAGGAAGGCCAAAAGATCATAAAGGACATCAACCAACCGCCCCATGGCCTGTTAACCCAGCTATCATCCAGAAGGCGAGTTCAGTACAGGTGCATCAAAGCTGGGACAGAGAGACTGAAAAACAGAAAGCCCCGGTCACTCAACCCTGCACTTAAGAGGCTGCTGCCCTATGTACATAGACATGGAATCACTGGTCACTTTAATAATGGAACACTAGTCACTTTAAGTATGTTTCCATACTGCTTTACTCATTTCATATGTATTGTGGCAGACCAGGGGGTTTGGTCAGTATATATTATATTATATTTTACAGTAGTTTAGTCAATGTGTCACGACTTCCGCCGAAGTTGGTGCCTCTCCTTGTTCGGGCGGCGTTCGGCGGTCGACGTCACCGGCTTTCTAGCCGCCACCAATCTACGTTTCTTTGTCCATTTGTTTTGTCTTGATTGTACACACCTGGTTTCAATTACGTTATAATTTATTCCCTATTTAACCCTCTGGTTCCCACATAGTTTTGTGCATGTTTGTTCTTTGTTAAGTGGTCGCTCTTTTGTGTCGAGCTGGAATATTTTCCCTGTATGGAATTAGTTTGTGATTTATTCGAGTAAAGTACGTTTTTACTCAGTTCTGTGTCCTGCGCCTGACTCCGTCCTACCCGCTGCACACTTGACACAATGCCACTCCGACATTGCTCATCCTAATATCTATATATTTCTTAATTCTATTATTTTACTATTAGATTTGTATGTATTGATGTGAATTGTTAGATACTAATAATACGGAAAATGTAAAGAACTTTGAAAGTTTCTTCAAGTGCAGTTGCAAAAACCATCAAGCGTTATGATGAAACTGGCTCTCATGAGGATCGCCAAAGGAATGGAAGACCCAGAGTTACCTCTGATGCAGAGGATAAGTTCCTTAGAGTTACCAGCCTCAGAAATTGCAGCCCAAATAAATGCTTCACAGAGTTCAAGTAACAGACACATCTCAACATCAACTGTTCAGAGGAGACTGTGTGAATCAGGCCTTCATTGTCAAATTACTGCAAAGAAACCACTACTAAAGGAAACCAATAAGAAGAAGAGACTTGCTTGGCCCAAGAAACACAAGCAATGCACATTAGACCGGTGGAAATTTGTCCTGTGCTCTGGAGTCGAAATTGGAGATTTTTGTATGCACCCGCCGTGTCTTTGTGGGTGAACGGATGATCTCCACATGTGTATTTCCCACCGTGAAGCATGGAGGAGGAGGGTGCTTTGTTGGTGACACTGTCTGTGATTTATTTATAATTCATGACACACTTAACTAGCATGGCTACCACAGCATTCTGCAGCAATACGCCAGGGATGGGACAATCTATGGCCAGGAACATCAAAAAACAGATATCATAATGGATTACAATGCCCCAAAAGGAGGGGTGCACAATTCAGACAAGCTGGTGACTGGCTACAGCTGCAAAAGAACAACCCTACGCCGGCCACTTGTGGTATTCTTCAACATCTTGTACATCTTGGCGTATAACGCGTTTGTCCTCTGGATGGCATTGAACCCAGATTGGAACAGAGGGAAGCTCCAGAGAAGACAGCTCTTTCTCGAGGAGCTGAGCAAGGCATTGGTAAGACCTCAAATCCAGAGGAGGCAACATATCCCAAAGACTACAGCTTCTGCAGCCATTGTGAGGAGGATTCAGGAGGAAGATGCTGGTGCCCCATCCGCCTGACCCACAGAACCAACAACTCCAATACCGGAAGTAAGTTTGAGTGATGTTGCACGTGTGTGTGTCTGACTCTACTACCTTGGCCTGCTGTAACTATATATGTGAGGGAGATGTTAGTAAAATTCCTGAACTAAGTGTTTTTATCATTCTAGATTGCAGCCAGTATTAACAAGAAGAAGCACTGCGATGTGTGTGGACACAAGAAGGACAGGAAGACACAGTACACATGCATCAAGTGCAAGAAATACATTTGCAACATACACACAGTAAAACTCTGTACCTCGTGGTGTGTAGACCGGCCTTAATTTGTGTTCAATGGGCCTCATTTATCATTTCCATAAAATACCATATGTAAAATTGTCCTGTAAATTATTTGTAGAGACAAAAATGTTTGGAGGATCCCTAAATGTGCCTTTTTTATTACTTCGGCTGCCAATCTTACCGAATGTATGATTTAGGTCACCTGCTAAAATAACAGCTCCTGTCTGGATTTTATCTAATATAGCTTGAATTCTATCTAAAAACAACAGGTTTGCCCCTGGTGGGATATACTGTACAATGAAATCAATGTGTGTTTTTCACCATGTAAGGTAGAATTGAACATTAGAAAATGGCCTTCTTGCTCCATATGCTGGGATATAAAGAAAAATGGTGTATTCTTATTTATCAGGGTGCCTACACCTCTGGTGTTACTACAGTAGGTGGCAGCATAGGACTCTCCAACCCAGCTCCTCTTTACAAGTTCAATTTCTCCTTTTTAAAATATAACTCTTGCAACAAACAAAAAACCCACATCTGCTGACAATCTCTTTAGGTGTTTAAGAAAGATATACTTTTATTTCATGGAGCCCGTGTACATTCCATGTGATAAGTTGGATTTTGTTGGTTGTTACCTGTATAGAATCAAATGTAACGTTCTGTTCCGTCTATCACTGAAGAACCAAGTAAAACATTTTAGCAGACATGACATATGAGGGTGGTGGGAATTCCATAGAATGGTAGGATCATAGTATAAATACATACAGTACCAGTCAAAAGTTTGGACAAACCTACTCATTCAAGGGTTTTTCTTTATTTGTAATATTTTCTACATTGTAGAATAATAGCGAAACATCAAAACTGTGAAATAACACAATCATGTAGTAACCAAAAATGTGTCAAACAATCAAAATATATTTTAGATTCTTTAATGTAGCGACCCTTTTCCTTGACGACAGCTTTGCACACTCTTGGAATTCTCTCAACCAGCTTCATGAGGTAGTCACCTGGAATGCTTTTCCAACAGTCTTGAAGGAGTTCCCAAATATGCTGAGTACATGTTGGCTGCTTGTCCTTCACTGTGCAGTCCAACTCATCCCAAACTATCTCAATAGGATTGAGGTCAGGTGATTGTGGAGGCCATCTGATGCAGCACTCCATCACTCTCCCTCTTGTTCAAATAGCCCTTACACAGCCTGGAGGTGTGTCTTGGGTCATTGTCTTGTTGAAAAACCAATGATAGTCCAAATAAGCGCAAACCAGATGGGATGGCGTGGCGCTGCAGAATGCTATGGTAGCCATGCCGGTTAAGTGTGCCTTGAATTCTAAATAAATCCTTGACCCTGTCACCAGCATAGCACTCCCACACCATCACACCTCCTCCTCCATGCTTCATTGTGGGAACCACACAACGGGAGATCATCTGTTCATCTACTCTGCGTCTCACAAAGACACGGCGGTTGGAACAAGAAATCTGAAATTTGGACTCATCAGACCAAAGGACAGATTTCCACCCGTCTAATGTCCGTTGCTTGTGTTTCTTTGCCCAAGAAAGTCTCTTCTTCTTATTGGTTTCCTTTAGTAGTGGTTTCTTTGCAGCAGTTCAACCACGAAGGCCTGATTCATGCAGTCTCCTCTGAACAGTTGATGTTGAGATGTGTCTGTTACTTTAACTCTGTGAAGCATTTATTTGGGTTGCAATCTAAGGTTCAGTTAATTGCCGATTTCTGGTGCGTGTAACTCTAATGAGCTTATCCTCTGCAGCAGAGGTAACTCTGGGTCTTCCTTTCCTGTGGCGGTCCTCATGAGAGTCAGTTTCATCATAGAGCTTGATGGTTTTTGCGACTGCACTTGAAGAAACCTTCAACGTTCTTTAAATTTTCCGCATTCACTGACCTTCATGTCTTAACCTGATGATGGACTGTCATTTCTCTTTGCTTATTTGAGCTGTTCTTGCCATAATATGGACTTGGTCTTTTACAAAATAGGGCTATCTTCTACCACTTCTACCTTGTCACAACACAACTGATTGGCTCAAACGCATTAAGAAGGAAAGAAATTCCACAAATGAACTTTAACAGGCATACCTGTTAATTGAAATGCATTCCAGTTGACTACCTCATGAAACTGAGAGAGTGGGCAAAGCTGTCATCAAAGCAAAGGGTGGCTACTTTGAAGAATCAAATATAAAATATATTTGACTTGTTTAATACATTTTAGGTTACTGCATGATTCCATATGTGTTATTTCATAGTTTTTATGTCTTCATTATTATTCTAAAATGTAGAAAATATAAAAAATAAAGAAAAACCCTTGAATGAGTAGGTGTGTCCAAACTTTTGACTGGTATTGTAGTTATTGTATACATTGACTATATAGAGTGTGTGGGCATGTGGGCTGAGCAGACATTAACCTATTAGTGACCCCTTAACACGCGAATCCCGTTAGCGGGATTGATTTGACAACAGCCAGTGAAATAGCACAGCGCCAAATTCAAAAAACAAAAATCTCATAATTCAAATTTCTCACACATACAAGTATTTTACATAATTTTAACCACAGTGTCTGATTTCAAAAAGGCTTTATGGCGAAAGCAAAACATTAGATTATGTTAGCACATCACCTAAACAAGAAAGGCCAAACAGCCATTTTGCAAGTAAGGAGAGGCGTCACAAAAACCACAAATACAGCTAAAATGAATTACTAACCTTTGACGATCTTCATCAGATGACACTCCCAGGACTCAATGTTAGACAATACATGTATGTTTTGTTAGATAAAGTTCATATTTGTATCCAAAAACCCCATTTTACATTGGCGCGTGATGTTCAGAAAATGTATTGCCACCCAAAACTTCCGGTGAATGAGCACATCAATTTACAAAAATGCTCATCATAAACGTTGATAAACTTTACAACAGTTATTGAAAGAATTATAGATATACTACTATAGATATATATACTATTCCAACCGGACAATAGCGTATTCGTTCAAAAAGAAAAAGAAGGAATGGCGCGCTCGCGGGCTGGCGCATAACCAAGTCCTTTGTCCTCAGACAGGCCACTGATTGACTGAGCTCCTATTTTCTGCCCAGTAACAGGAGACGGACGAAACAAGTTTCTAAAGGCTGTTGACAGCCAATGGAAGCCTTAGGAAGTGCAACGTGACCCCACAGACACTGTAGTTTCAATAGGGATTCAAAAGAAGAACTACAATTCTCAGATTTCCCACTTCCTGGTTGGATTTTTCTCAGGTTTTTGCCTGCCATATGAGTTCTGTTATACTCACAGACATCATTCAAACAGTTTTAGAAACTTCTGAGTGTTTTCTATCCAAATCTATTAATTATATGCATATCCTACCTTCTGAGTCTGAGTAGGAGGCAGTTTAATTTGGGCACGTTTTTCATCCGAACGTGAAAATACTACCCCCTATCCTTAACAGGTTTTAAACAAAAAACACAAAGCAAGGTACTTCTTTGTACTTTGGATTTTTACCTCCGCCTCCTCTCCTAATGTACCAACAAAAACTGTGGATACATTGTAGATACATTGTACTATACATACTTTTGAAGAAAGACTGCCACTTAAGTATATATTACCTTATAGATTAAATTAAAGTGGAGTGGCTGGTGGGGGTCTACTCGGGGTGAGTGGAGCTCTCCTCAGCTCTCCTCAGAGAGACTGAAACGGGATGAAGTGAGGCCCCACAAACACCTCAGAGAAGTGTCTGATGCCCTTCCAGTCCCCCCATCCCAATCCCCCAGATATGAAGTGTTTCTGAAGAGGAGCTCCAGAGCGACGGAGATGAGCAGGACAGAGACGACCGTGGCTCAGTGCCTGAGATAGCTGTCAATCTGCGTGGACAAACTGTGCAGAAAGGAAAGGTGACAAAGCAGCCGATTAGGTGGAGGGAGCACTCATAATGCACTCTCAGGGGACCATGCAATCTAAGGCAAACCGGCAGCTCACCTAGCTGATGCTGAGCCAGGTTTACTGAGCAATTAAGACAGGTAGGAGAACCACTCTGACTTAACCCTGCTGGATCTGCTGGTTGCTGAGTGCCCGGTGAGAGTAGAGGGTCACTTTCAACCCCCATCAATCCACCTGGTGTGTCTGTGTGTGTTAATGCACCTGTCCACACTTCACTGGCAGCACCGCAGCAGGCGAATCCAAATCAGAGAGAGAGAGAGCCCAGAGAGCCAAAGGAACAAGGGCCTCAGCAGCAGCACATATAGGGGGAATTATTCTCTCCTTTCCCTATAATTGTATCTGATGGATCCTTTGCCCATTCTCCTCGATCACAAGGCAATATACAGCGCCTTCAGAAAGTATTCACCCTCCTTGACTTTTTCTAAATTTTATTGTGTTACAAAGTGGGATTATTATTATTATTTTAATTTAACCTTTATTTCACTAGGCAAGTCAGTTAAGAACAAATTCTTATTTACAATGACGGCCTACCCCGGCAAATCCCGGACGACGCTGGGGCAATTGTGCACCCCCCTATGGGACTCCCAATCACAACCGGATGTGATGCAGCCTGGACTGCAGTCTCTTGCACTGAGATACAGTGCCTTAGACTGCAGTGCCACTATAGATTAAAATTGATTAAAATGGATTGAATTGTAATTTTGTG
Source organism: Salmo salar (assembly GCF_965601325.2). Classification (NCBI taxonomy): domain Eukaryota; kingdom Metazoa; phylum Chordata; class Actinopteri; order Salmoniformes; family Salmonidae; genus Salmo; species Salmo salar. Next base: position 30,723,154 of record NC_138293.1, read on the forward strand.
TTGACGATCTACAGAACATACTCTGTAATGTTAAAGTGGAAGAAAATTCTAGCATTTGTAAATACAATAAAAACACTGAAATACAGTATCTTGATTAGATAAGTATTCAACCCCCTGAATCAATAGATAAAATCACCGTTGGCAGTAATTACAGCTGTGAGCCTTTCTTGGTAAATCTCTTAAGAGCTTTCCCCACCTGGATTGTGCACCATTTGCCCATTATTCTTTTAAAAATTGTTAAAAATTGATTGTTGATCATTGCTAGACAACCATTTTTAGGTCTTCAGATTCAAGTCAAAACTGTAGCTCAGACACTCAAGAACATCCACTGTGTTCTTGGTAAGCAACTCCAGTGTAGATTTGGCCTTGTGTTTTAGGTTATTGTCCTGCTGAAAGGAGAATTAATCTCCCAGTGTCTGCTGGAAACATGATGTAGCCACCACTATACTTAAAAATATGGAAAGTGGGACTAATTAATGTGCTGTATTGGATTTACCCTAAACATAACACTTTGTATTCAGGACAAAAAGTGAATTGCTTTGCCACACTTTTTTCAGTATTACTTTCATGCCTTGTTGCAAACAGAATACATGTTTTGCAATATTTTTATTCTGTACAGGCCTCCAATTAGGTTACTATTGTGGAGTAACTACAGTGTTGTTGATCCACCCTCAGTTTTCTCCTATCACAGCCATTAAACCCTGTAACTGTTTTAAAGTCACCATTGGCCTTATGGTGAAATCCCTGAGCGGTTTTCTTCCTCTCCGGCAACGGAGTTAGGAAGGATGGCTGTATCTTTTTAGTGACTGGGTGTATTGACTGGGTGTATTGCCATAACAAAGGGGTTCTGAAATGACTCAAGACATTTCAGCTTTTGATTTGTAATGGTCTAAAAACATAATTCCCTTTTTGACATTGTGAGGTATTGACACATCATCCAAAGTGTAATTAATAACTTCACCATGCTCAAAAGGATATTAAATGTCTGCTTTTTTTACCCACCTAGCAATAGCAATCTTTTCAAGGCATTGGAAAACCTCTATGGTCTTTGTGGTCGAATCTGTGTTTGACACTGATCGACTTAGGAGCCTTACAGATAATTGTATGTGTGGGGTACAGAGATGAGGTAGTCATTCAAAAATGAGGTAGACATTCATGTTAAACACTATTATTGCACACAGAGTGAGTCCATGCAGCTTATTATGTGACATATTAAACACATTTTTACTGCTGAAGTTATTTAGGCATGCCATAACAAAGTGGTTGAATACTGATTGACTCAAGACGTATCAGCTTTTCATTTAAAATTAATTTGCATACAATTCAAAAAACATAATTCCACTTTGACATTATGGGGTATTGTGTGTAGACCAGTGACAAAAACATCTAAATTTATCAATGTTAAATTCAGGCTCTAACGCAACAACAAAATGTGGAAAAAGTCAAGGGGTGTAAATACTTTCTGAAGGCACTGTACTATATATTTTTCTTCATGTACTTGTTATCATAGCTGCTTAATGAATTATTTATGAGTGAGAGAGCATTCCCTGAGAGTAAACATATCGATAAAAGGAGGGATGACTGCAGTAAAATGATATGGAAGTCATCATTTGGCCTTTTACTGAGATGGTTTTCAAAAGACGCTTTAATGTGCCTTGCAGCCTTTTTAGGCTTTACAAACACTTACACACAGCCAAGACTACAGTGATTGCAACATGCTCCACAGTACTGTATCGAAAACGCATACGGTTTAGAGAAACTGTAAGGAAGCTATTTTAGTTTCTTTTTGACCATTTTAATTGAAAACAATCACAGTAAGGTACTTAATTCTTACCCAGAAATGATTTGTTATTGCGATAAAAACTGACCTTTAAATACCTTACTGTGATTATTTTCAATTAAAATGGTCAAAAAGAAACAAAAATAGTTTAGCAAAGAGCAATTCCTCAAGCAAGAATTTAGCTAGGACTGTCTGGGAGACGTCTGAGTGGTGAGGGGAAAACTGAAAACTAGTGGCTATTAGCAGAGAGGTTTGGAACTCTCTTTCTTATTGGTCTATTAACTAAATTAACCCCCTGGTGATGCCCCCAGGCAGGCCAAAACTCTATCCCACCTAAACAAATAGCTCTCATACACTAAAATGGCATCATAATCATCATTTTCACAGTATTATTCCAAACTCATAGTATGGAAATACAGTGAGCTCCAAAATTATTGGAACAGTGACGTTTTGTTGTGGTTTTGAAATCATAAAATGACTAAGGTTAAAGGGCAGACTGTCAACTTTAATTTGAGGGTATTTTCATCCATATCGTTTAGAAGTTACAGCACTTTTTGTAGATAGTCCCCCTCCCATTTTAGGGGACCAAAAATATTGGGACAAATTCACTTGTGCATTAAAGTAGTAAAAAGTTAAGTATTTGGTCCCATATTCATAGCACGCAATGACTACATCAAGCTTGTGACTCTACAAATTTGTTGGATGCATTTGATGTTTGTTTTGGTTGTGTTTCAGATTATTTTGTGCCCAAAATAATTGAATGGTAAATTATGTGTTGTGTCATTTTGGAGTCACTTTTATTGTAAATAAGAATAGCATATGTTTCTAAACACTTCTACATTAATGTGGTTGCTACCATGATTACAGATCATCCTGAATGAATCATGAATAATGATGAGGGAGAAAGTTACAGACCCACAAATATCATACCCCCAAGACATGCTAATCTCTACCATCAAAATAACAGGCTAGGTTAGCATTATTCCCGATTCATTTTTGTATTTTGTATTTTTATTTAACCTTTATTTAACCAGGCAGGATTCAGGATGATCTGTAATCATGGTAGCAACCACATTAATGTAGAAGTGTTTAGAAACATATGCTATTCTTATTTACAGCAAAAGTATTCACATCCCTTTACTTTTTCTACATTTTGTTGTGTAACAGCCTGCATTTAAAATGACTGGCAACAAGGCACTTAAATAATACTACAAAAAATGTGGCAAAGAAATTAACTTTTTGTCCTGAATATAAGCATTATGTTTGGGGCAAATCCAACACAAAACATTACATAGTACCACTCGTCATATTTTAAAGCATGGTGGTGGTTGCATTATGTTCTGGGTATGCTTGTCATCGACTAGGACTACAGCAGGGAATTTTTTTTGGCATAAAAGAAACAGAATACAGCTATAACAGGCAAAATCCTGGAGAAAAAGTTGGTTCAGCCTGCTTTCCAGCATGCACTGGGAGATTCATTCACCTTTCTGCAAGACAATAACCTTAAACACAAGGCCAAATCTAACCTGGAGTTGCTTACCAAGACGATATTGAATGTTTCTGAGTGGCCTAGTTACAGTTTTTACTTAAATCGGCTTAAAATTCTATGGCAAGACTTGAAAATGGCTTTCAAGCAATGATCAACATTCAACTTGACAGAACTTGGAGAATAAAAAAAGAATAAAAAAAGGGCAAGTATTGCACAATCCAGGTGTGCAAAGCTCTTAGACTTTCCCAAAAAGACTTACAGATGTTTCAACAAAAATGTGGAATGAGTCAAGGGGTATGAATACTTTCTCAAGGCAGTGTATGTACAAATAGTGCTGTAATTTCTAAAAGGTTAATCCGATACGGATAAAAAATACCCTAAAATTAAAGCTGACAGCCTGCACGTTAACCTCATAGCATTACTTCAAATCCAAAGTGCTGGAGTACAGAGCCAAAACAACAAAAAAGATCACTGTCCCAATTCTTTTGGCACTCACTATCTATAAAACACAGGCAAATCAGGTTTTTGAATGCACTGAAACTTTAATGTCCACAAAGAAATCTCCACTCCAATTTACAGCTTCTAAAGGACCATAGAAAATGACTGGCTTAATATGGGTGGAAACGAGTTCATGTGAATTTCATGAAATCAGAGGAGAAACCATCACCTTCAGAGAATGCCCCTGGAAACCAATGTGAAACAGCAATCAAATTCCTTTCTCCCTCATGCTGTCAGATTATTTACCAGGTCACCATCTGAGCACAGAACACTCTTTTTAGTCGGTGAAGCTAACACCTTGCTGCATACTATGCACTATGATTTTAAAATATGTGATATAGATCTATGTAAGTATACATAGCTGTATTTCCACTTTGACCAAATCAGCTGTGTTGTATTAGGATTAGCACATGGTTGGTTGTGCACCAGGTGAGATGAGGACAGGCTAAGCCAGACAAAGTAGAAAGGCTGTTAATTGAAGCGCAGCATAATAAAATGAAGGGTGGGGGTAGTTGAGGGTAGCAGTTGGGTATGGTGGGGTGGAGTTTGTGGAATCTGCACTTCAATAATTGATGGAACAGCCATTAAATGGACATGTGTTTGCATCAATTAATCATCCCCCAGATGCCCCTAATCGGCCCATTCCATTATCAAAGCAATCCCACTGTCGATGTCAGCTGCATGGGAGATGCAGCGCTCAGCACTCCATCAGCCCGCCATCGTTCATCATGTTTTACTGGGCTCTTAAAGCTGGAACTCACTCTATGACAGGGTGATTAAAGTACTATAGCCATAAGACTGCTGCTGGAAACTACTCACATACTCCCTGGGCACATGACTGGTGTGGTACTATATGTGACATGTGTGGCATTATGACTCAGGGTCTACCTGTTGCTCTTTTGAAGGATTGGAAGTTACTGAGATGTTTGTAACGCTGCATGGTGGCATCAAGAACATTTGAAGACTAAACCATTCAATTAAACTTGGAGTAATGATTCTGAGGATGTTGGTGAAAGAAGTGATGTCCCTGCCAGAGTCACCTGAGGATAAAGACTTGATGATGTGCTTTTGATAGGATGCTCATCATTGTGTTGCTTCGTCATTGGTCTGACTACTTCTCAGAGCAATCAGATCGCCTTCTTTCTGTAATTAAAGTGAGAGCACAGCGTGGTCCTCTGATGTATTCCATATTTACCATGTCAATGAGCATCCAGGTTAATCCAGACAGCAGGGATTATCTAGCGGGATTGAGATTGGGATTGACCACTCAGGTAATAAACCCACAGATAAACAGGGACGGATTATCTGGAAAGTAATTGAGTTATGAGTTGGTTGCCCTGAAATATCTTGTCCTGTTCAGGTAGCCGGAGTAGGAGGAAGTTCCTACTAGAGGCTGAACCTAGATTTGTACTGCCAATTTCTACCTGGAACACAGAGGAGGCTGGTGGGGGGAGCTTTAGGAGGACAGGCTCGTCATAATGGCTGGAATGGAATAAATGGAACGGTATCAAACATATGGAAACCACGTTTGACTACTTTCCTTTTTTTCAATTTCAGCCATTACAATGAGACTGCTATCCTATAGCTCCTCTCACCAGCCTCCTCTGTTGGAACCTAACCCTAACCCTAGATTCATATCCACATCCCAGCTCATCCCTAACTCTAACCTTGTCTGCAGTTACTGGTACACATAGGAAACACAGAACTGTGTTTCCTGCATTCAGACTGCTGACATCGAAATTATCAATGCCATGAGATCAGCCCCATTGGAACAGGAAGATACATATTTCATGACATGATTAATCACTAATCACACCAGCTGTGATGAACTACAGTAGATTGGACCAATACTCTGTGAAGGCTTATCAATCATAAGCATCCTTGATATGATTAAGTTTATGTTTGCTTTATAAAGCTAACTTTTTGGACTGATTGTGTTTGGACTGATTGTGGCTCTGTTGCTTAGTGCTGTGAGGTTGGAGAAATGGCCCTATGATGCATTGGTCAATATTCCTTTCACTCTTTTGATATGATGAGACGAGAGGGAGGTGAAAACCATTAGAAGTAGATGACAAAAAAATTGAGAAATAAACAAAAACTGGCCCTCAAGAAACATTCCGTTGTCAAGTGTGAAAAGCCAATTTTGAAGCCATCTCTCTTTGTCATCAAACACTCACAATCATTTACTTCATATATTCAGGTGATTTCAACATTCTCTTGGACTGCACCTGATGCATTCTCCATTATTTAACTATGCAAGTCAGTTTAGAACAAATTCTTATTTACAATGACAGCCTAGGAACAGTGGGTTCAGATTTTTACCATGTCAGCTCAGGGATTTGATCTAGCAACCTTTCGGTTACTGGCCCAATGCTCTAACCACTAGGCTACCTGCCGCCCCGTGAATCCCCCAATACATAGCGATACTATTATCCTCCTTATCTCTATAGAATGATTTTCATTTCTATAGAATGTACATAAAACATTTGGCTGCCATGTGGTCAGCATAATCCTCCTTAACGGCATATTAGCATGACAGATCACCAGGGGCGCTACCTGGAAATGATTACAAAGGCACATAGTCACAAGGCACACACACGAATATACACACACTCACACACATTAGCTTTATGTACACTTGCAAGCACACACACAGACAGACACAAACACACAGACACACACAGGTCATTGTTAATCCATTTCAGGAATAGACCCTTGAACTTTATAATGGTATTGTGCAGCACTGAGCAGATCTGCAGCAATCTTTTAATTAGTCTAATGCATCTTTCACCTGTTGGGGAATATGAGATATAAATATAAACATCCAAATGAACAGATGTACGCGTAAAACAATGTTAAAAATAACTGCTCTGAAACCTGCCACAATCCTTTATCTTCCCCTTGAAAAAAATACCCTCCTGTTTATATTAGTTATTTAAAATGAGTAGTCAAATTATTTTATTTATTTTTGTATTTATTAAGGGAACAAACGTATAAAGTTGGTTTGAAGAAAATGAGAAACAATCTGTCTCTCTCTTTCATCAGATTAGGCAGAAAGGCACAACTATTGTCACATTCAAATCAAACAGAAAAGGAGCGTTTTCAAATTGAAACCACAAAACTTCCTATAGTGAGGATCCAATATCAACACTTAGAATACACGTTCTCTCTCTACCTTTCTCTCTCTCTTTCTCTACCTCTCTGCTCCAAGTATAACAGTGAATCATTTGTCATTAGAGGGAAAAAGGTTTGATCACAACATTTATTTTCCAATTATGTACTGACTTGAGAAATGACACATTAACATGGTGAGAAAGTAACTTGTTAAAACTTGATTTGTGAATAAACACCTTGGACCTGTACTTTTCAGTGGTAGGGTTTCCATGTGTGGCATTGCACTCTTTGTCGGAATCATCCCAAGAAAAACTGGTCTCTAGCTAGTGTCTCTACAGCTGAATGCAGCCTCGCATTTCTTAGCAGTGACAGGTCTCTCCTGAGTCTCTCACCTTGTATTGTCTATTCAAGCCAAACAAGGGCCGGTGAGAGTTCTCCATGGCTGCAGTTTTAATCATACATGGCAAGGTCAGAGCACAATTCCTATTACCCCTGCCAAGAAGCTCTACCTCCATTTTGCCTTGACTTCACCCTCAGCTAAAACTACTGGACAAAGAATTTACAACTCTTGAACTATAGCATCTTAAAACCTGTTGGGGCTAGGGGGCAGTATTGACAATTTCGGAAAAAATATGTGCCCATATTAAACTGCCTCCTACGCAAACTCAGAAGCTAGGATATGCATATTATTATTGGTAGATTTGGATAGAAAACACTCTGTCGTTTCTAAAACCGTTTGAATGGTGTCTGTGAGTATAACAGAACTCATATGGCAAGCAAAGACCTGAGAGAAATCCTTCCAGGAAGTGGTAATCTGGATGCATGGGCTCTCTTCAAGTCGTTTCCTATTGAATACACGGTGACATAGTAATAATTGTGCACTTCCTACGGCTTCCACTAGATGTCGACAGTCTTTACAAAGTTGTTTGAAGCTTCTACGATGAACAGAGCCCAAATGACAAGGAGGGGAAGTTGTTGAGGCAGGGGGTGACATCACTTCTTGGGGCGCGTTCACGAGGGTGGATCCTCCCGTTCCAAAACCTTTTTCAAGACACAGGAACCGTCCGGTTGAAATATTATTGAATCTTCACGTTCTGAAGGCCCTAAAGATTGATGTTTTACAACGTTTGACATGTTTGAACGAACGTAAATACAACTTTTTTTTACTTTTCGTCGCGACATCGTCCGCGCGCTTTCTACACTTGGAGTAGCTTACTGGATGCACAAACAACAAGGAGTTATTTGGACATAAATTATGGACTTTATCGAACAAAACAACATTTATTGTGGACCTGGGATTCCTGGAAGTGCCTTCTGATGAAGATGATGAAAGGTAAGGGAATATTTCTAATGCAATGTATGATTTTAGATGACTCGAAGATGGTGGCTATCTGTATAGCCTAGTGTATTTTTCTGAGCTCAGTTGCTCAGCTGTAACTGGGCCTACAGGACACAAACATGGGGGAGGACAAACGCAGCGTCTCAGAGTCACACTATGCATTTACTGTCCAACTATAAAATAAAAGCCATAAACCATCACAATCAGAGGGACAAAAAGTATGTGTGTGTGTGTGTGTGTGTGTGTGTGTGTGTGTGTGTGTGTGTGTGTGTGTGTGTGTGTGTGGTGTGTGTGTGTGTGTGTGTGTGTGTGTGTGTGTGTGTGTGTGATTGTGCGTGCGCAACAGAGCCCCAGACCTTGTTCCGGTGAGCGAGGCCATCTCGGGGTGGGCTGGAGTTGGCCGGCGGACGAGGGCCTGTCTCCTCCTGCGTCTCCACTGGCTCGAGAACTGGCCCTGAGAGCCTAGCACAGAGCTGAATCTGTTCATCGCCATGTGCTTATACAGCAGACAGCTAGAGGGAGGGAGGGAGGGAGGGAGGGAGGGAGGGAGGGAGGGAGGGAGGGAGGGAGGGGAGGGAGGGAGGGAGGGACACAATTGCGGTCAGAGTCTGGGGATAACATGCATTTAAACAACACAACCTTGCACAGACTACATGTATGCACAGTGAGGGAAAAAAGTATTTAATCCCCTGCTGATTTTGTACGTTTGCCCACTGACAAAGAAATGATCCAGAAAAACAAATATCAAATATGTTATAAATTGATTTGCATTTTAATGAGGGAAATAAGTATTTGACCCCCTCTCAATCAGAAAGATTTCTGGCTCCCAGGTGTCTTTTATACAGGTAACGAGCTGAGATTAGGAGCACACTCTTAAAGGGAGCAATCAATCAATCAGATTCCAAACTCTCCACCATGGCCAAGACCAAAGAGCTCTCCAAGGATGTCAGGGAATGGGCTACAAGACCAACGCAAACGTCCCACCTTGCCCTTAAAGCAGGCCAAGTGTGAGGGAATCCCCAATATGTTTTAATGACCTGAAAAAGCTTGATAAAGTATGAATGTTTTTTCTTAAATGTGTGGTCTTTCTAGCACTGCATTAACAACCTCCTTCGTTAGGAACAAAGGATCAGAAAGAGTGGATCAAAGAGAATTTCATTATTTTTCCATATGGTTTTAAATTCTTGCCATTTAAAATCTTTAAGCAACCCCCACAAATGTTGATAGAATGGTTGTTAATGCAGTTCTAGAGAGACCACAAATGGAAGAAAACAAATTAAGATACCCAACAGACCAACGGACCTCTCTTGACATTTTTAACAATTGGAAACAACTTACACCACAGTAAATGTGTACAAGGCCAGAGAAAGAGCGAGAGAGAGACTTAAAGTTATTTGTTTTAGAAAATTCAGCTCTGTAGATTACATGTCAGCGAGAAACAGTATTTTTCTTGTTATCATTGGTAGCAAATCACAGTTTGGCATCTCTAGCAGGTATTTTGTACAGGAAGATAAGTACTTATTGCCGTGGTGTTGTTCCACCTCAAAAAGCACAAGAAAGAGGATTTCGACACCCACCATCTCAGATGGTTCTGAAATCGTTTTTGTAATTAGAAACAGATATGATTAGCATTCCTGAAATATTTTTTTAGCTGAATTATAATTTGATCTATGAGTAAGAAAGCTAATTGATTGCTCTTAAATTGGTCATTTTAATTTATAGAATTCAGATCATATTCAATAAGTGTAGTACCAAACATCCGATTTGGACCAAACTTCTTCCTACCAACGAGTAAGACATGAGGAATCCCAAAATAATTGCCAAAAGCCACCCACGGAGCCCCCGCACCCCGTGCCAATCCTACCCCAATGACTCGTATACAGTATCTGTTCTCTGTTTCATACAGTAAATAGATAATCTCTAACCAATCAGAGTATCAAAGCCAATGACACGTCGCTTTACCCACGTGTTGTGTCTCTGGCCCAACCCAACGGTTTCTGGGACCAATCAGAATGGTTAAAAAGTGTTTGCATTCTAGAAATCTTCGGGGAGGTACTCAGATCCAGACACATTGCGGAGAATAAACTAACGACCATGGGCGTGGTGTAGTGTTTGGCTGGAGCAAGGAGTTTGGCTAGCCAGGCAACTATATCTATTGAATATTATCTGAATCCTGTAAATTAAAATGGCCAATTTGGCTGCAATCAATTAGCTTAATTTCTCCGAGATTAAATTCAATTTAAACAAAATCATATTTCAGGAATGCTAATCCTACCTGTTTCTACAGAAACGATTTCAGAACAATATGAGATGGTAGGTGTCATGGCTTTCTGAAATGACATGGGACAACTCCATGGGAATAAACTCAAAGAGGGTTCTGGTGCAGAAATGTCAAAGTCTTTCGTGCTTTCACTGATGGAACAGAACAGTCATCTAGAGAATCTGGATCTATATCTATGTCTTCATGTGTATGTCCGTTCAGTCGGTGGCTGACATTTAACCAGTGCCACTGTGACTGTCTAAGGGTGTCAAAGAAGACATCATTATTAAACTGAATGGTGTCTATTTCTTCCTCCACCGTATGATTGCCTGTCATGGCCCTGGTATTACAGTAGAACAGGGGCAAAAGAAAACACAAACAAGTAAACAAACAACAACCCCGTAGCAACCCTCCTCTATTAAGACTTCGTGATGCAAGGCAGGGCTGCCCCTGGGTACGTGCTGGTTTTGATCATATCACATAATTTGTGTCGCTTTGATTTCCTCCCAAACAAATACCTAACAAACGAGACCAGGCAGGAAGGGGGAACGAAGACAGACAGGCTGCAGCAGCTTAAACTCAAACAACAACATCGTTCCCAAACTATGGAGGTTCACAGGAGACAACTGACTTTGAGGAAGTAGACGTCTATTTTCTTTGATAATGGTGTGTTGAGGGGCGTTTGGGGATACAGTGGGTCATGTCAGCTTATTGCCTTCATAGGGCAGTGATGCTTTTGAGCTAAATCTTCTCTATTTTCTTCCAAATAATCAAATGCCATGTTGCAGTTTGGAAACGATTAGAAGTGCATTGATAATGTCTGCAACGACAAGGCCACAGACATACAACCAAGGCACTATCCATGTCATTTTCAACTGGGGCAATTTACACTCCACACCAGGATTTAAAAAGTAAGAGACTTTGACATTTCAAACCATCAGTTTACATACTGTAACTGCTAACCAACCTAAGTCGCCGGAAAACGTGTGGCGAGACAGCATTTTTCCCAGTATTTTTCAATCTGTAGTGGCGCAATCTGTAATTTTCCTTATTTTTGAGCTAGTCTGCATAGAAAAATATTTGATAATATTATAAATAGTAAAATTGTGTGACATGATTGCATTTTAAAACTGCGCTCCCTCTGTCGCTCCAAGATGTAAGGTTTTGACCACTAACGTTTTAGGCAAATTAGTTTTGCATGACCCAGTGCCACCGGGTTTACCAGGTTTGCAAATTTTTTGACCATTCCATTGATTCTAAAGAGAAATCTCCACCTACCCGGAGCACTGGGTCATGCAAAGATGAACTTGCATGTTGCTTCAATAGTTAGGCTATCCATATTACCGGAGTGTATATTCTTTCTATTTCTATGGCGGATTAGGCGGACACAATTTAGATAATGCATTGATATACACTGAGTATACAAAACATTAAAGACACCTGCTCTTTCCAGGACATAGACTGACCAGGTGAATCCATGTGACAGCTGTGATCCCTTATTGATGTCACTTATTAAATCCACTTCAGTGTAGATGAAGAGTAGGAGACATGTTATAGAAGGATTTTTATGCCTTGAGACAATTGATACATGGATTGTCTATCTGTGCCATTCAGAGGGTAAATGGGCAAGACAAAAGATTGAAGTGCCTTTGAACTGGGTTTGGTAGTAGGTACCAGGCGCATCGGTTTGTGTCAAAGATTGCAACGCTGCTGTGTTTTTCACGCTCAACAGTTTCCCCTGTGTAACAAGAATGGTCCACCACCCAAAGAATATCTGGCCAACTTGACACAACTGCAGGAAGCATTGGAGTCAACATGGGCCAGCATCCCTATGGAATGCTTTCGGCACCTTCTAGAGTCCATTGAGGCTGTTCTGAGGGCAAGGGGGTGGGGGGGGGGGGGGGGGGGGGGGGGGGGGGGAGAGAGGCAACTCATAATTAGGAAGGTGTTCCTAACATTTGGTATAATCAGTGTATAGCTAGCTAGATTACTGAAATCATAACAGAGATAACAAAGAACATAGCTATTTGATCATGTCTGTGTACATGTCCAAATATGAATGATGTCTGGAATCTGACACAGTTTTACTGGAATTAGCAAACGACAAACGGACACCTACAGCACCCGATGTCACAGGAAGGAGAAAAAGATCATCAAGGACAACAACCACCCGAGCCATTGCCTGTTCACCCCGCTATCATCCAGAAGGTGAGGTCAGTACAGGTGCATCAAAGCTGGGACAGAGAGACTGAAAAACAGCTTCTATCTCAAGGCCATCAGACTGCTAAACAGCCATCACTAGCACATTATTGGCTGCTGTCCTATATTCATAGACTTGAAATCACTGGCCACTTTAATAATGGAACACTAGTCACTTTAGTAATGATTACATATTTTGAATTACTCATCTCATATGGTTATACTGTATTCTATACTACTGTATCTTAGTCTATGCCGCTCGACATTGCTCGTCCAAATATTGATATATTCTTAATTCCATTCCTTTACTTTAGATTTGTTTGTATTGTGTGTATTGTTGTGAAATTGTTCGATATTACTGCACTGTTGGAGCTAGAAACACAAGATTTTTGCTACATCCGCAATAACATCTGCTAAACACATGTATGTGACCAATACAATTTGATTTGATATGAAACACCACCCCTCAACAGCTCATACTAGTGGCAGGTCAGCTGTTTGTTCACATACCCGCAATTGCTAATAACCAGTGGTGTAAAGTTCTTAAGTAAAAATACTGTTAAGGACTATTTACATAGTTTTTGGGGGTATCTGTAGTTTAATATTTATATTTTTGAGAACTTTTACTTTTACTCCACTACATTCCTAAGGAGAATATATACACTGCTCAAAAAAATAAAGGGAACACTTAAACAACACAATGTAACTCCAAGTCAATCCCACCTCTGTGAAATCAAACTGTCCACTTAGGAAGCAACACTGATTGACAATACATTTCACATGCTGTTGTGCAAATGGAATAGACAACAGGTGGAAATTATAGGCAATTAGCAAGACACCCCCAATAAAGGAGTGGTTCGGCAGGTGGTGACCACAGACCACTTCTCAGTTCTTATGCTTCCTGGCTGATGTTTTGGTCACTTTTGAATGCTGGCGGTGCTTTCACTCTAGTGGTAGCATGAGACGGAGTCTACAACCCACACAAGTGGCTCAGGTAGTGCAGCTCATCCAGGATGGCACATCAACGCGAGCTGTGGCAAGAAGGTTTGCTGTGTCTGTCAGCGTAGTGTCCAGAGCATGGAGGCGCTACCAGGAGACAGGCCAGTACATCAGGAGACGTGGAGGAGGCCGTAGGAGGGCAACAACCCAGCAGCAGGACCGCTACCTCCGCCTTTGTGCAAGGAGGAGCAGGAGGAGCACTGCCAGAGCCCTGCAAAATGACCTCCAGCAGGCCACAAATGTGCATGTGTCTGCTCAAACGGTCAGAAACAGACTCCATGAGGGTGGTATGAGGGCCCGACGTCCACAGGTGGGGGTTGTGCTTACAGCCCAACACCATGCAGGACGTTTGGCATTTGCCAGAGAACACCAAGATTGGCAAATTCGCCACTGGCGCCCTGTGCTCTTCACAGATGAAGCAGGTTTACACTGAGCACATGTGACAGACGTGACAGAGTCTGGGAGAACGGCGTGGAGAACGTTCTGCTGCCTGCAACATCCTCCAGCATGACCGGTTTGGCGGTGGGTCAGTCATGGTGTGGGGTGCCATTTCTTTGGGGGGCCGCACAGCCCTCCATGTGCTCGCCAGAGGTAGCCTGACTGCCATTAGGTACCGAGATGAGATCCTCAGACCCCTTGTGAGACCATATGCTGGTGCGGTTGGCCCTGGGTTCCTCCTAATGCAAGACAATGCTAGACCTCATGTGGCTGGAGTGTGTCAGCAGTTCCTGCAAAAGGAAGGCATTGATGCTATGGACTGGCCCGCCCGTTCCCCAGACCTTAATCCAATTGAGCACATCTGGGACATCATGTCTCGCTCCATCCACCAACGCCACGTTGCACCACAGACTGTCCAGGAGTTGGCGGATGCTTTAGTCCAGGTCTGGGAGGAGATCCCTCAGGAGACCATCCGCCACCTCATCAGGAGCATGCCCAGGCGTTGTAGGGAGGTCATACAGGCACGTGGAGGCCACACACACTACTGAGCCTCATTTTGACTTGTTTTAAGGACATTACATCAAAGTTGGATCAGCCTGTAGTGTGGTTTTCCACTTTAATTTTGAGTGTGACTCCAAATCCAGACCTCCATGGGTTGATAAATTGGATTTCCATTGATTATTTTTGTGTGATTTTGTTGTCAGCACATTCAACTATGTAAAGAAAAAAGTATTTAATGAGATTATTTCATTCATTCAGATCTCGGATGTGTTATTTTAGTGTTCCCTTCATTTTTTTGAGCAGTATACTTTTACTCCCATACATTTTCCTTGACACCAAAAAATACTTCTTACATTTTGAATGCTCAGGCACAACAGAATTATGGTTCAATTCACGCAGCTATCAATTCTAAATTCTAAATTTACTTGAGTAATTTTCTATTAAGGTATCTTTACTTTTACTCATGTGTGACAATTAAGTAGGATGGGGTAAGATCAATGTCTAATCTAACGGATCACCACCTCAAGCTGAACCTCGGCAAGACGGAGCTGCTCTTCCTCCCGGGGAAGGACTGCCCGTTCCATGATCTCGCCATCACGGTTGACAACTCCCTTGTGTCCTCCTCCCAGAGTGCTAAGAACCTTGGCGTGATCCTGGACAACACCCTGTCGTTCTCCACTAACATCAAGGCGGTGACCCGATCCTGTAGGTTCATGCTCTACAACATTCGCAGAGTACGACCCTGCCTCACACAGGAAGCGGCGCAGGTCCTAATCCAGGCACTTGTCATCTCCCGTCTGGATTACTGCAACTCGCTGTTGGCTGGGCTCCCTGCCTGTGCCATTAAACCCCTACAACTCATCCAGAACGCCGCAGCCCGTCTGGTGTTCAACCTTCCCAAGTTCTCTCACGTCACCCCGCTCCTCCGCTCTCTCCACTGGCTTCCAGTTGAAGCTCGCATCCGCTACAAGACCATGGTGATTGCCTACGGAGCTGTGAAGGGAACGGCACCTCCATACCTTCAGGCTCTGATCAGGCCCTACACCCAAACAAGGGCACTGTGTTCATCCACCACTGGCCTGCTGGCCCCCCTACCTCTGAGGAAGCACAGTTCCCGCTCAGCCCAGTCAAAACTGTTCGCTGCTCTGGCACCCCAATGGTGGAACAAGCTCCCTCACGACGCCAGGACAGCGGAGTCAATCACCACCTTCCGGAGACACCTGAAACCCCACCTCTTTAAGGAATACCTAGGATAGGATAAAGTAATCCTTCTAACCCCCCCCCCCCTTAAAATATTTACATGCACTATTGTAAAGTGGTTGTTCCACTGGATATCATAAGGTGAATGCACCATTTTGTAAGTCGCTCTGGATAAGAGCGTCTGCTAAATGACTTAAATGTAAATGTAAATGTAATTGTTGACACAAAAAAGTTTGGAGAAAATAAATTGTAGGTGGATGATGGCCATGCTTAGGGTAACAAACTATAAAGGAAAATAAATGGCTACAGTTGACAGATTTTTTGTTATTTATAAAATGTGGGTTTTTTTTAGGAAAGGGGCATTTTCCTAGCTACCTGGTAAAGATGTTGTACCTCCGTGGCACCATAGCTTTCTTCAGTGTAACAGGTTTCTTACTCCCTTTGCTTTCTTTTTTCTCGCTTAGATTTGCCTTGTCCTCCAGGAACCTTGTGTGGGGTGAGACTGTCAGGACTGTTAGGTGTCAGTTAGAATAGGGGCCAGGATTTCTTTTCCTTGGCCTCGCCTCCTGTATAAGTGGCCTGGGGGAATACTCCAATATGACCTCTGCCGATGTTTGTTGTTGTATAACTGGTACTTTAAACACAAATAAAACAAACAAATAAACAAGAACCCATGAGTATTGGTTTGATAAACTCTTCTTTCTTTACACTCTATACTATATACTATATACTGTATTTCCTAAAATGAGTGTTGACGTTTCTTTTTCTTACCAACATTCGGAGCAAGGTCACTGGAGACCTGTGGGTGCTGGGTAGGCTGTGGGGTGGAGGTTGTGGTAGAGGTTGATGTTGTGGCAGAGGTTGCTTGTGGGATACAGATTGATAATTCTGTGTGCCGCTTCATAAAATCGTCAAGTCAGTCTATGCCTGCCAACCACCTTTCTTTATTGAATGTGTTTTGGATTGCCATCCTCTCCGCCAGGTCAAAGGCAAGTTTTCGGACATCCCTTGATTTTTGGATGACTCACCAGGTCAAATTTGATAGAGCCAGTGAAGACTGGTGACCCACCCAAATGTCTGTGGCCTGGGGGTTTTGACCTGCTTTTCTCGGTGGCCCCTCAGGGTTTTGGGTGGCACATTAAAAGTACGGGCAGCTGCCTTAATGCCCTACCCATTTTCAATGGCATTCAGGACACAACGAAGCGCCTCTTCGCCATTGCCACCCCGATCATTGTTATTGTTATGAAAATGTAATGTGTGTGTGTATAATCAATATTTAATCAGTTATATTCAAATGAATTTGTAACAATTTTTAACAACATAATCTTACCCTAACCATTATTCTGACCTTAACCTTAGCCTAACCCCTATTCTAACCCTAACCCTTATTCTGACCCTAACCCTGGCCCCTATTCTAACTCTGAACCCTAATCCTAACCCCTGACCCGAACCTTCTGACAATCACCTAACCCTAACCCCTATTCTGACCCTAACCCCTATTCCAACCCTAACCCTTATTCTGACCCTAACCCCTATTCTGACCCTAACCCCTATTCTAATCCTGGCCCCTATTCTAACTGACACCTAACCCTAACCCCTATTCTGACCATAACATTCTAACCCTAACTTAACCCCTATTCTGACCCTAACCCCTATTGTGACCCTAACCTAGCCCTAACCCCTATTCTGACCCTAACCCTAACCCTGCCCCCTATTCTAACCCTGACCCCTAACCCTAATCCTAATCCTGCTAACAAGGAGTTAGCTAGCTGTTCTAGCAGATATTATTTTATGCTAATGAGTTGGCAAGCATTGATTTCACCTCAGAATTTCTGCTAGTGAGGTTGCTAGTTGTCTAACTGGGCTAGACAGTGCCTAAATTACAGCTAGAAACACATCATCAACCATAAGGGGAGTGATGCCCTAGTGGGGATCTTGCCCCATTGGAGGGGTGGCATCTTGCCCCCAACATATTACTACTTTTCTCAAGAACAATTAACATTTTCTCTAAACAAGTGGATGATTTATCTTAAGGCTTCCTTACATCGAAAAAAAATAAATGGATCTAACTTTATTGAAATACAGTACCAGTCAAAAGTTTGGACACACCTACTCATTCCAGGGATTTTCTTTATTTGTACTATTTTCTACATGTCTTCACTATTACTCTACAATGTAGAAAATGGTAAAATAAAGAAAAACCCCTGAATTATTAAGTGTGTCCAAACTTTAGACTGGTACTGTATATCTACAACTTTTCTAAATGACTTTTTTTTTTATCAAATCACCTCAAAATTGTTTTGAAGGAATTACTTAAAAAATGCTGATGAAACAGAGGGAATGTGTAGTTGATCAAGACTAGTGGCATACAGAGGAACTGTTGAAAAAAGGAATTGTGACATCTTGTGGTTTTTGTAACCATGGTAACCTACTTTGTCCACCACTATAAATAACCCATCCGCAACCACCCAACTGTATGTGATAAAGTGAGAATTTTAGTCCCGCACCCGACCCTAACCTGCTAATATATAAAATATACTGTAGGCTGCAGTCAGAGACAGTGGAACAATTTTTGGATTATTGACAGAGAACAGATTATTTTGCCTGTTTCTATTTATAATTTTCCGATCTTTTGGTAGATAATTTGTTAGTCAACTTGTCTATGATTAGATACATGCAGCTTCTCTTCTGTCATTATATGTTGCCCTAGAAGACTAAATAAATCCTGGCTCACAAGAATAATGTCATAAATCTTCAATCTAGTTGACATCTGTTGTCACACCCTGATCTGTGCCACCTGTCTTTGTGGTTGTCTCCACCCCCCATCTTCCTCATTATCCCCAGTGTACTTATACCTGTGTTCTCTGTTTGTCTGTTGCCAGTTCGTCTTGTCAAGCTTTCCAGCATGTTTTTCCATGCTCCTGCTTTCCTAGTCTCTGTTTTTCTAGTCCTCCTGGTTCTGAACATTTCTGCCTGCTCTGACACTGAGCCCGCCTGACCATTCCACCTGCCTTGACCTCGAGCCT
The DNA here is from genome assembly GCF_965601325.2 of Salmo salar. Taxonomy (NCBI): domain Eukaryota; kingdom Metazoa; phylum Chordata; class Actinopteri; order Salmoniformes; family Salmonidae; genus Salmo; species Salmo salar. Next base: position 30,741,997 of record NC_138293.1, read on the forward strand.
GCCTGCCCCCACTGTACCTTTCAGGCTCTTACCTGGTTAATGAACTTCTGCCTGTCCCCGGCCTGCCCATTGCCTGCCCCTTGTATTTCAATAAATATCAGAGACTCGAACCATCTGCCTCCGGTGTCTGCATCTGGGTCTCGCCCTGTGTCCTTATAGTACAAACTGGCCATGACTGACCCAGCAGACTTGGATCGACTCCACAATGCTGTCTCCTTGCAGGGAGCCACCATTGGAAAACATGAGGAGCTACTTCAGAGCCTTATGGAAGGTCTCCATATGCTGTCAGGATGCCATGACCAGGGTTTCGAAACGTTACTAGAGCAATTCCGTGGATTATCTATCAGGCAGCATGTCACAACGGAGACCTCCTGGACACTCAGTAATTCCCCTGCCAGTGATGATTTTGTACAGCCTACCCCGGCTTCCCGAGAAACCTGCTTACCTCCTCCTGAGCGCTATGTTGGGGACTCTGGAACCTGCCGGGTGTTTCTTTCCCAGTGCTCCCTCATCTTTGAGCTGCTGCCCTCTTCGTTCCCTTCGGACCGTTCGTGAATAGCCTATCTTATAATGTTCATGTCTGGTAGGGCGTTCTCCTGGGCTACGGCGGATTGGGAGCAACAGTCCACCATTTGCCTTTGTTTAGAGGATTTAATGGCGGAGGTGAGGAAGGTATTCGATTCTCCGGTGTGCGGGAGTGAAGTGGCCCGAAAGCTACTTCGATTACGTCAAGAATCACATAGTGTGGCAGACTACGCAGTAGACTTTCGCAAGTTGGCCGCTAAGAGTGCCTGGAACCTGGAGTCTCTGTTTGATACCTTTCTTTATGAACCATCCGAGGAGATTAAAGACAACCTTGCTGCTCGGGAGTAACCCCTGGACCTCGACTCCCTTATAGTCTTAACCATAAGGATTGATGGACGTCTACGGGAGTGCAGGAGGGAGAGGTCTGTTTTCAGCCCCACTCGTTTGTCCACAGCTGCAGGCTCGCCCCTTAAGAACCCTGGAAGTCCCCGACGCCTGCATTCTCAAGAGGATCCGAAGTCACCCAAGTCCCCTCGGGAATCATCGGGAATGAGCGACTCATTTTCTACAGTGCTTATGCAACGGGGCAGAGCTAGATTGTCGTCCCAGGAACGACTACAGAGGCTTAACTCCAACAGATGCCTGTATTGTGCCTACTACCTAGTTCAAATATGAGAAGGACACGAGCGAAAGACTGCCTTCTACACAGCAAGTGGACACTATGTGTACTTGGTCATGCAGTTTTGACTCTGCAGTGTTCCAGGACCTGGTCAACGATGTGCTCTGTGACATGTTGAATAGATTTGTGTTTGTCAACCTCGACAACATCCTTGTTTTCTCCCGTTCTGCTCAAGAACATGTCCTCCATGTCCGACAAGTCTTTCAGCGCCTCCTAGAGAACCAGTTCTTCGTGAAAGCTGAGAAGTGTGAATTCCACCACTCCACTATCTCCTTTCTGGGATACGTCATCGCTGAAGGGAATGTTCAGAAATATCCTGAAAAGGTGAAAGCAGTGGTGGATTGGCCACAACCCATATCCAGAGTGCAGCTGCAACCTTTCTTGGGATTTGTTCATTTCTACCACCTCTTGATTCAGGGCTTCAGCACCCTGACAGCTCCCCTCTCTGCACTCACATCTCCGAAGGTGTTGTTCACATGGTCTCTAGCTGTTGACAGGGCATTTTTGGACATCAAGCGTCGTTTTACTACACCATCTATCCTCATGCTTCCGCATCCATCCCATCAGTTTGTGGTTGACGTTGACGTTGACATGTATGTCTATGTTTGGTTAATTGGGGTGGACTTCCAATTGAAGACAGCTGTGTGGTGTTGCCTTTGATTGGAAGTCCTATATTAGTTGGGTGTGTTTGTCTGTTTAATGGTGGGAGATTGTTCTGTGTTTAGCCTTGTGCCTTGCCAGACTGTTTGTTGATCGTTCGTTCTTTTTTTGTTATTTTTGTAAGTTCATTCTGAGTTAATAAACGTCAAGATGAGCATACACATACCTGCTGCGTTTTGGTCCTCCTTTACCGACGACAACTGTGACAGAATCTCCCACCAAACCAGGACCAAGCAGCAGAGGAATGAGGAGGAAGGATGGACATGGGCCGAGTTAAGGAGGAGCGTTTCCAGGGCGATGGAAGAGTTTAGGAAATTCGAGAGGCAGCCCCAATAATTTTTTTTGGGGGGGCACAAGGGCAGTTTTGCGGGGCAAGAATGGAGCCCCAGGCCAGCTCCCCGCACTAGCCTGGAGGTACGTGTTCCCAGTCTGGTACGTCCAGTACCAGCACCAGGCACCAGGCTTCAAGTGCATCATCCCAGTCCGACGTCGCCAGGGCTGCCCGTCAGTCAAGAGTCGCCAGAGCTGCCCGTCAGTCAAGAGTCGCCAGAGCTGCCCGTCAGTCAAGACTCGCCAGAGCTGCCCGTCAGTCAAGAGTCGCCAGAGCTGCCCGTCAGTCAAGAGTCGCCAGAGCTGCCCGTCAGTCAAGAGTCGCCAGAGCTGCCCGTCAGTCAAGAGTCGCCAGAGCTGCCCGTCAGTCAAGAGTCGCCAGAGCCGCCCGTCAGTCAAGAGTCGCCAGAGCCGCCCATCAGTCAAGAGCCACCAGAGCCGCCCGTCAGTCAGGAGCCGCCAGAGCCACCCACTAGACAGGAGATGCCAGAGTGGCCAGACTGCCCGGAGATGCCAGAGTGGCCAGACTGCCCGGAGATGCCAGAGTGGCCAGACTGCCCGGAGATGCCAGAGTGGCCAGACTGCCCGGAGATGCCAGAGTGGCCAGACTGCCCGGAGATGCCAGAGTGGCCAGACTGCCCCGAGCTGCCAGAGTGGCCAGACTGCCCCGAGCTGCCAGACTGCCCCGAGCTGCCAGACTGCCCCGAGCTGCCAGACTGCCCCGAGCTGCCAGACTGCCCCGAGCGGCCAGACTGCCCCGAGCGGCCAGACTGCCCCGAGCTGCCAGACTGCCCCGAGCTTCCAGACTGCCCCGAGCTGCCAGACTGCCCCGAGCTGCCAGACTGCCCCGAGCTGCCAGACTGGCCCGACTGCCTGGAACAGCCAGAACCGGAGCCACCTCCAGATATAGGTGGGTGGGGGAGGGGGGGTGTAGCACAGTGCCGTCGTTGACGGCAGCCACCCTCCCTTCCCTCCCTTTAGTAGGGGGAATTTTTGTTTTGTTGTTTGGGGTTGTTGTTTTTTTTGTGTTTTTTTTTTAAGGTGCTTCCGGGGTTAGCACCTTTAAGGGGGGGGTACTGTCACGTCCTGGCCAGTATAAGGGTTAATTGGTATTGTAGTTTGGTCAGGACGTGGCAGAGGGTATTTGTTTTATGTGGTTAGGGGTGGTGTTTTTCTAAAAAGGGCATTTGATTTAAGTATTCCGGGGTTTTTGGGCACTGTTCCTTGTTTACGTATTTCTATGTTGATCTAGTTAGTTGTATGTCTATGTTGGGTTAATTGGGGTGGACTTCCAATTGAAGGCAGCTGTGTGGTGTTGCCTTTGATTGGAAGTCCTATATTAGTTGCGTGTGTTTGTCTGTTTAATTGTGGGAGATTGTTCCGTGTATAGCATCAAGCCTTACAGGACTGTTTATTGTCGGTGTGTTTCTTTTGTATACGTGTTTATTTTGGGTTTTCCTTCTTTCAATATAATAAAGAAGATGAGCTTACACATACCTGCGGCATTTTGGTCCTCCTTAAACGACGACAACTGTGACAACCAGCATGTCACATGTGCAACCAGAGGGAAAAAAACTCAAGACCACCTTTACTCCGCACACAGAGACGCATACAAAGCTCTCCCTCACCCTCCATTTGGCAAATTTGACCATAATTCTATCCTCCTGATTCCTGCATACATGCAAAATCTAAAGCAGGAATTACCAGTGACTCGCTCAATACGGAAGTGGTCAGATGACGCGAATGCTACGTTACAGGACTGTTTCTCTACTGGACTGGAATATGTTCTGGGATTTATCCAATGGAATTGAAGAGTATATCGCCTCAGTCACTGGCTCCATCAGTAAGTGCATCGATAACATCGTCCCCACAGTGACTGTACGTGCATAACCCAACCAGAAGCCATGGTTTACAGGCAGCTAAAGGTTAGAGCTGCCGCTTTCAAGGAGCGGGACACTAATCCGGATGCTTATAAGAAATCCCGAAATAGCAAAGCGTCAATACAGGACTAAGATTGAAACCTACTACACCAGCTCTGATGCTTGTCGGATGTGGCAGGGCTTGCAAACTATTACGGACTACAAACGGAAACCAGATGAGCTAAATGCCTTTTATGCTCACTTCGAGGCAAGCAACGCTGAAGGATGCATGAGAACACCAGCTGTTCCAGACGACTATGTGATCACGCTCTCTGTAGCCGATGTAAACAAAACCTTTAAACAGGTCAACATTCACAAAGTCGCTAGACCAGACTGATTACCACGACATGTACTCAAAGCATGCACGAACCAACTGGCAAGTGTCTTCACTGATATTTTCACCCACTCCCTGACCGAGTCTGTAATAACTACATGTTTCAAGCAGACCACCATAGTGCCTGTGCCCAAGAAAGCGAAGGTAACCTGCTTAAATGATTACCGCCCCGTAGCACTCACGTCGGTAGCCATCAAGGGCTTTGAAAGATTGGTCTGATCAGATCGGATCAGATCAACACCATCATCCCGGAAACCCTACACACACTCCAATTCACATGCCGCCCCAACAGATCCACAGATGATGCAATCTCAATCGCACTCCTTACTACCCTTACCCACCTGGACAAAAGAACACCTATGTGAGAATGCTGTTCATTGACTAAAGCTCACAGCATTCAACACCATAGTGCCATAAGCTCATCACTAAGCTAAGGACCCTGGGACTAAACACCTCTCTCTGCAACTGAATCATGGACTTCCTGACGGGCCGCCCCCAGGTAGTATGGGTAGGCAACAACACGTCTGCCACACTGATCCTCAACACTGGGGCCCCTCAGGGGTGTGTGCTTATTCCCTTCCTGTGCTCCCTGTTCACCCACGACTCCAACACCATCATTAAGTTTGCTGACAATACAACAGCGGTCGGCCTGATCACTGAACATGATGAGACAGCCTATAGGGAGGAGGTCAAAGACCTGGCAGTGTGGTGCCAGGACAACAACCTCTCCCTCAATGTGAGCAAGACAAAGGAGCTGATTGTGGACTACAGGAAAAGGAGCGCGGAACAGGCCCCCATTAACATCGACGGGGCTGTAGTGGGGCGGGTCAAGAGTTTCAAGTTCCTTGGTGTCCACATCCCCAATGAACTATCACGGTCCAAACACATCAAGACGGTCGTGAAGAGGGCACGACAACACCTTTCCCCCCTCAGGAGACTGAAAAGATTTGGCATGGGTCCCCAAAACCTCAAAAGGTTCTACAGCTGCACCATTAAGAGCATCCTGACCGGTCAAAAGGCTCCTTAACAGCTTCTACCCCCAAGCCATGAGACTGCTGAACAATGAATGAAATTCCCACCCAGACAATTTACATTGACCCCCCTGTATTTAGCCTCATTATAATTATAATTATTTTATTGTGTTACTTTTTATTTTATGACATTTTCTACTTTATTTTCTTACCTCTATTTCTTGAACTGTACTGTTGGTTAAAACCTCTAGGGGCTAGGGGGCAGTATTTTCACGGCCGGATGAAAAACATACCCAATTTAAACAGGTTACTACTCTGGCCCAGAAAATAGAATATGCATATTATTAGAAGATTTGAATAGAAAACACTCTGAAGTTTCTAAAACTGTTTGAATGGTGTCTGTGAGTATAACAGAACTCATATGGTAGGCAAAAAACCTGAGAAATTTAATCAGGAAGTGGGAGAATTTAGAAATGTAGTTTTTGTTTTGAATCCCTTGAAAAACTACAGTGACATAGGAATTACGTTACACCTCCTAACTCTTCCATTGGCTGTCAACAATCTTTAGGAACTGGTTTCAACCGTCAGCTGTTACCGGGCAGTTCATTTTGGCTCAGTCTGAGGAGAGGTGTCTTATGATGCACGTGACGTCTTCGTTTTTATATTTTTCTTCTGGGATGAATAGCTATTGCCCGGTTGTAAAATTATCGCAATTTTACGTTAAAAAATACCCTAAAGGATTGATTGTAAACATCGTTTGACGTGTTTCTACAAACGGTAATGGAACTTTGAACATTTCGTCTATGGATTTGCATCCACGCCACATGGCATTGTAAAGTGTTCTGGATGGGTCAACAAAACGGACGTATTTGGACATAAATGATGGACTTTGCAGAACAAATGAACATTTCTTGTGGAAGTGGGTGCCCATCCGAGTGCATTCCGCCGAAGATCAGCAAAGGTAAGTAAATATTTCTAACATATTGTTAGAGATTTGTCGACGCCGTGGTTGTAGGCTAACTGTATAGCTTAGCATTGAAGGCTAAGTTCTGTACTCAGAATATTGAACAATGTGCTTTTTCCGTAACGTTATTTTGAAATCTGACAAAGTGGTTGCATAAAGGAATAGATTATCACTAATTCTTTAAATAATTGTTATACATTTTTTCAACGTTTATGAGTTCTTCCGTAAATTAAATATGCCTATTCACTGGATGTTATGGGGAGAAAACATTTTCTGAACGTCAAGCGCCAATGTAAAAATTGGGTTTTTGGATAAGAAAACATAAACCTGACCGAACAAAAAATGCATGTATTGTCTAACATGATGTCCTAGGAGTGTCATCTGATGAAGATTGTCAAAGGTTAGTGCTTAATTTTAGCTGTATATCTGGTTTTGTGATGGCTATCATGCTTGGAAAATGGCTTTTTTTTTTTTTGCTGAGGTGCTATGCTAAAATAATCAAATGTTTTTCTTTCACCGTAAAGCCTTTTTGAAATCGGACAATGTGATTGGATTAACGAGTAGAGTATCTTTAAAATGCCGTATAATACTTGAATTTTAATTTTGAGATTATTTTGTTTTGAATATCGCTGGTTGTTGTCCAACCAATCCCGTTATCGGGATTGTATCCTTAAGAGGTTTTTAAGGGCTTGTAAGTAAGCATTTCTACACCTGTTGTATTCGGCGCATGTGACAAATACAACTTGATTTGATTTGATCTAGTGAAGTAAGAGGATGTTGTTTTTGAGTATTGTTACATGTATATAGCACTTTTTGCCAAAGACAGTTTTGAAGGATACATTTTGTAAAAGAAAATCGAATAAAAATGAACTTTTGTGTACTCTACTTTTGCCTCATTCTGGGCAATTGTTACACTGCTCCCCTCCCAAATCCCCAAAATTGTAATTTTTTTAGGGCTGTCAAAGTGAATGCATTATCGCGTAACATGTTTGTCTCTTTTTGGGATGCTGTTAATCGTGTCTCCATTTCTTCACTGCATGGAACCTTTTAAGTGCATGTGTTTCTGCATTGAGCCTTTTAAGCACAGAACACACAATGGAGCACAGCTACAGTCAATGCTTGCACATTTAGCTACATCATTGTGCCTCTAGACAAAATGATTTTAAAGTTATGGCCAATATTAACTGTGCTATGTTTTTTTTCTTTCTGCCGTGGATTCGTGAGCATGTCACAGGCCATTTTAAACTACTCGCATGACACTTTTTTTTCTGGGGGGGGGGGGGGGGGGGGTGCTTGATAACAAATGACATTGTTTAGCTAGTCATGTTACCTACCACTGACTAGGCTATGCACAAATTTGGATGGCACAGGAAGAACTGAAAAGGTATAGGCTACTCAACGAGATGCTTCAAAAGTAGGCTGCATATGCAAGAATGGGGTGTGTATGATTGTGTGTGTGAGTGGGAGGGTGTGGGAGGGAGAGTGTGTAGGCCTGTCTCACTCAGCACGTGACGTCCATGGATGTCGAATTATGGCCGATATCACGTCCGTTGTGGCAGCTATTTCGCCCAAAAATAGTCGTCCTAAATTGAGCTATGTTTTATCAGTCCGTTCTGGTCCAAATTTAGCTGAAAATTAGCCTGACCACCAGCTTGCTGTACTCATTGAAAACATGAAATCCATGAAAATAATCATATTGAATAGCTTATATTCATTAAATGATGGTGGCTTCATGGAAATATTCACAATAAAATATTCATAAAATATACACTACCATTCAAAAGTTTGGGGTCACTTAGAAATGTCCTTGTTTTTGAAAGAAAATCACATTTTTTGTTCATTAAAATAGCATCAAATTGATCAGAAATACAGTGTAGACATTGTTAATGTTGGATAAATGTTTATTGGTAGGCCTATTTGTTCTTAATTTTCTCATATTCAGCCTAACATTTCATGAAGCTATACACGGTGTCGTAATGCTGCCTTTTTTTAGACTGCTGGCTGGTGGCAATAATGTAATTACTTGTTCAGTAATTTAAGTTGGAAATTCAACCATTGCAGAATTACTTGTCGATGGAACAGCATACTAATCAGCTACCAATAGATTATTTTTTTCAAGGCTCAGTCATACTTTATCCAGTCATACTTTATCAAAAGGCTTTTCAAAATCAGCTGTGAAAACCAGGCCTAGTTTCCCTGATATTTCATAGTATTCTATTGTTTCCGTACTTGTCTTATATTATCTCCAATGTATCGTCCATGTAAAAAACCTGTCTGATTAGGATAATATCTGACAACCTTTTTAATTCTATGCGCCAAGCATTTAACTAGAATTTTTGCATCACAACATTGAAGTGTAAGAGACCTCCATTTTTTTAATTGACTGGAGCTTTATATTCTCCACTTGGATCCTGTGTACTTCCACTGGTATGCCATCCAGCCCTGGAGTTTTCGCACACTTAAAGGCTCTAATTGCATCAAGAGGTTCCTCCTCTGTAATTTTGCCTTCACATGAGTCAATCTATACAGATGTTAATTCTACATTATTAATAACACGTTTGAAGGTAAGACCCAGGTGCAGGCAGTGTCGAAGTAACAAACGTTTATTAAATCAAACACGGGCAGGCAAAGGTACAGCACAGCAGGCAGGCTCAGGGTCAGGTCAGGCAGAGGTCGGTAATCCAGAGTAGTGGGGCAAAGGTACAGGACGGCAGACAGGCTCAGGGTCAGGGCAGGCAGAGGTTGGTAATCCAGAGTAGTGGGGCGAAGGTACAGGATGGTAGGCAGGCTCAGGGTCAGGGCAGGCAGAAAGGTAAAAACTGGGAAAACAAGAAAACAGGCTCTATAGACAAGACAGGAGCAAGGGGATAAACGCTGGTAGGTTTGATGAACAAAATGAACTGGCCATAGACAATCAGAGAACACAGGTATAAATACACAGGGGAAGATGGGCGACACCTGGAGGGGGGTGGAGACAATCACAAAGACAGGTGAAACAGATCAGGGTGTGACAATTAATAGGAGAAAAAAAACATACTAAATACTATATTGGATTGAATTTAGTGGAAACCTGCCCATTTGTAAAAAGAATGATAACAAGCATTGGTTGACTGCAATTACCACCAGTTAAATGTTATTACAGTATAACTATAAGGTATGATGATTAATTACAATACTTGTTACAGTGTAATTACACAAGTAGTTACACTGTAACAACTTAATTGTTTTTGACATATATACATTAACAGTCAAAAGTTTGGACACACCTACGCATTCCAGGGTTTTTCTTTATTTTTACTATTTTCTACATTGTAGAATAATAGTGAAGACATCAAAACTACGAAATAACACATGTGGAATCATGTAGTAACCAAAGAAGTGTTTAAAAAATCAAAATCTATTTTCTATTTGAGATTCTTCAAAGTAGCCACCCTTTCCCTTGATGACAACTTTGTTGGAAAAGCATTCCAGGTGAAGCTGGTTGAGAGAATGCCAAGCGTGTGCAAAACTGTCAGATCCCGGATAGCATAGACTATTTTTTTTACATGACCTTAAGCATGATGGGATGTTAATTGCTTAATTAACCCAGGAACCATACCTGTGTGGAAGCACATGCTTTCAATATGCTTTGTGTCCTTCATTTACTCAAGTGATTCCATTATTTTGGCAATTACCTGTATGTTGGGTGGTTGAAATTATGTTGAACATCATATTTGATTAGACCTATTTTATTTGACCAATGTTGATAGTTCAAAGTTAGGTTTGAATTAAAGTCATTGTTTCAACCTCATGCCATCAACCTAAATAAAGAGGTATATTGGAATAAAATGTGAAGCCACAGTTTAACTTTCACAGACAGTGCATTCGGAAAATATTCAGACCCCTTGACATTTTCCACATTTTGTTACGTTACAGCAGTATTCTAAAATCTGACTTTTTTCCCCCCCTCATCAATCTACATAAACTCAGCAAAAAAAGAAATGTCCTTTTTTCAGGACGCTGTCTTTCAAAGATAATTTGTAAAAATCAAAATAACTTCACAGATCTTCATTGTAGAGGGTTTAAACACTGTTTCCCATGCTTGTTCAATGAACTACAAACAATTAATGAACATGCACCTGTGGAACAGTCCTTAAGACACTGACAATAAATTGCAATGTCTGTACTGTGAGACGCCTAAGACAGCACTACAGGGAGACAGGATTGACATCTGATCGTCCTCGCAGTGGCAGGCCACGTGTAACAACACCTGCACAGGATTGGTACATCCGAACATCACACCTGCGGGACAGGTACAGGATAGCAACAACAACTGCCCGAGTTACACCAGGAACGCACAATCCCTCCATCAGTGTTCAGACTGTCTGCAATAGGCTGAGAGAGGCTGGACTGAGGGCTTGTAGGCCTGTTGTAAGGCAGGTCCTCACCAGACATCACCAGCAACAATGTCGCCTATGGGCACAAACCCAACGTCACTGGACCAGACAGGACTGGCAAAAAGTGCTCTTCATTGACGAGTCGTGGTTTTGTCTCACCAGGGGAGATGGTCGGATTCGCGTTTATCGTCGAAGGAATGAGCGTTACACGGAGGCCTGTACTCTGGAGCGGGATCGATTTGGAGGTGGAGGGTTCGTCATGGTCTGGGGCGGTGTGTCACAGCATCATCGGACTGAGCTTGTTGTCATTGCAGGCAATCTCAATGCTGTGCGTTACAGGGAAAATATCCTTCTCCCTCATGTGGTACCCTTCCTGCAGGCTCATCCTGACATGACCCTCCAGCATGACAATGCCACCAGCCATACTGCTCGTACTGTGCGTGATTTCCTGCAAGACAGGAATGTCAGTGTTCTGCCATGGCCAGCGAAGAGCCCGGATCTCAATTCCATTGAGCACATCTGGGACCTGTTGGATCGGAGGGTGAGGGCTAGGGCCGTTCCCCCCAGAAATGTCCGGGAACTTGCAAGTGCCTTGGTGGAAGAGTGGGCTACATCTCACAGCAAGAACTGGCAAATCTGGTGCAGTCTATGAGGAGGAGATGCACTGCAGAACTTAATGCAGCTGGTGGCCACACCAGATACTGACTGTTCATTTTGATTTTGACCTTCCCCCTTTGTTCAGGGACACATTATTCCATTTCTGTTAGTCACATGTCTGTGGAACTTGTTCAGTTTATGTCTCTATTGTCGAATATTGTTATGTTCATACAAATATTTCCACGTGTTAAGTTTGCTGAAAATAAACGCAGTTGACAGTGAGAGGACGTTTCTTTTTTTTCTGAATTTACAGTACCCCACAATGACAAAGCAAAAACCGTTTTTTAGAAATGTTTAGAAATGTATTCATTTGCAAAAGTATTCAGACCCTTTACTCAGTACTTTGTTGAAGCACATTTGGCAGCGATTACAGCCTTTAGTCTTCTTGGTTATGATGCTACAAGCTTGGCACACCTATATTTGGGAAGTTTTTCCCATTCTTCTCTGCAGGTCCTTTCAAGCTCTGTCAGGTTGGATGGGGAGCATTGCTGCACTGTTTTTTTATGGTCTCTCCAGAGATGTTGAATCGGGTTCAAGTCCGGGCTCTGGCTGGGCCACTCAAGAGCATGCAGAGAATTGTCCCGAAGCCACTCATGCGTTGTTTTGGCTGTGTGCTTAGAGTCGTTGTACTGTTGGAGGTCCTGAGCGCTCTGATGACTCTGGAAGTAGGTTTTCATCAAGGATCTCTCTGTACTCTGTCATGTGCCTTTTACTGATGATTGGTTTCTGTCTGGCCACTCTACCTTAATAGCGTAGAGTGCTGCAGAGCTGGTTGTACTTCTGGAAGGTTCTCCCATCTCCACAGAGGAACTTTGGAGCCCTGTCAGAGTGACCATTGGGTTCTTGGTCACCTCCCTGACCAAGGTCCTTCTCCCCCGATTGTTCAGTTTGGCCAGGCAGCCAGCTCTAGGAAGAGTCTGGCTAGACTGTAAACTCTCCTTCCAGACTCATATTAAACATCTCCAACCCAAAATCAAATCTAGAATTGGCTTTCTATTTCGCAACAAAGCCTCCTTCACTCATGCCACCAAACTTACCCTAGTAAAACTGACTATCCTACCGATCCACGACTTCGGTGATGTCATCTTCAAAATAGCTTTCAATACTCTACTCAGAAAACTGGATGCAGTCTATCACAGTGCCATCCGTTTTGTTACCAAAGCCCCTTATACCACCCACCACTGCGACTTGTATGCTCTAGTCGGCTGGCCCTCGCTACATATTCGTTGCCAGACCCACTGGCTCCAGGTCATCTATAAGTCTATGCTAGGTAAAGCTCCGCCTTATCTCAGCTCACTGGTCACGATAACAACACCCACCCGTAGCACACGCTCCAGCAGGTATATCTCACTGGTCATCCCCAAAGCCAACACCTCTTTTGGCCGCTTTTCTTTCCAGTTCTCTGCTGCGTGTGACTGGAATGAATTGCAAAAATCGCTGAAGCTGGAGGCTTATATTTCTCTCACTAACTTTAAACATCAGCTATCTGAGCAGATAACTGATCGCTGGAGCTCTACATAGTCCATCTGTAAATAGCCCACCTTATCTACCTACCTCATCCCCATATTGTTTTTATTTACTTTTCTGCTCTTTTGCACACCAGTATCTCTACTTACACATCATCATCTGCTCATTTATCACTCCATTGTTAATCTGCTGAATTGTAATTACTTCGCTACGATGGCCTATTTATTGCCTACCTCTTCACGCCATTTGCACACACTGTATATAGACTTTCTTTTTTTCTATTGTGTTATTGACTGTACACTTGTTTATTCCATGTGTAACTCTGTGTTGTTGTTTGTGTCACACTGCTTTGCTTTATCTTGGCCAGGTCGCAGTTGTAAATGAGAACTTGTTCTCAGCTAGCTTACCTGGTTAAATAAAGGGGAAATAAAAAATAAAATAAAAAACTCAAACACACATGCAAACAACACTCACACAAACTACGCTGACACGCAAACTACGCTCACATGTAACCTACGCTCACACACAAACTACGCTCATGTGCAAATTACGCTCACACACAAACTACACTCACACACAAACTATACTCAAATTATGTTCACACAAATTACGGTCACATACAAACTAATCTCACACACAAACTACATTTACACAAACTTGCTCACACACAAACTATGCTCACACACAATGTTTGGTTGCACCAGCACCTTGTTTGCACTCTGCACTTGGTCTCTTTCTTCACTCACACTCCTCTCCAGTCTGTGGAATCTTCCTTTGTGGCTGTGTTATCTAGTGGAAACCTTCCTCTCCTGCCTGCCTCATGAGAGAACATTTTTCATTGAAACAAGGTATGTGGTAATAAAAGTAGTTCATAAAAGCAGTTTAGTCGCCCTATACAACTATCTACAATGATCCACTCTATGGATAGCTAAAAACCTACTAATGTTAGCTTTATAGTAGTCTCGATAGATAGATAGCTGAAAAACATTAGCTAACTAGGTTGATAAAATCATGCAGGCAGCAGCTAACATTAATAATTTAAACTCACTGAATACATGTATTTGACACAGGATTAAGAAGATGAAATGATCTGCTGCTGGTACCCAAGGCCAAAGGATACCGAAGCTCCTGAAAAGGTTAGTCAGGCAGTTTGTGATTATGCTAGTGATTATTCACAAATGTTTGTGGCACAAATTTCACTGTCTTTAAAGTAGAAAAAAAACTTTGAGTTCCTCCACAAAGCAGTCTACACAGACAATATGAACACATTTGTTCAACCATAACAGATGGCTGGCTAATACAGAAAGAGAGAATTGATGGATTCTAGCACCACAATAACTTTCACAAATACAAAGAGAGGCAGCCATCATGGTCAGTCTATTTTGACTATGTAGTGCATAGTAACACCTACTGATATGAACTGGTAATGGAGGTTTGGTTAGAAAAGATTGCCATAGAATACGTGACATTCAATGAAATCTACTTAATGAAAGTGGGGGATATTATTTTCAATTAAAATGTTGCAAGTATTTGATTTAAGGGTTGAATATATGGATTTTACTGGAAATCCAATGCCAATGAACCAACCTCTGGTGGGCCAGATGGATACCAGGACAACAATACAAAGTAAGTGGTTTTATGACTTACACATTTGTTGCAAAGTCTACTGTGTATAGTGTTAAATGTAACCGTTTGTAACGGCCGTCGTAGGAAGTGGACCAAGGCGCAGCGGGTTGAGTGCTCATTTTAACTTTTAATAAAAAACACTGAAAATACAAAAACAAGAAACCGCACGAACGACAAACAGTAATGCAGCCTACTCACAGCAATGCACAAACAGCCTCCCACTATTCCCATAACAAACACACTCCTAATTATAGGACCTTCAATCAGAGGCAATGATAAACAGCTGCCTCCAATTGAAGGCCCCAATCCCAATTACCTAAACATAGAAATAGAACGACTAGACGGAACATAGAAATACACTAACATAGAACATAGACCAAAACCCTGGAATACATAAATCAAACACCCCTCTACATAAACACACACCCTGAACCATATAAAACAAATACCCCCTGCCACGTCCTGACCAAACTACAATAACAGATAACCCCTTTACTGGTCATAACGTGACACCGTGCCTTACAGAAGCTTACATAATAACTAATTGCATAGAGCACTGTAATCAGATGAATAAATAATAGGTTTAATGACATAAAAAGAATAATTTTCTACATTGAAACCTGCCTTTCATCGATGAATGGTGAATAAATAGAAAAATAATGTTGAGCTTTAAAACATTTTTATGTGATGTTTCCCAGTATTTCAGCATATTTTGTTAAGGTTACAGAATGTGCACATGCATTGTCAATGGTGTTCACTGCGTTATCATGACTAAATATTAATATATACATAATCCGATTACTTTGAAATGTCTGTTTTAGACTTCTCTCTCCTCAAGGGTAATTGTGTGGTGTGCTGTAATTCGCTGCCTTGAGGATGTGGTGTGGCGTTCCCCTAATTTGTATTCAATCTTTATTTTTTACCATCACTTATATTATGACTACAGGACATGAACTTTAACAAAAACAAATAAAAACCAGGGAAAATCCCAAACCACAAACCATTGAGGATTTTAGCCTTTGGCCCGGAGGCACTGCATGTGTATTCACCAGCCCCCGCAGTTTGAGCTGTTTCTACAGTCACTTTTCCACGTTGGCAAGAATAAAGAGAAGAGGCCCTTTTTCTGAAATATACCCAAATGCTTTCCACGCTCATCCATATTTGTGTGTAACTTGAAATCGTGGACAGAGACTGAAAGTCAACTTAGGTGGAGAATTTGTTGTTGCTTCGGTCAGGAATCTGTGGCCACAGGCTCTATGTAATGGAGATCTCTCTTGTTCAGTGTATATTATTGCAGAACTATAAAGGAGGGGGGAAAAACAACAAAATGAAAAAGAAACAATGCTATCAGACATTGATAACTACAACTATTTGTATCTATTTTTACCCAACATGCACTGTTTGAAAGCATTGAAGAGCACATAAAAATAAGTCTGATGATTTAAGCATATATACTTTGGGTCAATGTTCCCTCCAATTCTTTTAGGCACTAAGCAAATTTTAGGTCTGCTGACCGCAAACTTGAATGTTGTGAAAATTCTGTGCAACTTCCAACGTGTTTACAGTGAACACTGAGGCTGTACCCGCTTTAAGTTTTAACAGTGGCCATGTATGCTACTGTGGCTATTTGATCATAATGTAGGCCTATCAGAGTGGCCTACCATCAAAAACAATGGAGGAAATGCATTCCGTAACATTTTAACATGGAAATAGCTGTTCTATCATTCAGCCTACAGTAGCAGCCAATGTGGGGTGTTCAATGTAGGCCTATATTCCATGAGACTTAAAAAAAAAAACATGCAGGGCTTGACATTAACTTCTTCAGGCTAGGGTCTATTTTTCTCCACTTCCTGTCTTACTGACGTGCCCAAAGTAAACTGCCTGTTACTCAGGCCCAGAAGCCAGGATATGCATTTAATTGGTACCATTGGATAGAAAACACTTTGAAGTTTGTAGAAATGTTAAAACAATGTATGAGACTATAAGACAATTGATATGGTCTCTGAAAATCCAAAGAAAAACCAACCAGAATTTTTCAATGGAAGCTATGGGTCCTATGCAATTCCAGCTCCCAGATTGCAATTCCTATGGTTTCCACTAGATGTCAACAGTCTTTGTTCAAGGTTTCAGGCTTGTTTCTTCCAAAACGAGGAAGAATTTTGAGTTTTGGTACAGGGAGTCAGAGTTGGAAATCAGTCAGGTAGCGCGCAACTTGCTAATTTAGCTTTTCTATTCAACATACGTCTTTCCGTATTAAATATTATAGTTTAATTACATTTTAGGGTACCTGAGGATTAAATAGAAATAGAGTTGTTTTAACAAAGTTTAGCGGTAGCTTTTTGGATTCCGTTCTCTGCATGTTGAACGAGTGGATTACTCAAATCGATGGTGCCAACTAAACTGTCTTTGATGAGTTAATAAGAAGCTGAGAATAAAAATGGGCTTCTTCTATAGAAATAGGTCCTGCCTCTCGCTAAATAGTAGAAAGCAAATGATTCAGTCAACATTCCTATCGGTCCTAGACTATGGCGTAGCTGGTTCAATAGCCTACTTATTTGTGGGCAAGGTCTTCCATTCCATAAGGAGGATATAGATCTTCTAACCATTTAAAATTAAAAAAGTTGTCACGTAAAACTATATCTCACATCGATTCCTTGCTTCAGGAAGTCTTTTAAAAGTTGTGTTTTGTTATCAATCACAACAGATTAATTCTCAAGATTGAGGACATAACATATGTTCAGGAAATAGCAAGTTGTTAATGCCTTAGAGAAGATCTCTGTAGGACTCAGTCCTAAGCATGTGTTTGCTTCTTAGTGTTGTTAAGGCTCTTCAATAAGGCCTCCTTATGAGAATGTTAGTGGTTGTCAAAGTTTGCCAAAGTCCACATGCAGCAATGAAATGTAATCCATCTTAAATCTTCACCCTTTGTTTGGACTCTTGGAGAGCTCAGTGTAGGGAATGTGTGCTGTTTGTGTTGGAGGAAGACAATAATATGCTCCAGTTCACTGTTTTGAGGGGTGTTGTTTTCCTTGCTCTGTACTAGCATCATCCTGCATCAGAGGTTTGGCTAGGGTTAGAGTTAAGGCTAGAGCTAGGGTTTTGTGAATGTCTGTTTATAAACCTCTTATTTCCCATTATTGGCGATGAACACAGTATTAACAATGCTTTTTCATTAGCTCAGGAAATCCCGATTTTATTGGTGTTCTGGTCTAACTCCCACAACGAATCTACAGCAAGTCCTTCTGTTCTGAAAGTTATGTTTGACCGGGTCAAAATCAATAGAAAAACATGCAACTTTCAGGAAAATACCTTTATGAAATTGCAGATAAGCATACAAACAAGTTGTTTTCAGACCCGTAGGGATCAGTGTAGCTTCCTTTTTATTGTGAATATCAATCCTACAGTAGATATTGTAGCCATGGATTCAGATAATGAAGGTATGTACTCTCAGGTAAGGGTTCTTGTCAGTAATAAAAATGCTTGAGAGTGCAATCCATTTCAAGAATGCATCTTAAAGTAGATATTGAAAGTCTGTGATGAGGTTGCCTCATATAAAAAAAATATGAGCTGATAATAGTAATAAAGAACATGTAATGTGTGTCTCTAAAACCTTTACATAATCCATACTAGGAAGGAAGTTCAACACAGAACCACTTCTTATAAGGAAGGAATAAAGCAACAACAAACTATCCCCCTAAAAGTTAGAGAACAAAATGTTTGCAACCTCATGAAAACACATTTTCATTACACCAAAGTACAACAAACAGTAATCCTTCAGCCTTGACAAGTGAAAGAAAGAAATTGAAAGAAAGATACACACTATAGTCCTGGGGAATGAGAAAACAGAAAGGAGAGACAGAGAGTTCCATTAAAGTGTTTGGAGAAAGATAATTCAATGTTGGTGCATTCTCTAAACATTTGAAGATATTTTCCTGTCAATGAACAGTATGTCCTGTTTTTGGACAAAGAGTGTTGTTTTTTTCTGATATGCAATGGACTTTAATTTATTCCAAGAATAAAGTGAGTCAGAATGGCAGGAAAAGTTTAGCAGTTCCCTTTTCAATGTCTGTTGTATTGTGGGATGTTCTATTTTAATTTCCTAGACAGTACATTCATGTTAAGTGTAGAATGATGGAACCACGAGTCTCCAAATGTAAAACATTGTAATCATGTAATTCTGTTACATGACTTAATGCCATTTAGCGTTACAGGAGGTATGATAATGGGAATGTAGATATTAGCATGACAGCCAGTGTTGTAATGATATGTTCTGGTAATTGCTTTTTCATCTACGGTAAGCCTGTCAGTGTTTTATATAAAAATCCTTATCACCTCCTTGGAGCTGAGCAATATTAACTGGAACCCTGCACTGGGAATTGACAATTTTAACAAAAATGTCCAAAATGCTGTTCTTGTGGCTTGTTCTCAGGGTGACAAGACCTACTTTTGGTAGTGATTAGTAGGATAAAATGAAAAACACTGACCCCTGCCCACTTATCTCTGACGGGAAATCATGCAGCCATGGTGGTGGAATAATGCTAAAAAATGAATTTTTTTTGTTATTACATCCTAATTTTTGTTACTAGGGACTTTTACATTCACTGCAATAGTTACCTTTAGCGGAACTGCAGCATTAAACGTCGGTAATATGAAATTATCCAACTGCATTTGCAAGGATACCAGCTAACCTTTGTGTGCAAACAGTATTTCATTTTAACTGTGAGTGTACATTTCCTTTTACAGTATCATCATATTCAGCAAAGAGTAAGGTGGATGCAAAATGATATGTTTGTAAATTAATCATCTGAAACATATGAAACATCTGTCCTGAATAGAACAGAACAACCCACACCTGCTGCTATAGCCAACACCAGGCTGGTTAAAGCACACCTGCTGTTATAGCCAACACCAGGCTGGTTAAAGCACACCTGCTGTTATAGTCAACACCAGGCTGGTTAGAGCCAACACCAGGCTGGTTATAGCCAACACCAGGCTGGTTATAGTCAACACCAGGCTGGTTATAGTCAACACCAGGCTGGTTATAGCCATCACCAGGCTAGTTTAGTCAACACCAGGCTGGTTATAGCCAACACCAGGCTGGTTATAGCCAACACCAGGCTGGTTAGAGTCAACACCAGGTTGGTTAGAGCCAACACCATACTGGTTAGAGCCAACACCAGGCTGGTTAAAGCCAACACCAGGCTGGTTATAGGCAACATCTGGCCATTATGCTGCTGCCACTGAGCATTTGTTCTTTACATGTGTCCAAAGGACATTTACAGAAATGCAAAATAATTGGTTCGTCAATCTTCTTTGTCTCATTTGGCTGACAAACGACAATCACATGTACAATTAAAAGGTTGGTAGATTATATATTACCCAAAGAGCTCTTACAAGCAGATACATCAAAGGTTTGGAAATAGATGCAAATAATAGGTGTACCAGTGCATATTTTTTTAATCTGTTCTGATTGCATGAATATGGAGCTGCAGTGATTAGCACAACTCTCGCTCATTAGTAGCCTCAAGTGCATGGTTTGATGCTAAATCACCTCAGCTGCCTGGAATAGACGGTAGGATCACTACCATTCTGGGACAAGGACTTCGGAGATTTACCTCTCTAGAAAGGTTGGACAGTGTGTAGGAGAGTGCATAGTTACTCAGTCAAGGGCCATCCCTTATCATCAGGATCACATCATAATCATGCTCACTGCTTTTTGGGGAGAAATGATTTTATGTTATGAATTATTTATGGAGACAGAATATCAGGTCTGTAAGGGCCTGGATTAAGGAGAATACCACAGGATTCAGAGTGCAGTCGCCGCAAGGACAAACATACACACGCACACTACCACATATTGTAAACACAATGGACATGTGTGAGAGATCCCAATGCAATCCTAGAGGAGTGCATTGTCATTATTGGCTTCTGTCCAAATTCCAGTCCTGGAATGCTCACCAGTAAGTCGTACCCACAGTTTGTCTGGGTCTCGGCAAGTACTGTCATTAGATTCTCAGTGGAGGCAAAGTTCAGGATATCAGCTCTGTGTTAGGCGTAATGGTTTATAATAGGGATGAGGGAAGAGAGGGAGAACGAGAGACAGAGAGATGTGGAGGAAAGGAGGGAGGACAAAGAGAGCTACTGCCAGTATGTTCCGGTGGCAATCACAGCTGACAGAGGCCACACAGGCCACTGGAAAATGTCAGATAAGCATCACAATGAAAATGGAGTCTGCCACTTCTCTCCTGCCATAAGTGCTTTAAGAATAGTGTTACCGGAGATGGTATTGTTTACTTTAAGTAATACCATAAAGGTCAAGGGGTTTAGCTTAATATACTGTACAATGTTAACTCTTTTTGGATTTCATTGGGATCATTAGAATATACACTACTGTTCAAAAGTTTGGGTTCATTTAGAAATGTCCTTGTTTTTGAAAGAAAAGCACATTTTTTGTCCATTAAAATAACATCAAAATGATCAGAAATACAGTGTAGACATTGTTAATATTGTAAATGACAATTGTAGCTGGAAACGGCAGATTTTTTTTATGGAATATCTACATAGACGTACAGAGGCCCATTATCAGCAACCATCACTCCTGTGTTCCAATGGCACGTTCTGTTAGCTAATCCAAGTTTATCATTTTAAAAGGCTAATTGATCATTAGAAAACCCTTTTGCAATTATGTTAGCACACTTTCTTTTGAAACTTGGCAGTCTATCATTGTTCTGAGAAATGAAGGCTATTCCATGCGACAAATTGCTAAGAAACTGAAGATCTCGTACAACACTGTGTACTACTCCCTTCACAGAACAGCGCAAACTGTCTCTAACCAGAATAGAAAGAGGAGTGGGAGGCCCCGGTGCACAACTGAGCAGTGATCCTAAACTTTTAAACGATAGTGTACACTGAGTATACAAAATAACACCTGCTCTTTCCATGACACCCTGACGAAGGTGAATCCAAGTGAAAGCTATGATCCCTTGATGTCACTTGTTAAATCCACTTCAATCAGTGTAGATGAAGGGGAGGAGAAAGGTTAAAGAGGGATTTTTAAGCATTGAAGGTGTTCCTAATATTTTATACGCTCAATGCAATGTAACTGTCAGCGTAGATTATTTCAAATAGATGTGAGGTTGGCATTTTCAAATTTGGCTATGCCCAAAGAATAGAGTCAGATATAATGAGAAAAGTGAGACTGCAAGTCGAGACTTGTTTTACTTTCAACCACCTCATCCACACCAAACACAAACACACACACAAGCCCTTCTTGATTTCCTGAGAGAGCTGAATACACTGTGCTGTACACTTCTTGCTGGAGGCAGGTGCAGTATAGTACAGTACATGGGCCAGAAAAACGAGTAATTAATTTGTGTTCAACACAACACTTAAGGGATGGGACTGCCTCGGAGGATTGTCAGTCTTCACCCATAGAGACATCAATACTCTGCACTGCACTTACAAAAGCCTTCTGAGTCTGGCCCTTGGTCTATGTTCTATGATTAACTTTCTTTGTTGAAATACACTTCAAATGTCATTGCTTTCAGATTCCTTGTATAGTGTTTGTGCTCCTGGCCTGTTTAATAATCCACCCTTATCCCATTCTCCTGGGCTCCTTTGAGAAGCTGACAACATTTGGCCCCTGACCTTAGTTTAGCATTGAGCCTCGGTAAACATGTTTTGTTGTGGGAGACAGCCACAGAATTGGTACTTGGCTTTTATCAGTGGCTCGGTGAACTTCAATCTCTTCTTTGTGTTCTTTATAAGTGTAAAAAGCAAATGTGTTGTTGTAATTGTCAAAATTAACATATTTGATGGAATGCATGACATAATTATTGTATAAAAAAATGTCCATTCACACTTTTGAATTGATAGCACATCCCAAAACGTATGACTATGCGGAACATTAAACATTATTCTTATTCATTTGACTTTCACAATTAACAAATTGTATAACTGTGCTGAGCTAAAGACAGGTAACTGAGGCCTACAGTATATTGACAGGGTTGTCAACCTAAGACCTATCATTATCATGTCTCAAATCCCACATTTGAGAGTATATAAAGTATTTTAAAGCCCAGGTACGGTCCATTTGTTTCCCCGATACCTAATTGCTGTGCTGCTGACTACCTCTCCACTCCAATTCCCTCCAATTCTAAATATAGGAGACATGGAACAACGACGAGCTAGGTGCTGGTATCCCATTCCCCTCAGCTTCCGTGGCTTTAGTTTGAACATGACAATGCCAGGCAGACAGCAAAGCAGGCAGGCAGTAAGGCAGGCAGTAAGGCAGGCATTAAGGCAGGCAGTATGGCAGGCAGTGTGGCAGGTAGTAAGGCAGGCAGGGAGGGAGGCAGGTAGTAAGACAGGCAGGCAGACAGACAAGCAGACATGGAGACAGGGAGATAGACAGGCAGAAAGGCAGGCAAGTAAGGCAGGCAGTAAGAGAGGCAGGTCTGGACTGCAGTACAGCGTGGCTACAGTAGAGTCTGGGTGCAGTGCTGAGACCCTATGTTTAATTAGGTCCATCCTGCTGAGCTGGGCCTGTTTATTTCCCTTGTGCCGCTTCACTGATCTCCACTGAGCGGGGGAGATAGAGGGAGGGGGAGAGAAGAGGGTGTGAGAGAGAGAGGGGGGGAGGGAGAGAGAGTGAGGGGGAGAGAAAGAGAGAGAGAAAGAGAGAGATGGAGGGAGGGAGGGAGGGAGGGAGGGAGGGAGGGAGGGAGGGAGGGAGGGAGGGAGGGAGGGAGGGAGGGAGGGAGGGAGGGAGGGAGGGAGGGAGGGAGGGAGGGAGGGTAGAGAAAATAGGGAGAGTGAGAGAGGGGAGAGAGAGTAAAAGAGAGAAAGCATCAGTATGCTGGTGCTGTGAGCCAGGAGAGCATACACACACACACACACACACACACACACACACACACACACACACACACACACACACACACACACACACACACACACACACACACACACACACACACACACACACACACACACACATGCACCTATAGTCTACACTACTAAGGTACATGCAGATAGGGCACCTCAATCATAAATGTATGCACGCACACAGGCATTATGTCCACATACAGAGAGACACATTAGACAGAATCGTTGGCGCATGATGATGTCCTCCCACTGATGCTGTGTATGTTCTTAGCTGGCATTATTACATTATTACAACATTACATTAGGGCAATGCGCTGTCCCTCATATACTGTACACGCCACCATCCATATGACATGCTATCTCTGTGTGTGTTTGAAATGGATGCTTTGTCATCAAATCAAATCAAATTTTATTAGTCACATGCGCCGAATACAACAGTGAAATGCTTACTTACGAGCCCCAAACCAACAGTGCAGTTTCAAGAAATACAGATAAGAATAAGAGATAAAAGTAACAAGTAATTAAAGAGCTGCAGTAAAAAAAGACAATATACACAGGGGGGTGCCAGTACAGAGGCAGTGTGCGGGGGCACCGGTTAGTTGAGGTAGTATGTACATGGAGGTAGAGTTCATTAAAGTGACTATGCATAGATGACAACAGAGAGTGGCAATGGTGTGGGGGGGCAATACAAATAGTCTTGGTAGCCATTTGACTAGATGTTCAGGAGTCTTATGGCTTGGGGTAGAAGCTGTTTAGAAGACTCTTGGACCGAGACTTGGCGCTCCGGAACCGCTTGCCGTGCGGTAGCAGAGAGATCAGTCTATGACTAGGGTGGCTGGAGTCTTTGACAATTTTTAGGGCCTTCCTCTGACACCGCCTGGTACAGAGGTCCTGGATAGCAGGAAGCTTGGCCCCAGTGATGTACTGGGCCATTTGCACTACCCTCTGTAGTGCCTTGCGGTTGGAGGCTGAGCAGTTGCCATACCAGGCAGTGATGCAACCAGTCAGGATGCTCTCGATGGTGCAGCTGTAGAACTTTTTGAGAATCTGGGGACCCATGCCAAATCTTTTCAGACTCCTGAGGGAGAATAGGTTTTGTCGTGCCCTCTTCACAACTGTCATGGTGTGCTTGGACCATGTTAGTTTGTTCGTGATGTGGACACCAAGGAACTTGAAGCTCTCAACCTGCTCCACTGCAGCCCAGTCGATGAGAATGGCGGGCGTGCTCTGTCCTCTTTTTCCTGTAGTCCACAATCATCTCCTTTGTCTCATTCCTGGCCGTGCAGTACTGAGTGAACAGGGAGTACAGGAGGGGGCTGAGCATGCACCCCTGTGTTGAGGATCAGCGTGGCGGCGGCCCGTCAGTAAGTCCAGGATCCAGTTGCACAGGGAGGTGTTTAGTCCCAGGGTCCTTAGCTTAGTGATGAGCTTTGAGGGCACTATGGTGTTGAATGCTGAGCTGTAGTCAATGAATAGCATTCTCTCATAAGTGTTCCTTTTGTCCAGGTGGGAAAGGGCAGTGTGGAGTGCAATAGAGACTGCATAATCTGTGGATCTGTTGGGGTGGGTCTAGGGTTTCTGGGATGATGGTGTTGATGTGAGCCATGACCAGCATTTCAAAGCACTTCATGGTTACAGACGTGAGTGCTACGGGTCGGTAGTCATTTAGGCAGGTTACCTTAGTGTTCTTGGGCACAGGCACTATGGTGGTCTGCTTCAAACATGTTGGTATTAGAGACTCGGGCAGGGAGAGGTTGAAAATGTCAGTGAAGACACTTGCTAGTTTGTCCAGCTGGTGCTCTCATGCATGTTTCAGTGTTATTTGCCTCGAAGTGAGTAGTTTAGCTTGTCCGGTAGGCTCATGTCACTGGGCAGTACTCGGCTGTGCTTCCCTTTGTAGTCTGTAATGATTTGCAGGCCCTGCCACATCGGATGAGCGTCAGAGCCGGTGAAGTACAACTCGATCTTCGTCCTGTATTGACGCTTTGCTTGTTTGATGGTTCGTCGGAGGGCATAGAGGGATTTCTTCTCAGCTTCCGGGTTGGAGTCCTGCTCCTTGAAAGCGGCAGCTCTAGCCTTTAGCTCAGTGCAGATACTGCCTGTAATCCATGGCTTCTGGTTGGGGTATGTACATACAGTCACTGTTGGGGACAACATCATCGATGCACTTATTGATGAAGCCAATGGCAGATGTGGTGTACTCCTCAATGCCATTGGAGGAACCCCTGAATATATTCCAGTCTGTGCTAGCAAAACAGTCCTGTAGCTTAGCATCTGCTTCATCTGACCATTTTTTTATTGATCTTGTCAATGGTGCTTCCTGCTTTCATTTTTGATTGTAAGTAGGAGTCACGAGGATGAATTATGGTCAGATTTGCCAAATGTAGGGCGAGGGAGAGCTTTGTATGCATCTCTGTGTGTGGAGTATAGGTGATCCAGAATTCATTTCCCTCTGGTTGCACATTTAACATGCTGATAGAAATTTGGTAAAACTGATTTAACCTGTTGGGGATAGGGGGCAGTATTTGCACGGCCGGATAAAAAACATACCCGATTTAATCTGGTTACTACTCCTGCCCAGTAACTAGAATATACATATAATCTCAGGCCAAAACCTGAGAAGATTCCAAACAGGAAGCGCTCTCTCTGACCATTTCATGGCCTTATTGATCATCTCTAACAAAAACAGGGGATCTCTGGCATGACGTGACATTTTCTAATGCTCCCATAGGCTCTCAGAAGGCGCCAGAAAGCTGAATCGTGGCTTTGCAGCCCATGGCTGAAAAACATTAGCGCATTTTGTAAGTGGCCGATCTGAGGACAATGGGAAGGGGCGCGCGTGCCCGAGTCGACTCAATGTTTACTTTCTCTCTCTTTGAATGAAACCACCCCTCCCGGTCGGAATATTATCGCTTTTTTATGAGAAAAATGGCATAAAAATTGATTTTAAACAGCGGTTGACATGCTTCGAAGTACGGTAATGGAATATTTAGAATTTTTTTGTCACGAAATGCGTTGTGCGCGTGACCCTTATTTACACTTCGGATAGTGTCTTGAATGCACGAACAAAACGCCGCTATTTGGATATAACTATGGATTATTTGGGACCAAACCAACATTTGTTATTGAAGTAGAAGTCCTGGGAGTGCATTCTGACGAAGAACAGCAAAGGTAATAACATTTTTCTTATAGTAAATCTGACTTTTGTGAGTGCTAAACTTGCTGGGCGTCTAAATAGCTAGCCCTGTGATGCCGGGCTATCTACTCAGAATATTGCAAAATGTGCTTTCACCGAAAAGCTATTTTAAAATCGGACATAGCGAGTGTATATAGGAGTTCTGTATCTATAATTCTTAAAATAATTGTTATGTTTTTTGTGAACGTTTATCGTGAGTAATTTAGTAAATTCACCGGAAGTGTTCGGTGGGAATCCTAGTCACATGCTAGTCACATGCTAATGTAAAAAGCTGTTTTTTGATATGAATATGAACTTGATTGAACAAAACATGCATGTATTGTATAACATAATGTCCTAGGTGTGTCATCTGATGAAGATCATCAAAGGTTAGTGCTGCATTTAGCTGTGGTTTGGGTTTATGTGACATTATATGCTAGCTTGAAAAATGGGTGTCTGATTATTTCTGGCTGGGTACTCTGCTGACATAATCTAATGTTTTGCTTTCGTTGTAAAGCCTTTTTGAAATCGGACAGTGTGGTTAGATTAACCTCTATGGGACCGGCGGGACGAATTCGTCCCACCTACGTAACATCCACTGCCAGCCTGTGGCGCGATTTTCAAAATCTTCAAAATCCTATTACTTCAATTTCTCAAACATATGACTATTTTACAGCCATTTAAAGATAAGACTCTCGTTAATCTAACCACACTGTCCGATTTCAAAAAGGCTTTACAACGAAAGCAAAACATTAGATTATGTCAGCAGAGTACCAAGCCAGAAATAATCAGACACCCATTTTTCAAGCCAGCATATAATGTCACCAAAACCCAGAAGACAGCTAAATGCAGCACTCACCTTTGATGATCTTCATCAGATGACAACCCTAGGACATTATGTTATACAATACATGCATGTTTTGTTCAATCAAGTTCATATTTATATCAAAAACCAGCTTTTTACATTAGCATGTGACGTTCAGAACTAGCATACCCCCCGCAAACTTACGGGGAATTCGCTAACATTTTACTAAATTACTCACGATAAACGTTCACAAAAAGCATAACAATTATTTTAAGAATTATAGATACAGACCTCCTCTATGCACTCGATATGTCCGATTTTAAAATAGCTTTTTGGTGAAAGCACATTTTGCAATATTCTAAGTACATAGCCCAGGCATCACGGGCTCGCTATTTAGACACCCGGCAAGTTTAGCACTCACCATAATCATATTTACTATTATAAAAATGTCATTACCTTTTGTTGTCTTCGTCAGAATGCACACCCAGGACGTCTACTTCAATAACAAATGTTGGTTTGGTCCAAAATAATCCATCGTTATATCCGAATAGCGGCGTTTTGTTCGTGCGTTCCAGACACTATCCGAAATAGTAAAGAAGTGTCGCGCGCTTGGCGCAATTCCTGACAATAAAATTCAAAGTATTCCATTGCCGTACGTCGAAGCATGTCAACCGCTGTTTAAAATCAATTTTTACGTCATTTTTCTCGTAGAAAAGCGATAATATTCCGACAGGGAATCTCCTTTTCGGCAAACAGAGGAAAAAATCCCAAAGGCGGGGGCGGTCGGGGTCACGCGCATAAGCTAGTGTCTCTTGATGGGCCACTTGAGAAAGGCGATAATGTGTTTCAGCCTGGGGCTGGAATGACGACATTCTCTTTTTTCCCGGGCTATGAGAGCCTATGGAAGACGTGGGAAGTGTCACGTTAGAGCAGAGATCCTTAGTAAATGATAGAGATGGCAAAGAAGTTCCAGAAATGGTCAGACAGGCCACTTCCTGTAAAGGAATCTCTCAGGTTTTGACCTGCCATTTGAGTTCTGTTATACTCACAGACACCATTCAAACAGTTTTAGAAAATTTAGGGTGTTTTCTATCCATATGTAATAAGTATATGCATATTCTAGTTACTGAGTAGGAGTGGTAACCAGATTAAATCGGGTATGTTTTTTATCCAGCCGTGTCAATGCTGCCCCCTAGCCCTAACAGGTTAACGAGAGTATTGTCTTTAAAATGGTGTAAAATAGTCATATGTTTGAAAAATTGAAGTAATAGCATTTCTAAGGTATTTGAATATCGCGCCACAGGATTACACTGGCTGTTGAGTATAGCCCATAGAGGTGAAGTTTCCCTGCATTAAAGTCCCCGGCCACTAGGAGTGCCGCCTCTGGGTGAACGTTTTCTTGTTTGCTTATGGCAGAATACAGCTCATTCAATGCTATCTTAGTGCCAGCCTCTGACTGTGGTGGTATGTAAACAGCTACAAAGAATATAGATGAAAACTCTCTCGGTAGGTAGTGTGGTCTGCAGCTTATCATGAGAAACTCTACCTCAGGCGAGCAATAGCTCAAGACTTCCTTGGATATTGTGCACCAGCTGTTGTTTACAAAAATACATAGACCGCCGCCCCTTGTCTTACCAGACGCCACTGTTCTATCTTGCCGGTACATCGTATAACCAGCCAGCTGTATATTGATATTGCCGTCATTCAGCCACGACTCTGTGGCTGAATGATGTTACGGTCACGACAGTGACGGATGGTGGCGCCCCTCCTCGGCCGGGCGGAGCTCGGCGGTCGTCGTCGCCGGCCTACTAGCTACCATCGATCCCTTTTTGTTTCACTTTCGTTTGGTTAGGTCTAGGTAGGCACGCACCTGTTTTGGGTTAGTCATTAGTAAGGGGGGGTTATTTAGGTTAGCGTAGGATGTATGTGGTTGTACGTGATTGTGTTGCTTGTCCGGGTTTTGTGTGTTCGTAAAGAACGTGTATTGAGTTTTTTCCTTCTGCCAGTGGTTTCTTTTATTTGTGTACACCACCGCAGAATCGTTCAGGGCTGCGCCCCTATACCTTGTCGACCACGTACAGTGCTTCAAATAAAGAAGTGTGGTCACGAACTCTCTCTGTCTCCTGCGCCTGACTCTACCTCTCCTGTTGTTCCTCGAGCCAGCCCGTGACAGAAGTCACGTACCCAAACTAAATGGAGTCAGCAGGAGCTTCAGCGCCAGCCATGTCCATGGAGGAAACCGTCGACCAACACTCCACCCTGCTCCACCGGCTGGGGAACGCCATGGATCAGGTGTTGGCGCGCCTGGAGAGCTGGGACCGACGCGCTCTCGGCCCCCTGAACGCGGCAGGCCAACAGCCTGCGCCCCCACCAGCACCCACAGCACCCAGTACCAGTGGGGTGAAACTCGCTCCCCCCAGGGAGTACGATGGAACGGCCGCTGGGTGTAAGGGCTTCTTGCTCCAGTTGGAGTTATACCTGGCGACCGTTCGTCCCTCTCCCTCGGGGGAGGAGAGCGTCAGCGTCCTCGTCTCCTGCCTCACGGGTAAGGCCCTGGAATGGGCAAACGCCGTGTGGGACAGTCCGGACTCAGCCAGGGACAACTACCCAGAGTTCACCCGCCGCTTTCGGGCAGTATTCGATCATCCCCCGGAGGGGAGAGCGGCGGGTGAGCGGCTGTTTCACCTGAGGCAGGAGACGAGGAGCGCGCAGGACTTCGCTCTCGAGTTCCGGACCCTGGCCGCGGGAGCAGGGTGGAATGAGAGGGCCCTTATAGATCACTACCGTTGTAGTTTGAGGGAGGACGTCCGCTGGGAATTAGCCTGTCGGGACACGACCCACACACTAGACCAACTGGTGGATCTGTCCATCCGACTGGACAATCTGCTGGCCGCCCGCGGACGTCCGACCCAGGCCCTGCTCATTCCACCCTCCAGCCCTCCTGCTCCCACGCCTATGGAGATAGGGGGGGCAGCAGCCAGGAAGACTGGAGGGGGAGGTCGCTCCTGCACCTCATGTGGTCGCAGAGGGCACACTGTGGACCGGTGCTGGGGAGACTCCCCTAGGAGTCCAGAGGGCAGGCAGAGCGCTCCTTTGACACCTCAGGTGAGTCAGCACCAGCCTCACCCAGAGCCCCCTGTCCGTCACATATATGTGTCAGTGTCCTTTCCTTGTTTCTCCCCTCACTCCCGGTTTAAGGCGCTAGTCGATTCAGGCGCAGCAGGGAGTTTTATGGACCGTGGGGTCGCGGCTAAGTTAGGGATTCCCCTGGTCCAGTTGGACCAACCCTTCCCCGTGCACGCCCTAGACAGTCGACCACTAGGGTCAGGGCTGGTCAGGGAGGTCACTGTGCCTCTGGTCATGGTAATGCGGGGGGGTCATGAGGAGCGGATTAGTCTTTTCCTCATCGATTCCCCAGCATTTCCAGTGGTTCTAGGGATTCCCTGGCTAGCCACTCACAACCCTAAGATTTCGTGGGGACAGAGGGCTCTTAAGGGGTGGTCAAATGAGTGCTCGGGCAGGTGCATAGGAGTTTCCATCGGTGCGACTACGGTGGAGAGTCCAGACCAAGTATCCACCGTGCACATTCCCTCAGAGTATGCCGATTTGGCTATCGCCTTCAGTAAAACGAAGGCGACCCAATTACCACCTCATCGACGAGGAGACTGTGCGATAAACCTCCAGGTGGGCGCTGCCCTTCCTCGTAGTCACGTTTATCCCCTGTCTCAGGAGGAAACAGCGGCTATGGAGACATACGTCACTGAGTCCTTGAGGCAGGGATACATTCGGCCATCTCACTCACCCGTCTCCTCGAGCTTCTTTTTCGTGAAGAAGAAGGAGGGAGGTCTGCGCCCGTGCATTGACTATAGAGGTCTAAATGCCATCACAGTGGGTTTCAGTTACCCACTACCTCTCATCGCCTCGGCGATGGAGTCATTTCACGGGGCGCGCTTCTTCACGAAATTGGATCTCAGGAGCGCATATAATCTGGTGCGTATCCGAGGAGGGGACGAGTGGAAAACGGCATTTAGTACCACATCTGGCCATTATGAGTACCTCGTCATGCCGTATGGGTTAAAGAATGCTCCCGCAGTCTTTCAATCCTTTGTGGACGAGATTCTCCGGGACCTGCTCGGTCTGGGTGTAGTGGTGTACATCGATGACATTCTGGTCTACTCCACTACACGCGCCGAGCATGTGTCTCTGGTGCGTAAAGTGCTTGGGCGACTGGTGGAGCATGACCTATACGTCAAGGCTGAGAAATGTGAGTTTTCCAAACCAGCCGTCTCTTTCTTGGGGTATCGCATTTCCTCATCAGGGGTAGTGATGGAATGTGACCGCGTTTCAGCCGTGCGTAATTGGCCGACTCCCACCACGGTGAAGGAGGTGCAGCGGTTTTTGGGATTTGCCAATTACTACCGGAGGTTTATCCGGGGCTTTGGTCAGGTGGCGGCTCCCATTACCTCACTGTTGAAGGGGGGCCCGGTGCGGTTGCAGTGGTCCGCGGAGGCGGACAGGGCCTTTAGTCGTCTGAAGGTTTTGTTCACCGACGCTCCGGTGCTGGCGCACCCGGACCCCTCTTTGCCCTTCATAGTGGAGGTGGACGCGTCCGAGACTGGGGTAGGAGCCGTGCTGTCCCAGCGCCCCCCCAAAGCTCCGCCCCTGCGCCTTCTTCTCTAGGAAGTTGAGTCCGGCGGAGCGTAACTATGATGTGGGGGACAGGGAGCTGTTGGCTGTGGTCAGAGCCCTGAAGGTGTGGAGACATTGGCTTGAGGGGGCACGTCACCCTTTTCTCATCTGGACTGACCACCGCAATCTGGAGTACATCCGGGCGGCGAGGAGACTGAACCCGCGTCAAGCCAGGTGGGCGATGTTCTTTACGAGATTTCGGTTTAACATCTCGTATATCCCAGGTTCCCGGAACACTAAGGCCGACGCACTGTCTCGTCTCCATGACGCCGAGGAACGGTCCACCGATCCCACGCCCATACTTCCAGCCTCCTGCCTGGTGGCACCGGTGGTCTGGGAGGTGGACGCGGACATCGAGCGGGCGTTACGGACGGAGCCTACTCCTCCGCAGTGTCCAGTGGGTCGTAAGTACGTTCCGCTCGATGTTCGCGATCGGCTGATTCGGTGGGCTCACACGCTTCCCTCCTCGGGTCACCCAGGGGTTGAGCGGACAGTGCGTGGTCTTAGTGGGAGATACTGGTGGCCCACCTTGGTGAGGGACGTGAGGCACTATGTCTCCTCCTGTTCGGTGTGCGCTCAGAGTAAGGCTCCCAGGCACCTGCCTAGAGGGAAATTACATTACATTTACATTTTACATTTAAGTCATTTAGCAGACGCTCTTATCCAGAGCGACTTACAAATTGGTGCATTCACCTTATGATATCCAGTGGAACAACCACTTTACAATAGTGCATCTAAATCTTTTAAGGGGGGGGGGGGGTTAGAAGGATTACTTTATCCTATCCTAGGTATTCCTTAAAGAGGTGGGGTTTCAGGTGTCTCCAGAAGGTGGTGATTGACTCCGCTGTCCTGGCGTCGCGTGAGGGAGCTTGTTCCTCCATTGGGGTGCCAGAGCAGCGAACAGTTTTGACTGGGCTGAGCGGGAACTGTGCTTCCTCAGAGGTAGGGGGGCCAGCAGGCCAGAGGTGGATGAACGCAGTGCCCTTGTTTGGGTGTAGGGCCTGATCAGAGCCTGAAGGTATGGAGGTGCCATTCCCTTCACAGCTCCGTAGGCAATCACCATGGTCTTGTAGCGGATGCGAGCTTCAACTGGAAGCCAGTGGAGAGAGCGGAGGAGCGGGGTGACGTGAGAGAACTTGGGAAGGTTGAACACCAGACGGGCTGCGGCGTTCTGGATGAGTTGTAGGGGTTTAATGGCACAGGCAGGGAGCCCAGCCAACAGCGAGTTGCAGTAATCCAGACGGGAGATAACAAGTGCCTGGATTAGGACCTGCGCCGCTTCCTGTGTGAGGCAGGGTCGTACTCTGCGAATGTTGTAGAGCATGAACCTACAGGATCGGGTCACCGCCTTGATGTTAGTGGAGAACGACAGGGTGTTGTCCAGGATCACGCCAAGGTTCTTAGCACTCTGGGAGGAGGACACAAGGGAGTTGTCAACCGTGATGGCGAGATCATGGAACGGGCAGTCCTTCCCCGGGAGGAAGAGCAGCTCCGTCTTGCCGAGGTTCAGCATGAGGTGGTGATCCGTCATCCACACTGATATGTCTGACAGACATGCAGAGATGCGATTCGCCGCCTGGTTATCAGAAGGGGGAAAGGAGAAGATTAATTGTGTGTCGTCTGCATAGCAATGATAGGAGAGACCATGTGAGGATATGACAGAGCCAAGTGACTTGGTGTATAGCGAGAATAGGAGAGGGCCTAGAACAGAGCCCTGGGGGACACCAGTGGTGAGAGCGCATGGTGCGGAGACAGATTCTCGCCACGCCACCTGGTAGGAGCGACCTGTCAGGTAGGACGCAATCCAAGCGTGGGCCGCGCCGGAGATGCCCAACTCGGAGAGGGTGGAGAGGAGGATCTGATGGTTCACAGTATCAAAGGCAGCAGATAGGTCTAGAAGGATGAGAGCAGATGATTACAACCACTCCCGGTTCCACAACGACCATGGTCCCACCTGGCGGTGGATTTCTTGACCGATCTCCCGCCGTCTCAGGGCAACACTACGATCCTGGTCGTTGTGGACCGGTTTTCTAAGTCCTGCCGTCTGCTTCCATTACCCGGTCTTCCTACGGCCCTGCAGACCGCGGAAGCCTTATTCACCCACGTCTTCCGTCACTACGGGGTGCCCGAGGATATCGTCTCAGATCGAGGCCCCCAGTTCACGTCCAGAGTGTGGCGGGCGTTTATGGAGCGACTGGGGGTTTCGGTCAGTCTGACCTCGGGGTTTCACCCCGAAAGTAATGGGCAGGTGGAAAGGGTAAACCAGGAGGTGGGCAGGTTCCTGCGGTCCTACTGCCAGGACCGGCCAGGGGAGTGGGCAAGGTTCGTGCCATGGGCCGAAATGGCTCAGAACTCTTTGCGCCACTCCTCCACCAACATATCACCATTCCAATGTGTGTTGGGTTATCAGCCGGTCCTGGGGCCATGGCATCAGAGCCAGACGGAGGCCCCTGCGGTGGAGGAATGGGTTCAGCGCTCAAGGGAGACCTGGAACGCTGTGCAGGAATCCCTGGAACGAACCAGGGTACGACAAAAAGCGAGCGCTGACCGGCACCGCAGCGAGGCCCCGGTGTTCACCCCAGGGGAGAGAGTCTGGCTCTCGACCCGGAACCTGCCCCTCCGCCTGCCCTGCCGGAAGCTGGGTCCGCGGTTTGTGGGGCCATTTAAAGTCCTGAGGAGAATAAACGAGGTGTGTTACAGATTACAACTTCCTTCTTATTATCGCATTAACCCCTCGTTTCATGTGTCTCTCCTCAGGCCGGTGGTAGCTGGTCCGCTGCAGGAAAATGAGGTACGGGAGGTCCCTCCACCCCCCCTGGACATCGGGGGGCCCCCGGCGTACACAGTCCGGTCCATCTTGGACTCCAGACGCCGGGCGAGGGGGCCTGCAGTACCTCGTGGACTGTGAGGGGTACGGCCCGGAGGAGAGGTGCTGGGTACCGGTGGAGGACATACTGGACCCAGCGCTCATCCGGGAGTTCCACAGCCTCCATCCGGATCGCCCTCCGGGGCGTCCTCGAGGCCGGCGTCGGCGCGCTGCGGGAGCCGCGCGTCAGGGGGGGAGTACTGTCACGACAGTGATGGATGGTGGCGCCCCTCCTCGGCCGGGCGGAGCTCGGCGGTCGTCGTCGCCGGCCTACTAGCTACCATCGATCCCTTTTTGTTTCACTTTCGTTTGGTTAGGTCTAGGTAGGCACGCACCTGTTTTGGGTTAGTCATTAGTAAGGGGGGGTTATTTAGGTTAGCGTAGGATGTATGTGGTTGTACGTGATTGTGTTGCTTGTCCGGGTTTTGTGTGTTCGTAAAGAACGTGTATTGAGTTTTTTCCTTCTGCCAGTGGTTTCTTTTATTTGTGTACACCACCGCAGAATCGTTCAGGGCTGCGCCCCTATACCTTGTCGACCACGTACAGTGCTTAAAATAAAGAAGTGTGGTCACGAACTCTCTCTGTCTCCTGCGCCTGACTCTACCTCTCCTGTTGTTCCTCGAGCCAGCCCGTGACAGTTACAGTTTTTAATGTCCCGTTGGTAGTTTAATCTTCCCAGTAACTCGTCCATTTTATTGTCCAAAGATTGCATGTTTGCGAGCAGAATTGAGGGAAGTGGGGGTTTATTCGATCGCCTCCGACTTCTTAGAAGGCAGCCCGCTCTCCAGCCTCTCTTTCTCCGCCTCCTCTTCACACAGATCACTGGGGTCAGGGCCTGTTCCCAAGGGAGCCGTACATCCTCCGCCTCGGGCTCGTCAGAGTCATGAAAGAAGAAAAAGGGTTCTGCTAGTCCGTGGTGAGTAATCACAGTCATGATGTCTAGAAGTTATTTTCGGTCTGTTTGGGATAGGCATCCCGCTAGTGGGACAACTTCCGGTGAGACTGGAGGGCACACAATTCAAATAAATAATCATAAAATGATGGATATTAAACATTTAGGTACATATAAATGTCTTATATCAGTTGAAAGCTTAAATTCTTGTTAATCTTACTGCCCTGTCCGATTTACAGTAGCTATTACAGCGAAAACATGCCATGCGATTGTTTGAGGATGGTGCCCCACATCAAAATATTTTTCCACCAGCACAGGTTTCATACATTCACAAATAACGATTAATTATTCACTTACTTTTTGAAAATCTTCCTCTGATTTGTCATCCATGGGTCCCAACTATAACACGTAGTGTCGTTTTGTTAGATAAAATCCTTCGTTATATCCCAAAAAGTCAGTTTAGTTGGCACCATTGATTTTATTTTATTTTATTTTATTTTATTTGGATCCCTTTTAGTCCCCATTTGGACTAATCTTCCAAGAGTCCTTAAATATTAAAATACAATTTATATACGAACACATTTCCAATGGTACCAAAAATGTTTCACTATTACAAACATACATAATATACTAACGTAATAAACCAATAAATAATCAATCTAAAAAATATGGATTCTTCATCTACTGTAATCCCACAACATTTCTGTGTATTATATTTAAATTGTTTTAAAATAATGTTTAAATTTATATATTGAAAGGTTTCTGGTTTGCTCAGTCAATTTATTCCATTTCTTTATTGCTCTAAATCGAAATGTTCTTTTGCCTATTTCTCTTTTCTGTCTGGATAACGCATAGATGGTGGACAATCTATTCCTAGTATTTACGGAATGTCTGTCTCTTACCAACTGATTACCGTTGTGAATTGTACTTGGCCGTTTAAAATTATGTATATTATGAAATAAAATAAGCATGTTTTTTTCAATTATCTTGTCGATTGATGACCAACCAAGAACATTGCTTATGACTGCAACAGAAAAACCATATCTCCACCATAAAACAATCCTTGCTGCTTTGTTCTGTGCAATCTGCAGCCTCCTAACTTCACTTGATGATGCATTTCCCCAGACCACAGAACAGTAGTTCACTTGACTCTCAATTAAAGCTTGTGTTATTTGCTTAAGAATTTTTCCTGTAAATATTTAGCTATCCTTCTGATTATACATGCTGTTTTAATATTTTTTTTTTACATAGATTAGTTATTTGAGATGACCATGATAAGCAGTTGTCTAGCTGCACTCCTAATAGTTTGGTTTCTGCCACTTCTTCAATTTCTACTCCTCCCATACTTAATTGTATCCCATGCTGTTTTGGCGTTTTCCTATTGGTGTTTAAAACAAGTTTATTCTGGCAAACCCACTCCCTAATATTCTCCAAATCTCCTTGTAAAGCTTGCTGTACCCGTTGAACCGATTGTCCTGCTGCATAAATTGTAGTATCATCTGCAAATATAGTAGCTTGAGTTTCAGCTAGGGCATAGGAAAGGTCGTTGGTATATATTAAATAAAGAAGTGGCCCAAGGCAGCTGCCCTGCGGTATTCCACAGTTTAAAGCATGAGGGGAAGAAAATGAACCATTGATATAGGTGGACTGTTTCCTGTCAGTTAGATATGACTGTACCCAATTCAATGCTACCTCCTTAAAACCATAATGCATTAATTTTGTCAAAATTATTTCATGATCCACTAAATCAAATGCTGCACTGAAATCTAAAAATAGTACCCCCACAAACTTGCCATTATCCATAGCATTGAGCCACTGGTCAGTCATGTCAACCAATGCAGTGGTAGTGGAATGATTTTTGCGATAAGCATGCTGATTGGCTGTAATCAGATCATTATTTTGTATGTACTCCCATATTTGTCTACTCACAATACCCTCCAATATCTTACTGAGTGTAGGGAGTAGACTAATTGTTCGACTATTGGCAGGAGTAGCGGGTTCTTTGCAGTCTTTCGGAATAGGACACAGTTTAGCATGCTTCCATACATTTGCAAACATCCCCTTTTCCAGTGACCAATTAAATATGTATCTCAGTGGAACTGCAATCTGGGGAGCAGCACAGCGAAGCAAAACATTGTCCATAAGATCATAACCTGTAGATTTCCCATCAGGTTTAACACCTCCTCAAAAGGTTTAACACCTCCTCTACTGACACGTTTTAATATGATCATCAATCGATTGGACAATAGCTTGTTTGGAAGAATGTATGTTTACATTGTTGCTCAGTAAATACATTTTCTTTGTGAAAAATTCTGCAAAATGATTGGCAATATCAACTGGTTTTGTTATTATTCTCCCGTCAACCTCCACACTAGATGGGCATGATGAGATAGATGTACCAAGTAAACCCTTAACTGTATTCCATACCTTTTTAGAATCATTTTTAGAATCAATAAAAGCATTGTTGAAAAATAACTTTTTTTTCCTTCGATTCAATTTAACTGCATAATTACGCAGTGTTCTATAATTCTGTTCATCAATTTCTGATTTTGATTTGGCTGCTAAGACTTTTAACATATTTCTTTGAGAAAAAGCCTCTCCCAGTTCATCATCAATCCATGGAGATGGACGAGCACCAACTGTACTCTTTCTTACTGGGGCATGATGGTCCATTACCTCAGTGAGCAAATCAATAAAACATTCTGTAGCGTGATTTAAATCATCCTCTAGATAAATCATCTCCCAGGGTACAGCAGCCAAATCATTTAGAAATAGCTCATAATTAAATGTTTTAAAATTTCTCTTGACCACAATCCTAGGGGGTTTCTTTGGAACCTTGGTGTTCATGGTTATGGTCACAATATTATGGTCTGTCCAGCCCACTGGCATTGATCTGGCTTTTAAGCATTGCGATGGTATATTACAGAAAATCAGATCAATGCATGTGTCTGAACGATGACCCAACTTAATTGATGATCTAGTAGTATCATTAACCATTTGTTTCAAACCACAGTTCTCAGCATATCTGATTATTTGAATAATCCACTTGTTCAACATGCAGAGAAAGGAATCCAAAAATCTACCCCTAAACTTTGTTTCAACAAGTCAAAATACATTTCTATTAACTCCTCAGATGCCCTAAAATGTAATCAAACTATAATATTTCTTACGGAAAGAAGTATGTTCAATAGGAGACCGATTTCAGCAGGTGTGTCCTGTCTTCATGGCACGCGCAAACACGAATTTCAAAGACTGTGTCCCTGTACTAAAACTGATATTTGTTATTAGATTTTGAAGTTACAAGCCTGAATCCTTTAACACAGACTGCTGAAACCCTGTGGAAGCCATAGGAATCCAATCCGGGGAGCTAATTTTCAATATGGCCTTTTAATTGCCATTCTAAGAGGATGGTCCCTCAAAACAAATATTCTGGTTGGTTTTTCTTTGGACTTTCTCCTACTATATCTATTGTGTTATATTCTCCCACATTATTTTAACATTTCCACAAACGTCAAAGTGTTTTCTTTCCAATGGTACCAATTATATGCATATCCTGGCTTCAGAACCTGAGCAACAGGCAGTTCACTTTGGGCGGAAATTGAGAAAAAAAGGGGCCTAGACCTATTTAAGAGACGGTAGCGGCAACATTATGTACAAAAAGAGTAAAAAAATAAGTTACAAACAATGCAGATAAACGAACCAAAAAAAAACAATCGGTTGGGGGCACGTAAAACGTCTGCCTTCTGCTCCGGCGCCATCTTACAATTTGGACACATTACGAATCTCCCCTCTCACACAGATGGTATTTAGTATTTTATTAGGATCCCCATTAGTTTCTGCCAAAGCTGCAGCTACTCTTCCTGGGGTCCTCACAAAACATAAAACATGACATAATACATACAGTGCCTTCAGAAAGTATTCATACCCCTTGACTTATTGAAATATTGAATTAAAAATTGATTAAATATATATTCCTCTACAACTTGATTGGAGACCACCTGTGGTAAATTCAATTGATTGCACACAATTGTCTATATAAGGTCCCACAGTTGACAGTGCATGCCAGAGCAAAAACCAAGCCATGAAGTTGAAGGAATTGTCCGTAGAGCTCAGAGACAGGATTGTGTCGAGGCACAGATCTGGGGAAAGGGTACCAAAAAAATTCTGCAGCATTGAAGGTCACCAAGAACACATTGGCCTCCATCATTCTTAAATGGATGAAGTTTGGAACCACCAAGACTCTTCCTAGAGCTAGCTGCCCAGCCAAACATTTGGGGGAGAAGGGCCTTGGTCAGGGAGATGACCAATATCCTGATGGTCACACTGACAGAGCTCTAGAGTTCCTCTGTGAAGATGGGAGAACCTTCCAGAAAGATAACCATCTCTGCAGCACTCCACCAATCAGGACTTTATGGTAGAGTGGCCAGACGGAAGCCACTCCTCAGTTAAAGGTACATGACAGCCGACTTGGGTTTTTGCCAAAAGACACATAAAGACTCTCAGACCATGAGAAACAAGATTCTCTGGTCTGATGAAACTCTTTAACCTGAATTCCAAGCGTCATGTTTGGAGGAATCCTGGCACCATCCCTATGGTGAAGCATGGTGGTGGAAGCATCATGCTGTGGGCATGTTTTTCAGCGGCAGGAACTGGGAGACTAGTCAGGATCAAGAAAAAGATGAATGGAGAAAAAGTACATGACAGCCCACTTGAAGTTTGCCAAAAGGCACATAAAGAGATATCCTTGGTGAAAACCTGCTCCAAAGTGCTCAGGACCTCAGACTGGGGTGAAGGTTCACCTTCCAACAGGACGCCAACCCTAAGCACACAGCCAGGACAACATAGGAGTGGCTTTGGGACAAGTCTCTGAATATCCTTGAGTGGCCCAGCCACATCCCGGACTTGATCCAGATCGAACATTTCTGGAGAGACCTGAAATTAGCTGTGCAGCAAGGCTCCTCATCCAACCTGACAGAGCTGGAGAGGATCTGTAGAGAAGAATGGGAGAAACTCCCAAATACAGGTGTGCCAAGCTTGTAGCGTCATACCCAAGAAGACTCGAGGCTGTAATCGCTCCCAAAGGTGCCTCAACAAAGTACTGAGTAAAGGGTCTGAATACTTATGTAAATGCTCTGGTGTAAAGTACTTAAGTAAAAATACTTAAAAGTACTACTTAAGTCGTTTTTTTGAGTATCTGTATATTACTTCACTATTTATATTTTTGGACAACTTTTACTTCTCTACATTCCTAAAGAAAAGTATGTACTTTTTACTCCATACTTTTTCCCTGACTCCCAAAAGTACTTTTATTGCTTAACAGGACTGAAAAATTGTCAAATTCACACACTTATCAAGAGAACATCCCTGGTTACCTCTACTGCCTCTGATCTGGTAGACTCACTAAACACAAATGCTTTATTTGTAAATGATGTCTGAGTGTTGGAGTGTGCCACTGGCTATCCATAAATCAATTAAAACATGAGAACTGAGCCATCGGGTTGGCTTAATATAAGGATTAAGAAATTATTTGTACTTGTACTTTTGATACTTAAGTATATTTTAGCAATTAAATTTACTTTGATACTTAAGTATATTTAAAACCAAATAATTTTAGACTTTTACTCAAGTAGTATTTTATTGGGTCATTTTCTATTAACACTATCCGTATTGGATTTCTATTTGCCATACATTTTTCAAATGTGCTGTGATGTTTCACAACATTTCTGAACCTTTCTATTCTCATAGTTTCTACAGATTGTAAATGAAAGACAACATTTTTTGCTAAAAGTATTATTATCCGTATTGGATTTCTATTTGCCATACAGCCCGATTGATCGATTGACTATGACTTTTCAAATCACCCAGTAGTGCTATCTGCAGAGTTAGCTCCAGGTAAATGTTGCAATTCTTCAGCCATTCCTGGACCTGTGACCAAAAACAAGCTACCAAA
The DNA here is from genome assembly GCF_965601325.2 of Salmo salar. Taxonomy (NCBI): domain Eukaryota; kingdom Metazoa; phylum Chordata; class Actinopteri; order Salmoniformes; family Salmonidae; genus Salmo; species Salmo salar. The sequence continues at coordinate 30,783,768 of NC_138293.1, forward strand.
ACAAATTATCTAAATATTCTGTCTCTTCACAGCAAAATCTGCAGAGCTGGGATTGTTGTATCCCCCTTATACAGTGCCTTCGGGAAGGTATTCAGACCCTTTAACTTTTTCCACATTTTGTTATGTTAAAGCCTTAATCTAACATTTATTAAATAGTTTTTTTCCCTCATCAATCTACACACAATACACCGTAATGACAAAGTTAAAACAGTTTCTTTTTGGTAATTAATAAAAATACAAAATTGAAATATCACATTTACAGAGTGGTGGAAAAAGTACTCAATTGTCATACTTGAGTAAAAGTAAAGATACCTTGAGTGGAGCTGAAGCGTGGGACTAATATCAACAAGATAACTATTGTAAAATATACTGTGTCTGTAAAATGTATACAGGTTCAGAACGTTTATGCAACAGCACAGTTAAAATATATGGCAAATAGATATCAACCTGGATTGTCTTCAGAAATAGAGGTAATTTAGAGGTAATGTGTGGTTTAGTACTTTACCCTGCATAACTGTGTCATTGCTCCAGACCACCACAAGGGGGAGTTAGACCACTGATTTATGCTTTTGGGTTCGAAGACCTAATGTGTCTCTACCTGACAATGAATGGGTGATATAAACCAATATGGTAATTGTGCACGACTTCAAAATTGAATTTCAATTAACTGAATGGTGAGGATGAAGAAGGTGATTCAATTTAGCACAATAGTGTCAGAATAGCTATTCCTCTGTCCTGCATGCACACCCGAAAAATACACTTCTTTTTTTGTTTCTACTTGGTCAGAAGAAGCTCCAACTAGACTAGCATATTGCTAACTAAAACTGTTGTTACACTAAGGTTTTTATTCTAAGAGAAACTAAAATGTTCAATTATATTCCATGATATTCTTAAGATATATGTGTTGACTGAATAGAAGCAAGTGATGTCTGCTAGATAATCAAGTTGATGGCGCAGTCATATAGCCTCGGCACCCACATAAAGCTGAGTGACTCACTCATTCATGGCTTTGGATCAAAATAATTAAGTACCAACATTCTTTCTGATAGTCTTTAATAAAACAAATGTTTTGGTTATCCTGACCTGGATGCCATGTATTATAGTCTCTAAAAGGAAAAATATTGACACCTTCTCTTGCGCATGTCATTTTCCAGATTTCCACTAACGAAAAATGCCGCTTAGATATTCATTTAGAATCCTCCCATCCTCTACATGTAATTATGGGCGAAGAGCCATATAGATTGCAAAATAGTTGGGAAGAGATTTTCGATGGCACATGATTTATGAATTGACACATTTTCCGTTACTCCTGAAAGCGTTAACAGTCAAATGCATTCTCTCCGTCGCTCACACGCACTGGACCCCAAGAAGATTAGCTAGCGTTACGGCGTTAGCTAATGGGGGTCCTAATAAAATTATAAAATTACTTTAAATATTTGGATAATAAAGCATTTAAAGACTGACATTGGTTGATTTTATGCATTCATGAATTAAATCACTTTACCTGACATGTGATGAAGGTGCACGTGGGCCTATTTATATAATGAATATGAATTCGGAGGGCAGAAATGATTAAATATTAAAGCATTAGACCTTTCACTAAAGGTATCAGTCATACAAAAGTTATTCTAAAATCCGAACTGGTTTTGCAGCAGGCAGATTCCAGATGGCCTTTCCCGATCGCTCATCATCTTCAACCATCAGTGAGTCGATGGCTTGAATAGTCTCGCTGGAAATGGAATACCACGGTAGATGCTGGGTTTTTGGTTGGTTGCCAGGTGGCATTGGCGGAGAGTCAGGCGGAGAGCGACCTGTCTAAATTATATGAGAAAAAAATATTCAATTCAATTTGGAATGGCAAGCCAGACAAAATTAAAAGGGCCTACTGTCTCACCCAATGTTCAAGAACATATGGAATCATGTAGTAACCAAAAAAGTGTTAAACATATTTTATATTTGAGATTCTTCAAATAGCTACCCTTTGCCTTGATGACAGCTTTGCACACTCTTGGCATTCTCTCAACCAGCTTCACCTGGAATGCTTTTCCAACAGTATTGAAGGAGTTCCCACATATGCTGAGCACTTGTTAGCTGCTTTTCCTTAACTCTGCCGTCCGACCCATCCCAAACCATCTCAATTTGGTTGAGGTCGGGGGATTGTGGAGGCCAGGTCATCTGATGTAGCCCTCCATCACTCTCCTTCTTGGTAAAATAGCCCTTACACAGCCTAGAGGTGTGTTGGGTCATTGTCCTGTTGAAAAACAAATGATAGTCCCACTAAGCCAAAACCAGATGGGATGGCGTATCACTGCAGAATGCTGTGGTAGCCATGCTGGTTAAGTGTGCCTTGAATTCTAAATAAATCACAGACAGTGTCACCAACAAAGCACCCCCATGCCATAACACCTACTCCTCCATGCTTTACAGTGGGAAATACACATGCGGAGATCATCCGTTCACCCACACCGTGTCTCACAAAGACACGGCGGTTGGAACCAGAAATCTCCAATTTGGACTCCAAAACCAAAGGACACATCTCCACCGGTCTAATGTACATTGCTTGTGTTTCTTGGCCCAAACAAGTGTCTTTTTATTTTTGGTGTCTTTTAGTTTCTTACCCTAAAATGTAAATAAACTATAATATTTCATATGGAAAGTAGTATGTTCAATAGGAATGCAAAATTAGTAAGCGTGCGCCCTCTCCCTCGCGCCAAAAGGCTGATATTGTTCCGATGCTCTCTTCACCAAAACACAAAATTCAGGCTTGTTTTTCAAAAAATGTCAGGTTGGTTTTTCTTTGGATTTTTGCCTGCCATATCAATTCTGTTATAGTCTCAGACGTTATTTGAACAGTTTTGGAAACTTCGAAGTGTTTTCTATCCACTGCTACCAATTATCTGCATACCCTGGCTTATGGGCCTGAGTAACAGGCAGTTTACTTTGGACATGTCAGTCAGGCAGAAATTCAGGAAACTAAACCCTATCCCTAAAGTAATGATGGACTGTCATTTCTCTTTGCTTATTTGAGCTGTTCTTGCCATAATATGGACTTGGTCTTTTATCAAATAAGGCTATCTTCTGTATACCACCCCTACGTTGTTACAACACAACTGAATGGCTTAAACGCATTAAGAAGGAAATAAATTCCACAAATTAACTTTTAAGAAGGCATACCTGTTATTTGAAATGCATTCCATGTGACTACCTCATGAAGCTGGTGGTCAAACTAGCACTAACTAGCATTAATGGCAACAATGACTGACACTTAAATAACATGCCATAGAGTTCTGCGGCAGCCCGCAAGGTGTGCTGCAGTGTGACACAACTTTTACAGGAAGAACCACTGTAGTAACCACAAAAGTGTTACACAAATCAAAATGTCTTTTACATTTTAGATTCTTCAAAGAAAAAACCCTTTGAGAGTTGAGGTCGGGTGATTGTCGAGGCCAGGTCATCTGATGCAGCACTCTATAACTCTCCTTCTTGGTCAAATATCCCTTACACAGCCTGGAGGTGTGTTTTGGGTCATTGTCCTGTTGAAAAACAAATGATAGTCCCACTAAGCACAAACCAGATGGGATGGTGTATCACTGCAGAATGCTGTGGTAGCCTTTCTGGTTAAGTGTGCCTTGAATTCTAAATAAATCACTGACAGTGTTACCAGCAAAGCACCCCCACACCAACACACCTCCTCCTCCATTCTTCACGGTGGGAACCATACATGCGGAGATCATCCATTCATCTACTCTGCGTCTCACAAAGACACTGCGGTTGGAACCAGAAATCTCAAATTTGGTCTCGTCAGACCAAAGGACAGATTTCCACCGGTCTAATGTCCATTGCTCATGTTTCTCGGCCCAAGCAAGTCTCTTCTTATTATTGGTGTACTTTAGTAGTGGTTTCTTTGCAGCAATTTGACCATGAAGGCCTTATTCACACAGTCTCCTCAGTTGACGTTGGGATGTGTTTGTTACTTGAAGCACTTATTTGGGCTGCAATCTGAGGTGCAGTTAACTCTAATGAACTTATCCTCAGAGGTAACTCTGGGTCTTCCTTTCCTGTGGAAGTCCTCATGAGAGCCAGTTTCATCATAGCGCTTGATGTTTTTTGCGACTGCACTTGTAGAAACTTTCAAAGCTCTTGAAATCTTCTGCATTTACTGACCTTCATGTTTTAAAGTAATGAGGCACTGTCATTTCTCTTTGCTTATTTGAGCTGTTCTTGCCATAATATGGACTTGGACTTTTACCAAATAGGGCTATCTTCTGTATACCGTCCCTACCTTGTCACAACACAACTGATTGTTTCAAATGCATTAAGAAGGAAAGAAATTAAACAAACAAACTTTCAACAAGGCACACCTCATGAAGCTGGTTGAGAGAATGCCAAGAGTGTGTTTAACACTTTTTTGGTTACTAAAAGATTCCATGTGTTATTTCATAGTTTTGATGTCTTTGCTATTATTCTACAATGCAGAAAATAGTAAAAAAGAAAGAAAAACCCTTGAATAAGTAGGTGTGTCCAAACTTTTTACTGGTACCTTACATATAACCAATCGTTAGCCAAAGCAGTCTGAGATAGGTTTTCCTCTAGGATTCTGCCTGTGCTTAGCTCCATTCCATTTCTTTTTTATCCTATAAAACTTCCCAATCCTTAACGAATACAAGCATACCCATAACATGACGTAGCCACCACTATGCTTGAAAATATAGAGGGTAGTACTCAGTAATGTACTGTATTCAGGACTAAAAGTTAATTGGTTTGCCACATTATTTGCATTATTACTTTAGTTCCTCATTGCAATCAGGATGCATGTTTTGTAATATTTTTATTCAGTACAGGCTTCATTCTTTTCACTCTGTCATTTAGGTGAGTATTGTGGAGTAACTACAATGTTGTTGATCCATCCTCAGTTTTCTTCTATCACAGCCATTAAACTGTAGCTGTTTTAAAGTCATCATTGGCCTCATATGGAAATCCTTGAGCGGTTTCCTTCCTCTCCTGTATTTTTGTAGTGACTGGGTGTATTGATACATAATCCAAAGTGTAATGAATAACTTCACCATAAGTGTGAAAATATAAATATCAAAGGGATATTCAGTGTCTGCTTTTTAAAATTTTAAATAGGTGCCCTTCTTTACTAGGCATTGGAAAACCTCCCTGGACTTTGTGGTTGAATCTGTGTTTGAAATGTACTACTCCACTGAGGGACCTTACAGATAATTGTATATGTGGGGTACAGAGATGAGGTAGTCATAATATTAACCACTATTATTGCCCACAGATTGAGTCCATGCAACTTATTATGTGACCTGTTGAAGCAAATGTGTATTCTTGAACTTGTTTAGGCTTGCCATAACAAAGGGGTTGAATACTTATTGAGTCAAGACGTTTGAGCTTAAAATCTTTAATGAATTTGTTAAAAAAAATGTACATTATGGAGTATTGTGTGTAGGACCAGTGACACAAAATCTTTATTTAATCCATTTTAAATCCAGGATGTAACAGAATTTGTTTTGAAAAAGTCAAGGGGTATGAGTACTTTCTGAAGGCAATGTAACATGAATAGACAATTACAACTGAATGGGGACGATTGGCAAGGTCTCCAAACCCAGCACATTGATCACAGTTTGGCATAGAGCTAGCTCCATTCCACCAGCATAGAAGTGGATGGAATCCAATATGAATATATGAAAACTATTGCCATGTTCTGCTAATGTAAAACTAGTCTGCTGCGGCTCCTATAATGTCTTGCATCGTGTTTCCCATAGGACGCTGTGGAGATACATTTGCAGAATCTCATTTCACGATGAAAAAAAGTGCTGCACTATACACATACGCAGTCGCTTACGCACACACTCACACATACTGTCACGTCCTGACCATAGAAAGCTGTTATTTTTTATATTTATTTTCTATATGTTATTTTCTATATTTTCTATGACACACCTTGAGTAGGTCAGGGCGTGACAGGGGGTTTTCTAGTTTAGTTTTTCTATGTTGTCATGTTCTAGTTTTGTATTTCTACGTAGGGTTTTGTTTGGGATGATCTCCAATTAGAGGCAGCTGGTCCTCGTTGTCTCAAATTGGAGATCATACTTAAGTAGGGGTTTTTCTACCTGGGTTTGTGGGAGATTGTTTCTGAGTTAGTGTATGTTTCTACTCTGCGTCACAGTTTGTTGTTTTGTTTGTTCAGTTTATTGTGTATGTATTGCAAAGTTTCACAGTGAAAATAAAATGTTGAACGACACACACGCTGCACTTTGGTCCGCTCCTTCCTACGACAAACGTGACAGAATCTCCCACCACCAAAGGACCAAGCAGCGTGGTATGGACCAGTGGACTATTGAGGAGATAAGGAGGAGTATATCCAGGGCTTTGGAGGATTTAGGGGCAGGAGAAAAGCGCCTCCCATGGGAACAGGTGGAGGCAGCGAGAGCACGGCAACAAGGGAAGCACAAGAGGCAGCCCCCAAAAAATGTTTTGGGGAGAGGGGCACACGGGGAGATTAGCAGAGTCAGGTTGGAGACCTGAGCCAACTCCTCGTGCTTACCGTGAGGTGCGTGTCACCAGTCTGGCGCCACCTGTGCCAGCCCCACGCATCAGGTCTCTAGTGCGCCTGCCCTGTCCGGTGTGTCCTGTTCCTGCTCCTCGCACTTGCCCTGAGGTGCGTGTTACCAGCCTGGCGCCACCTGTGCCAGCCCCATGCATCAGGCCTCCAGTGTGTCTTCCCAGTCCAGAACTACCAGTGACAGTTCCCAGTCCAGAGCTTCCGGCGACGTACCCCAGTCCGGTGAGACCTGTTCCGGCTCCACGTAAGAAGCCTCCAGTGATGATCCATGGTCCGAAGCCTCCAGTGATGATCCATGGCACGAAGCCTGTAGGGATGATCCATGGCCCGGAGCCTGTAGGGATAATCCATGGCAAGAAGCCTGTAGGGATGATCCATGGCCCGGAGCCTGTAGGGATGATCCATGGCACAAAGCCTCCAGTGGTGATCCATGGTGCGGAGCCTGCAGTGATGATCCATGGCATGGAGCCTGCAGCTACGGCCCGCAGTCCGGAACCTCCTGAGACGGCCCGCAGCCCGGAACCTCCTGAGACGGCCCGCCGTCCGGAACCTCCTGAGACGGCCCGCAGTCCGGAACCTCCTGAGACGGCCCGCAGTCCGGAACCTCCTGCGACGGCCCGCAGTCCGGAACTCCTGCGACGGCCCGCAGTCCGGAACCTCCTGAGACGGCCCGCAGTCCGGAACCTCCTGAGACGGCCCGCAGTCCGGAACCTCCTGAGACGGCCCGCAGTCCGGAACCTCCTGAGACGGCCCGCAGTCCGGAACCTCCTGCGACGGCCCGCAGTCCGGAACTCCTGCGACGGCCCGCAGTCCGGAACTCCTGCGACGGCCCGCAGTCCGGAACCTCCTGAGACGGCCCGCAGTCCGGAACCTCCTGAGACGGCCCGCAGTCCGGAACCTCCTGAGACGGCCCGCAGTCCGGAACCTCCTGAGACGGCCCGCAGTCCGGAACCTCCTGAGACGGCCCGCAGTCCGGAACCTCCTGCGACGGCCCGCAGTCCGGAACCTCCTGCGACGGCCCGCAGTCCGGAACTCCTGCGACGGCCCACAGTCCGGAACCTCCTGTGACGGCCCGCAGTCCAGAGTCTTCAGCGACGGTCCGCAGTCCAGAGTCTTCAGCAACGGTCCGCATTCCAGAACCTCCAGCGGCGGTTTACAATGACGGCCTACACCGGCCAAACCCGGATGACGCTGGGCCAATTGTGCGCTACCCTATGGGACTCCCAATCACAGCCAGTTGTGATACTGCCTGGATTCAAACCAGGGTGTCTGTAGTGAGGCCTCTAGCACTGAGATGCAGTGCCTTAGACCGCTGCGCCACTCGAGAGCCCACTTATAAAGTTGGCTGGATGTCCTTTGTGTGGTGGACCATTCTTGATACACATGGGAAACTGTTTAGCATGAAAAATCCAGCAGCACTACAGTTCTTGACACACTCAACCCAGTGTGTCTGGCACGTACTACCATACCCTGTTCCAATGGCAATATTTTGTCTTGCCCATTCACCATCTGAATGGCACACATGCACAGTCCATGTCTCAATTGTCTCAAGACTTATAAATCCTTCTTTAACCTGTCTCCTCTCCTTCAGCTACACTGATTTGAAGTGGATTTAACAAGTGATATCAATTAGGGATCATAGCTTTCACCTGGATTCACCTGATCAGTCTGTGTCATGGAAAGAGCACGTGTTCCTAATGTTCCTAGATTTTTCACTTTGGAATTACCTATAACAATTTCTTCAATTGGGTTTCAAGCAGTTAGATACATTTCCTGTTAATCAATATATTAAGTTGGTTCCATAACATGACCTAATGACTCCAAACACTTTCTTTACACTAGATTTTCACATTAACTGGTTACAATTTTGGGTCCTACTTTAAATGACTTGCAGCTTATAAAGGCTTCATAAAGCCTTCATAAAGACTTCATAAACACTACATAAATGTGTTACAAATCATCTATAACTGTATGGCATGCTTCATAAAGGGTTTATAAAGGTGGCATGACTGTGTGACAACCACTAATGCCAAATGTGACATAACCCACTATGTCAAATATGACATAAACCTGTGCTTTATAAAGGGTGGCATACGCATATGCCACCCTTTATAAATCATATTAAATTATAAATCATATTAAATTGAGGCTTCACAAAGCATTTATAACGCTGGCATGCATCTTGGTAGAGCATTGCAAGGATGTTGGGTTAGATTCCCGGGACCACCCATACGTAAAAATGTATTTACTTATAAGTCGCTTAGGAAAAGAAATTCTGCTAAATGTTATATATTATATTATATTTGATTAAAACATTTCTAGGATGGCCCAACTTTTTTCGCTTTTGGGTGCATAGTCAATATTGGACCTGACCTCGACTTCCCCCAAAATGCTGTGCTGCAGGATGACACACACTAAACCTTGGTATGGCCATTTAAAATCCGTTTACATTTTTTGCCTACTTACTTTTTCCAAATTCCATTTTCTTGGTTTTGTTCTTCCAGGTTTCGGATTTCCCCCATTTTTCTGCTTTACCCCATTTTGTCACACATTTCTAATAGAAAAACCAAAAAGATTTCTGTGTCCACAACAATGCTTTAACAACATCAGGGGATGACTTTTGAGGTCTGGAAAAAATCTAAGAAATGTAGATTTTTGAGTGTAGTTTTCCTTTAATTCAGTGAGCATGCCCTGCACTGTTGTTCGGTTATTGGGTTTTCTGTAGTGCAGTAAGCGCACATGTGATGTGATTCAGCCGCCAATGGAAGGGTGTCAACCATTCAACCATGTGACGTCAACTCATCTTTTCCCGTTGCATTCAATGCATTGACAAAAAAGTCAACCATGTGACGCTTATATTTTCCCATAGATTGCAATGTATTGTCAGAAACGTTAACCATCTGACAATCATCTTTTCCTATTGAATGCAATGTATTGACAAAAACATAATATATTGTAACGTTATCCTTTTTGCAAAAATGTGACAGAATGAAGTTTTCATATAATATCATGTTGGCTTTCGCATTGCATAGCGGTGGGTGCAATGTAGCGGCAGCAGTCTATCAGAAGAGTTGGAGGTGTGGCATATTGGGGTTGTGGTTTTCAGTTTGTTATTTTTGGCCACCTGTGAGAGTGAATGGCACTTCAGGTATTGTCCTCTATTTTGGGGGGGATTATATGTTCACTGCCAGCACTGAATATTAAAGGATATCTGTGTAAGTGACAGGATGAGGTTTTGAGGCAGATACTGGGCTGCGAATGCCCATGAGGTGTTGAAAGCAATTTAGAAGCTTGCATTAAATTTAAAAAAACACATTGATCTTTCAAGTTTGTTATTTGATTTCAGACACATTTTATAGAATCGGTTGAACGATCTAAAGTGTAGTTTTGGATCATACCAATCAGAAAAAGTACTTCAGATGAACAGCAGTGCCGTCCCACTTTTTACAAGGTACACTTGCAGGCAACACACACACACACACACACACACACACACACACACACACACACACACACACACACACACACACACACACACACACACACACACACACGTATGTGTGGAATCAATCAAAGAATCAATCAAAGAAATGCAACCGTTCTGACAGGAGAAAAACTTTGAGGTAAGAGTTTCTCTTCATCCCTTCAGGGCACAAGTCCCATTGACTTCTATTAAACATTAGCTGTTTAATTTCAGCCAGGTCCCAGTCAACTAGAAGAGAATTGCTGTTTATTTCTGCTGGTACTCTATGCTGTGGCAGAGTAGAGAGAGAAGCATCAGGTCAGCACTACACTGCAGTACACTGCTGTCAAACAGATAGACATAGATAGATGAAGGGCTGAATGAAGTAGTCTCGCAGCACAGCACATATGACAGCACAGCTCATCCCTATGTGCAATCTAAGCTGCTTGCCACGAGAAAATGGACTCAAAAGATGATGGACAAATGATATCAGAGCAATCTTCCACAATATCCCCCTTGTCATATTTTCTCCATTATTTTTGTTTGTGGGCTGAAAATGGGAAACAATGGAAATGCGTACAGGCTATTTTGAATGTCAAACTGCCAGACAGACTATCCTGGCTGGCACCTACCTAACTGTGAAAGTGAGAATGGGCAGGCAACCATATGTTAAGTGACAGACTTTCCACACGGGCATGCACACAGACATGTGCAGATGCACACCCCACACCCACCCCCACACACACACACACACACACACACACACACACACACACACACACACACACACACACACACACACACACACACACACACACACACACACACACACACGTACACAACACACGTACGTGCAGACACACCCACTGAAAAGTTGGCTTTTATTGTCAACATTGAATCCTTGTTCCTTTGTGTTAAAGAGACATAGAAACATAAATAACCTCTTAGCAGTTCCATATTCTAACAAAGAATGAAAAGAGCCTTGAGAGAATGAAGGAGCCATTTCATGTAGAAAGGGAATGTGCCATTTTCCTCTACCAGGAAATGTTCCAGTATATAGAACCAAGTGTAACAATTATTATATTCATGTCACTATCCTCATGTCATTCACCGCAGAAATTGGTGAACAGTTCAAGGTCCATAAATCACTTTAACCACAGCATCAAACATGGTCCAGCTCAATGCACAGTTTCAAACCGTAAGTGATTGTACAGATATAAAACAGCTAGAACCTACACTACATAGTGTTCAGATCTGTTGGTTACATGTACAGGGGTCCTGTGCTGTATGATAAACAGATTGCTTGACAACCGCTGTCAATAAGTGCATTCCTTTGAAGTGTATTATCTGCTCTCAGATCAGTTCTACTCCAACAGCAATGAGAAGAGGAATCTGTGATAGACAGCCTCATCATGCTCAAGCACACAGCTAATAGGGAGATTTACCTGATAGGACGAAACAGGATGTTTTGGTGTGAGGGTTGCCATTGTATCAACATATTAAAATGTGAAGCATCGGAGTCGATTTATGGAGCTAATGTACTTTGAAGGACCTTGTTCTCTATTATAATTTCCTCTTGACTAGAGAGGCTTGAGATTAGCTGGGGATGGAATGTGACCCCTGTCAATCATTCTTCCCCCAACTGACGTTCCTAACTGATGTTCCTAACCTCAGTTTGAGCTCCTGTCCTGATAGCGTGAGTCCCAACTTCGAGTCCCAGATGACCGTGAACTGGCGGTATGGAAGGTCAGAGAGCGTTCCTGGCAGCGGCTGCACCGGCTGCAGAGCTATACGAGGACAAACAGCAATTAACGCGATAGGAAGCTATTTATTTGATGCGGTGCCATCGACTGAAAATGTAGGGGATTCTTCCGAGGAACAAATTGCCACTGCTACTTGATTTGCCCAATCTCCCTAACAATGAAAACTGTAAACAGAAATAATGTTATTATTATGCTAATATATGTATACTTTATGAATGTATAATTATTCAGGATTTTTAACTTGGTTGCATGTAAACTTATTTTCAATTGAAGAGGAATCCACTCATTTGGAATCATTTCCAAATGGTCAGAATCTGTGACCTCAGTCATCATCACAGAGCCAGTGTTGTTCATTATCAGAAGTATAAAGGCAAACAAAAACATCACATGGTTGTACGAGTCTATGTCCTGAACCAAATAGTGGATTCAGAACAGGGATTATTGGAGCCATTGTCAGCTTCCCGGCAGAAGCGGGATGGGTGCCAGTCTGTGCACAGTGGCATCAGAGTTCATTAGGATACTGTGGGATGGCTGGAGAAATTAGGAGAGATGGGCATGAATAAACAAACTGAACATGATGATCAAAGGTGCAGAGTGAATAGGACACTGTGCGTGTTGCAGGGGAGGGGACAGACAGGAAAAGTTTTGAAACAAAATGTTTATTTGGTATTGTTGGTGGTGTTGAAATGTACTAGCTATCCAATTAATTTTGGTAATTTAGGTACTTTATTTATTTCGCTAATGATGTTTGTCAAGACTTGTGTGGAGGTCCAGAATGACATGCCATGGTCTGATACTGTTGTGGTACGTCTACTTGCACATTAATGGTCATATTGACTGATGACCACACGTGGCTTTGATAAATACATGTCATCTACTTAACAAATCCAAGGTTGGCAACTTGTATAGTTATGCATATAATCTTGTATATGTGAAACTTAAAAAAAAATGTTTTTAGCATAAGCTACAGTGTCAAAAAATAACAGCTATGGTAGACTGCTTGCATGCAATTATCTCATCTGAAAAACACACCAACAAACATCTTGCAACCTTTCACAGAGGTCAAGTACAGTAGTAAAATGAATCCATCTGTCAGAACGTTAGGGGATAGCCCCCGTTGCACCACTGTAATCTCCATGACAAGTTAACAACTATCCCTTCTGTATCATATTCATGGGGCCAATCTGTCTACTTACGTAATTACAACATTACATGTCTTATTCCCCGCCCCGCCACCGCTAATGGTGGGAGCTAGAAACCCATCTATGTGGAGGAGGGAGGGAGGGAGGGAGGAGAGAGAGAGAGAGAGAGAGAGAGAGAGAGAGAGAGAGAGAGAGAGATCTCTGACACCCACACTAGCCAAGTACTGTCATTAGATTCTGAGTGAAGGCAAAGTTCAGGAAATCAGCTCTGTTTTAGGCGTAATGGTTTTTAATAGGGATGAGAGGGAGAATGAGGGAGAGAGAGAAAGAGAGGGACAGATATAGATATAGAGAGATACGGAGGAGAGGGGCAGTAATGAAATGGAGGCCGTTAACAAAGCCGCAAGGGTTTCCAATGTGCTTGAGAATGTCAAAGCTGTAAAAAATAAATAAAAAAAATACAAATCACATCAGCTGACACATCACCCTTTTCATCTCTAATTGATTTGATTCTATGATTCCGAGCTCAAAGTCATTACGTAACCACTCTGAATCCCCTCTAGTGGTGCCCTGAGCCACAACACTACTGTCATTACAGGCTACTCAGTTCAACAACGCTACTGCCATTGTGGTTATTAATCTACAGTAGGCTACAGTAGTCCATTTAATCTATTGTCTTTGTTGAAATGCGACAATCTCTATGACAATGTGTCTGTGTGTGCGTACATATATACTGTGTATGAAGGGGTGGGTGCAGCGGATATGCTCTGAACACGTCTGGGTCAGTCCCGCGCTCCGATTAAAAGCAAATCACTTCCCTTCAATCTTTTCATGTTAAATTAAAGGGCCGCTCAGGAATGCGTGGCAACTGTACCCGGCTCCAATTATTAACCCCAATTTTCCGGGAGCAATGTCCTGGCATAGCTTCCCTCTACCCCTCCCACACCCCTCCAATGCTTGAGCTGGGGTATCAGGCCAGGCCTCTGAACTATTTGGTTTGTCTCTACAGAAGTGCTTTCAAGGAATGCCCCAGATACATCATCACATGGCCATTGAGCAGCATTGTGCTCGTCCATTAAGTGTAAATATGGTGCAAGCTCACAAAGGGGCAGCTTGAAGAGGGTCAGTCAGTAGTGCGTGGGCCCCCGTCACCATAAATCTGGTTCAGGCCAACACTGAACCTCCCTTGTGCTCGGCTAATAGCGCTGTAATCGCTCGTACCACTTCGTGGGTGGGACAGGAGGGTGTGGAGAGCATTACTCATTTGTTTCCAAGCCCGGAGTCCAATGGGCCTGAACTAATCACCTCCACTTTTTGTCTTTTCCTATCTGAAAGTGTTTCAGTCAGATAGAACAGGAGCACAAATTGGCCAACCATTTTAACTAAAGACATTTCGCTTGTCAAGATATTGACATTAATCTATGTCCATATTCCACCCACTGCAGCCCAGCGATAATATCCATATGAATAATATATACATACCCACACAGGTCTGTGAAGGATGGTCAACCCTGCCTCTGCTTGCACCAGGGGTGCATACGAAATGGAACATCGGGCTCTGGTCAAAAGTAGTGCACTATATAGAGAATAGGGTGCCATCTGGCTGGATTGGAATGGATCTCATTGTTTCTTGTTGCTAACAGCTGGAGCTTTAGCAGCAGCCCAGAGACCTGCAATATTAATGCCTCTATAAAGCAGAGATGATCTTCCTGGCAGTAAATTCATATCATAAATACAGTTTATTTTGTTACCGGGGATGTGCTGGACCTAGGAAGACCTCCTAGTCATTATAGGCTAGTAATTGGTTCCTGTATGATTATCTTGGAAACCTGGTGTTTTACAGCATGTATTAAACCTACAGCAACATGTTGAAGACATGGACCTAACGTCGCTAGGGAGTGCACTGCACATGCAGTGCATTTGGAAAGTATTCAGACCCCTTGACTTTTTCCATATTTTGTTACATTACAACCTTAATATAAAGTGGATATAATTGTTTTCTACATCAAATTTCAAATCAAATCAAATTTATTTTTATATAGCCCTTCGTACATCAGCTGATATTCTCAAAGTGCTGTACAGAAACCCAGCCTAAAACCCCAAACAGCAAGCAAAGCATGTGAAAGAAGCACGGTGGCTAGGAAAAACTCCCTAGGAAAAACTCCCTAGAAAGGCCAAAAACCTAGGAAGAAACCTAGAGAGGAACCAGGCTATGAGGGGTGGCCAGTCCTCTTCTGGCTGTGCAGGGTGGATATTATAACAGAACATGGTCAAAATGTTAAAATGTTAAAATGTTCATAAATGACCAGCATGGTCAAATAATAATAATCATAGTAGTTGTCGAGGGTGCAACAAGCACGTCCGGTGAACAGGTCAGGGTTCCATAGCCGCAGGCAGAACAGTTGAAACTGGAGCAGCAGCACGGCCAGGTGGACTGGGGACAGCAAGGAGTCATCATACCAGGTAGTCCTGAGGCATGGTCCTAGGGCTCAGGTCCTCCGAGAGAAAGACAGAAAGAGAGAAAGAGAGAATTAGAGAGAGCATATTTAAATACATACAGGACACCGGATAAGACAAGAGAAATACTCCAGATGTAACAGACTGTGACCCTAGCCCCCCGACACATAAACTACTGCAGCATAAATACTGGAAGCTGAGACAGGAGGGATCAGAAGACACTGTGGCCCCATCCGATGATACCCCCGGACAGGGCCAAACAGGCAGGATATAACCCCACCCACTTTGCCAAAGCACAGCCCCCACACCACTAGAGGGATGTCTCCAACCACCAACTTACCGTCCTAAGACAAGGCCGAGTATAGCCCACAACAATCTCCGCCATGGCACAACCCAAGGGGGGGGGCGCCAACCCAGACAGGAAGACCACGTCAGTGACTCAACCCACTCAAGTGACGCACCCCTCCCATGGACGGCATGGAAGAACACCAGTAGGCCAGTGACTCAGCCCCTGTAAAAGGGTTAGAGGCAGAGAATCCCAGTGGAAAGAGGGGAACCGGCAAGGCAGAGACAGCAAGGGCGGTTCGTTGCTCCAGCCTTTCCGTTCACCTTCACACTCCTGGGCCAGACTATACTTAATCATAGGACCTACTGAAGAGATAAGTCTTCAGTAAAGACTTAAAGGTTGAGACTGAGTCTGCGTCTCTCACATTGGTAGGCAGACCATTCCATAAAAATGGAGCTCTATAGGAGAAAGCCCTACCTCCAGCCGTTTGCTTAGAAATTCTAGGGACAATTAGGAGGCCTGCGTCTTGTGACCGTAGTGTACGTGTAGGTATGTACGGCAGGACCAAATCGGATAGATAGGTAGGAGCAAGCCCATGTAATGCTTTGTAGGTTAGCAGTAAAACCTTGAAATCAGCCCTTGCCTTAACAGGAAGCCAGTGTAGGGAGGCTAGCACTGGAGTAATATGATCAAATTTTTGGGTTCTAGTCAGGATTCTAGCAGCCGTATTTAGCACTAACTGAAGTTTATTTAGTGCTTTATCCGGGTAGCCGGAAAGTAGAGCATTGCAGTAGTCCAGCCTAGAAGTAACAAAAGCATGGATTAATTTTTCTGCGTCATTTTTGGACAGAAAATTTCTGATTTTTGCAATGTTACGTAGATGGAAAAAAGCTGTCCTTGAAACAGTCTTGATATGTTCTTCAAAAGCGAGATCAGGGTCCAGAGTAACGCCGAGGTCCTTCACAGTTTTATTTGAGACGACTGTACAACCATCCAGATTAATTGTCAGATTCAACAGAAGATCTCTTTGTTTCTTGGGACCTAGAACAAGCATCTCTGTTTTGTCCGAGTTTAAAAGTAGAAAGTTTGCAGCCATTCACTTCTTTATGTCTGAAACACAGGCTTCTAGCGAGGGCAATTTTGGGGCTTCACCATGTTTCATTGAAATGTACAGCTGTGTGTCGTCCGCATAGCAGTGAAATTTAACATTATGTTTTCGAATGACATCCCCAAGAGGTAAAATATATAGTGAAAACAATAGTGGTCCTAAAACGGAACCTTGAGGAACACCGAAATTTACAATTGATTTGTCAGAGGACAAACCATTCACAGAGACAAACTGATATCTTTCCGACAGATAAGATCTAAACCAGGCCAGAACTTGTCCATGTAGAGCAATTTGGGTTTCCAATCTCTCCAAAAGAATGTGGTGATCGATGGTATCAAAAGCGGCACTAAGATCTAGGAGCACGAGGACAGATGCAGAGCCTCGGTCTGACGTCATTAAAAGGTCATTTACCACCACAAGTGCAGTCTCAGTGCTATGATGGGGTCTAAAACCAGACTGAAGCGTTTCGTATACATTGTTTGTCTTCAGGAAGGCAGTGAGTTGCTGTGCAACAGCTTTTTCTAAAATTTTTGAGAGGAATGGAAGATTCGATATAGGCCGATAGTTTTTTATAATTTCTGGATCAAGATTCGGCTTTTTCAAGAGAGGCTTTATTACTGCCACTTTTAGTGAGCTTGGTACACATAGAGAGCCGTTTATTATGTTCAACATAGGAGGGCCAAGCACAGTAAGCAGCTCTTTCAGTAGTTTAGTTGGAATAGGGTCCAGTATGCAGCTTGAGGGTTTGGAGGCCATGATTATTTTCATCATTGCGTCAAGAGATATAGTACTAAAATACTTTAGTATCTCCCTTGATCCTAGGTCCTGGCAGAGTTGTGCAGACTCAGGACAATGGAGCTTTGGAGGAATACCCAGATTTAAAGAGGAGTCTGTAATTTGCTTTCTAATGATCATGATCTTTTCCTCAAAGAAGTTCATAAATTTATTACTGCTGAAGTGAAAGCCATCCTCCATTTGCGAAGGCTGCTTTTTAGTTAGCTTTGCGACAGTATCAAAAAGAAATTTCGGATTGTTGTTATTTTCCTCAATTAAGTTGGAAAAATAGGATGATCGAGCAGCAGTAAGGGCTCTTCGATACTGCACGGTACTGTCTTTCCAAGCTAGTCGGAAGACTTCCAGTTTGGTGTGGCGCCATTTCCGTTCCAATTTTCTGGAAGCATGCAATACCCCTTAAAAAAGTTTTTGTTTTACTATTTTGCGGATTTATAATATAAAAAAACTGAAATATCACATTTACATAACTATTCAGACGCTTTACTCAGTACTTTGTTGAAGCACCTTTGGCAGCGATTACAGCCTCGAGGTGTCTTGGGTATGATACTACAAGCTTGGTACACCTGTATTTGGGGAGTTTCTCCCATTCTTCTCTGCAGATCCTCTCAAGCGATGCCAGGTTGGATGGAGAGCTTCTCTGCACAGCTTTTTTCAGGTCTCTCCAGAGATGTTTCAATTCTTGGCTCTAGCTGGGCCACTCAAGGACATTCAGAGACTTGTCTCGAAGACACTCCTGCGTTGTCTTGGCTGTGTGCTTATGGTCGGAACAGGTTTGCATCAAGGATCTCGCTGTACTTTGCTCCGTTCATCTTTCCCTAGATCCTGACTAATCTCCCAGTCCATGCCTCTGAAAAACATCCCCACAGCATAATGCTGCCACCACCATGGTTCACCATAGGGATGGTGCAAGGATTCCTCCAGACGTGACTCTTGGCATTCAGGCCAAAGAGTTCAATCTTGGTATCATTAGACCGGAGTCTCTTGTTTCTCATGGTCTGAGAGTCTTTAGGTGCCTTTTGGCAAATTCCAAGCAGACTGTCGTTCCTTTTACTGAGGAGTGGCTTCCGTCTGGCCACTCTACAATAAACGCCTGATTGGTGGAGTGCTGCAGAGATGGTTGTCCTTCTGGAAGGTTCTCCCATCTCCACAGAGGAACTCTAGAGCTCTGTCAGAGTGACCATTGGGTTATTGGTCACCTTCCTGACTAAGGCCCTTCTCCCCCGATTGCTCAGTTTGGCCAGGCAGCAAGCTCTAGGAAGTGTCTTGGTGGTTCTAAACTTCTTCCATTTAAGAATGATGGAGGCCACTGTGTTCTTGGGGACCTTCAATGTTGCAGAAATTGTTTGGTACCCTTCCCCAGATCTGTGCCTCGACACAATCCTGTGTCAACTGTGGGACCTTTTATAGACAGGTGTGTGCCTTTCCAAATCATGTCCAATTAGTTGAATTTATCACAGGTGGACTCCAATCAAGTTGTAGAAAAATCTCATGGATGATCAATGGAAACAGGATTTCGAGATCAATTTCGAGTCTCATAGCAAAGGCTCTGAATAATTATGAAAATAAGGTATTTCTGTTTTACATTTTTTATTAATTAGCAAATAAATCTAAACATGTTTTAGCTTTGCCATTATGGGGTATTGTGTGTAGATTGATGAGGATTTTTTTTTAAATCAATTATAGAATAAGGCTGTAACTTAACAAAATGTGGAAAAAGTCAAGGGGTCTGAATACTTTCTGAGTGCACTGTATGTACTCCAATGTAGCAGATGCCATACATTTTACACTTTTAGGCCTATGTATCATAACCTCATATGGCAAGTGTAGTGTCATTCTGCCATAATAAAGGGGTACCACACAGGAGTTCATTATTGTGATTTAATTGCACATGTCTGGAAATGATCAATCACCATCACAATGAAGTAGACAAAACACAAAACATTAGAGATAAACCCCTGCTTTGAGCTCCCTGCTTCGGTAATTACATGTTTCCCATTGAATGTCCAGCGAGGCTGCCTTTTGACTGACCATTGTTTACAGTTTAAATGTTTGATGTCTCTAAACCAGTGGGACCTTTGTATGTGGAGACATTTCCCTTGCAGCATTGCCATGCAGGTACGTGTGTCCCACTAATATGCCTGCCGGGGCCATCGGGATGGCCAATTGCCCAGTGCTTTGCGATATGGCCTGAATTACTGCAAGCGGCTATGCACAGAATGCCTAATCCGAGCCAATTAAATCACATAGCATCTCTCCCCTGCCTTCAGATTTCTCCCTCACACACAACCCTGTTAAGCTGAATGGTGAGCAACTCCAGTTCACTCAGACCCTCTCCCAACGGAGTTACCAACAGAGTCTCCAAACGGAGTCTCCAAACAGAGTTACTGCTCCCTACAACCATCGGCTAATCCACTGAATCATATAGGCTGTCACTCCCACTGGTTGGTGGTTGGTTCCCAATACACAGTCAAAACAACAGGTCTAAAGAAAATAATGATTTATGCCATGTAGCCCTGACATTTGTACCTATGAAACATTTAGAAAAAATAATTCAAGAACAAATTATCTCTGGTCTCTCATCCCTATTAGACTCAAACCAATTGGCCTACCATGCCTCCAAGGTGTTTATGATGCGTTACTGGTCATGCTGAACAATATCTACCTACATTTAGAAAATTGTATTCATTGACTTCAGTAGCGTGTTTAACACCATCCAACCCCACCTACTGGTGGATAAGCTGGTGAATACTGACCGAGTGGATTAATAGTTTCCTTGTTGAATGCTCAACAAGTGACGTTCAACTCCACCATCTCTACATCTAGAACGGTGAATACGGGAGCCCCTCAAGGTTGCATACTCTAACAGATACTGTACACACTGTACATAAACGATTGTCAGGCCTCTGACTCATCTCACAGATTTTTAAATATGCAGATGGCACCACTGTTGTGGGTTTCCTCCACCCAGATTAAGCCTCTCTTCAAGTTTTTGACAGCAAAATTCATCCATTGGTGTGCAGATAACTTTCTTGAAATAAACGTTAAGAAAACAGAAGAGATAGAAATTGATTTCAGAAGAAACAAAACTCCACTACGCCATACGAAGATCAATGGGGAATCAGTCGATAGAGTGACCACATATAATTACCGGGGAATCGAAATAGACAATAAACTGAAATTCAATGACTGTGCTTTTGCAAAGATAAAGAAATTGCAACAGAGAATGTTTTTTTTTTACGCAAACTGAACCATTTGAATGTCGACCGCCATATCTTACAAATGTTCTATAAATCTGTCCTGCAGAGTGCGCTGTACTTTGGTCTGATATGCGTGTTTGGAATATGCTAGTGCAAGACCAAGTCAAGCTTCAGCGCTTGATTAAGACAACGGGAAGGATAATTGGTATAGATCAAGAATCAGTCACCAACCTGTACACAAACTCATCCTCCTAAAACTTGAAAGCATTTTACAGGACAGTACTCATCCCCTTCACTCAAAATTCTGTCACAGCAGCAGCTGGACAAGGGGAAAGAGACTTCTTCAAAATTAAATTAAAACAGATAGATATGGGGACTCTTTTATTCCAACAGCCATTATGCTGTATAATAGATAGTCTGTTGGTCCCTCGAGTATATAGCATATTACACTTTCATTTTAAATGTGTCGCTTTAGCACTTTGAATGAATTATATTGTGCAGTTTCTGTGTTTTCATGTTTTATGTACTGTCTTTTTAAGAACATGTCCAAGTTAATTTCTCCCTTGTGGGATAATGAATCTGAATCTGAATCTCTCTGGAGCCCCACGATTCCTGGCCAGTGACAATGCCAACTAGACCACAAAGAGGGGTGTTTACTGTAGTATATCTCGCTGTTGTTGCCTGATGCTTAGCGATGCCAGAAGCCCCCGCTTCTCTGCGTTGGTATGGTTGATGAGTCCACTGAGACTGGACCAAGTCAAGTGTTTATGAGCCAACTACTCATCCTGCCAAATAATGAAACACTCTGTTTTAGATTGTAATGGATAGAGAGACAATGACGCCAAGTCAAATCAAAACATTATCCTTTATGCAACTGTTTTATGACTATATAATGATTCTCCATTGATATAATTTAAGAAGGCAGTATAAGTATCTGACAGATACTTATACATTCAGTATGTATAATAATAATAATTCACATAATGTGTAAACATGGACGCCAATGATGATAAATGTCCTAGGATCCACCCTGTTATTCAACACTCGTCTTGTATCCAACTTACTGCTCATCATTCAGTGGTATATTCATTCTGCTCACACAGTAGTCTCTCTCTCTACCCAGTCTGCTGGCAACATTAAGACTAACAGCCAATAGAGTTACACCACAACACATACACCCTTATTGACGTTGTATTTGTTTGGTAGGATCTAATGATCATCTGAAAAAGACAGATTGATTGATAATGGTGTATACAAGTATTTATTTTGTATCTCGATTTGCCTACAAAAATATCTTTGATTATTACTGTGTTTATTCCTCTCCCATCATACCAACGTCAATAAACATATGTTCCTTCCACCTGCCTCCGGGTACAGTAAACCAAGTTACTCTTGCATAAACGACAGCCTTTTCCAAGAAAAGAGAAATTGACTCAGATCTCTCAATTCTCAGTACTCCTTGTTCATATTTAAAGTATCTCCACTATTATCCAGTCAATGTGTTATTTTCTTTGAACTTTAGGGATGAATAGAAATGTACAGAATGGTTACTTGGAGTAAAATGGGGGAGGGTCATGCTTTCTACATTTCAGTCAAGGGGGAGGGGAGGGGGTTAGTATTTTTTTTTACATCTAGTGCAGGGGAGGGTTATGCAATTTGTAATTGATGAAATGTCAATATTTCTCAGTGTTTAAGAATTAGTTGCTTATTAGGCTATACAAATTCAAGTGGGCATAATTCATTTCAACCGTCTTCATTTTAATTAGACTTTATTAACAACAAGAGGCCTTTGTGTTGGAGCTTATTTCTTCCTATTTAAGGAATAAGAGGTAGGCCTACCTGTTTGACAGATGAAATTACGCTATAGGCTGCAATATCCATAGATGTGTCAGTCAACTCCTCCACCCACCATGCACTCTTTGAATAGCCGACCTCCATGTCAGTGAAGGGATGTTAAGTTAAATCCAGCACTCAAATTGAGGGGGTGTAAGAGAGTATGCCATAGGCCTACCTTTTATTAAAGAAAATGGCAAAAAGCTTAAGATTTTGTAGAAAATATAACGTATCCAATCATATAAAGTGATCTATATCAGCGCTTTGGTCCACAATACGATGATAGATTCATGCTATCTTTTATCATAAAGATCTTTCCAACCATACTGTCCATGGTGGTCTTCGAACCCATAACCTTCTGGCCTGCAGTCCTGTGTGCTATCAAAATTCCTGTGTTGGCATGTAATGCGAACAGGATGAAGAATAGTTTCTAAAACTGCATATCTAAGGCTCTGGTCTGTCCTAGAAGTTATGGTAAATGGTAGACATGTTCTCTGCTATCCACTTTGTTTTAATTATTATTTTGGGTATAGGTATTGTTTTTTTTATGTAAAATATATTTTGCTGAAGGGAGGGCCATCCATTTTCATTTCAGAGAGGTCCAGGAACCCTTATTACGTTATCTTCTCTTCCAAGAGGGCGTAGCAGTCAGACGTCTTTGTCCTTCATCTTGTCGTGTCTCATGTATATATATATTTACATATTTTCTTCGCATATCTTTTTATATATGTTTTTCTTCTAAAAACTCAACCTCAAAACACTCTCCTGCAAACCCGCCTCACCAATTAAAAAAAAATAGTATTATTTACCTCAAATCTGAAATCTGAACTCCACAACAGAAGCTAGCCATCGGTTAGCCAGAGGTTGGCCAGTTCAATAGCTAACGTTGGAGTTCAGCTAGCCACAGTTGGCGGTCATCAGCTATCCCTTAGCTCGAAAAGCTATTGCCAGTTTTGTACAGCGCGACTCAGACCGGACCTATTTTCTCTCCATATCCCCGGATTTCTACTGCAGGCTCTGGACATTTACACCTGGATCTTGCAGCTAGCTAGCTGCTACCCGAGTGACTATTGGCTAACATCGGTCCCGGAGCTAACATCAATTATTCCGAAGCTAGCCAGCTGAAGAGTTCCATCAGCCACTCCTGTGCTACAATAACCTATCCGGACCTGTTTTACTGCCGATGTGGAGCCCCATCGGGCCTTCACGACTGGACTACCGACGTTATCTGCCCGAGGGAGTTATCCAACTGGCCCCTCCCTCACGACGTAACCTGAACGCCCATCTGCGACCCGCTAATCGTTAGCTGTCTTATCGGCTGCTATCTGACAATTTTCTTGGGCCACTATAACTATAACTATTTTGCCAATTGGTCTGGTCCCCGCTACCACACGGAACCCCACTAATCTACAGACGGAAACGCACAAGGTGGCTAAGAACAGACCTCCCTCCATCTTCTGCCAGCTTGCTACCTATTGCCCGGCTAGCTGTCTGAATCTCACGGGACCCCTATGATCACTCGGCTAAGCATGCCTCTCCTTAATGTCAATATGCCTTGTCCATTGCTGTTCTGGTTAGTGTTTATTGGCTTATTTCACTGTAGAGCCTCTAGCCCTGCTCATTATACCTTATTCAACCTTTCAGTTCCACCACCCACACATGCTATGACATCTTCTGGTTTCAATGATGTTTCTAGAGACAATATCTCTCTCATCATCACTCAATGCCTAGGTATACCTCCATTATATTCACATCCTACGATACCTTTGTCTGTACATTATACCTTGAAGCTATTTTATCGCCCCCAGAAACCTGTTCCTTTTACTCTCTATTCTGGACGTCATAGACGACCAATTCTCATAGCTTTTAGCCGTACCCTTATCCTACGCCTCCTCTGTTCCTCTGGTGATGTAGAGGTGAATCCAGGCCCTGCAGTGCCTAGCTCGACTCCTATTCCCCAGGCGCTCTCTTTTGATAACTTCTGTAACCATAATAGCCTTGGTTTCATGCATGTTAACATTTGAAGCCTTCTCCCCAAGTTTGTTTTATTCACTGGCCAAAGGGGGTGGTGTTGCAATCTACTGCAGAGATAGCCTGCAGAGTTCTGTCCAACTATCTAGGTCTGTACCCAAACAATTTGAACTTCTACTTTAAAAAATCCATCTCTCTACAAACAAGTCTCTCACCGTTGCCGCCTGCTATAGACCACCCTCTGCCCCCAGCTGTGCTCTAGACACCATATGTGAACTGATTGCCCCCCATCTATCTTCAGAGCTCGTGCTGCTAGGTGACCTAAACTGGGACATGCTTAACACCCCAGCCATGCTACAATCTAGGCTTGATGCCCTCAATCTCACACAAATTATCAATTAACCTACCAGGTACCACCCCAAAGCCGTAAACAAGGGCACCCTCAAAGATATCATCCTAACCAACTTGCCCTCTAAATACACCGCTGCTGTTTTCAACCAAGATCTCAGCGATTGCCTGCATCCGTAATGGGTCAGCGGTCAAACGACCTCCACTCATCACAGTCAAACGCTCCCTGAAACATTTCAGCGAGCAAGACTTTCTAATCGACCTGGCCCGGGTATCCTGGAAGGATATTGACCTCATCCCGTCAGTAGAGGATGCCTGGTTATTAAAAAAAATGCCTTCCTTACCATCTTAAATAAGCATGCCCCATTCAAGAAATTTAGAACCAGGAACAGATAGAGCCCTTGGTTCTCTCCAGACCTGACTGCCCTTAACCTGTTGGGGCTAGGGGGCAGTATTTTCACGGCCGGATAAAAAACGTACCCGATTTAAACTGGTTACTACTCTTGCCCAGAAACGAGAATATGCATATAATTAGTAGATTTGCATAGAAAACACTCTAAAGTTTATAAACCTGTTTGAATGGTGTCTGTGAGTATAACAGAACTCATATGGCAGGCCAAAACCTGAGAAGATTCCATACAGGATGTGCCCTGTCTGACAATTTGTTGTCCTTCTGTTGCATCTCTATCAAAAATACAGCATCTGTGCTGTAACGTGACACATTCTAAGGCTTCCATTGGCTCTCTAAAGCCGCCAGAAAGTGGAATGGGGTATCTGCTGTCTCTGGGCAAAGTACAGCAGCAGAGTTTGTAAGTGGTCAACCTGGGGACAGTGAGACTGAGATGCGCATTCACGAGACTTCTCAATTTCTTTTCTTTCAGCCTTTCAATGAATACAACGTTGCCCGGTTGGAATATTAGTGCTATTTTACAAGAAAAATAGCATAAAAATTGATTTTAAACAGCATTTGACATGCTTCAAAGTACGGTAATGGAATATTTGGAAATTTTTTGTCACGAAATGCGCTCGCGTGTTACCCTTCGGATAGTGACCTGAACGAATGAACAAAACGGAGGTATTTGGACATAACTATGGATTATTTGGAACAAAAACAACATTTGTTGTTGAAGTAGAAGTCCTGTGAGTGCATTCTGACGAAGAACAGCAAAGGTAATCCAATTTTCTAATAGTAATTCTGAGTTTAGTGAGCCCCAAACTTGGTGGGTGTCAAATTTGCTAGCCTGTGATGGCCGAGCTATGTACTCAGAATATTGCAAAATGTGCTTTCGCCGAAAAGCTATTTTAAAATCTGACATAGCGTTTGCATAAAGGAGTTCTGTATCTGTAATTCTTAAAACAATTGTTATGTATTTTGTCAACGTTTATCATGAGTAATTTAGTCAATTCACCGGAAGTTTTCGGTGGGTGTGCTAGTTCTGAACATCACATGCTAATGTAAAAAGCTGTTTTTTTATATAAATATGAACTTGACTGAACAAAACATGTATGTATTGTATAACATAATGTCCTAGGAGTGTAATCTGATGAAGATCATCAAAGGTTAGTGCTGCATTCAGCTGTGGTTTTGGTTTTTGTGACATATATGCTTGCTTTGAAAATGGCGTGATTATTTTTGGCAGGGTACTCTCCTGACATAATCTAATGTTTTGCTTTCGCTGTAAAGCCTTTTTGAAATCAGACAATGTGGTTAGATTAACCTGTTATGGCTAGGGGGCAGTATTTTCACGGCTGGATAAAAAACGTACCCGATTTAATCTGGTTACTACTCCTGCCCAGTAACTAGAATATGCATATAATTATTGGCTTTGGATAGAAAACACCCTAAAGTTTCTAAAACTGTTTGAATGGTGTCTGTGAGTATAACAGAACTCATATGGCAGGCAAAAACCTGAGAAGATTTCATGCAGGAAGTGGCCTGTCTGACAAGGTGTCGTTCTTCTTGTCTCTGTTTATTGAAGAGTGAGGATCTTAGCTGTCCCGTGACACTTCCTACGGCTGCCATAGGCTCTCAGAAGGCGGCAAAACGCTGAATCGTGGCTTTGCAGGCTCTGGCTGAAAAAAAGTAGCGCGTTTGGGTAGTGGCTGGTTACAGTAATGTGAGACTCAGGCTCGTGCCCGCGTCGACCGAAAGCTTTGTTTTCTTTCCTCTGTTTAGCTAAATGGACATTCCCGGTCGGAATATTATCGCTTTTTTACGAGAAAAATGGCATAAAAATGGATTTTAAACAGCGGTTGACATGCTTCGAAGTACGATAATGGAATATTTAGATTTTTTTTGTCATGAATTGCGCCATGCGCGCGACCCTGATTTACCATTTCGGATAGTGTCTGGGACGCACAAACAAAACGCCGCTATTCGGATATAACGATGGATTATTTTGGACCAAACCAACATTTGTTATTGAAGTAGCAGTCCTGGGAGTGCATTCTGACGAAGACAACAAAAGGTAATCAAACTTTTATAATAGCAAATCTGATATTGGTGAGTGCTAAACTTGCCGGGTGTCTAAATAGCTAGCCCGTGATGGCTGGGCTATGTACTTAGAATATTGCAAAATGTGCTTTCACCAAAAAGCTATTTTAAAATCGGACATATCGAGTGCATAGAGGAGTTCTGTATCTATAATTCTTAAAATAATTGTTGTGCTTTTTGTGAACGTTTATCGTGAGTAATTTAGTAAATTGTTAGCAAATTCCCCGGAAGTTTGCGGGGGGTATGCTAGTTCTGAACGTCACATGCTAATGTAAAAAGCAGTTTTTTGATATAAATATGAACTTGATTGAACAAAACATGCATGTATTGTATAACATAATGTCCTAGGTTTGTCATCTGATGAAGATCATCAAAGGTTAGTGCTGCATTTAGCTGTCTTCTGGGTTTTTGTGACATTATATGCTAGCTTGAAAAATGGGTGTCTGATTATTTCTGGCTTGGTACTCTGCTGACATAATCTAATGTTTTGCTTTCGCTGTAAAGCCTTTTTGAAATCGGACAGTGTGGTTAGATAAAGGAGAGTCTTGTCTTTAAAATGCTGTGAAATAGTCATATGTTTGAGAAATTGAAGTTTTTGTATTTTTGAGGAATTTGTAATTCGCGCCACGCCTATCATTGGATATTGGAGCAGGTGTTCCGCTAGCGGAACGTCTAGATGTAAGAGGTTAACGAGAGTCTTGTCTTTAAAATGGTGTAAAATAGTCATATGTTTGAGAAATTGAAGTTATAGCATTTTTTAGGTATTTGTATTTCGCGCCACGCGATTCCACTGGCTGTTGACTAGGGTGGGACGCAAACGTAGCCCATAGAAGGTAACCAACACAAAAACATCCTCTGGCGTTCTGCATTAGCATCGAACAGCCCCTGTGATATGCAACTTTTCAGGGAAGTTAGAAACCAATATACACAGGCAGTTAGAAAAGCCAAGGCTAGCTTTTCAAGCAGAAATTTGCTTCCTACAACACAAACTCAAAAAAGTTCTGGGACACTGTAAAGTCCATGGAGAATAAGAACACCTCCTCCCAGCTGCCCACTGCACTGAGGATAGGAAACTGTCATCTCCGTTAAATCCACTATAATTGAGAATTTCAATAAGCATTTTTCTACGGCTGGCCATGCTTTCCACCTGGCTACCCCTACCGCGGTCAAGAGCACTGCACCCCCCACAGCTACTCGCCCAAGCCTTCCCCATTTCTCCTTCTCCCAAATCCAGTCAGCTGATGTTCTGAAAGAGCTGCAAAATCTGGACCCT
The DNA here is from genome assembly GCF_965601325.2 of Salmo salar. Lineage (NCBI taxonomy): Eukaryota > Metazoa > Chordata > Actinopteri > Salmoniformes > Salmonidae > Salmo > Salmo salar. The sequence goes on from NC_138293.1 coordinate 30,812,469, forward strand.
ACAAATCAGCAGGGCTAGACAATCTGGACTCTTTCTTTCTAAAATGATCTGCCGAAATTGTAGCAACCCCTATTAATAGCCTGTTCAACCTCTTTCGTGTCATCTGAGATTCCAAAAGATTGGAAAGCAGCTGCCCCCTCTTCAAAGGAGGGGACACTCTTGACCCAAACTGCTAAAGACCTATATCTATCCTACCCTGCCTTTCTAAAGTCTTCGAAAGCCAAGTCAACAAACAGATTACCGACCATTTTGAATCCCACCGCACCTTCTCCGCTATGCAATCTGGTTTCAGAGCTGGTCATTGGTGCACCTCAGCCACGCTCAAGGTCCTAAACGATATCGTAACCGCCATCGATAAGAAACAATACTGCGCTGCCGTATTCATTGACCTGGCCAAGGCTTTCGACTCATCACGTCCTCATCGGCAGACTCAACAGCCTTGGTTTCTCAAATGATTGCCTCGCCTGGTTCACCAACTACTTCTCTGATAGAGTTCAATGTGTCAAATCGGATGGCCTGTTCTCCGGGCCTCTGGTAGTCTCTATGGGGGTGCCACAGGGTTCAATTCTTGGGCCAACTCTTTTCTCTGTACACATCAATGATGTCGCTCTTGCTGCTGGTGAGTCTCTGATCCACCTCTACGCAGACAACACCATTCTGTATACTTCTGGCCCTTCTTTGGACACTGTGTTAACAACCCTCCAGACGAGCTTCAATGCCATACAACTCTCCTTCCGTGGCCTCCAACTGCTCTTAAATACAAGTAAAACTAAATGCATGCTCTTCAACCGATCGCTGCCCGCACCTGCCCGCCCATCCAGCATCACTACTCTGGACGGTTCTGACTTAGAATATGTGGACAACTACAAATACCTACGTGTCTGGTTAGACTGTAAGCTCTCCTTCCAGACTCACATTAAGCATCTCCAATCAGCACAATCACATTTTTGGTTGTTAAAATTGCCAATGTCTTGGAGCTAGAATTGTTGCTATGTATACTGTGCTAATGCAAACCAGGTAGAATTGGCTTCCTATTTCGCAACAAAGCATCCTTCACTCATGCTGCCAAACATACCCTCGTAAAACTGACCATCCTACCGATCCTCGACTTCGGCGATGTCATTTACAAAATAGCCTCCAATACCCGACTCAATAAACTGGATGCAGTCTATCACAGTGCCATCCGTTTTGTCACCAAAGCCCCATATACTACCTACCACTGCGACCTGTACGCTCTCGTTGGTTGGCCCTTGCTTCATACTCATCGCCAAACCCACTGGCTCCAGGTCATCTACAAGACCCTGCTAGGTAAAGTCCCCCCTTATCTCAGCTCACTGGTCACCATAGCAGCACCCACCTGTAGCATGCGCTCCAGCAGGTATATCTCTCTGGTCACCCCCAAAGCGAATTCCTCCTTTGGCCATCTCTCCTTCCAGTTCTCTGCTGCCAATGACTGGAACGAACTACAAAAATCTCTGAAACTGGAAACACTTATCTCCCTCACTAGCTTTAAGCACCAGCTGTCAGAGCAGCTCACAGATCACTGCACCTGTACATAGACCATCTGTAATTTAGCCCAAACACCTACCTCTTCCCCTACTGTATTTATTTATTCATTTAGCTCCTTTGCACCCCATTATTTCTATTTCTATTTCTACTTTGCACTTTCTTCCACTACAAATCTACCATTCCCATGTTTAACTTGCTATATTGTATTTACTTTGCCACCATGGCGTTTTTTTTGCCTTTACCTCCCTTACCTCACCTCATTTGCTCACATTGTATATAGACTTATTTTTCTACTGTATTATTGACTGTATGTTTGTTTTACTCCATGTGTAACTCTGTGTTGTTGTATGTGTCGAACTACTTTGCTTTATCTTGGCCAGGTCGCAATTGTAAATTATAACTTGTTCTCAACTTGCCTACCTGGTGAAATAAAGGTGAAATAAAATAAAATAAATAAAAACATACAGTTGAAGTCGGAAGTTTACATACACCTTAGCCAAATACATTTAAACTCAGTTTTTCACAATTCCTGACATTTAATCCTTGTAAAAAAAAATCCCTGTCTTAGGTCAGTTAGGATCACCACTTTATTTTAAGAATGTGAAATGTCAGAATAATAGTAGCGATAATGATTTATTTCAGATTTTATATCTTTCATCACATTCCCAGTGGGTCAGAAGTTTACATACACTCAATTAGTATTTGGTAGCATTGCCTTTAAATTGTTTAACTTGGGTCAAACGTTTCAGGTAGCCTTCCACAAGCTTCCCACAATAAGTTTGGTGAATTTTGTCCCATTCCTCCTGACAGAGCTGGTGTAACTGAGTCAGGTTTGTGGGCCTCCTTGCTCGGACACGCTTTTTCAGTTCTTCCCCCTTAATGTTCTATAGGATTGAAGTCAGGGCTTTGTGATGGCCACTCCAATACCTTGACTTTGTTGTCCTTAAGCCATTTTGCCACAACTTTCGAAGTATGTTTGGGGTCATTGTTCATTTGGAAGACCCATTTGCAACCAAGCTTTAACTTCCTGGCTGGTGTCTTGAAATGTTGCTTCAATATATCCACATAATTGTCCTTCCTCGTGATTCCATCTATTTTGTGAAGTGCACCAGTCCCTCTTGCAGCAAAGCACCCCCACAACATGATGCTGCTACCCCCTTGCTTCACGGTTGGGATGTTGTTCTTCGGCTTGCAAGCCTCCCCCTTTTTCCTCCAAACATAACAATGGTCATTATGGCCAAACAGTTCTATTTTGTTTCATCAGACCAGAGGACATTTCCCCAAAAAGTACGATCTTTGTCCACATGTGCAGTTGCAAACTGTAGTCAGGCTTTTTTATGGCGGTTTTGGAGCTGTGGCTTCTCCTCGCTGAGGGGCCTTTCAGGTTATGTCGATATAGGACTCGTTTTACTGTGCATATAGATACTTTTGTACCTGTTTCCTCCAGCCTCTTCACAAGGTCATTTGCTGTTGTTCTGGGATTGATTTGGACTTTTTGCACCGAAGTACGTTCAGCTCTAGGAGACAGAATGTGTCTCCTTCCTGAGCGGTATAATGGCTGCGTGGCCCCATGGTGTTTATACTTGCGTACTATTGTTTGTACAGATGAACGTGGTACCTTCAGGCATTTGGAAATTGCTCCCAAGGATGAACCAGACTTGTGGAGGTCAACATTTTTTTCTGAGGTCTTGGATGATTTCTTTTGATTTTCCCATGATGTCAAGCAAAGAGGCACTAACCTTTAAGGTAGGCCTTTAAATACATCCACAGGTACACTTCCAATTGACTCAAATTATGTAAATTAGCCTATCAGAAGCTTCTAAAGCCATGACATCATTTTCTGGAAGTTTCCAAGATGTTTAAAGGCACAGTCAACTTATTGTATGGAAACTTCTGACCCACTGGAATTGTTATATAGTGAATTATAAGTGAAATAATCTGTCTGTAAACAATTATTGGAAAAATTACTTGTGTCATGCGCAAAGTAGATGTCCTAACTGACTTGCCGAAACTATAGTTTGTTAACAAGATATTTGTGGAGTGGTTGAAAAATGAGTTTTACCACAGCCAGGTCAGCACTAGCCTCTTGCTATCTGTCGGATAGCGATATGAGGTGACTATTATTACTATCTAACAGCGGTTGTTTCTATGGACATGTTTTGTAGCCTTTGTTTTATCCCATTTCAACAGAAGTAAATGAACTTAGTGAGCTTTTTTGATGTACACTTAGAGAGAGAGCTGGCCAAAAGTTGGCAAATGTTAGCTATTATTTTTGCCTCAGTCACACTAGACCTGAATTAAACGATGAAACCATCGACCAAATGATTGAAGATTGATATTGTGACGTTTTTTCAGTGCAGTGCGAAACATTTATAGCGGCTAAGAAATGCATTGCCATTAATTGGAAGGTTGGTTATCCTCCCACAATGTCAAGTCATGTATCACTAGCTTTGATTTATTACCAAATTAAGGTAGTCTGGGCAACTTTAATAAGGTCTGGATGCCTTATACTGTATGGAATACAGTACTTCTAAAGGAGTCTGTATTGAAAACATGCCCACGTCAGGGGAGATACCTATTTAGGCAATCCCTAGCTACTGGGCTGCTCAGTCGTGGCCCTGGGGGTCTGCCGTCCTGTGGGTTGTCACTCTGGCCTTGGCCTAACACACCCAAAACCAATAATGAATGCTTCATCAAGATCCTAAAGCTGTGCTGGTTTGGGGTGCTGTAGGGTGGTAGACCCATAGGGACAGGATAGGGCGGCCCAGCAATATTGTGTGCAAAGAGCTATACATTACAAAGAGCTCTACAGTACTATTAGGCCCATGAGATGAATTATATTGAGGATTTGCTGTTTCTGTGTGTTAATGTATATTTGAAGTGTATGTGTTTTTTTGTTTCTAAACCTTTCCCTTTGGAACCAAAAAAAATGTAAGATGGGAACTGGGAAGGAACTTGTTTTTGGAGAGAGTTGTAACGTCTGCTTCCAACTCACACCCTCAAACACGTAGATCCCCTGAACGCAGCTCACTTTCCAGCCAACTTTCCAGCTCATACTCTCAAACACCTAGATCCCCTGAATGCACGTTACTCTCCAGATCACAATCACCTGAATTCTAATCACATGTTCACACACCTGTATGTCATTATCACACACTATTTAGTTCAGTTCTTTGCACCCCATCACTGTGAGGTATTGTTTGTTTTGTGACACGTCTTGCAGAGTGCTGGTTTCACGTGAGTTACTCCTCCCGTGTATGATAGTTTTTGCCTGCCTCACTAACAATGCCTTTTTGCCTATTCCCTGCCTGTACTTTAGCCTATTGGATTTCCTGTTATCTACATATTGCCTGATCTCCCGGACTACGTTACGAGCCTTTTCCTTGCCTGTATTGTTGCCCTTTTGGACCACCTGTGTATGACCTTCTGGCTGCCCCTGGACCCAGCTACCTACCTCCTCCTGTGGTCTTTTGCAAGAAACACATTCTGCGCCCTGCGCTTGAAACCAGCTCTCTGTCTCCCCTCGTGTTCATTACAACAGTTGAGTTATTGACTAGACTGGTGGGGGTCGGGCGTGCAGGCGGCTCTGAAATATTATATAGGGCATATCTTAATAAAGTATTTTGTATTTTTTCAAGAGTTGTTCATTGGTTAAAGTTCATTCTCCTCGCCGCCCGGATGTACTCCAGCTCTGTTTACCTCGGCTCCCATGCTGGCTCATCCTGATCCCTCCTTGGCATTTCTAGTGGAGGTGGACGCGTCCGAGGCTGGGATGGGAGCTGTGCTGTCTCAGCGCTCGGGTACGCCCCCAAAACTCCACACCTGTGGTTTCTTTTCGAAGAAGCTCAGCTCAGCGGAGCGTAACTATGATGTGGGGGACCGGGAGCTGTTGGCTGTCGTCAAGGCTCTGGAGGCATTGGCTTGAGGGGGCTAAACACCCTTTCCTCATTTGGGCTGACCACCGCAATCTGGTGTACATCCGGGCGGCGAGGAGAATGAACAATCGCCAGGCAAGGTGGGCCATGTTTTTCACCCGTTTTGTTGTCACCCTATCCTACAGAACAGGTTCCCAGAACGCTAAGGCAGATGCACCGGTGGTGTGGGAGGTGGACGCGGACATCGAGCAGGCGTTACGTACAGAGCCCACTCCCACCCAGTGTCCAGTTGGACGTCTGTACGTTCCATCTGCTGTCCACGACCGATTGATCTGTTGGGCCCACACGTCACCCTCCTCAGGTCATCCTGGCATCGGTCGGACAGTGCGCTCTTAGTGGGAAGTACTGGTGGTCTACCCTGGCTAAGGACGTGAGGGTTTATGTTTCTTCCTGCTCAGTGTGCGCCCAGTGCAAGGCATCTAGACACCTGCCCCGAGGGAAATTACAACCCCTACCCGTTCCACAACGCCCGTGGTCACACCTATCGGTGGATTTCTTGACGGATCTTCCTCCGTCACAAGGAAACACCATGATCCAGGTCATTGTGGATCGGTTTTCTAAGTCCTGCCGTCTCCTTCCTTTGCCCTGTCTCCCTAGGGCCCTACAGACTGCGGGGGCCCTGTTCACCCACGTCTTCTGGCACTACGGGGTGCCTGAGTATATAGTTTCTGATCAGGGTCCCCAGTTCACGTCCAGGGTTTGGAAGGCATTTATGGAACGTCTGGGGTCTCGGTCAGCCTCACCTCGGGTTTTCACCCTGAGAGTAATGGGCAGGTGGGGAGAGTTAACCAGGATGTGGGTAGGTTTCTGTGGTCCTATTGCCAGGACCGGCCGGGGGAGTGGGCGGCTTTCATCCCCTGGGCAGAGATGGCCCAGAACTCACTCTTCCACTAACCTCACTCCGCCACTCCTCCACTAACCTATCTCCTTTCCGATGCGTACTAGGTTATCAGCCGGTTCTGGCACCGTGGCATTGGAGCCAGATCGAGGCACCTGCAGTGGATGAATGGTTTCGGCACTCGGAGGAGACATGCGACACTGCCCATGTGCACCTGCAACGGGCCATCAGGCGGCAGAAGGCGAGCGCCAACCGCCACCGCAGTGAGGTGTTCACGCCGGGGGACCGGGTCTGGCTCTCGACCCAAAACCTGCCCCTCCGCCTGCCTTGCCGGAAGCTAGGTCCGCGGTTTGTGGGGCCATTTAAGTCCTGAGGAGACTGAACGAGGTTTGTTATAGATTACAGCTCCCCCCTGATTACCGTATTAACCCCTCGTTCCATGTGTCCCTCAGGCCGGTGATGGCTGGTCCGCTCCAGGAATCTGAGGTGCGGGAGGTTCCTCCGCGCCCTCTGGACATCGAGGGGGCCCCGGCGTATGCTGTTCAAACTATCATGGACTCAAGGCGTCGGGCGAAGGGCCTTCAGTACCTCATGGAGTGGGAGGGGTCCGGAGGAGATATGCTGGGTGCCGGTGGAGGACATTCTGGACCCTTCGTTACTGCGGGAGTTTCACTGTCTCCACCCGGATTGTCCTGTGCCTCGTCCTCCGGGTCGTCCCCGAGGCCGGTGTCGGTGCGCTGCTGGAGCCGCACGTCAAGGGGGGGGGGTACTGTCACGACTTCTGCTGAAGGGGTTCTTGGATTAACTTATAGGGGTTCCCCCACAATTTCAATTTGAAGAACCCCTAAAGGATACTCCAGAAACCTTTACTTTTTAGAGTGTAGTTCAATGTTATTAATCACTTAAACATATGTAATCATGATATCTTACCTAGCTTGATGACTGTGGGCATTTTTGCTTACTTTTTGTTCTACATAGAGATGGCATATTCTGGGGTTGAACCCCCAGACCCCCCGCCAGGTTATGTCCCCCCCCACTTCTAAAACCAAAGTGGCACCCCTGGCTACAGGACTTACAATGTCTCATTTGACACCAGTGGCCAATGTATTGAATTTGATTTGATATGGGCCTCACCTTCCACCCACACTTCTGACACAAAATGTCTGACGTGGTGTGACATGTAGCTGCTCTGTGACTGAGTAGTCAAATGACTGGCTGAATGACTGGCTGGTAACTGTCTTAAAATGACACCAGCATCACTATAATGAGCCAGTGTAGAATGAGAAGTCGAAGAAACAGGAACACGGTTCATCATTTGCACCCAAACCCACAACTATATAACAAAACTAATCAAGTGTCAAGAAGTAGATAAAAGAAACCGAATGGGAGAGAGAGATGAAGGGAGTGTGAGAAATATAAAGATAGGAGAGATAGGGGTTCGTGTCTCTCATTATAAAGTGAGATTAGTTAGGCTACAATTAGACATCGTGCCAATTGTGGTGTTGAATTAATATCAAGGAACATCATGGTTAACAAGACTGAGCCATCATTGTCACCACCACCCCCACCATGGCTGTTATGTGGCTCTACACCTCGTGGGCTCCAGTGTGGGCTCGTGTGGGCTCCAGTGTGGCCCCCAGTCCTGCTCTATCCTCGATCAAATTTCTACTTACACAGAAATTGATAGTTGTAGGGTATACATCCACCTCAAAGCCATCACCACCCATTAAATGGGGAATTCTATAATGTGAATGGATATTTGCATAGGGCCTATATATTGATTATGTTGTCTTTTTAGGATTAATACAAGTCAGTAAAACTTCATATCATATGTCAGTTTACATCATATATGTTTAGATATATCTACTATTGATCTTGGGGTAAATGTGTATTTTTAAAGCTGTGTATTTTGTTGGTTCCATCATCAACAGCACTGTGTATTAATGATAGTGCTATGTGTCCTGATTAAGTCGCTAATGGTCAGTAATTGATCTCAAGCTGCGGCGTGTAATATCAAATATATTATTGATCCCTTGGCATCGCGTGCGATTGATGTCTCAGTCACAGGGTTGCCTCGTTATTGACGTGTTTTTATTGAGGCCTTTAAAACATCTCGGGAGCCATAATACAGTATGGGAAACATCATGCAATTATAAACATACACATCATGCAGCACCGGTCAAATGTTTGGACACACCTACTCATTCAAAGATTTTCCATTATTTTTATTAGTTTCTACATTGTAGAATAATAGTGAAGACATCAAAACTATGAAATAAACACATGGAATCATGTAGTAACAAAAAAGTGTTAAACAAATCAAAAGATATTTTAGATTTTTGATTCTTCAAAGTAGCCACCCTTTGCCTTGATGAAACCTTTGCACACTCTTGGCATTCTCTCAACCGACTTTACCTGGAATGCTTTTCCAGCAGTCTTGAAGGAGTTCCCACATATGCTGTGCACTTGTTGGCTGCTTTTCCTTCACTCTGCGGTCCAACTCATCCCAAACCATCTCGTTGAGGTCGGGTGATTGTTGAGGCCAGGTCATCTGATGCAGCACTCCATCACTCTCATTCTTTGTCAAATAGATCTTACACAGCCTGGAGGTGTGTTGGGTCATTGTCCTGTTGAAAAACAAATGATTGTCCCACTAAGCACAAACCAGATGGGATGGCGCATCGCTGCAGAATGCTGTGGTAGCCATGCTGGTTATGCGTGCCTTGGATTCCAAATAAATCACTGACAGTGTCACCAGCAAAGCACCCCCACACCATCATACCTCCTACTCCAATCTTCACGGTGGGAACCACACATGCAGAGAAAATCTGTTCACCTACTCTGCATATCACAAAGACACGGTTGGAACCAAAAATCTCAAATTTGGACTCATCCGACCAAAGGACAAATTTCTACCGGTCTAATGTCCATTGCTCGTGTTTCTTGGCCCAAGCAAGTCTCTTCTTATTATTGTTGTCCGTTAGTAGGGGTTTCTTTGCAGCAATTCGACCATGAAGGCCTGATTCACGCTGTTTCCTCTAAACAGTTGATGTTGAGATGTGTCTGTTACTTGAACTCTGTGAAGCATTTACACTGTGTGCACAATTATTAGGCAAGTGTCACGTCCTGACCAGTATAGGGGTCATTTGTCATTGTAGTATGATCAGGGCGTGGCACGCGGGTGTTGTTTTTGTGTGTTTTGGGGTTGGTTTATTTAGAGGGGATTTGTTCTAGTTTTCATTTTCTATGTTCATTTTCTATGTGTGGCCGAGTATGGTTTCCGATCAGAGGCAGGTGTCTTTCGTTGTCTCTGATTGGAAGCCATACTTAGGCAGCCCTTTTTTACTTTGGGTTTGTGGGTGGTTGTTTTCTGTATAGCCTGTGTGCCTTACGGAACTGTTTCGTCGTTTGTTTATTTTGTTTGAGTGTTCTCTCTAATAAAGAAGGAAGATGAGCACTATACCCGCTACGCCTTGGTCTGTCCCTTACAACGCTTATGACAGCAAGTTGTATGTTTGAGGATTAATTTTATTATTGAACAACTACAGTGCTCTCGGTCAATCCAAAATGTTAATAAACCTCAAACCTGAATATTTAAGAAAGTAAAAGTGGGGTTTTGGCTTTCCTTGGAGAATATCTATGTGTGCACAATTATTGGGCAACTATTAGTGTGCAGAATTATTATGCAACTAAATGAAAAACGAAAAGTTCCCCATCTCACTTGTTTATTTTCATCAGTTAAAGTGAGAATAAGAAACAAACAACTCAAAATCTATAAATAAATATTTCTGACATTTAAAAAAAAAATCTGTGACCAATATAGCCACCCTTCTTTTCAATAACAGTCATAAGCCTTCCATCCATGGAGTCTGTCAGTTTCTTGATCTGTTGACGATCAACTTTTTGTGCAGCAGCAACCACAGCCTCCCAGACACTGGTCAGAGAGGTGTACTGTTTTCCTTCACCGTAAATCGTCCATTTAAGAAGGGACCACAAGTTCTCAATAGGGTTTAGGTCAGGTGAGGAAGGAGGCCATGTCATTATTCTTTCATCTTTAAGGCCTTTACTGGCTAGCCACGCAGTGGAGTACTTCGATGCATGCGATGGAGCATTGTCCTGCATAAAAATCATGGTCTTCTTGAAAGATGCAGACTTTTTCCTGTACCACTGCTTGAAGAAAGTGTCTTCTAAAAACTGGCAGTAGGTTTGGGAGTTGAGTTTGAGTCCATCTTCAACCCGAAAAGGTCCAACTAGCTCATCTATAACAATACCACCCCATACCAGTACCCCACCTCCACCTTGCTGGCGTCTGAGTTGAAGTGGATCTCCGTGCCTAAAACCTTTGAAAAATCTGTCTTCAGATATTTCTTGGCCCAGTCTTGACGTTTCAACTTATGTGTCTTGTTCAGTGGTGGTCGGGTTTCAGCCTTCCTTACCTTGGCCATGTCTCTGAGCACTGAACACCTTGTACTTCTGGGCACTCCAGGTAGGTTGCAGTTCTGGAGTATGACAGCACTGGAGGATAATGGGTTCCTGGTAGCTTCACGTTTGATTCTTCTCAAATCTTTGGCAGTTAATTTGCGTATTTTTTTTCTCAACACGGATCTTGCGACCCTGTTGACTATTTGCAACAAAATGTTTGATGGTTCTGTGATCACGCCCCAATATCTTAGCAATTTCAAGAGTGCTGCATTCCTCTGAAATACTTTTTACAATTTTTGACTTTTCAGAGTCAGTTAAATCTCTTTTTTGGCCTATTTTGCCTGAGGAAAAGAAGCTGCCTAATAATTATACACACCTTGATATAGGGTGTTGATCTCCTTAGGACACACCCTCCCTCATTACACAAATACACATCACCTGATATGCTTAAATCCAATAAGCATTCCAGTTTATATAGCTTGGAGTTGGGAAATATGCATAATAATGATGATATGGTCAAAATACTGACTTGCCTAATAATTGTGCACACAGTGTATTTGATGTGCAATCTGAGGTGCAGTTAACTCTAATGAACTTATCCTCTGCAGCAGAGGAAACTCTGGGTCTTCCTTTCCTGTGGCGTTCCTCATGAGAGCCAGTTTCATCATAGTGCTTGATGATTTTTGTGACTGCACATGAAGAACCTTTCAAAGTTCTTGAAATGTTCCATATTATCTTCCACCTTGACTTTCCGGATTGACCTTCATGTCTTAAAGTAATGATGGACTGTCGTTTCATTTGCTTATTTTTTTTGTTTCCAACCGCCGTGTCTTTGTGAGACGCAGAGTAGGTGAACGGATTGCCCAATAATGTTTGTACCATTTTTTGTGCTGCTACCATGTTGTGTTGTTACCATGCTGTGTTGTCATGTGTTGCTGCCTTGCTATGTTGTTGTCTTAGGTCTCTCTTTATGTAGTGTTGTGTTGTCTCTCTTGTCGTGATGTGTGTTTCGTACTTTATTTATATTTTATTTATTTTTGTATTTTTAATCCCAGCCCCCGCCCCCGCCTGAGGCCTTTTGCCTTTTGGTCGGCCGTCATTGAAAATAAGAATTTGTTCTTGACTGACTTGCCTAGTTAAATAAAGGTTAAATAAAAATAAAATAAAAACATTTGAGCTGTTCTTGCTATAATATGGACTTGGTCTTTTACCAAATAGGGCAATCTTCTGTATACCACCCCTACCTTATCACAACACAACTGATTGGCTCAAACGCATGAAGAATGAGACATTTCACAAATTAACTTTTAACAAGGCACATCTGTTAATTGAAATGCATTCCAAGTGACTACCTCATGAAACTGGTTGAGAGAATGTCAAGAGTGTGCAAAGCTGTCATTAATGCAAAGGATGGCTACTTCGAAGAATCTAAGATCTAAAATATATTTAGATTTCTTTAACAATTTTTGGGTTATTACATGTATGTTATTTCATAGTTTGATGTCTTCACTATTATTCTAGAATGTAGAAAGTAGTAAAAATAAAGAAAACCCTGGAATGAGTATGTCCAAACTTTTGACTGGTACTGTATATTTTTCAATTTCAAGGTGGTGGTGGTTCCGTATTGGATTCAGGCAAAAATAAATCCTGCATGACGTGTAAGCGTTCAAGTTAATTTTACATCAAAGCATATTTTATACAGACTCTTGAGATGGTGGTGTAGGTCTTTTGCTAGTAAACTGGTATCTTAATTTATTTAGGGGACCACTGTGATTGTTCTGTTGGGTATTTCTCGCTCAGTGTTTCCTGATCATCATGCTGCAGCCCTCCTCCTTCCCCTTCAAACCGCTATAAGATAGCGTACCTCATCACGCTGACAACTGGGAGGGCTCTCGCCTGGGTTACGGCAGTATGGGAACAACAGTCAGCCATATGCTTCAGTCTGGAGGAGTTTGTGGCGGAGGTAAAGAAAGTTTTCAATGCTCCATTGTTGGGAGAGAGGTTGCCCGGAAGTTACTCCAGCTTCGTCAAGACTTCCGCAGTGTGGCACACTATGCGGTGGATTTCCTCACGTTGGCAGCTGAGAGTGCCGGGAACATGGAAGCGCTTTTCAACATGTTCCTGCATGACTATCAGAGGAAGTAAAGGACGAGCTTGTAGCCCGGGAACTACCGATGTATCTCGACTCGCTCATCGCCTTGACCATTCGGATCGATGGGTGACTACGGGGACAAAGGAAGGAGAGGAGATTCGATTTCACTCGCCCGTCCAAGGATTCCACCTCACCTCTGAGGCATCCTGGAAGTCCCCAACGGCTCCGTTGCTGAGAGAAACCCAGGCTACTCGACTTCCCCTGAGAGTCTCCAAAGACTGCAGATTCACCTCTTCCCAGGCCTATGCAACTAGGCAGAGCTAGGCTATCTCCAGCTGAACGGCTATACAAGCTTCATACTAAGAGTTGCCTGTATTGTGGGACTACTGGTCATTTCGTCTCCATCTGTCCACTAAAAGACAAGGCTCACAGGTAGGAGCGAGTACTCTGGTGGGCCATATGGAGAACTTTACCTCTCCCCTTACTCGCACCCCTTTTCATGCCATTTTGTTGTGGGGGAACCAGTCAAAATCTCTCCGGGTAGTCATCAACTCTGGGGCCGATGAGAGCTTTATGGAGGCTACCCTGGCTTCCGAGCTGGACATCCCCACTCAGCCCCCCTCCATTCCCATGGATGTTAGAGCACTGGACGGGGGCACTACAGGGTGGGTCACCCACAATACCACCCCCCCATTAAGTCTCCTCAGCTTCCCGTGGTATTGGGATTCTCCTGGCTCCAGCAACACAATCCCCTCTTTGACTGGTCTGCTGGAGTCCATTTTGCATGGGCTTGGAGTTCATTTTGCCACGCCCACTGCCTGAAGTCAGTGCAGTCTGCCCTGGGACATCTTCCTGGGGGCTCGGAAGTTGCCCCGGACCTCTCCACCATTCCCACGGAGTACCAGGACCTCCGGGAGGTGTTCAGTAAGGCACGGGCCACTTCGCTTCCACTGTACCGACCATATGACTGCGGGATTGACTTTTCCCAGGCACCACTCCGCCCCCCGGGGACGACTGTTCTCTCTGTCAGGTCCAGAGACCAAGGCTATGGAGACCTACATTGAGGACTCCCTAGCTGCAGGGTTAATTTGTTCTTCTGCCTCCCCACCGGCATCGACTACCGGGGTCTCAACAACATCACTGTGAAGAACCGCTCCCCTCTACCCCTCATCTCCTTGGCCTTCGAGCCGCTCAAAGGGGGCCACAGTATTCTCCAAGATGGACCTATGGAACGTCTACCACCTGGTGTGGATACGGGAATGGGACGAGTGGAAGACTGCCATCAATGGCCAGGGGTCACTACAAGTATCTGGTCATGCCATTTGGCCTTGCCAACGCCCCTTCTGTGTTCCAGGCTTTGGTTAATGATGTTCTCCACGATATGTTGAACCGGTTCATCTTCGTCTACCTCGATGACGTCCTCGTCTTCTCCCATTCCGCCCAAGAACACGTGCTCCATGTCCGACAGGTTCTCTAATGCCTCCTGGAGAACCAGCTTTTTGTGAAAGCAGAGAAGGGCAAATTCCATCGCTCCACCATCCCCTTTCTGGGTTACATCATCAAATCAAATTTCAAATTAAATTTATTTTTATAGCCATTCTTACATCAGCTGATATATCAAGGTGCTGTACAGAAACCCAGCCTAAAACCCCAAACAGCAAGCAATGCAGGTGTAGAAGCATGGTGGCTAGGAAAAACTCCCCAGAAAGGCCAAAACCTAGGAAGAAACCTAGAGAGGAACCAGGCTATGAGGGGTGGCCAGTCCTCTTCTGGCTGTGCCGGGTGGAGATTATAACAGAACATGGCCAAGATGTTCAAATGTTCATAAATGACCAGCATGGTCAAATAATAGTAATCACAGTGAACAGGACAGGGTTCCATAGCCGCAGGCAGAACAGTTGAAACTGGAGCAGCAGCACGGCCAGGTGGACTGGGGACAACAAGGAGTCATCATGCCAGGTAGTCCTGAGGCATGGTCCTAGGGCTCAGGTCCTCTGAGAGAGAGAAAGAAAGAGAGAAAGAGAGAATTAAAGAGATCATACTTAACTGGCCTGCATAGAGCCTTGACCTGAACCCCATCGGACACCTTTGGGATGAATTTAAACGCCTACTGCGAGTCAGACCTAATCGGCCAACGTCAGTGCCCGACCTCGCTAATGCTCTTGTGGCTGAATGGAAGCAAGTCCCCACAGAAATGTTCCAACATCTAGTGGAAAACCTTCTCAGAAGAGTGGAGGCTGTTATAGCAGCACAGTGGGGACCAACTCCATATTAATGCCCATGATTTTGGAATGATATGTTCGACAAGCCGGTGTCCACATACTTTTGGTCATGTAGTGTATCTTCTTTGTACGGAGGTCCAAAGAGGACATATGAATTTAAAAAAATATTCCCTCATTATGTCGAGGTCATAACTTCATTATCTCATGATCACGCCATAACAAAATTTGTTTTGTCTAGATTGTGAGATAAACTCTATAAATAGGAGTGGACAGATTGACAGTATGGCTGAAGCGCCAGATCCCGCAGTGGATCAGCACATACATTTTTATTGATTGCTACACTAAAGGATGGTAACTTTCATGCTAACATCATGCTTTCATTCGTGTTTGGAGCTCATCAGTTTATCCCTGACCTTGAGTTAACAGCAATTGGGGCATCTATGCCCTCGTGGGGGCTTTTAAGCCCTGAACGATGCCACCATGAAGGCCACAGCCAATCGCATGCAAGTAACAACGTAGCTAAGTTGGCTAGTCTTGTGAACAAGCGAGCAAGCTAGATAGCTAGGTAGTCTTTTAGCTAGCTAGCTAGCTAGCTAGCTTGTTATCTGTGCGGGTTGTTAGCTTGCATAACTGATATGTGTATAATTGTAAGGGACACTTCATGTTTTACGGATAATATTTACATTTACAGTATGAGATCTTCATTCCTGACAGGCTGATCAGATTCAATTTCAGCCTCAGAGGCTGATAAGTCAGGATGATGCCTTGTAGGCTGTTTCATATGCACAATGCCTTGTAGACTGTTTTCTAGGTTTAGCTCCTTTCATACAGATTATCAGTCAGTGCATTATGAATATGATTAAGAGTGGGTGCGCTCTATTCCTGGCAGGCTGATCCATTTGAATTGCAGCCTCAGAGGCAAATAAGTCAGGATGTTGCCTGTAGGCTGTCTGCAAGAAGCCTTGCATATGAAACAGCCTACAAGGCATCATCCTGACTTATCAGCCTCTGAGGCTGAAAATGAATCTGATCAGCCTGTCAGGAATGGAGATCTCATACTGTAAATGTAAATATTATGCACAAAACGTAAAGTGTCCCTTATAATTATACACATATCAGTTAAGGAAGCTAACAACCAGCACAGATAACAAGCTAGCTAGCTAACAAGACGATCTAGCTAACTAGTTAGCTCACAAGACTAGCCAAGTTGCATTGTTCCTTGCATGCGATTGGCTGTGGTCTTGGGGCCGGTACGCAGCCTGAGAGACAGGGCCGCTTGTCAGGCAGCGTTCAAGGCTTAAATGCCCCATGAAGGCATTGCAATCAATGCAGCGGCAGCCACAGGGCTCCTTGAGGTGGTTATCATACACGGTTAATCTGAACAAATGAATGGATGACGCGTGGTACTTTTGATTATGTCGGTCCGGCATCGGACGCGCCACCATAGTGTGATCCGCGTCTTGTGATCGCGCACACCAAGCGGACACCACTTCTTGTGTCGCGCCACGTGTAGTGATCACGAGATAAGTTGTGATCTCGACGTAATGAGGGAGTTTTATTTATTTATTAAGAAATAATGCAAATGAACCAAGGTGTCCAAGTTAGCGTGGCAACAAGGTGCACCCCCCAACTGAAATGCCCCCTTAAATGTGTCTTTTAAATGTGTCCCCCCTTAAAAAGTCATTTAACTTTCAACTTCAAAAGGACATGGCTTGTAAAGTTCCAGCTGCAGAGAGTGTTGTCGACACTTGCAAAGAGCCACACTGCATTTGAAGCTGATCTGCACTTAGAATTGAGGAATTAAAAACTATGGCCTAGAGAAAGATTAGTCCGCCGAGAGTGAAAACTAATTTAACATCATCCAGCCACCGTGGAAATCTGTTTTTACACCTCATGATCACTGGGGCAACATCAGATCAGCATGAAATGCAAGTTTTAGCGGTTTATTGAGTCAGGTCACTGTCTGTCCATCTTGGCACAGCCTCACTAATTGCCTGTTCTATTATATACAACGTTTGATGTCAATTCAGTTTACACTTTGGAGCGGAGTTTGACCATTCAACTAAAGCATTTATCCTACAACTATAACATATATGTATTGAAAGAAAAGTATGAAATACAACTTGTAATGAACACCCACAAATCAAAGTAGTAATCTAGTATTACACCCATAACCCGGTTTGTTATGTTGCTTCAATACGCACCGCAATGTCTATTTTCTATGATACTACACATTCATAGCATGACCATGGTTGAATGGCATTGGAATGTGATGCTGAGTTATGTTCCTATGTGGCTGTCAGCTTGTCACTCTACCACATAGCGATCCATATGAATGGCTGGCTACAATAGATCCAACAGACAGGAAGCCTACCCAGTGGCCTCTTTTCTCTCCATAGCTAGAGACAATAATACAATAGTCCCATTGTATAATAAGCAGCACATTGATCCATGGCCGTCTAGCCTGTAGCAAATGTATTAGCCTCCCAACACAGTCACACACTTGACAGGACAAGACTATAATGAACACTTTGAAAAATACTTTTCTCATCGAGACAGAGAGAGATTTTTCTTCAGCCATTGTATGGATGTAGCCAGAAGGAAATAAAACCTTAATGATGCAATGTTGATGGAATGTCAAGTGTTTATTAACTGTTTCATTGCACATATAAATCCACACTGCATATTTCTCAACCATGTAGTGCAGAACATACTGTAGATACAACATTCCCATGATTGCATAGGAAAACAAATAAACAGTTGGGTCATAATGTTCCTATTTTACATGATTGTTCATTCAATACTGTTACTGTTACTTGGCCATCTTGTCCTTTTTAGGCCACAAACAGGACGAAAGCCTGTTTTTTTATATTTTCCTGAAAAAATAAGAACTTTAAGCAAGAGGGTCATAAAAAGACCTGATCCACTGTCTGCGTGTAAGCCTCCATGCATGCATTTATGTGTGTATGTCTGTGTCCTATGATTACATGTCCTATTTGAAACATGTCGACCGTTCATGCGAAAATACCCACAGCAGGGATGAGAAATACTCCTAGCCGGTCTTGGCAGAAAGTGACATTGAATGAATGTTCAAATAGCTACACACAAGCCGAAAATCACATGCTCAGGCTGATATGCATCTTATGAAAGAAATATCGTTCATCATTTTCATCTCAGTGCACCCCCTTCCGCAAGCACGGTGACACGGTTGTGCGCTGAATAATAATAATGCTGGGGATGGGACCTGATAAATGAGAGCTGATAAATCAACAACATAGCAGGCACAGAGAGAGAGGCGGAACAGCTCTGTTGGAACAGAAGAGAGGGCAGGCCATTCTGTTGCTGTTCTGTACTTATCTGTGTGGAAACAATCGAGGCTGTAGATTGTAGATCAAGGATGGCTGTTGTTTGTTTGATCACTGTTCTATAGTCTTTGACTTTAATGGAACAGGTCTCTGTCTCTCTCTGTGGATAATTACAATACTCCGTGGGGTTAGCACCCACAGCTATTGGTCCTACAGTATGACTCATGTTAGCACAGTAACAAACCAATAGGTACACACAAATTAAAGCAGTTGTCTATCTTCTTATTTGTATTCTCTCTCTATTATTCCATTAGGCTAGCATCCTCAGCTGTTTTCACACAGCTACCAGTCTTCTGACGACTCATACAGTATTAACAATTAAAAATCTATGGCTATGGGATTGACACCACATAAACGAATGGGTAGATACAGAGACAAATGAAAGAATATACATGTATCTAACCCTCCACGTTAGCTCTGAACAACTATAACACACTTGCTTATTCATTTTATGGCATCAGCAGGGCGTGGAATGTGTAAGAAATTTGCTCTCTGCTTGTGGGGCCTGGATTTTATGTCAATAGTTCTGGAAGCATCCATCTTCCCGGGTCCACGAAAGGTCACAGGCTGCATAGTTTAGCAGCTGGTTTGCATCTGATTCCCCATGCTGAGGCTGGGACCCACAACACTGTGACTATGGCAGCAACACTTGTTCAGCCATCCAGACAGACAAAGAGCCAAAGCTAGAGCCAGGGTAGCTCTCTCTCTGTCTCTCCCTATCTCTATGATGGTCTTTGGAGAGTACGGGGAATGAGTGCACGCAGTATTTCCCTGTGTATTTGGAGCAAGTGCTTGTCCCAAATAACTTAACTTATACATAAATCCCTTGACATGTAACAATGTAGATATTGTATCTAATATGCAAAGACAACACAGTGACTCTAAAATCATTGACAGGTAGCACCATTGACTTAAATTGCAACAATAATTGTCTTAAAATAACTAGATAAATATTATTTTGAAAGAATATCTGTAAAAACATCTGCATACAGGGAGGCACCAGGAAATCTGGTCACAATGTGGGCACAGTGGATGGATAAGAGACACATTTTAGTACCATGTGTAGACGCGACAAGCCTCAATCAGATAGTGATTGGATCATATTGATCAAATCACAAAACCCACATGTTAGCACAAGGTGTAACCAGGCTACTCACTCAATATCATCACATACAAAATAACCAGAGTAATATCCTGTTTGTTGCATGGTCAATTGGATTTAGCTTGACTATAAGGCGTGGCCCAGTTGTAATGCTCCAATGGCTGTACCAGTATACTACAGTATGTTGGAGGGAGTGCCTGTGGAAGCAGTGAAGGAGCAGCCTTCACATGTCTCGGGTTCTCTGGTTGAGATTGCCCTGCATTCCTCTGGGGATAATCCGTGTTATGAAATTGAAGTGCAGCATCGGAATATAAATTATTCCCTCTCTCCCTCCCGTGGGGGTTAAACAATGAACACGATCTGTACATCAAGGCGATGGGTGTAAGAGGAGGTGTGCCTGTAAATGAGAGGAGCGATGGAGAAGACATCCTCAACGGTTTCCTGTACTGGTACATTTACAGCACAGCAGTTAAAAGGTGAAAGGGAGAAACTGTCTAAAGCACGTTTGGGTGGGGGTTGTACCATGTACCTATACTGGAACATATGGAACAGAACATGACACTATGTACATTCACTAATGGCATGAGAGGAGGATGTGAACTATCATCTCAGATCAAGCTGATTTTAAGCAGAAAGCTTATATCATATCAACAGCGACTAGAGCTAGCCAAAGTGTGTCAGTCTGCTTTTGGCATCAGCCTCCATTGTTTGATAAAGCCCCGGGCATTAGAAAACTCTTTTCATTAGCCCAGTGAGTCACCATCAACCACATCCGTTCCTGCAGGGGCCAGACCATTCTTAGCACAGCGGTGGGGAAAGGAGCTCTGAGCTGGCATAAATTAGAGGTTAAATCTGAATGTTAACACAAAAAAAGGAACCACATGAAAACTCCAACCTGACTGAAAACCTCAATGTGAAAGGAAGTGACCTACTGTATGGTGAACCAAATCTGACTCAGCTCTAGCTAAGAACTTTACTCCTACTTCCTAGGGAATAGAAAATAACCCCCTGGTGACACCACATCATTTCAATGTGGATAATTGGGTAGTATTCGGTTGAGACTTTGATCAATGAGAATACAACCTATATTCACCCACTCAAAAAGACAGCCAAAAGCTAGTTGAATTCCCAATGTGTTATAAAAATGCTTTCAACCATCTAAAAGCCCAACCAAATTCCAATGACAAAACATTGTCTGATTTTTGATTTAGTTGTCACACTAATGTCTATCACTGTGATTTCAACCATTTAAAAGTACAGTAAAGGTGAAATGGGAATACAATGTCAGATATTTTATTTATTTATACAACAGATTAATGTGTTACTTATCACTGTCCTTCATCTAATAGCAGAACCAAATTACCTGGATTGCAATTGAGATTACATTAAAAGTACATGGAGTACATGCAAGTGATCAATGCCGTTTGAGATTCTGTGCAGATCTCTGCAGACCTGCGATGACCTATGTATGCTATCTTGAACATGCACACGTTATATGATTACATAATATAAATTTATACTAACAGTGACCTCAAAATGTAGCCATGTTACTCTTTTTAAGGCAACTGCCATTCTTTAACTTTTTTTTTTACGTGAATCCAACATATTATTTGTTAACTTGTCGACAACTTCATAGGTTATTTATTGTATTTCAAAAGTGATACTCAATTGTGTTTAGTTGTCAACGTAACCAAATATCAACATCTGAAGGAGCTTTATCTTCTTATTGGATTTTTCCTTCCGTCTGTGCCACTGTCTGACTTTAATTCCAGTTTGTCTACAAATTAATAATTAATATGTTGGATTCAAGTCTCCATCTCAACCAAAAATATAAGTAGGACTAAATTAAATCAAATCAAACTTTAAATCCACTTCAAGTAAAGTTTGATTTGATTTAGTCCTATTTTTTTTACTTCGATTTTCGGTTGAGCTGGAGACTTGATCCAAAATATAAATGATTCATTTGAAAACAAACTGGAATTAAAGCCAGACTAAGTCAGAGGCACAGATGAGTCTAAGCAGGAGATACATCTCCTTCAAACCTTGATATTTGGTTGGCTTGACAACCAAACACAATTCAATATCAGTAAATATCATTACATTTTGAAATCAACCAGAGCTTGAAACAGTAGGCCTCTGTATTGTCTCTTTTTTGTTGAATCCTGGGTTGAATTTAAGATAGTTGTTGATGATTATATAGTCCTAAATAGTATCATTGATGATATATGAAAGATAGATTATGGTCACATTTCATTTGCTCTGTTCAACCTACCCTTTGGAATGACTTCGATAGCAACAGTGAATCTATTAAAGGGATACTTTGAGATTTTGGCAATGAGGCTCTTTACTTAATTCCCCAGAGTCAGATGAACTCGTGGATAACATGTTCATGTCTCTGCTTGGAGTTTGAAGGAAGTTACTAACTAGTGTTTAGCGCAATTGCTAACTGACCTGGAAGTCTATGCTTACGCTACTGGACACAGAGACAAATGGGTCCATGAGTTCATCTGACTCTGGGGAAGTAAATATAGGCCTCATTGCCAAAATCCCTTTAAGTGGAGATTCCTCAACAATCATTTTCACTATAGAACATTGGTAACGGTCAGTGACAAATATCAAAGCTGGGCTTGGTTAAAACCCTGGATGGGAGAACAAAGGGTAGCTGTAGATAAATCAATTCTCCACTAGGAGGTGCTGCCCAGACAATTGTTTTCTTCTTCTGATAGTGGATATAATGTTGAAGATCTAACACGGTTTAAAATGTACAAAGTCAACATATTTTATACAAGGTTTGTCTATGTGGAAATTTGGTTACCATGATGACATAATCGTGTGGTAAATATTTTACCCTCAACACAGCAGTTTACATAAATTACTTTTTCAAATCCAATGTATTTTACATGTAGAATCCACTTCACCATACTTAGAAAAACATTGATTTAACCAGTTGGCACCCAGTGGGAACTTAATCCAAGGAAATGTGGGAGTATACGTACATTACTGGATATGTGATATGTGCACCATGCAGTTTAGAAATAACTGATAATAACTAATAATAAACTGAGTAGGATCATGTGGAGTTAGCTAGTGGCATTAAAAAATCTGTGTCATAGAGGAACAATAAAGTTGTAAAAGAAATACAGTATATCTGATATAAGACATGCAATAAGCAAACACAGAGCAGTTAATTACCAGTTAAAAGACGGAATAATTACCTCTGCTGAAAAACAAAAGCCAACTAAGGTTCAAAACACCACCAATTATGATATTATTTCATTGTATTCCATAGCAAGACTTCCAAACCAGCTACTGTCTAGTTACGCTAAAGTAATGAGGCATGTCCAGTCCACCTCGGTTTGGCTGAGCATAATCCACTCCCTGAACTACAATTCCCAGTGGAGCAAAGCGGAGGCGAGAGGGCAAGGGTAGTATTGAGAGGAAGGCTAGATGATTGACTGACATTTCAACAGTATTTAGTATGACAATCTTCTGTCTCTCCATCTCTTTTTTTCTCACCCCATTTCCCACAGTCCCAGGAGACCAGCATACATGCACATCCCCTGAGGGGAGAGAGAGCCCTGCTCGGCTGAGTGTCCTTCCTAACACTAAGTCAGAGAGCTTGATCCTCCCTGGACTGTTGTGAATTCCAGAACCAGGCAGAAAACAGCTGGGAGTAGCTGATCGATATGGCCTTGATGACCTTGAAAAAGCTCCAAAGACATAAGAAGAAATATACTGAATATCTGTTTTATGCCCTCTGACTATTGCACCTACAGTATATACTGTATACGTATTTAAATATACACTCAGGGGCTAGTTAATTAGGTACACCAGCCCGTTCACGAAAATGGAACGCTCCTACAGACAGTGAGTCACGTAGCTTGCTATATAAAGCAGGCAGACAGGCATCGAGGCATTCAGTTACTGTTCGATTGAACATTAGAATGGGGAAAACGAGTGACCTAAGCGACATTGAGCATGGTTTGATCGTCGGTGTAAAGCGAGCCGGATCCAGTATCTCAGTATTGCCCTCCTGGGAATTTCACACATAACAGTGTCTAGGGTTTACCGAGAATGGTGTGACAAACAAAAAAACATCCAGCCAGCGGCAGCCCTGTGGGCGAAAACAGCTTAATGATAAGCGAGGTCAAAGGAGAATGGCAACAATCGTTCAAACGAACAGACAAATAACGATGCACTGCAACAGTAGTGTGCAGAACGACATCTCGGAACACACAACTCGTCGATCCTTGTCATAGATGGGCTCTTGCAGCAGACGACCACACCGGGTTCCACTCCTATCAGCTAAAAACAAGAAGAAGCGGCTCCAGTGGGCACGCGATCACCAACATCGAACAATTGAGGAGTGGAAAAACATTGCCTGGTCCGACGAATCCCAGTTCCTGTTGTGTCATTCTGATGGCAGAGCCAAGATTTAGCGTAAGCCGCATGAGACCAATCCTGCCTGATGTCAACAGTATAGGCTGGGAAATGTTTTCCTGGCTCACAATAGGTCTCTTGATACCAATTGAGCAACGATTGAACGCCACAGCATATCTGATCATTGTTGCTGACCAAACCTAATAGAACATCTTTGGAATGAGATGGAATGGGCTGTGGTCGCAGCATGAATGTTTTGCCTGTCAATCTGCAGCATAGGTCAATAATCGCATCAGCTTGGACCAATATCCCTGTGCAACGTTTCCGACACCTTGTAAAATCCATGCCCCAAAGAATTTGGGCTGTTTTTGGAGGCAAAGGGGGGTCCGACCCGGTACTAGATGGGAATAACTAATAATCTGGCCACTGAGTGCACATTGGCTATTCTAGATATTGCATCTCTATATTTCAAACAGAAAACTCAAGTTCACTCAAGCACACTCATGCACGGCTACTCGTATTTACTGCAAACAAACATTTACAACAAATTGAAATGAAATTAAGCATGAAATTTATATTCCTCCTCTTGGTAAAAAAATGTACAATCAAAATGTTTTTGTCTTGTACAATAGTTTATGTAATTCATAATCCAATTAGAACTGAGAAACAATGCTGAGTTGGAGGAATAAACAAATAAATAAAGAGACAGTCGTTAGCTCCAAAATTGGCATTTTATTTGGATGGTTGCTGGGTCAGAGATGTATAATTTGTTTTCCAGTACATACGATTATCCACAAAGCTTCAGACAAAAACCTTTTCCAGTCTTAAAGCTGATTCAGTAATTAGTGCCAATGGTGCCACAACATCCCACCCACCCCCTTTTTGGTACAAATTCAAACAGTTGTGCTGACAAGATTGCAACTTTTTTATTATTATTTTTTGCTGTTTTTCTTCATTTTATACAAAAGACTTAACTTCTACACATTTAATGTCACACGGTTTTAATTTTTTTTGCTTTGTAAATACATTTTGGAAATAACTTTTTTCATAATTGTTGTTGTTGTGAAAAGATAAAAACATGCAAAAACATTAATTTGTAATCCAAATTATACATTTACAAGTTCAGAACTTTTTGCACTTCTTCATAGACTACAGAAGAAGAAAAAAATATATGTACACACATTTTCTTTACCGTGAAGTAAAAGTTGAACGTACCAGATGATGACTAAGGCAAATGAAGTGTACATGGATTAGAACAAAATAAACAGTTGTTGTTTTTATAAAATACTACACCACTTCAGAAATAAAGGAAAACAAACATATTCTGCTACAAAAGTATTACTTACGACTCCCTTTATTTGCAACCAGCTGAATAAGTTTAATTTTTTAGTGAAAACGTTCTACATTTCTAGAGTACTGTACAGTGCTGTTCTCAGTTGATTCTCCCCATCCAAGCTAATAAAGGATCCTTCATCATCTAAGTTATTCATCTTTG
The DNA here is from genome assembly GCF_965601325.2 of Salmo salar. NCBI lineage: Eukaryota > Metazoa > Chordata > Actinopteri > Salmoniformes > Salmonidae > Salmo > Salmo salar. Next base: position 30,837,829 of record NC_138293.1, read on the forward strand.
TAATTCACTTAAATAATCATTGTTCAACAAACAGCTGTATTGTGTAACCAAAAAAAGCATGTAGAAGCATACCATAGTTTAACATACTTTCTTATGTTTTGAAATCACTCCAAAAGTCAGTACCATTAAAGCCTTGAACATAAAACTAATCATTCAGATCCGAAAAATGTACAAAAAGGCACATTATATCCCAGTGCTTCTGTACTGTGAAATTCAAGTGTAATTGAGCGCGCTCAATATCAACGATCCAAACAGTGACAGTTCACCACTGTTCCCTCCCCTTCTCCAAAACTGGACTGCACTTCAGCGTATGCCTAAGCCTTCAACAAGCATATGTATGCGTAGACTACAACAATAAGCCTAGATTGGTTGTTTTTTGAAAATATTTCTGAATTATGTTTACTTTTTTTGAACTTTTCTGTCATTGTTCCTGTCACCACTCTTTCAGGGGAATATCGGTAATCAGAAGCTGTCCACATCCATTGAGAGGAAAACAAAATATATTTTCTCTTTTCCTGGGTTCACCATTCTTTGTCATCTTGTTTTTTTAGGTCTTGCACATCCTGTGTCCTAGTCGTCGCTCCCTCCGTACATGTCTGCGAGTTTTCTGAAGCGAGGGCCCCAATCGTTGAGGTAATCGTAGTCCTGGTCCCCTCCGCTGCTGGAGGAGTTGAGAGAGCTTAGGGAGCCGGCTGTGGAGCCACTGCCTTCATAGTCGAACACCAGCAGGGAGTCGTAGGGCGGGGCTGTGGGGTCGTTGTCTGCTGCCTTAAGTCCCTGGATGGACGGGAGGAAATAAAAAAAACACAGATGAGTGAGGAGATTAAGGCCAGCCAGTCCACCATGACCAAACCCTGTCTGACAATAGCTACCAGACAACATTCACATTCACAGACATGTTCTTATCCCATACTGCCACCTAAATAGGCTAATATCAACAGGCTAGCATTTTCCTAATGTTTTCCTCCCTTCTACATGTTTTGGAAATCAGGTCCTTTTCATGGATTAAGACCGGCTCTAATTTCCCACTGAGTGTCCATCTGCAGCGAAGCGTTTTGGCTTTGATTCTCCCTGATATTTTTGGCATGCAGGATTATCCAGGACTTTATCAAAAGCTGAGATTTAGCATGACCGCCTGACCAAATGCCTCAGCTCACTGATGACTTAGCCTGGCCCTCCCCCTCCTCAAACCTCCATCACTCCAATGTCCACGGGCGCTGCCTGAGGGGCTTGGAGGGCTGAGAGGAGGAGATTGCTGTAGTGGCACTGACAATGTGCCAGCTATCACCACCACACTCTGGACCCTGGTACAGTACTACATGCCCACTCCATTTTGTGTGTTCAAGTATTGCTCCCCAAAACTAGGAATGAGCCCTGGGGAAGTGCTGAGGACAATTGTCTTTGTGTGTGTGTGTGTGTGTGTGTGTGTGTGTGTGTGTGTGTGTGTGTGTGTGTGTGGTGTGTGTGTGTGTGTGTGTGTGTGTGTGTGTGTGTGTGTGTGTGTGTGTGTGTGTGTGTGTGTGTGTGTGTGTGTGTGTGTGTGTATATATATATATATATGTTCCATTAGTGTGTGTGTTTCAGAGTGTGGGGTGCAATGGTGGGGGTTTCCATTTTGAAGATTGTGCTTAACATTCCCAGAAGCTCTTGTAGCAGTGTGAGAGGTCCTTATGGATTGCTATTGATTTCCAAGCCCATTCCTTAACGGTACTCTAGAGACTTGATGGATTGCTAATCTAGCACAGGAGATGTGCTTTGGCCATGAAGTGTATTGGGCCCAGTCCCGAATTCAACATCTTCTCATTGCGAGTGAGAACATCTAACAAATAATAACTGAATTAAAAGAAACAGAGCACAACACGAAGAAACAAACGAGCCTCTAGGCTCATTGGAAACATGTCAGATATTTATTTCAACTCCATTTTGTAGTTCTCTCTCTCTCTCTCTCTCTCTCTCAAAAAAAGGATAGATTGAAACAAAGTGCCCAGATGCTTAGTGATTATTTTCCACTTCTTAGCCTTTGTTAAATGTTTGCTCAGGGCTGTGGCGCTGATAATTTGGTGGGAAATATGACAGATGGATTGTTCATTACAATTACAGCCATCACTGCTCTGATGGATAGAGCCCCATCCGGCACAACCACCACTCCACTGGGAGTGTGACAAGGTTAGCCAATCACAGAGCTTCACCCTCCTAATTACATTAAAACTGAGTCATCCACTGTGTGAGAGAGACTATCGTCCATCTTAAGAAAACATTGTGCTGCCCTGTCCTCCCCTGACTTCACCCTCTGGTCCACTGCTCACAAAACAGGTCTCGTAATTGAATTTAATAACATCCTATTCAGAGATTTGCGGGGTAAGTTTCTCTGTTTATTTCCCCTGATTAGAAACCAACTGTAGTATTGTCACTGTGAATATGGGGGTTCAGAGTGTAACAAAGTGTGGAAATGTTGACCTGAAAAACGTTTCCCCCAATAACACTTTATTTGAATCTTTTATGTGAACTTTTTGTCCAGCACCTGTGGCCAACAAAAGGTTATGTAAGGTGAGGCTGATTTCCCAAACATTACCTCCCGGAGTGGGAACAGACTAAAAGCTGGATAATAGGCTATTGTTTGGCCACTCTGAGAGGCTAAATTCTTGGGCGGATTTGAGACCTATGCTTACCTCCCCATTTTTGAATGAACTGCCAAAGGCTCTGTGGGCATGGGGTTGTGTGCGCACTCCAGACTTTGAGCCCAGACACATCTCCCCAGCCCCACCCCCCTCCACCCCTTCTCCCAGAGCAACCAGGTCAGATTCCTACCCCAATGACGACGAGACATAAACCAGCTGCCAGCAGGGGGCAGTAGATATAATCTACGAGGACCACCTGTGTGTGTTTGTGTGTGTGTCTGTGTGTGTGTGCGTGTGCATATGAATGTGATGGGAAACAGGCTGACATGTACTGCCTGTAATGTGGATGTCTGGGTCAGGATGCTCTGGCCCACAACATCCTGCTGTCCTTGTACAGAAATAATACATAAAACAGCAGACCTGTCTCTGCTCCAATAAGTATTGCAGTGGACAAAACACTCAAACTCACTCAATATAAATTGAGCTGACAAGAGCATTAAGTGTTTTCAGGAATTTTCTGAGAGAGCGAGGGAGGAGGAGAGGGAGAGAAATAGTGCGTGTAGGGGAGTTCTAATCTAAAAACTGGGGGAGAGAGAGAGAAAGAGAGAACTCCATTTTGGATACAGTGAAATTCTTGTCTGTTGGAGCTGGTGAAAAATACATGACCGTTCTTTTCATTTTACATCCACCCTTCAACGCTGGAGTCAATGGTGCCCTGAGGCAAGCGAGGCCATGAAGGAACAGAACAGGGCACCTCTATGGAAAAGGCAATGTGCTGTTCTCTGTCTCATCCCACTAGATCTCTACAGAGAGACGTCTAAAACTATTACCCCATCCGATTCTGCTGCACAGCTAAGAGAAACACAATTATCTCCCAGTGAATAATATTATAATTACATGTGTGGATTTAGTTCACTTAAATTGGACACATTATAAATACTGTATTTTTGTCAGAGAACCAAAAAAGCGATTATCTCCTATTCCTGGAACAATTTCCATAAGGGACAGATCAAAATTTACTTGGGGGGAGTGGCTGGTCCAACTCAAGGTGTCATAAAATAAAATGCACCCCCCTCCACAACATAACAAATATGTTCACATGACCCTCCCATTTTACTGTAAAATAAATTGAACACCCTCCCCCCTCATAGAATTAACTCAAAATGATGTTTACGACTACAAATAACAATAACTGTAGCGACCCTGTGTTTATAAACGTGGATATAGACTTAAACATGTTTTTGAGGCACAGTCGATGCCACGCAGGGCTATGGGCCAGAAGGTTGAGGGTTCGCCGACCATCATAGACAAGCTCAATCTCCCTGCCTGTTTCATTATACCACGATCAGAGGCGGCTGCAGACATTGATCAGCTAGGGCGATGTCAGATTTTGAACATTTTGATGCCGTATTTATAATTATATAAAATATATGCAACAAATTTTACACCAAAAGGTTTCTGTGCCAATGCACAACACAACCAATAGACAAAGCATACCGACATCGGGCACTTCAATATAATGGTTTGCATTGTCAACACCACAATAAATAGACAACGTCAATCTTGACAAACAGAAAATACATCCCTTCCTACCTAATAGACTTACAGAGTATCAATGGCTTGAAAATCTCCGAATGTCATGAAACTTTTTTGTGTTTTGTAACAGATGTCTTTTTCCATTCATAACAGTTTGGATTGGTTGATTGATTTTATTTGTCAGTGAAAAAAATACATACAGTTGAAGTTGGAAGTTTACATACACTTAGGTTGGAGTCATTAAAACTCGTTTTTCAACCACTCCACAAATTTCTTGTTAACAAACTATCGTTTTGGCAAGTCGGTTTGAACATCTACTTTGTGCATGACAGAAGTAATTTTTCCAACAATTGTTTACAGACAGATGATTTCACTTATAATTCACTGTATCACAATTCCAGTGGGTCAGAAGTTTACATACACTAAGTTGACTTTGTCTTTAAACAGCTTGGAAAATTCCTGAAAATTATGTCTTGGCTTTAGAAGCTTCTGATAGGCTAATTGAAATCATTTGAGTCAATTGGAAGTGTACCCGTGGATGTATTTCAAGGCCTACCTTCAAACTCAGTGCCTCTTTGCTTGACATCATGGAAAAATCTAAATAAATCAGCCAAGACCTCAGAAAACAAATGTTGACCTCCACAAGTCTGGTTCATCCTTGGGAGCAATTTCCAAATGCCTGAAGGTACCACGTTCATCTGTACAAACAATAGTACGCAAGTATAAACACCATGGGACCAAGCAGCGATCATACCGCTTAGGAAGGAGACGCGTTCTGTCTCCTAGAGATGAGCGTACTTTGGTGCGAAAAGTGAAAATCAATCCCAGAACAACAGCAAAGGACCTTGTGAAGATGCTGGAGGAAACAGGTACAAAAGTATCTATATCCACAGTATAACGAGTCCTATACCGACATAACCTGAAAAACCAATCAGCAAGGAAGAAGCCACTGCTCCAAAACCACCATAAAAAAGCCAGACTACGGTTTGCAAATGCACATGGGGACAAAGATCGTACTTCTTGGAGAAATGTCATCAGGTCTGATGATACAAAAATAGAACTGTTTCGCCATAATGACCATTGATATGTTTGGAGGAAAAAGGGGGAGGCTTGCAAGCCAAAGAACACCATCCCAACCGTGAAGCACGTTGGTGTCAACATCGTGTTGTGGGGGTGCTTTGCTGCAGGAGGGACTGGTGCACTTCACAAAATAGATGGCATCATGAGGAAGGAAAATTATGTGGATATATTGAAGCAACATCAAGACATCAGTCAGGAAGTTAAAGCTTTGTCACAAATGGGTCTTCCAAATGGACAATGACCCCAAGCATAGTTCCAAAGTTGTGACAAAATGGCTTAAGGACATTAAAGACAAGGTATTTGAGTGGCCATCACAACGCCCTGACCTCAATCCCATAGAAAATTTGTGGACAGACTTGAAAAAGTGTGTGCGAGCAAGGAGTTCTACAAACCTGACTCAGTTACACCAGCTCTGTCAGGAGGAAGGGGTCAAAATTCACCCAACGTATTGTGGGAAGCATGTGGAAGGCTACCTGAAACTTTTGACCCAAGTTAAACAATTTAAAGGCAATGCTACCAAATACTAATTGAGTGTATGTAAACTTCTGACCCACTGGGAATGTGATGAAATAAATAAAAGCTGAAAGAAATCATTCTCTCTACTATTATTCTGACATTTCACATTCTTAAAATAAAGTGGTGATCCTAAAAGACAGCGATTTTTTACTAGGATTAAATGTCAGGAATTGTGAAAAACTGAGTTTAAATGCATTTGGCTAAGGTGTATGTAAACTTCCGACTTCAACTGTATATTCAAAGACTTAAAGTGACCAGGATTGCACAATAAAGTTGGGGAATTATTTCCATTGTGGTCCCTTTTTATTTACATAAATACATTTAGAATTACATTCACTGGACTTGCGCACTTGAGTCTTTAGGGTGTATATAGCTAGGTTTCCATCCAATTGGTGACAGATTTTCATGCAAATATTCTAATATCCCCATAAAAACAATATGGCATTTCAGAGTTTTCTTTTGGAGAATTTGGTGCTGGACAACATGACAGGGATATTTGAGGAATTTTATGGACATCCATATGCATTCAGATTCAACCTAGTACAGCCAGCGGCATAAATAAACACTGTCTGTGATTTATTTAGAATTCAAGGCACACTGAACCAGCATGGCTACCACAACATTCTGCAGCGATACGCCATCTCATCTGGTTTGCACTTAGTGGGACTATCATTTGTTTTTCAACATGACAATAACCCAACACACCTCCAGGCTGTGTAAGGGCTATTTGACCATTAAGGAGAGTGATTGAGTGCTGCAACAGATGACCTGGCCTCCACAATCACCCGACCTCAAACCAATTGAGATGGTTTGGGATGAGTTGGACCGCAGAGTAAAGGAAAAGAAGCCAACAAGTGCTCAGCATATGTGGGAACTCCTTCAAGACTGTTGGAAAAGCATTCCAGATGAAGCTAGTTGAGATAATGCCAAGAGTGTGCAAAGCTGTCATCAAGGCAAAGGGTGGCTACTTTGAAAAATCTAAAATATATTTAGATTCTTTTAATATTTTTGTGGTTACTACATGATTCCATATGTGTTATTTCATAGTTTTGATGTATTTAATATTATCCTACAATGTAGAAAATAGTGAAAATAAAGAAAAACCCTTGAATGAGTATGTGTTCTAAAACTTTTGACCGGTAGTGTATGTATATATATATATTTTACAATTTTCTATCATAATATTTTGTATAAAGATAAGCATTATATTGTTAGATTATAGGAGTAAGTTTGGTAGGCCTGAAACAGTCTTCCTCACCTCTTGTTCAACTGTCGGAGTCAGTTGGAGCGCCAAGGCTCACTGCCTTCATATCATAGACCTGCAGTAGCTAAAGCTTAATAATAGCCACACCATACCAAACCTTCACAAACGTTTCTAAACTTTATTAGGGTAATATCAAAAGTAAGTAAAGCCATTGCTCATAGGGAAAATACAAGCAGAACAGCGAATGTAAATCAGGGAAAAAAACTCACTACCCTCCCCTGTGCCCAATAAAAAAACACACAAAAGCAAAAAAAAAAGTTTGACAACCCTCCCCTATTTTGGACCACCCCCCCCCAGTAAAATTCGATCTGTCCCTAAGGAAACACTATACAGGCAGTTGTAAATGAAAAAGGGAAAATGAATTCACGAAATGAATTTCCCATTAACCTTTTATGTCAGTTTGCGTCTGTTCTGTTTCAATCAATACTTGCATGAGTACAGGAAGAGAGATTAGCTAAATAAACCTTCAAATGTGAAGCCTGCATCACCTACTTCAACTGCTTTCCTTTATTTTGAAGTATTCACTTCATTAAATTAAATATTTATACCTCTACCCCTAACCATGACCTTTAGTATTTATGAAATCATTCTCTAAATATAACCTGATTTAGAGAATGACATTGAAAATGGACTTTGTCAGCGGGGCCGGGCGAAGCCCTCTCCTGTGGCATTATTCTAGATGCAGATGTTTAACCGTGAGAAGATTAGTGTGTTTGTTTATTGTTTATTTGTTTACCTCGTTGATGAAGTCTCCGATGTCCCCGGGGTGCGGGGCTGCTGACCTTATGGGGTACTGGGGCTCGGGGTGCAGCGGCCTCTCGTCCATACGCCGGATCCCCACGGGCTTGATGGTGTCCGGCTCTATCGTGTCGGGCTGCTGAAGCTGGCTCAGGTCATAATCCTGGAGGGGAGGGGGAGAGGAGGGACAGATGGAAGTCAGCAAGAAGCCAGAGACAAGTGGAGATCCACACAGAGCTGGGGAGAGGAGCTCGGCATGGACATAACCCCCCACCAAGACCTAGACCCTGATCCATACACACATGGGCAGAGCTCCCTATCTAGACCAATACACATATGGCCAGAACTCCCTACCTATGCCAATACACACATAAACAAGTATTTAACCTTTATTTAAGTCAGTTAAGAACAAATTCATATTTACAATGACGGTCTAACCCTAATCTGGACGATGCTGGAACAATTGTGCACCGCCCTATGGAACTCCCAATCACAACCAGTTGTGATACAGCCTGGAATCGAACCAGGGTCTGCAGTGACACCTCTAGCACTGAGATGCAGTGCCTTAGATCACTGCGCCATTCGGGAGTCATGGGCAGAACTCCCTACCTAGACCAATACACACACGGGCAGAACTCCCTACCTAGACCAATACACACACGGGCAGAACTCCCTACCTCGACCAATACACACATGGCTAGAACTTCCTACCTCGACCAATACACACACGGGAAGAACTCCCTACCTAGACCAATACACACACATGGCTAGAACTTCCTACCTCGACCAATACACACACGGGAAGAACTCCCTACCTAGACCAATACACACACGGGCAGAACTCCCTACCTAGACCAATACACACACGGGCAGAACTTCCTACCTAGATCAATACACACATGGCCAGAACAGAATAAGGTCCACCTAGACTAATCACACATGGACAGAATTCCCTACCTAGACTGATACACACATGGGCAGATCTCTCTACCTAGACCAATACACACACATAGGCCACATGATCTACCCGAGACTGGGACACACTGAAATAAAAATATATATATGAGTGGGGTGGCAGTGTCTACATAACTGTATATTGTTGTTACTGTTGCTACCCTGTATCATCAGAGCTACAAATCCTATCAATGGGTGGACTTTAGACTGTTGGTTGAAGTATTACCACTTGGACAGTTAGCTGCATTTAACAATATCCAGCTTCGGGGTCAAGGCTAAGGAACCGAGCATCAGTCTTCAACCCACTTGCAATAGAGCAGTGTTCTTCTGGAAGAGTGTGCAGGAAACTGTTCTGCTCTAATCAGGCTCCAGACACGGAATGGCGGATATGCATAAGCCATTACTAATCCTATTAACATTGCCAAGGCAACCTGACTGGCTCGCCGTTTGGTTTGTGCAGTGTCACAGGAGGAGAGAGAAGGACTGGACAGAGCTGCAGAGAGAAATTGAGAGAGAGAGAGGAAGAAATGGAGAGAGAGAGAAACAGAGAGATGGAGAGAACAAGGAGAATGAGAGAGAAAGAGATTTGGAGAGCCGTGGTGCGTTGTGATGTGGATGAGAAGACAGCAGTGAGGAGGTGGACTGATATGCTATCAGAGAGGATATGATGGAGGGAATGCCATGGGAGAATAGTTGTGTGCTTAATAAGCGTGAATGATGGATTGTCCCTCTTTAGCAGATTTTCAGTAATCCATCCATCTCTAATATCCCCCTTCAATATTGTCCCTGCTCGCTTGCACATATAACTATGCATATAACTAAGCTCACACACACTCGTGGACACACAAATCCTGAGTGAGTATGCATGTCTAAAGATGTACAAATAAATGCATAGTGTAGATGACTAAAATACAAACATATGAATCGAAACACAAACACAGACACAACTACATGTCGACACTCCAGTCCAGACACTCCAGTCCAGACACTCCCTACTCCTAAAAAATGACGGTGATCATATAAACACATGTATCTAACTTACTTAGGCCTTTGTATTCCTTGTGGAACATAGGCCTACACATGTATCATGTTAATCTGGAAATCAACAAATGGATAATCTAAACAGACAGATTGACAGTGCGTGTAAAAATACAATCCCCATGTCCCCTCCGGTTGACTGAAAGGGTCTGTCTGGAAGGGGACAATGGTCATCATACATCCCAGAGCAGGATGCCATGTGTCCCCTCCAGCCCACCTCCCTCCTCCCAGCCCACCACCCTGTGACCCTTCTAGGACCTACCACAGGGTCATCCCAGAGGTCAGAGCTTAGTGACAGAGAACTGCAGCATATCATTACAGTCACGTAGCCAGAACTGGATAATGACGACACGCTAAGCACTCAAGGGCACCATTCTTCACACTACAGCTCCAAGCACCAACACACTGACATATAATTTCCCCTGCCACGCCCGGACAACCCATTGAATCACCCACATTGTGGCTGGACATTCCAAAGCAAAGGCTTCCACTTGATCCTACAACGGGTGAAGCTGGACAGTAAACAATATCGGATACCCAAACTCCTCACGTAAGGGAAGGAATTTGTTAGGCCATATTTTCACTTCAAATATCTATTTAATATTCTGCTTGAAGCAAAAGATTGACTGACGATGGCCCTGGTCTGCGCCTATTGACTGACTCTGCGCCCTCCCTCCTAGAGTGAGACTTTAACAAGAGGTTGTTTTTTTCCACTCTTTTTTCTTTTCACAACTGAATGAGGAATTAGGACACCTGTTGTGGTTGCATAAACAGGTTTGTTTTGTCAAGACAAAATAGTCTGGTGGTAATTTAATAACTGGGCTGAATGAAAGGAAGCATCTTTAAGCTATTTTGTTTGTGTGACCTCGAAAAATAAGCATTTCCATCTGTATTTGGAAAATGATATCATATACAGTTTTCTTCTGTGGCCCTTTGAAAAACTTGGCAAAGACGTGCTTCAGTTTGCGACTGCATTGATGAACAGGCAGGGCTAGAAAACACTCATTACAATGGAGTTTCTCTATCAAGTTACAAAACTTTAACTTACACAGAAGTTTCTGGAATTGGATATTCTTTCCACACCACATTATTCTTCACTTCCCACACAGCCAGTGAGAAAGGGGCTGATCAGCTGTCTCCTCTTGGTAGAATGAGTGCCCCACGGACTAATAAAATCCCAGGCAATGGCAGTCAGAAACTAAAATAAAATACTCAGAGAGCACAGAGTGGCCAATGGTCTGACACTTCAATTTCCTCCACAGCGGGAGAGATAGGGAGAACAGAGGTGAGGCATTATATAGTCCACATCACTGGGACAGTCTGGTTCATTTTTTACCCAACACACACCACCGACTGACTGACTTCCAGATTCCAAAGACAAAACCATTTCCTTCTGACGTCCAGCCCTCCTCCTCCACTCACCTCAAAATGGAAGCTTGTTTTCTTTCGATAAATCTGAATTCAGTTACCCCCCCCCCCCCCGCTTCTACAGTCTTTGAGGAGCGTTATATCACAGTGTCTTCAGAAATCACTGTGTGTGTGTGTGTGTGTGTGTCTCCCTCCTGCCCAATCGCTGGCAGATGTGTAATGGCTTCCCAGTCATATCATTACCTTTAGATGGAGCTTAATTATTACACAGTAGCAGATGTATGTCTCCAAATTACATTATCCCTGCAATTACTAGCCTCAGAAGCCAATTTAGGACTGAAGACTGCTACCACCCCACACTCATCTCTAGTCTACACTACCTAGGCCAATGTGTGGAGTCCCTCACAGAATGGGCCCGTGGCATGAACACACTCCATTTGTGGAAGATATTAACAGACAAAATGATTCCCTTGTATTAACTGAAGTTCATTATAACAAGTGTGGTTTTCTGTGTACAGGATATCTGAGGATGTCTTGTGTGTGTGTGTGTCTGTGTGTATGTGAATGTGTGTTACTCCACCTGGTCCTCCTCTCCACCTCCCTCCTCATCGTACTTCAGGATGTTGTCTCTGACGTCGTCCTCCGGGTCAATGAGAAGCTGCTTGGCCTGACGCTCCTTATCACGACGCTTCATCCATACCACAAACAACAGCACCAGAACTACAGAAGGAGGGAGGGAGGGAGGGAGGGAGGGAGGGAGGGAGGGAGGGAGGGAGGGAGGGAGGGCGGGAGGGAGGGAGGGAGGGAGGGAGGGAGATCCCATATTACAAAACATAATAACTGACATATTTTGCATACACATGTAATCCAATCCAGAATTTAGAGCTTGCCTCGAGCCTGATCAGGGCTATCTTTTGGGTAATCCTGAAATAATCTACTGGTGTCTCTTGGGCATGATGTTTAGCTCCCTCCATAATTCCTGTGGCAGTGTTTGGGGATGGCAAGGGATGGCATTTGATCTTGTCTGTGTGTGGCAGGTGGGGTGGTGGGGACACTGGGGTGTGTGTGTGTGTGTTTGTGTGTGTGACTGTGAGAGTGTGTGCACGCGTGAGCATGCGAGAGGGCAGGGTTGCACTCACTGAGGAGGATGATGATGCAGAGCAGGATGGCGATGATGGCGCCCGTGCCCAGCCCTGCGGCGATGATGTGTTGCTGGTCGGTGCAGTCCCCGTTGTGGTCACACTGGCACACCTTGACCCGCAGGTAGGATGTGTTGGACATGGGCAGGTTGCCAGAGTCAGTGATGATGATGGGGATCTCGTAGATGCCGCTTTCCAGGAAGCCGATCTTCAGGCTCAACTGGGCATAATCACCTGGGAGAAGGGGGAGAGGGAGAGAGGGGGGGAGGGAAAGAGGCATAAAGGAAGGGAAAGTGAAAGAAGAAAGATAAATATGCAACTCAATTACTAATCCCTAAATAAAACAAAACAACACTCTACTTAAAATGTTCCAGAGTGTAACTACTGGGAAAATAAATACACTACCTGGCCAATAGTATGTGGACACCTGCATGTCGAACATTTTGTTCAAAAATCATGGGCATTAATATGGAGTTAGATCATATGCTGCTATAACAGCCTCCACTCTTCTGGGAAGGCTTTCTAATAGATGTTGGAACATTGCTGCGGGACTTGCTTCCATTCTGCCACAAGCGCATTAGTGATGTCGAGCACTGATGTTGGCCGATTAGGCCTGGCTCGCAGTCGGCATTCCAACTTCGTCCCAAAGGTGTTCAATGGGGTTCAGGTCAGGGCTCTGTGCAGGCCAGTCAAGTTCTTCCACACCGATCTATACATATCATTTCTGTATGGACCTCGCTTTGTGCACGGGTGCATTATCATGCTGAAACAGGAAAGGGCCTTCCCCAAACTGTTGCCACAAAGTTGGAACCACAGAATCATCTAGAATGTCATTGTATGCTGTAGCGTTAAGATTTCCCTTCACTGGAACTAAGGTGCCTAGCCCAAACCATGAACAGCCCCAGACCATTATTCCTCCTCCACCAAACTTTACAGTTGGCACTATGCATTCGGGCAGGTAGCGTTCTCTTGGCATCCGCCAAACCTAGATTTGTCTGTCGGACTGCCAGATGGTGAAGCAGGATTCATCACTACACAGAACGCGTTTCCACTGTTCCAGAGTCCAATGGTGGTGAGCATTATACCACTCCAGCCAACGCTTGTCATTCTGCATGATTATCTTAGGCTTGTGTGTGGCGGCTCAGCCATGACAACAGATTTCATGAAGCTCCCGAGGAACAGTTCTTGTGCTGACGTTGCTTCCAGTGGCAGTTTGGAACTTTTTAGTGAGCGTTGCAACCAAGGACAGACGATTTTTACGCGCTACACGCTTCATCACTTGGAGGTCCTGTTCTGTGATCTAGTGTAGCCTACCACTTCGCAGCTGAGCCATTGTTGCTCCTAGACATTTCCACTTCACAATAAAAGCACTTACAATTGACAGGGGTAGCTGTAGCAATGCAGGAATTTGACAAACTGACTTGTTGGAAAAGTGGCATTCTATGACGGTGCCACGTTGAAAGTCACTGAGCTCCTCAGTACGGGCCATTCTACTGCCAATGTTTGTCTATAGAGATTGCATGGCTGTGTGCTCGATTTTATACACCTGTCAGTAATGGGTGTGTTGCAGAAATAACCGAATCCACGAATTTGAAGGAGTGTCCACATACTTTTGAACAGCATGAATTCCAATACCTGGAAATTGTGTTAGCATATCTAATCCAAAATATGGTCAGGATTTAGATTTTGAGCTTATAAACCCACTGAAGACCTTTTTGATAATGCAGCTTAGGCTAACCCCCCCCCCCCAGATTCTATAATCCATATGGCTGTTATCCTATTAAGATAGTTATTCATTTACTGCGGTCTACACTCACATCTATTCGCTATCAACGCACAACAAATGAGTAATTCCTCCAATATTTTGTTTGTATAATTAGCATAATCAATTAGTGAGCTGCTTGATAGAGCAAAGGCCTGTTACTTATCTCTTTTATAATATAGTGTCTTAACATAGTGAGGCACGCACACTGAGAGCATTGTCTATTGTTATACACTAGTAGAAAAAAAGGGTTCCAAAATGGTTCTTCGGCTGTTCCCATAGGATAACGCTTTTTGGTTCCAGGTACAACCCTCTGTGGAAAGAACCCTTTTAGGTTCTAGATAGGACCTTTTTCTAAGAGTGTCGGTAACTGCTCTTGGCCCTATGGAGAGCCAGAAACCTCATGGACATGATGCTCATACTGGTACTCCCTCTAAGCCAGTGCCAAACCTATAGTGTTATTTATCACCATCCAAATGACCAGGACTACTGGTGGTTCTCCATTCTCACTGGCAGTTGATTGATGAATGTCAGCTATTGGCCAGAATGGTCACCTGGTGACCCAGGTCTAAATCAGTCTCTGATTACATTGGAAGAATGAAAACCAGCAGTATTGCCGACCTAGAGGCCCCGATATATTGAATAGCCCTGATCTGCAGTGTTTTTGTTTGTTTGATTGTTTGTTATTGTTGTTGTTGTTGTTGTGTCTTACCACTGAGCCGTGTGATGGTCCAGTTTCTTCTGACGTCTGCGGGCCTGTTGGCCAGCTCGAACGCGAATGGTCCGGCGTTGGGGTTGAGGTCTCCGTCCAGCGCTGTGATGTTGATGCCGTTAGGCTCGGGTTTCTTGCACATCTCAGTCTCCTGGGGGTAGACGTGCGGCGCGTTGTCGTTGATGTCCAGCAGGGAGATCTGCAGGGTACCTGTACCGCTCGCTGGTGGGACGCCTGGATGGGACAACACACACAGACAGGGAAGGATGCACACACAATGTCACACGCACAAACGTCTTAGAATATAGATTTTACATAATACATAACAACGATAAGGGGAAGTATAGCATTGAAGTGATCTTAATGCATGATGTCTCGCTGCATGTTTGGTAATACACAACGTCCTTAGCCTGAACCTGGTTCTTGGTGTAAAAGTAAGGCAGAGAGGAGCAGCAGCAGCTAGTCTGCAGGGACAGGACCCCTCCAGACTGCATACTGATCTGAGGAGCGGCGCTCCTCTCTCTCCACGGGCGAGGGTAGGGGATATATCGCAACGTTTGGGGAGAGGAGGGAGGAGCAGAGGGGCTGTGCGTGTGTGTGTGTGTGTGTGTGTGTGTGTGTGTGTGTGTGTGTGTGTGTGTGTGGGAGTGTGTGTGTGTGTGTGTGTGTGTGTGTGTGTGTGTGTGTGTGTGTGTGTGTGTGTGTGTGAGTGTGTATTCCTGATGAAGGGGGAGGCCACAGGGTGAGAATACTAAAGCAGACAGACAGAGAAGAGCACACTGTCGCTGCCTTAGCCCGGGAGACCCAGAGCCTCAGCCCCTCTAGTATTCATGGGGCTAAGAGGCTTTTTTGCCATTCAGGCCACGCTCAAATGAGCCACTCATCTAATCCTGACCTATTAATGCTGAGAAACCTCTTTATTGAGAGAGTTTCTAAGCCTATTGGCCTATGCTGTGCTCTGTGGAACAGGCTAAACCTGAACAGAGGTAAATCCAGTCAGGGAAGGAGAGAGGAGAGAGGTGAACACGTCCTCAGTGTGGCTGCTAGGTCTGTGCTCGCTCTGAAACATTAACTTTCAACAGGGTGGCGGTTGCTACATTGGTGTCTGGCACAATTTTAATCATGAAAAAGGCAGCTGTGTGTGAGATTTTTGCCTGCTAAAAACAATATTCCCTTGGCTATACAGCTGGAAGCAGATATTAGCGCCTGGTGGCTAGGCTAAGTACCACTGTCAGAGGCCAAGAAGGTGGCGCTGTACATGTTGTCCTTCACGTAGGGCGACTCGCGGTCCAGGACGGCGATGGTTGTGATGCGCCCGGTGTTAGCATCGATTCTCAACCAGTTGGCTGGGTCTGAGAGCCTGGTGTATCTGAGAACACAGAGGACGAAGATTTAAAGAAGAGAAGTAAAGACGTTCATTCAAACCTTACAAGCTAGGTTTTTTTTAATCACGATTTTGATTTTATACAGACTCATACATTCAAGGCTAAAGGTGGTGAATGTTCAACAAAAGAAAGATACATATCTCACTGAGAATGGGAGTGTTTTTATTGACAGTCAGTGATTGAAGAAACTGCATGAGAAGCTCTGTATGAATACAGCTATTTAGTATCATTATTACCTAATGCTTTGCTGCATGAATCTATCAGGGTCTTGTGCTGTGAAGGTGGTCAGTGAGGATTCTGCTAACATTCCCTCCTCCAGCTTGATGAGTTTGGGGTTGGGGTCGAAGTAGGGGCTCTCGTTGACGTCAATGACCCTGATGGAGACCGTGGCGGTGGACTGGCGAGGGGAGTAGATGCCCCGGGCGAGAGACACCTCGTTCACCGCTACCACCGTCAACATGTACGTTCTGCTGATCTCGTAATCGATTGGCTGGAGGGAGGAAACGCAAAAGTACGTAAGTATGGTCCATGGACAGTAAGGGAAGGGATCGATAAAGTACTCTTCTTCTTCTAATGCTATGAGGCAAAGATCCCAGAAGAAGTCAGCTAGGGGCTACTGTAGTTAGTTGTACTACTACTGCTGAGAAATTATTACTCACTGACTTTACACACACGCGGTGGAATTGAATTAAACACATGGTATGCACCTCTGTTCTCTCAACTAAAGACAACACTCAGCTTACAAAGATACAAGAGCGTAATAAACTTTTTTTAAAGAGCTGAGTCTTAGCCAATCACAGTCTGTTAAAGGTCGCCAAAGCACACCCATCCCTGGGTTGCTCCTCTTTTCAGTTCTCTGCAGCTGCGACTGGAAGGAGCTGCAACAAACACTCAAACTGGACAGTTTTATCTCAATCTCTTCATACAAAGACTCAATCATGGACACTCTTACTGACAGTTGTGGCTGCTTTGCGTGATGTATTGTTACCTCTACCTTCTTGCCCTTTGTGCTGTTGTCTGTGCCCAATAATATTTGTACCATGTTTTGTGCTTCTACCATGTTGTGCTGCTACCATGTTGTGTTGCTACCATGTTGTTGTCACAGTTTCTCCTGACCCCTCCTGTCTCAGCCTCCAGTATTTATGCTGCAGTAGTTTATGTGTCGGGGGGCTAGAGTCAGTCTGTCACATCTGGAGTATTTCTCTTGTCTTTTCCGGTGTCCTGTGTGAATTTAAATATGCTCTCTCTAATTCTCTCTTTCTTTCTCTCTTCTTTCTTTCTCTCTCTCGGAGGACCTGAGCCCTAGGACCATGCCTCAGGACTACCTGGCTTGATGACTCCTTGCTGTCTCCAGTTCACCTGGCCGTGCTGCTGCTCCAGTTCCAACTGTTCTGCCTGCAGCTATGGAACCCTGACCTGTTCACCGGACGTGCTACCTGTCCCTGACCTGCTGTCCCAGACCTGCTGGAACCCTGACCTATTCAGCGGACGTGCTACCTGTCCCAGACCTGCTGTTTTCAACTCTCTAGAGACAGCAGGAGCGGTAGAGATACTCTCAAAGATCGGCTATGAAAAGCCAACTGACACTTACTCTTGTGTTACTGACTTGTTGCACCCTCGACAACTACTATGATTATTATTATTTGACCATGCTGGTCATTTATGAACATTTGAACATCTAGGCCATGTGCTGTTATAATCTCCACCCGGCACAGCCAGAAGAGGACTGGCCACCCCTCATAGCCTGGTTCCTCTCTAGGTTTCTTCCTAGGTTTTGGCCTTTCTAGGGAGTTTTTCCTAGCCACCATGCTTCTACACCTGCATTGCTTGCTGTTTGGGGTTTTAGGCTGGGTTTCTGTACAGCACTTTGAGATATCAGCTGATGTAAGAAGGGCTATATGAATACATTTGATTTGATTTGATGTTGTGTTGCTACCATGCTGTGTTTTCATGTGTTGCTGCTATGCTATGTTGTTGTCTTAGGTCTCTCTCTATGTAGTGTTGTGGTGTCTCTCTTGTCATGTTTTGTCCTATATTTTTATTTTATTTTTAATCCCAGCCCCTGTCCCCGCAGGAGGCCTTTTGGTAGGTCGTCATTGTAAATAAGAATTTGTTCTTAACTGACTTGCCTAGTTAAATAAAGGTAAAAAAATAAATAATAATAAAATACAATTAGCTATTAAAATAAGTGGCTCCCCTGGGAGATACGGGAGTGGAAGGAAGGGGATTTGGGTAATGGATTAAGTCTGAGGGTGTTGCAGTCTGTCTCACCTTGACGACGGTTACCAGGCCCTCGTTAGTGGTGGGGTCGGTTGGCACGGAGAACCTGCCGGTGGGGTCACCTCCAGTGATCTTGTAGACGGCCTTCCACGCTAGTGTGTTGGGCTGGTCTTTGTCCGTCACCGTCAGGTTGGCCACGATGACATTCACCCGGTTCTCAGGCACCTCTCCAAAGAACTAAATGAATAAAAGATGGAGGATGGGACAGAGAGCAGTTACACATACTGCTGCGCCAGCGAAAAACACAGGCTCCGTGCTCCAGCTCTACACACCCAACACCCAATTTCAAGTAAATAAATGTCCACAGCAATTTATCATGTTATCATCACCAGCTCGGCCTGATAGCAAAACAATACCATTACATTACACAAGGGCCAATGTATCGGTAACAAATACATCAAGCACCTGTCTCTGCTCTCTCTGCCTGCCTGATGTACTCACAGTCTCAGTACTTACATGTGGGTTGTTCCAATTTATTTCCATCACTTTTTGGATGCACCCCTTTTGATTTGAACAAACCTTTCTATACATATTTGCCCATAGTAGAAGTGGTCAGAAAGTTACTTTTTGGAACTGAATGCCAAAACATTTAGGCAATAGATGTTCTCAAAATTGAACCGGTTTGCATATCCCACCCTATCATGAGACATCCAGTCCTTCATCACTGGAAAAGATAAACGGTTGAGTTTGATATCACTTTCAAAACGTATACACAGGGTAGTACAACTATTTTATCATTTCTCGGGACAAAGAATTGGGAATAAAAATGATGTAAATTTAACGTAAATGATCTAAAAACACGTAAACTGCGATGTATTTATTTATTTTGCATATGTTGTAGCTTAGACCCTATTTTACATCATCTGAGTTTTTGTTGTTGTGCCCGTCATCGGTTGAGACACAACATGCTCTCCCTGGTTCTTTACAGTCCTATGACTGGGAACAGAGTGAATCACACAGTGTTGTATAATGCATAGATGTGAAGCTATGTTCTTTCTTACCATCTCGGCGGTGAACTCTGGTGGGTTGTCGTTGATGTCAGTCACCCTGATAACGGCCGTGGCAGTGTTGGACAGGCCGTACATGGGGTTGCCCTCCATGTCTGTGGCCTGGATGATCAACGTGTACTGAGGAACTTTCTGCATGAAAAAAAAGAAGAAAAACAGACATGTTGAAAAATAATCCACTCTCTATATCATGGACAACACTGTTATAGGCCAGTTTCTATTTTGCCCTGTTTATCAAAAGTGTTGAAAAACAATAATCAACTGACTGGCTTTCTTGATGTCTATAGTATTCTCTCTGGTATGCAATCTGATTTCCGCTCATGTTATGGATGTGTCACTGCAACCTTATAGGACTTAGCCAAACCTTTTGATACGGTAGAACATTCCATTATTGTGGGAGTATTGGTGTCTCTGAGGGTGTCTTTGGCCAGGTTCGCTAACTACCTCTCTCAAAGAGTGCAGTGTATAAAGTCAGAACATCTGCTGTCTCGGCCACTGCCTGTCACCAAGGGAGTACCCCAAAGCTTGATCCTAGGCCCCACGCTCTTCTCGATTTACATCAACATCATAGCTCAGGCAGTAGTACACTCTCTCATCCATTTATATGCACATGACACAGTCTTATACTCTACAACAAAACTTTCTTAGTGTCCAACAAGCTTCCTCTGGCCTTAATCTTGTTCTGAACACCTCCAAAACAAATGTTGTGGTTTGGTAAGAATAATGCTCCTCTACCCACCAGTGTGATTACTACCTCTAAGGGTTTAGAGCTTGAGCTCATACAATACGTTGGAGTATGGCTAGACAGTATACTGTCCTTCTCTCAGCACATATCAAAGCTGCAAGCTAGGGTTAAATCTAGACTTGGTTTCCTCTATTGGAATCGCTCCTCTTTCACCCCAGCTGCCAAACTAACCCTGATTCAGATGACCATCCTACCCATGCTAGATTACGTAGACGTAATTTATAGATTGGCAGGTCAGGGTGCTCTCGAGTGGCTAGATGTTCTTTACCATTCGGCCATCAGATTTGCCACCAATGCTCCTTAAAGGACATATCGCTGCACTTTATACTTTTCTGTAAACAGGTCATCTCTGTATATCCGTCGCAAGACCCACTGGCTGATGCTTATTTATAAAACCCTCTTAGGTCTCACTCCCCCCTATCTGAGATACCTACTGCAGCCCTCCTCCTCCACATACAACACGCAGGAGGCCTTTTGCATTTTGGTTGGCCATCATTGTAAATAAGAATTTGTTCTTAACTGACTTGCCTAGTTAAATAAAGGTAAAGCCTTGAGCCTTGTGTATAGTAGAAATTGGGTCTTACATAAATCCCAACGAGGAATCCTAGTTATTCTCACAATGATCAAGTCTACATCAATTCCCTGTGGAGAGAGAAAGGAACTCTAAAAGTCAGCTTGCTGTGGGAGTGCAACACTTCCACTCTGTGTAGCATTATGGTGCACGATGGGTAATCCCACTGTAACAAATGACTCCCTTCACATTAAAAGCTACTCAGGCGACGGACCAGTTGCTAGGTAATGAGAATCGGGCAAATTACTTTCATGGTGGCAAATGCCGTATATATAACAGCAGCCCTGGGGCAAACTTGATTGAGAGGGCCAACTATCCAGATTGCCCTGGCTAGAATTGCAGCAATTGGCTTTGTTTTTTCCCTTTGACTTTTTATATTTATTCCGTTATTTTTCCTTTCCTTCCTTCCAGTAAAAGCAAGTCCATGGCCATGCAATTAAATAGGAGTGTTACCATTAACAGCAACGAGGAGAAAAACATTTAGCTGCTCAATGATGCATATTGCCTCCATGTTAGAGTAAATAATTCCGAAGAGGGTGATGAGTCAATTTCTGGTCTTCGTTGGCAAAATGGTAATGGGGCTTACTTAGCTAACTTCATTAGTTTTGAGACACACTAAAGATTATCAGCAGCAAAAACAACTCAAAACTGTTCGTCTGCAAACTCATTTAGGTAAACAAAGGAAAAGATATCTTGATGTATACGAGTTAGAGGAATGCCGAGCAGCGAAGGAGGAGCACATACGAATGAATGTGATGATTGGACTGTAACTTCAAAGCTACCGCAATGGGGTTTAATAAGTGAGCACGCGAGCACGCGAGCACGCGAGCCCGCGCACACAAACTGTTGTATTGCGTACCTCTCTGTCCAGGCCAGCTGCGACGGTAATGATGTCTCCTGTCTTGTTGTTAATGGTGAACATGTTGGATGTCGGGCTCTCGGGATTCTGGGATCCGATCTTGTAGCGCAGCATCCCATTGGATGTTTTGGGGTCGTCTTTGTCAACAGACGTTACCGTCATAACAAAGGTCCCTGAGGAATGACAAGAGAGACAGAAGATGCAAATAGGGGATTTAACTTCTAAAAAGGTATAACCTTGTTTTATTTCAGTACTGCATTTGATCTACCTAAGACAGTCATTACAATAGCGTTACTTCCATACTACGAGGATCCGTTGACTAACATGGAGCACAGTCGAAACATAGCCCAAAGAAAAGCTTTGGCTTCGTCTGAAATGTTGACAAAGCACTTCCACAAGAGAATACTTGCTATTGGCAGAGATCTTATTCATATCGAACCACAGCCAAATTAACAAAATGATTACCCCCTGTGATTCATCAATGCCGTTTGATGTAGTAATAGTCTAGTGGCACAGTGGGCCAGAGGCTGGATGTTTAGTCTGGGCTCCTACCTGGTTTGGAGCCCTCAGGGACGGAGCCGTTCCAGATCTGATGAATGAACTCTGGCCGGTTGTCGTTCATGTCAATCACATTGATCACAATGTCAATGGGGCTCTCTACCTGGTTACCGTTCAGATCCACAGCATGAGCTCTCAGCTGTAGGGAGACACCAGGGAGATTTCAGCACTCAGCTGGTTGTGGTGTACACACATATATACGTACTCACACATGCACGCACACACTTATTCATCCAGGCATACACATAACCAGAAAACAGAAAATATACAAAATTCATAGCAATGTAGGACCCACAAGATAAACATACAGCTAACACACTCCACTTTGCCTAAGCAAAACTTTGGCATTGTGATGGCTCTCTCCCTTAGCTATTTCCATTTCTCTCAGATAAAAATAATGAGCCCAGAAATGTGCCTTTCAATACTGTTAATGTTTGTTTCTTCACAGTGCAGCGCTTCCAGCGATGCCCTCTCCATTATATCTTTCATTACAAACATGTCATTTACTGCTTTTACTGTCTGCCCACAGTCTAATACATGTCTCACCCTGAATCAAATCCATAGAATTGGTTGCTAGACATATCACAACTCCCAAACAATGACCACTGAAATGTAATTAATAGTTATGAGTGGGTCATTATATCGCTAGAGGTTAACATTACTTGTAAAACAGCAGCTTTTTTTTTTACAAATTCATTGACTCTTTCAAATTCTCAGACGGATAAGTCAGTTCCGGAATGCCTCCCAAACCCCCCACCCCTCTCTAGTGTACACTATTGAGGAGTGTTTGGACTACCAAGGGACCTTGAGCACATGCCAGCCAGCCTCCTGGAATGTACAGACTGTATGTATAAGCCAAAGAGGACACATACTTTACATCTCGATAAAGAGGGCTTAATGCTTGGTACCTTTACTGTAAACGTTTGGAATATCTGCTTTGTTGCTCTTATTCACTGCACCGGTTGCAAGGCCAAGGTTCTTTCTCCATCATGGAGAAAAGTCAATACAGTCAAACGCACATCACTACAGGTCACGCTGGGCCAAGGAAGGCTTGAGATTAATAGGACACACTATTACTCCACCGTACGTTTATTTGGCTAGAAAATAACAATGTCTTGAACCAACTTGGATCTTGACTTTGTCAGTGTGAGTGGTCCTAGTCATCTCCTCTCTATCACGTAGGCCCATGCGGGGGGGGGGGGGGGGGGGGGGGGGGGGGTGTGTGTGTGTGTGTGTGTGTGTGTGTGTGTGTGTGTGTGTGTGTGTGTGTGTGTGAGAGAGACTTACGTGGAAGTTGGATATGTGTTCTCTGTCCAGGGGTTTCATGACAGACAGCTCTCCGGAGATGGGGTGGATTATGAAAATGCCGGTGGGCGGCTGGTCAGCTCCGGGTCCAGTCACACTGTACCTCAGGGATCGGTTCTTGTCATTGTCTGACCGGATCTGTTTCAGAACACAAAAGTAGGTTGGTTAAAATGACGATCAATACTCAATTGTAGGTATATATACAGTTGAAGTCGGAAGTTTACATACACTTAGGTTGGAGTCATTAAAACTCGTTTTCAATCACTTATAATTCACTGTATCACAATTCCAGTGGGTCAGATGTTTACATACACTAAGTTGACTGTGCCTTTAAACAGCTTGGAAAATTCCCGAAAATTATGTCATGGCTTTAGAAGCTTCTGATAGGATAATTGACATCATTTGAGTCAATTGGACATGTACCTGTGGATGTATTTCAAGGCCAACCTTCAAACTCAGTGCCTCTTTGATGGACATCATGGGAAAATCAAAAGAAATTAGCCAAGACCTCAGAAAATAAATTGTAGACCACCACGAGTCTGGTTCATCCTTTCTAGCAATTTCCAAACACCTGAAGGTACCATGTTCATCTGTACAAACAATAGTAAACAAGTATAAACACCATGGGACCAAAAAGCCGTCATACCGCTCAGGAAGGAGATGCATTCTGTCTCCTAGAGATGAATGTACTTTGGTGCGAAAAGTGCAAATCAATCTCAGAACAACAGCAAAGGACCTTGTGAAGATGCTGGAGGAAACAGGTACAAAAGTATCTATATCCACAGTAAAACGAGTCATATACCGACATAACCTGAAAGGCCGCTCAGCAAGGAAGAAGCCACTGCTCCAAAACAGCCATAAAAACCCACACTACGGTTTGCAACTGCACATGGGGACAAAGATCATACTTTTTGGAGAAATGTCCTCTGGTCTGATGAAATAAAAATAGAACTGTTTGGCCATAATGACCATCGTTATGTTTGGAGGAAAAAGGGGGAGGCTTGCAAGCCAAAGAACACCATCCCAACCATGAAGCACGGGGGTGGCAGCATCATGTTGTGGGGGTGCTTTGCTGCAGGAGGGACTGGTGCACTCACAAAATAGATGGCATCATGAGGCAGGAAAATTATGTGGATATATTGAAGCAACATCTCAAGACATCAGTCAGGAAGTTAAAGCTTGGTCGCAAATGGGACTTCCAAATGGACAATGGCCCCAAGCATACTTCCAAAGTTGTGGCAAAATGGCTTAAGGACCACAAAGTCAAGGTATTGGAGTGGCCATCACAAAGCCCTGACCTCAATCCTATAGAACATTTGTGGGCAGAACTGAAAAAGTGTGTGCGAGCAAGGAGGCCTACAAACCTGACTCAGTTACACCAGCTCTGTCAGGAGGAATGGGCCAAAATTCACCCAACATATTGTGGGAAGCTTGTGGAAGGCTACATGAAACAATTTAAAGGCAATGCTACCAAATACTAATTGAGTGTATGTAAACTTCTGACCCACTGGGAATGTGATGAAATAAATAAAAGCTGAAAGAAATCATTCTCTCTACTATTATTCTGACATTTCACACTCTTAAAATAAAGTGGTGATACTAACTGACCTAAGACAGGGAATTTTTTCTTGGATTAAATGTCAGGAATTGTGAAAAACTGTGTTTAAATGTATTTGGCTAAGGTGTATGTAATGTTCAGAATTCTACTTAAAAATAATAATGTCGTGGCGGGGTTATGTATCGGTGTGTGTGTGGCCCTGCCCTGGAGTCCCGTTGGTGAGTGGTACAAACAGATCTTCCTCCCTTGCGTGTGTATGTGTACTAGTGATGGGGGAAAAATTGATACAGCTACATATATGAATATTATATATCGTATTGTATAATTCTGACAATATCACAATATTATTTTTTAATGACTAAGTCTACCTCTGTCCCCATACAGACAACTGTAAGGTCCCTCAGTTAAGTATTGAATTTCAAGCACAGATTCAACAACAAAGACCAGGGAGCTTTTCAAAAACCTCTTAAAGAAAGACAGTGATTAGGAGATGGGTAACAATATCAAATCAGACATTGTATATCTCTTTAAGCATGATCAAGTTAATAATTATGCTGTGGATTATATATTAAACCACCCAGACACATTAAGGATACAGTCATCTTTCTGAACTGAGCTGCACGACAGAAATGAAACTGCTCAGGGATGTTATCATGAGGCCATTGGTGATATTGAAACAGTTCAATGTCTGTGATGGTAGAAAACTGAGGATGGATCAACAACATTGTAGTGACTTCACAATAATGACCTAAATGACAGAATAACACAAAATAATACAAATATACCACAAAAACACAGCAAAGGAATATAATTTTTGTCCTAAATGTAAAGCCTTATGTTTGAGGCAAATCCAACACAACATATCACTGAGTAACTGCCTCCTTATTTTCATGCATGGTGGTGGCTGCATCATGTTATAGGTGTGCTTGGCATCGGCAAATACTGGAGAGTTTTCCAGGATAAAAAGAAATGGGATAGAGCTAAGCACAGGCAAAGGGAGGGAGTCTGATGGAGGAATTCACCTTTCACCATGTCAATAACCAGGCCAATTGTAAGCTGGAGTTGCTTGCCAAGAAGGAAGTGCATGTTCCTGAGTGGCCCAAGTTACAGTTTTGACTTAAATCTGCTTTAAAAAAAATCGATGGGAATACTTAAAATCTGCTGTCTAGCCATGATCCTCAACATCTTGACAGAGCTTGAAGACTTTTAAAATAAAAAAGGGCAAATATTGCACAATCCAGGTGTGCAAAGCTCTTATACACTTACCCAAGCAGACTCACATCTGTAATCGATGCCAAATGTGTTTCCAACATGTATTGACTCAGGGAGATGAATACTATGCAACAACTATGTTTTAGTTATTGAATTTCTTATTCATCTTTAAAAAATGTTAAACTTTTTCTTCCACTTTGACATTACAGAATATTTTGTGTACATTGTTGACAAAAAATTACAAGTAAATACATTTGAATCCCACTTTGTAACACAATATAAGGTGAAGAAATCCAAAGGGTCTGAATACTTTTGCAAGGCTATGTGAGTGTGATATATTTGAGCCTCCGTGTCTTCACTGGTCTATCTATCCCTACCCATAAGCATGGGTATCCATAGTGTGTCTGCATGGTGCCTGGTGCCACACCCTTATGTCATCCATTAAACTCAGCAAAATCCCCACCCCTAATGCCCTTGGATTAAATATAATACATACAGATGTCGTATATTGGACTTAGCACTCAGTCAGGAACCAGAAAGCTTACATTGAGAGAGGATCTACTTCTTAACTGACGTGAGAAAGATTGCCAGTCCTTCATTCAATCCACCCACCCACTGCTATGGTGTGTGTGTGTGGGGGTGTGTGTGTGGTGTGTGTGTGTGTGTGTGTGTGTGTGTGTGTGTGTGTGTGTGTGTGTGTGTGTGTGTGTGTGTGTGTGTGTGTGTGTGTGTGTGTGTGTGTGTGTGTGTGTGTGTGTGTGTGTGTGTGTGTGTGTGTAGAAGGTAAATGGATGGGCTGGGAGTGTCCTTGAGCCCATGATAAAGTGAAGATAGTATCTCAACAGGGAAACAGGCCAATGGACGGCTCTTTGTAAAATTCACTGTGTTCTATAACGCTACATCATACCAGGTTACATTCATATTGACGACCTGCCTGACTGGGAGAGGGAAATCAGATACAATAGCACAGGCACTTGACCTTTCGGGACATGTAGTAAATATGGCTGTGGATTGAGTGTTGTGGTAATGGTGGTAGAATGGGAATGGCCGGTCCAAAATCTGCTGCTGCTTCATAGAACCATGAAGCTCACATCAGAGCGAGACCGTTTCCTTTGAGATTGTGTGTGTGTGTGTGTGTGTGTGTGTGTGTGTGTGTGTGTGTGTGTGTGTGTGGTGTGTGTGTGTGTGTGTGTGTGTGTGTGTGTGTGTGTGTGTGTGTGTGTGTGTGCGACATCTTACCCGGACCAGGTCCTGGGGGAACTCTCCTCTGGAGTTCTCGGGAACGTTGATTGGGGGGATGACCCAGTCTCTCTTCATGCGTTTGAGCTGGCCGATGGAGCTGCTGTCTGTCTGCCGCGATGGGAACCATATCTCCTGGAGACCCTGGGACAGAGCTGGGGGAGCTTGGATGTCCTGGGCCTGAAGGAGAGAAATAACATCAGGTTACTAACTTGACATATCTAAAAAAAACAATGGAAACTTCAGATAGACATTGAAAACAACATAAGCGGACACATCTAGAAACAAATGACTTGAGGTAGACTGTTTATACAGTAGCCAAAAGACCAATTGTCTTTAACTACCAATGATGTGATGGAAAGAATTCAAGAGAATGTAAATTCCTGCCTGAACTAAAACTGTTTTCCTAATATCATTAAATTATACCCACTAGATGACCAAATGTGGGAGCTTGTGGGTTTTTTTTTCTTGTTGTGGTCACGTTATATTTTAGGATCCATTTTGTCTTTGAGAATCCAGTGAAGGTTAACATAGCCTCCATATATGTGATGATGTGTTTGAACAGCCTCTCTTTCCAGGCTTTCAGTGAGAAACATGGCTGGGAATGAGAGTAGTGTTTGAGGTGCTTTGTCGGGGATAGTACTGCAGCCCTCAGTTAGCTTTAAATCACAGACCTCCTCTCATGTCCTGATAAAAGCATGCACACACACACACACACACACACACACACACACACACACACACACACACACACACACACACACACACACACACACACACACACACACACACACACACACACACACACACACACACACACACACACACACACACACACACAGAAAGGCTTTTAAAATTGATGTGCCATCCTCCCATGGCTGTAATGAATGTGATTTGAAACAAAGGAGGATGGTACCTGCAAGCCAGACTCTAAATACCCAGATGGCTCCAATTGCCTATGCTGTTCCACAGAGAGAGACTGTTGGGAGAGAGACTGAAGCAGCGCCAGAAAAGTCACAATAACCTTGAACGCTCCATGGTAAAATGAAAACAAGACGCCGGCAAACTTAGGCAGTCAAAGTCAGTGAATGACAGATGCAATTTCCCTGCTGCAGAACAGTCATGCCTCAGAAAGTCCCTTATTTACTCTCTCCTCCGTCTGTAATTACTGATCGCCAATTCGTTACACAGTATCCCAAGTACTGAAACTAGCAGAAAGTTCTCTGTGCAAACAGCAAAATTAATGACTGTTTTGCCTTACAAAACGCGCCCCATCTTACGCCGCCTCGGCACGCATGCCACCCCTCCCTGACGATCTACGGAGCTGTTGAAGCGTCTCCACTAATCATGTTTGAAATCCGATTATGCTGCTTTCACACATTTGAAATGCAGAGAGGCAAGCGGACAGATAGCGGGGAACATGCTTCAGAAATATCTATTACCCTATTAAACTGGAGGAGAAAGTGAGAGCGGTAATTATTTGTGACCTGGCGTCTGGAATGATGAATGGTGTGGAGGGTTTGCTTAGAAGCCTTAGCCCCAACACACATCTATCTATCTCTGGAGTGTACTGCATGTCTCTCTGCACCTTGTTGGAGTCTACCTCCATCCTCTGACTGTGTGTGTGTGTGTGTGTGTGTGTGTGTGTGTGTGTGTGTGTGTGTGTGTGTGTGTGTGTGTGTGTGTGTGTGTGTGTGTGTGTGTGTGTGTGTGTGTGTGTGTGTGTGTGTGTGTGTGTGTGTGTGTGTGTGTTTATGTGTATATGTGTTGCTATAGATAAGTACAAAATCACTCTCTTTAAGGTCTAGGGTGGGTCTTGGTTTTCAGCCTGACTCTTTTGTTGATGTTGATGGTCTTGGCAGGGGAGGTCACTTTGACGTTAACAAGCCAATTGTTACTTCTTCATTGATTAACACTAGAACCAGTAAAGCAGTCATTTTGACTGCTCATGACTTTATTCATTTTACTACTCTGATTCTGGCAGGATTTTTAAAGTCATGCCCCCATCCGTCCTTGACCCTTCCTAAATAAGTCTATATAACCCACTGCCGTTGTTAGAATCGTAATAACACAAACAGAACTGGAGTCATAGCCGTTTTTAGGAGGGCATGTCATTATTTTCATGTTTTTCCCATTTTCCCCTCCTTCTCCCAACAGTTGGGCCTGCGCTGCTCATTCATCCGACATGGAAGGTGCAGAGGCCAGTTGATAATCACCCCGATAATTGCTTCTAAAACTGAACCTAAACTATACCAAAACTACATTAAATAAAGTATGATGGGGTAGAAAGGGGGAGCATGGGTGAGTTGCAGAGCGAGGGGAAGCGGATAATGCATAATAACCAATTCTGAATGAATAACAGGGTGGGCCATTCTAGTCTATTGGTATATTATAATTATAATCTCAAAATGGTGGGGAAGAAATTAATCATGACATCTCTATTATTCTTCTGATTCTGAACCTCAGCTAAACAATGAACCATAATCCCAACGTTACTACCTTGCATGAATCTGCAGGTAACTAACCAACCAGGTTCAATGTTAGCTGGCTAACATTTAAAATAAAAGTTTTTTTACCTTTAATTTACTAGGCAGGCCAGTTAAGAACAAATTCATGTTTTACAATGATGGCCTACTGGGGAACAGTGGGTTAACTGCCTTGTTCAATGGCAGAATGACAGATTTTTACCTTGTCAGCTCGGGGATTCAATCCACCAACCTTTCGGTTACTGGCCCAACGCGCTAACCACTAGGCTACATGCCGCCCCAACATTCGGCTATAACTAGCAATGCAAATGGCTCTGAGATTACGAATAATATTACTACACAGATCATACACGTAACGTTAGCTAGCTAGCCAGCCAGCTTACATTAGCTAGCTAGCTAAGAGAACACTTTAACTTTAAATGAAAACGACTTCATGACAAAATTATAAATGTGTAATATCTGAACATAATTGTTTATTTAGTTATTTTTTTAATTTAACCTTTATTTAAGTAGGCAAGTCAGTTAAGAACAAAATCTTATTCACAATGGCGGCCAACATGTAGCTAGCTAGACTCTCTTACCCGTATATATGCATGGACACTTCTCCCTCTCTGTCACAAATGCCATGGTTGCCCTTAGTTTGAAGATGTAATATACAACAGCCTTCTATGTGTTCCCTTTTCGACTCTGTCTGCATATTTGCAATCAAACGGGAGAATTTTCTCAATCTCCTTAATTATTATACTCTAAATCCACAGATTTTCACAACTCGGTCCTCCAGAAAGTGGGGAGCAAAACTTATGCAGTTCTACTACCTGATATATTTTTTAAAAAGCAGCATTAGAAAGGATTACCTACACATACTGACCAGCTCATATTATAGACAGAAGGCGCTACATGGCAGACCAATCTGAACTCATCTCTCGGCATGTCCACTCATTATCTCAGCCAATCATGGCTAGCGGGAAGGTTGCTGTCATTTTTCTTGGCTAAACGAACTAGGCTCGTAATTTAACAATTGTATTTCTATTTACAGATGGCATATCAGTTTGTTATTAAGACACATGAAAGTTCACATGTTCAAGAATTTATTTTGAGAAAAATAAATACGTTTACATTCAAATGGCGCTCCTGTGAAGTAGTGACGCGCGACATATGCCTAGTTTCCTGAAACGAGTAACAAATGGTTTCTGTTCCATAGTTGTAACAAAGGCACTCCAGCCTAGAATAACATAAACTAATGAAAATGCTATTTTCTTATTTGAAATGGGAGAGAAATTCTTTTATTTTAATGTTACCTAACACCTTCATGAACACAACCAAATAATTATTTTTGTGATAGTATGTATGAAGTGTATTAATTACACTGTTAGAATGTTTCAGTCAGAATTACAGCTAGTTAGCTTGAAGGGGGTTCGTCAAGGCCCAGCGGTTCTAGCGTTAAAACATTCCCCCAGGGCCGATGCGTTCGCAGCGTTCGCTAATATAGCATCTAATTGCTGATGTGATTAAGAATCGCATGATGATGATTCATGACAGCCATTGCTGATAACCAGATAACCACACACGGCCCAATAAACTGGTGAGCTATATAGTGGAGGGCTCTGAAGTCAATCAAAGATTTGATTACTACCATGTCATCAAGTCCAAAGCCACCACTGTCAATACAGTTCAGTCAATCACATTGACAAACAGCACTGACATTGACATCAATTGTCAATCAGAGTCTAGACTAGGCCTACCCTCCTAAAAAGCACGTGCTTACCCATTTGAGTCTGCTTATTTATATTTAAAACTACTGTGACCAAGCCCCTTGTTTATCTGCCCTGAACATGTGTGCAATTCACTTTAAATGACCGACACGGGTGACTAATGATGTCATTAGAATCACATACCTGCAGGAGTCACAATGGTAAATGAGTGTCAGCAGCTAACGATGCTGTTTTCAAAACTATCAGTAAATCATCCTCTGTAGAATTTCAAAACTCCACTGCTGCACTCACACTAACTAGACATAACTCTCAACAGTTTCAATCTGGAGGTTTATAAAAGAAGGCACTTGCCTTTTATGCGGTGGTTGCGGAGAGGTGCTTTTGAAATGTACTGCTTGGGTAACTAATTTGTCCTGTATATGACTGGAGGAAGAGACAATGTATTTTCAGACGGTGTCTTGGTTGAACAAAGAGGCTCATTGTACTGTACTTAGAGGCATTCATTAACAATGAAAGTCCACAACGTAAGATCAGACAGTGCTGACTTCAATAATTCAACCTAAAACAGCTCACTCACACCGGTGCAAATTGGGTTGAAAGAGAGAGAAAGGGCTGAGAAAGAGCTACAGAGAAAAGGCTGAAAGAGAGAATGAGAGAGAGAGCAAGAGTGAGAGAAAGAAAGCCTCCCAAAGAGCTTAAATGTGAGTCTGTGCTGTCTTGCCAATTAACACCATTCCACCGAGTGAGAAAGAAAGACTGTCACAGATTATGGCCATTCAATTGAACAGGAACACATAATTGAGTACTGAGTATGAGGAGAGAAATACAAACACAGCCGTTTGAGTCTCCTTTCTCCTCATTTCCCTGTTCTCTCTCTCTCTCTCTCTCTCTCTCTCTGTGACACACTTCATTACATCACCACATCACATTGCCACTCTCATCTACAGCCAATCACAATGTTGACTAATGAGCACATGGTCAAGATTTAGCGATGTCTGTCAAGCCCAGCGGAACACTGACTGAACGGCGGCTCTTTAAAGCCTAGAGACAGATGTTGTCTGTTGTTTGAATCACCACTAGGGATCCCCTCTGGTTGGATGATGAGCATACCGCCATAACCCGCCACAAAAAGGCTGATTGAAATTAGTCTTTATGAGGAGCTATTCTGCATCAGTTGTGTGCAGCGCTGCTACCCACTGATCAGGCTGAGTATATGTTTGTGCTCCCCATTAAATGAACACTTAAAGGTACCCATAAAACACCAGTCTCAACGTCAACAGTGAAGAGGCGACTCCGGGATGCTGGCCTTCTAGGTAGAGTTCCTCTGTTCAGTGTCTGTGTTCTTTTGCCCATCTTAATCTTTTATTTTTATTGGCCAGTCCGAGATATGGCTTTTTCTTTGCAACTCTGCATAGAAGGCCAGCATTCCGGAGTCGCCTCCCCTTTTTTACGTTGAAACTGGTGTTTTGCGGGTACTATTTAATGAAGCTACCAGTTGAGGACCTGTGAGGTGTCTGTTTCTCAAACTAGACACCAATGTACTTGTCCTCTTGCTCAGTTGTGCACCGGGGCCTCCCACTCCTCTTTCTATTCTGGTTAGAGCCAGTTTGCGCTGTTCTGTGATGGGAGTAGTACACAGCGTTGTACCGGATCTTCAGTTTCTTGGCAATTTCTTGCATGGAATAGCCTTCATTTCTCAGAACAAGTATAGATTGACGAGTTTCAGAAGAAAGTTATTTGTTTCTGGCCATTTTGAGCCTGTAATTGAACCCACAAAAGCTGATGCTCCAGATACTCAACTAGTCTAAAGAAGGCCGGTTTTATTGCTTCTTTAATCTGTACACCCGTTTTCAGCTGTACTAACATAGTTGCAAAAGGGTTTTCTAATGATCAATTAGCCTTATAAAATTATAAACTTGGATTAGCTAACACAACGTGTCATTGGAACACAGGAGTGATGGTTGCTGATAATGGGCCTCTGTACACCTATGTAGATATTCCATAAAAAATCTGCCCTTTCCAGCTACATTTTGTCATTTATAACATTATCAATGTCTACACAGTATTTCTGATCAATTTGCTTTTCTTTCAAAAACAAGGACATTTCTAAGTGACCCAAAACCTTTGAACGGTAGTGTACATTATTTTAAATATATATACAGTGCCATCAGAAAATATTCATACCCCTTCACTTTTTCCACATTTTGTTACGTTAGCGCCGCTGCACAGCTATTTTCAGGTCTCTCCATAGATGTCCGATCGGGTTCCAGTCCGGGTTCTGGCTGGGCCACTCAAGGACATTCAGAGACTTGTCCTGAAGTAACTCCTGCGTTGTCTTGGCTGTGTGCTTAGGGTGTTTGTCCTGTTGGAAGGTGAACCTTCACCCAGTCTGAAGTCCAGAGTGCTCTGGAGCATGTTTTCATCAAGGATCTGTCTGTACTTCATGCTCTGTTCATCTTTCCCTCGATCCTGACTAGACTCCCAGTCCCTGCCGTTGAAAAACATCCCCACAGCATGATTCTGCCACCACCACCATAGGGATGGTTCCAGGTTTCCTCCAGACATGAAGCTTGACATTCAGGCAAAGAGTTCAATCTAGGTTTCATCAGACCAGATAATCTTGTTTGTCATGTTGTAAGACTTCTTTAGGTGCCTTTGGAAAACTCCAAGCGGGCTATCATGTGCCTTTTACTGAGGAGGGGCTTCTGGCTGGCCACTCTACCATAAAGGCCTAATTGGTTGAATGCTGCAGAGATGGTAGTCCTTGTGGAAGGTTCTCCCATCTCCACATAGGAACTCTGGAGCTCTGTCAGTGACCATCGGGTTCTTGGTCACCTGCCTGACCAAGGCCCTTCTCCCCTGATTGTTCAGTTTGGCTGGGCAGCCAGCTCTTGGAAGTTTTGGTGGTTCCAAACTTCTTCCATTTAATAATGATGGAGGCACTGTGCTCTTGTTGACCTTCAACGCTGCAGACATTTTTCTGGTACCCTTCCACAGATCTGTGATTTGACACAATCCTGTCTCGGGGCTCTATGGACAATTCCTTCAAATTCATGCCTTGGTTTTTGCACTGAGATGCACTGTCAACTGTGGGACCTTATACAGACAGGTTTGTGCCTTTGCAAATCATGTCCAATCAATTGAATTTACCACAGGTGGACTCCAAGCAAGTTGTAGAAAAATCTCAAGGATGATCAATGGAAACATGATGCACCTGAGCTCAATTTCGAGGGTCATAGCAAAGGGTCTGAATACATATGTACAGTGGATTGTGAAAGTATTCACCCCCCCTTGGCATTTTTCCTGTTTTGTTGCCTTACAACCTGGAATTAAAATATATATTTTTTTAGGTTTGTTTCATTTGATTTACACAACATGCCTACCACTTTGAAGATGCAAAATATATTTGTTTGTGAAACAAACAAGAAATAAGACAAAAAAACTGAAAACTTGAGCATGCATAACTATTCTCCCCCACAAAGTCAATACTTTGTAAAGCCACCTTTTGCAGCAATTACAGCTGTAAGTCTCTTGGGGTATGTCTCTATAAGCTTGGCACATCTAGCCACTGGGATTTTTGCCCAGTCTTCAAGGCAAAACTGCTCCAGCTCCTTCAAGTTGGATGGGTTCTGCTTGTGTACTGCAACCTTTAAGTCATACCACAGATTCTCAATTGGATTGAGGTCTGGGCTTTGACTAGGCCATTCCAAGACATTTAAATCATTCCCCTTAAACCACTCGAGTGTTGCTTTAGCAGTATGCTTAGGGTCATTGTCCTACTGGAAGGTGAACCTCCGTCCCAGTCTCAAATCTCTGGAAGACTGAAACAGGTTTGCCTCAAGAATTTCCCTGTATTTAGCACCATACATCACTCCTTCAATTCTGACCAGTTTCCCAGTCCCTGATGATGAAAAACATCCCCACAGCATGATGCTGCCACCACCATGCTTCACTGTGTGGCTGTTGTTTTAGTCTCATCTGACCAGAGTACCTTCTTCCATATGTTTGGGGAAGCTCCCACATGCCTTTTGGCGAACACTAAACATGTTTGCTTATTTTGTTCTTTAAGCAATGGCTTTTTTTCTGGCCACTCTTCCGTAAACCCAGCTCTGTGTAGTGTACGGCTTAAAGTGGTCCTATGGACAGACACTCCAATCTCCACTGTGGAGCTTTGCAGCTCCTTCAGGGTTATGTTTGGTCTCTTTGTTGCCTCTGTGATTAATGCCCTCCTTGCCTGGTCAATGAGTTTTGGTGGGAGGCCCTCTCTTAGCAGGTTTGTTGTGGTGCCATTTTCTTTCCATTTTTTAATAATGGATTTAATGGTGCTCCGTGGGATGTTCAAAGTTTCTGATATTTTTTTGTAACCCAACCCTGATCTGTACATCTCCACAACTTTGTCCCTGACCTGTTTGGAGAGCTCCTTGGTCTTCATGGTGCCGCTTGCTTGGTGGTGCCCCTTGCTTAGTGGTGTTGCAGTCTCTGGGACCTTTCAGACAGGTGTATTTTTACTGAGATCATGTGACACTTAGGTTGCACACAGGTGGACTTTATTTAACTAATGTGACTTCTGAAGGTAATTGGTTGCACCAGATCTTATTTAGGGGCTTCATAACAAAGAGGGTGAATACATATGCACGCATCACTTAACCGTTTTTTAATTTGT
This sequence comes from Salmo salar, assembly GCF_965601325.2. Taxonomy (NCBI): domain Eukaryota; kingdom Metazoa; phylum Chordata; class Actinopteri; order Salmoniformes; family Salmonidae; genus Salmo; species Salmo salar. The sequence goes on from NC_138293.1 coordinate 30,874,134, forward strand.
CACATTTTTTTGTAATTTAATACATTTTAGAATAAGGCTGTAACGTAACAAAATGTGGAAAAGGGAATGGGTCTGAATACTTTTCGAATAAACTGCCAAGATATATATATATATATATATATATATATATATTATTTTATTATTGTCCCCTAACCCTACTACCCCTACCCTAATTGGAGTAAACTAATGGACAACAACACTTAGCAACACTTAGGCTTCTCTTTACAGCTTATACACACTATATACATTTTACGGACACAGTATATTTTACATCAGTTATCTTTTATTTGTTTTTAGTCCCATTATTCAGCTACCCTCAACCCCTCCCATCTATCTCTGAAGACCATCCAGTTTTGATTTCTAATTGCCATATATTTTTCAACTGTGCTGTGATGTTTGACAAAAGTTCTGAACCTTTCTATTCTCTTGATTTCTACAGATTGTAAATTAAAGATAAACATTTTTGCTAAGAGCATTATTATATTATTGATCAATTGACTATGACTTTTCAGATCACCCAGCAGTGCTATCTGCAGAGTTAACTCCAGGTAAATGTTGCAATTCTTCAGCCATTCCTGAACCTGCGACCAAAAACAAGCTACGTATGGACTGTACCAAAACATTAAGTTTTAAATAGCGAGCATCCATTCAGTATCACGGAACATCTACTACAATTTAGGGAACAAATCAACTGTTTATGCTCCGGCGAGGCTAATAAGCGGAATTGGATGCAACGGCGGAATCCGAATTGGAACATTCCACGTTCCACAATGCTACCCGAAGTCACAAATAAACAACAACTATTAGAGAGAGAGGGGGTAGGAGGGAGGATGCATGTGGAGGTGTTGGACATACCTGCTGGCTCTGGCCTACAGGGGGCGTCAGTCTCACTTGGGTCTGCCATTGTTGCTGATTGGTCTCATCCCTGGCTACGATAACTAGGGGCACTGTGGGGAGGGTGGACAAGGTCAAAGGCCTGAGGGCGTAGACGACACCATCAGCCTCTATCCGGAAGTCGGACGGGTTACTGCACTTGAACCGCACCAGTCCACCTTGGCCGCAGTTCACAAACTTCACTGTAAGAGAAGGAAAGGGGAAACAGAACATGAGATTGAAGCTGAGGCAACCTGGGAGGGAGAGACAGAAAGACAGCGAATAGACACTCAAACAAACAGACGGACATCCAGACTACTCCCACACCACTCCCAGACTGTGTGGTATAGTCCACAAAGGTTCTCCAATTCCTCCTAAAACTCATACATAATTTATGTCAAGCTGCGCCACAAAGGTATTGTTCTAAACAGGTGCGGTAGAGAGAGCGAGAGAAGAAAGAGAGAGAAAAAAGAGAAAAGGAAAGAAAGCAAAAGGGGAGATGTGCACCCCTGAAGGGCACTTGCTGAATACAACTAAGAAAGCTAAAATGGGAGTCTGTTCGATGACTGAATGTAACGATTCACTGCAAGTAGATTGTTTGTTTTAATATTAACAGAAGAAAAAGGAGAAAAAAAGAAAGAAAGCTAAAATACCAAAACATAGCATTTTAAAACTGATGTGCTAATTAGACTGTGGCTAAATTAACTGTTGGGTCTGGGTAAATAGAAGCATCAGCTTCAATAAATAAAATAATAATAATTGATTTCATTATTATTTATTTTAGCTCAAGTCGTTGCACAGTAGCTTTCTCCCCAATGACAAACGTGGATGCTTCGCCGTGGTCGGCTAGCGATCCGAACTCTCAGGGAGTGAGAAGTGTGTGATGTTTATTTCATATGTGAGTACACATGCACACGTACACACACAGCTGCAGTGACACACACACACACACGGCTCCTGGGAGCTCTAGTACACAGTCCCAGAGCGCTTCAGTGGCAGTGGTCTGACATCGGTTCATGTTACAAGTGAGTGACAGTGCATCTCAAACACCCCACCTGCCACACACACACACACACACACACACACACACACACACACACACACACACACACACACACACACACACACACACACACACACACACACACACACACACACACACACACACACACACACAAACACAGACTCAGGTACACAAAAATCTATGCACATGCACACATACACAAACACTTCAATATTCCAATGCTTGTTCAGTGCCTCCTGTGTGTAAAGATTTCCCTGACAGCTCTGTTTTCTGTAGCGGTGATAGAGAACAGAACCCAGTATACAGATAATACTGAAACTCCTTCAAGCTAAAGAGATCAGACGTAAGTAAAGATATCACTTCTGTGGAGGCTGCGCCGATGCCATTTTGAATTATTAAACCAGATGTGGAATGACTTAAAAAAAAGCCTTGAAGAAGGGGATCTAATCTCCCATTCTTGTGTTACGTTAAGGACAGAGAGCGCTATAGAGAGCTGTGACTTTAGAGGGTCTCTATATTGAAGGCACAGCAGTGTGAGGTAGCGCATTATATGTGGAGGGAGGGAGGCTGAGCCCTGGCTCTGAACAGGAGCTAAGGTTTAACCCCAGGCCCTATAGACTGGGTGCTGAGCAAGGATGTTGGTGAAAAAAAGCTAAAATAGGAGCTACTATTTTTATTTTGCACACTCGCACAAACACACACACACACACACACATACAGTAGGCACACACACATACACACACCGAAATACAATTCACTACCTACTAATAACCTTTCTGTGACATAGAGAATTAACACTGTTGTGCTAGTTGAACTAAAGAGAAAGCCTTTTGTGTTCGCTTGCTTCCGGCACTCAACATAATACAGAAAATGTACCAATTCCTTTCTATTCCGGAACATAAAGCACAATGGCTAAACCACCACAGCAGGAGATAGAGCAATTTTACCAATGACAAAGTATTGTGAAATTCTGAAAATTGGGCAAAGCATAAAGAGAGGGGGAAAAACATTTGCTTAGTCAGACTGTTGATTTTCACAGTGGACACAAAGGTATCCAGTGGAGTGTACCTTACCGAATTAACCCCCATGTCCTCACCAAAAGCACACAGAAATACAGGCATTTTTTTTAAAAGGACATAATGTTCACATCATCTTCACAAACCTGAAAACAGAGGAGAGGAGAGAGAGACCTACAGATAAGTCAAGAAAAGAGAGAAAATAAAGAAGGTTATTATTAATAAATACTATACAAGGACTGAGCCCTGTTGGGAGAAACAGTTGAAAGGGCCCTGGATGCAACCCATTACATTGTGCTAGACAGATAAAGCATCACATCTGCCAACAAAGCCACAGCATGGTACACTGGTCTGCTGCTCCTGAGGAATTGCCATTCATCTAAATATTGATGAAAAGCACACAAAGGTGTCTCAGAGAGTGGCTCGGCATTGTGGGGGAAAAAAGCAAAGAGTAAACACTCTATGTAATGAAGATATACAAGATACAACAGGAGGAGAATCTATACTGGAACCAAACGCACCACAGGCCTATATATTGACCATCTGCACACTGCACAGAGATTTTTTTCAAGCAACCTCATCCAATTAGTCATTTTTTGTCTTTGAACCTGGAAAAGCAGACTTCAGAGCGGTAAGTGACCTTGGTTAGCTGAAGGTGTTTCCTTCCAGCCACCCGTCTGTAAATTCAAAGCCTTCAGGCAATCAACTCAACAGCAGTAGTCCGGCTGATGCTCAGACACATAGGCAGAATACAGAGAGAAGTGTCAGAACGGCTCAGCTCACAATGACAGCTTCTCAAAGGTCTACTGGGTGGATGAGACTGTATCATTAAAGGGAGAGGTGAGACAATCTAATTCACACGCTCTATTGCTAATGAGGTTTATTGATTGGCTGGCCGAAACACTCTGTTTGTTGTGGCCTATAGGATCAAAGAGATGATAAGAACCTGATTAGTGTTAATATTGCTTCATCTTAATAGATCATTTATGGGGCTAGTCCTGGCTAGCTGCTGAACTGAGCCTGGTTGGTCGCTCCCAATTTAATTACAAACAAGGCTACAATGTTGCTCCCTGTGTGTTTGAGGATGTACAGTGTGTCTGGGTGTGTGCAATACCATGGGTTAGCCCGGTGTTTCCCAAACTCGGTCCTGGGGACCCCAAGGGGTGCACATTTATTTTTTCTCTCTAAAGCTTGAAGATTAGTTGCTTATTTGAATAAGCTGTGTATTACTAAGGCAAAAACCAAAATGTTGGGACCCTTGGGGCCCCGAGGACCGAGTTTTGGAAACCCTGGGTTAGCCTGTATTTGATTGCAGTGGTTTCCCTGTGAGCCTTTGTGGCACTGAGGCCTGTTGTTGGAATGCTGAGCTCCAGTTCTCTAGCTCAGTCTGACATTTGGCCATGTGAACACCTCTGGGAGGCCCTTCAGCAGCCAGGCGCCATGGCAATCGCTGTGCAAATTCTCAGCAGGCAGCACAAATTCCAATAATAATGAATGGGGATGTCCACCGTGTGTCTATTCATTTATCAGCCCGAAACTCCCATAGTCTATAGAAGACAAGAGCAGCATTTACTAACCCTGGATGTTCCAGTTTATCTATATCTAGATTTATCGTCTCCCCGAGGTATAACGAAACTAAAAGAGATCCTCGCTGACACCACCACTACCACCACGCCCTATTAGACATGTCGTCATGGCCACAGGGCCAGGGAAATAAAGGTCTTTGGTTTGGACAGAAACGCCGATGCAGCAGAGAGAGGGGTATATACTGCTGCTGTTAGGGGGGAAGAAAACAGGCCAGTCAGCAGAAAGGCCAGTCCAACTAATGCCCCTTGCCGGGGCACAAAATTACCTCCGACTCAACAAACCCATTCACAGGCTTATAAAAACCTCCGCAGCTGACTAGTAACACAAAAAAATAAAACAGCTAACCTCCCCAAAGTGCCACTCTTTTGTCTGTCTCCATCACGTGGTGTCGCTAACAGACAAGCACAACTACAGAGAGCAGATAGAGGGGGGAGAGAGAGAGAGAGAGAGAGAGAGAGAGAGGAGACACAGAAAGAGAGAGAGGAGAGAGACAGAGATAGAGAGAGGAGAGAGACAGAGAGAGAGGAGAGAGAGAGAGAGATACATAATTTGCTTAATTTGCAGCTTTCTAGAGAACTGTCACACGGGACATCATTTTTTTTTAAGACCTAAAATACAGTATCACATTCTCATGCAGCCTACCTCACAATGGGAACACATAAAGAGGTCGTCTGTCGTAGCCTAACGTCGAGACAGTACATAAAATGTTCCATAGTCTATACCTTTTTATGCCTGTCTGCCAATCCAATATAGTGGTACTAAGTTAAGCTGGTCCCTGTAATGTGCTGTAATGTGGCAAGACTGAGCACCACGTCATGTAGTTTGTCCTGATATTACCATCATTCATCTCCAGCTGGTGATGTCACTGACAGGCGTAAAATACTCAGCATAGGTGTTTCATCAGTCGCCTGGCAGAAATGCAGACCCCGGCGAATGCTCCAGAGACAATCCCAGCGGGCAAATGCCAGGACGCCACTGATACAAATGCATTTTCATGAACACAGATCACCAAATCGAGTTCATGCTCTAACGCTGGGCCTAGATGGCTGCATTGGAGATGAGACAATGCCATATATCACATAGGCTCTAAATGAGCTGTGCTCAGCGGAATGTCCATGCAAGAGGATGTTGTTTACAAGATGGTGGCTAAGCTGAAACTTGGCTAGGTCACATGCCGGTGCCTCAATTAAAATCAAAGTGCTAAGAAAGACACTCTATTAGAAAATGAAATAGTGGCTAAATGAATAAACGGCAATTTGACATCAAGATTGAGACCACAACAAAAATGATTTTCTGAAACATTTAGCATGAAATTAGGACTTTCAGCTATTGCACCCTTCACAATATTCTGTCCTATAATTGTCCAATTATTATATAAAAAGTGAAAGTAACACCATACTGATGCTTTTGAAGTATCATAGCTTGATACTACCCATACTTAAGCATGCCTGTGTACTTCGTTCCCATTTAGGTGGTGTTTAAGCTTTTCCTCTGAACATATGTTCTATATCCTCAAGGGTAATATGCCATTTTAGCTGGTTAGCCTTTGGCTTTTTATGTCAAACCTTTTTTACCATCTTAAGAATCTTAAACCCATTCATTCTGCGGACATGAGGCTCGAACAGCAATGTCCTTGCGATGAGTAGCAGGGAACTCTTGAGGGAAAGTAAACAGTTTACAGTTGATGTCTGGATGTTGGAATGACAAGGGTGGGCTTTGCCAGACTGGGGCCTTGATTGAAGCGGTATTACTAATGCAGAGAACTTCAAACGCCACAGAGAGCCATGTGTTAAAGGCTCTGCCTAAAATATGTACAGGATTCGCAAGAAAGAAACATGGAGAAATGTCGACTTGCCCCACTAATGTCTTTCTGCAAAATAAACTTGTGAAAAAAGGAAAAGGCTATCAAAGTCACACGGGCTACGCTATAGGCAGCAGCCTTACTTTCTTATGGTGACCAACTCCCACGACAATTCTGTGTTATTGCAGAAGACGTAGCCCCCTCCTGAAACTGAGGCTTCAGTTAAAGGATGAAAACACACTACCAAATTGCATTGATATCACATTTCTTTAACATGCACGCCGACACTGGCACAAACACACTCGGAGACACAACCAGCACAAGCAGCATCATCATAGCAGCTAGCAGCCATATCCTATGCAGGTCCTTTTCAATCTCAGATAAACTGACCTATGGGCTCTCTGGATATGCTAAACGGACCCCTTGCACTGAGGGAATAAAACAGTCTTGTTCCATAAATGAGATTCTCTCCTGTTCTCCTTTCTCTTTACACTTAGCATTTCTCTCACGTCAGCACATGACCATTGGCTCTCCCGGGGGCCAGCAGACTTGTCTGACAGTCAATGCATTGGGAGGACAATAACAAGGTAAGCAGATCGACTCCCCACCAGTGCCCAACAGTCACCTCCATTTCCTTCACAGAGAGGGAGATGCAGATAGCTTCTCTGGATCGGGCCCATTAAAGTACAAAGGCCCTGTGTTGTTTGGTCGAACCTGGAAAATTAGCCTTAGCTATCTCCATTGGGTTGTCATCGTCAAATAAGGGCCTTTCATTCTCATTTCATTCTCATTGACTGGGGTTGTTTTTCTGTACGGAATCAGAAGGACGTTCGCTGTTGTGTTCTAATTGCTACGTTCTACAGCTAGAATGTAGGAATTAGCCATAGTCATCTCCTTGTTAGGTTTATCATCATATGAGGACCTCTTATTACGAAGGGTGAAGAGCTTTTGAAGATATTTTAGTCACTGAATGAAACGCTGCCTGTTAGCTGCTGCTAGAGGGAGAATGTTTTGAAAGTAAACGGGTTAGTGTGAAAAGAGATATCACATATTCAGATGTTCAACAGTCTTTGTTGGGTAAATGAGATGATTCTAGTGTGTTTTTGGTGTCACAGGAGCCTAGCCTAGCGTCTAGCTGGATTACTGTGTCATCGGAGCCAAGAGCTGATAATGGCTAAGCTACATCCTTCTTTACTTATCAGCAACATAGCTACTGGGATTTGGGTTCTGTGAGCAGAGCGATCAGGACAGCCGCTTGATACAGCGTTTCAGGCTTAAGGAGGGTATTAAACTGACCACATTATTAACAGGGTGTCAAATAGCTCTCTACAGCTCTTTATGAAGACTTTAGCATGGCTAGCTCGTAGCTAACTCCATGGTAATACATGCAGGTGAATGGAGAGTCTCAGATCAATATGAAAACATGATATTTGAACTGCTAGGGAGCTAACACTTCTTAACACTGTCTTTCACTCTGCTTAGTAGTGTCCCGAGTTTCTTCTGACCACGTGAAACGGTCAGATCATGTGTTGAAGGAAAAATACCCACTCCTTTGAAGGAGATCACCAGCAGCAGCACATAACCTCGAGCATATTTTACGCCTCCTTCACTTTCTCTGGGATCAAAGGGAGATAATGAAAACCTATTTCTTTGAAGAATTAAAACTGTCGTTTTAACTGTAAAACCTTGACGAGGCGAATGGAAGGGTCATTGTGTGTGTCCATATAAAACCATTGTAACCTCTCCTCCTCCCGTTGGCATGTGACTGTAGCTGGCTGGGCCGACAATGCCCAGACACCTCTAGACAACGTTAAATCAACGTTATTAGAAATAAAACCATTGAACTTTGTGTCTATAATAGATGTCCTTTAACCTTGCCCTCCCCCTCTCATAAAGGTCATTCAATTTTAATTGTGCTTCCCTTGTTCAATTTTAACTGCTGAACATCGCTCACTCTGCCCAATCGCCACCGTCCACCTTCCATGAGGGAGGAAGTTAGGCTGGGAGGGCAGTGAAAAGATATCTATGTGCAGTTAGATGCCAGAGGGTCAGCTCCTAAGATGCCTTTTCAAAATCTGATTGTGAATAATAAGCCACTTTCCATGTCGACATTCATTGCACCTTACTGCAGCATCGTGTATAACAGAGGCCATTTCCCACTGACCGTACAGTGGGGGAAAACACATTTGCCCAATGTTACACAGCTTTCTGCATCCATTTCAAATGGGCTGCAGTACTGTTGAAGTGTCATTACAGAACTTCTGATAGGGTGGGAACAATGCAAGAAATACTGTGCCATCATATACAATATAATACAATTTTGCCCAAAGTAATGCATGTGATATGAACTTGTTAAGATTCACTGTCAACATAATATGATGATATTATATCACAAAACTTTTCAAAACAAACATACACACTCACACAAGCAAAAATAGAGCCAACTGTATCTCTCATAGTCACAGACACACTGCACCAGTGACATCCAATTTTCAAAAACATGTAAGGAAGTGAAATGTTTTTACTCTTAATGCTGTACTGAAATAACTGAAACCACCTCTTGAAAACCTCTCTGGCACGGTAGAAGGGCAATTACTGAGTCCGCTCAGTTTGAGCAACATGGTAAAAGCAGGTCAAACATGTGAAATACCTGTATAAGACCTTACTTTAATGTACCAGTACTATAACTGCATCATCCGCTCAGAACATGGTGCTCTCACATTTCCATTTGGACGAAATTCAGAGAATAAAGAAAACCTTGAAAGAAGAAGGGCAGCCATCAACCTTGTCATCATCAGCCAATCATTTTGAACCCCGGTGAGGAAGGCTGGGTCAAGGGCTAGAAATGGAGCCAGTCAGAGAGAGGGAACATATTTCTGTTGGCTACATGGCTGGATCACGAGAGGGCTGACCATTAAAGTGCCTGAGTGCAACCTGTAATGGGGCATTAGCCGGGGCTTTTGATCTGAAACTGAGGGCTTCACAGCCATTCATTTTACCCCCTTGATCATTTCTGTCAGAATGCCTTTGTTATAAAAAAAAAAACTCTGTCAGAGAGAAAAACCCAATGATAGAGTGAGTTGGTAGGTCTCCACTGTGGGCATGTTCATGGAGACTATGTTTTAATTATCCCTCCAACGGAAAGGGGGCTGTCGTCGGGTTGTTCCTCACAGCATTACCAGGCTGGCTGGCTAGCCTCAGCTAAAATGACACACACAAAGCTCAATTCAATTGTTTTGATTCACTATCGACAGAGTGGCATGTGGCTGATACCAACACTGATCAATAGGTTGAACATACTCAAAGGTTCAGATCTTCTGATTGAGGGGTAACATTGTCACAAATAACCCCCTGAGAGACATGTAGAAAGACAATGGTATAGCTGCTGTCAGAAAGTATAGCTAACACTGCCGTGGCAGAAGTATAACGTAGCATTAGGGTTTGGCTGAGGCATCTGCAAGCTCAAACAGACACGATTTGCATCACCACCCAATTCAAATGACCTCTCAGCACAGCAGCTTGTTGGGAGATATTCTGTTGGGGTGTGGAAACGGACAGACTGGCGTTGAGCAGCATTTCAGAATGTCCATTCAGTGAGCGTGAAAAATGTAAAACAATGTGCCTTTTTACTCGTTCCAGCCAAAAACCCATGCCCAAGTGTTGACACGCCTCTGCCAAGTTTCAGGCACTACACCTCTCAGCTGCTTGACATGGGTGAGCTACTGAGCTTCACTTGACAATGAATTCGTTAAGGATGGGAAGGGGGCAATTAACTGTTTGTCAAGTCATTTATGTTTGAAGGCTTTTAGAGTGTTGAATTAAATCAAACTGGACTTGCCATAATTTCTGTGGTGGTTTGGAGTGGGATTTACACCACTTATAAAACAGAGTGGTGAATATAAAATATACCCAACTACTTCAGAGGTTTAGCAAAGCTAACAAGAGAGAAAAGCTCTTGACTAGAAAAATGCTACATCATTTGAATAGTCATCATAAAGTGATTGAGAGCTTGTGATGACCAAATAATGAATACCTCTATTTATTTACATGACTAAGTTCTAAATCAATGGGAGAAAAAGCTAGCTCAAAGCAGGATAAAGATCCCAAATCATAGAGAGCAATATAACTTTGATTAGTTAGGGACAGAGGCCTTCCGATTCGAAAGTAAAGAGTAAGAAGACAAAAGAGATTTCCCAGGAGCTCCGTGAGAGAGCCAGAGAGAGAGAGAGAGAGAGAGAGAGAGAGAGAGAGAGAGAGAGAGGGAGCCATTTGTACGTTATCAATTCGGATAAAATTAAGACTCCTGTACATTTGGGCGTGATTAAATTCCGACAAATTGTCCAACCTCCTGCGCTTGTGCTCGACATACAGTTCATTAAACAACGCAGTCTCGGAGCCAGCCAGCCAGCTCCATCCACCACAAATAATAAGCGTCACGCATGACAGAGGGACCACACGTTTGGTGGCCCTGTAATCACACACATGACACGCCTGCGCATATCTACACACCACAGGCCTAACACAGCCAGATGAATCCGTGGGCCTGTGAATTGCACTGTCTACAAGTGTTAATTCTTATTATAAGTGTCTTATAATCCTGTAATAGTATCTCATTACATACAAAAGCACATCTCAGCCCCCTAGTCGGACCTCGGTGTTGAGTAACGACACAGACAGACTGCCTCTCCCTGTTAGCCTATACAGTAACATGAGGATCAAGGCGCTCGGACAGAACACAATGAATATTCCCAATTACATGCACTAGTACCCACTATCTGTTCAACTAGTCATTTGCAGACAAGTGTTCAGACGTCAAGGCAGTCTGTCCCTTGGATATAACCCCAAAAAACACTTGGATTTATCAAATAGACTACAGATGTAGGATCTTAATTTGAGAGTTTACTACAGCAGGAAAATGATCCTGCAGCAACAGGAAATGTGAATTATCTTATGGATTATAATTAATGGACATTTTTGTAGGGGTTGGGGGTGGAAATCCAATCTGAAATGTTTAAGTGGAAACTTCAGAAGCCTTTTTAAACGTCAAATACACTACAAGATGTACATTTCCTCCACTGCAGACAAGTGCTCATACAACATAGTGATCAAATTATGATCCTGTAAGCAATATTATAAATCCAATCAGTGCTATGTTGGGTGCTGTCCTATGTCATAAATGAGATTCCACCTAAACCTAAGTTGTCCATAGTAAGAGAAAACATGCTTAATGTCTTTAGAGTGGTGTAATTATTGCCCGACGACATACTGAATTTAATTTCCACTGCTCTACTTATCGCTACATACATTCAGTCTGGGACTGCCATCGTAGAAGTCGTTTCTGCTGACGTCGAAGTTAGGGGGGTTGTACAAAACAAGTCATCTGCGAATGGATGGTCTCTAACCAGAGTATAAAACCAAATGACTATATCCAAAATGCTGCTTTACCCATCGGTTTCTGGGACCAATCAAAATGGTTTAAATGTGTTCACATTGGAAAAGTTGTTGGGGAGGAAATCAAATCCAGACTCCTCTTGGAGAAGAAACGTAAGTAGGCGTGGCGTTTGGCCAGAGCGATGTGGATTTGTAGCCAGGCAAGTGCATTTAGGCTACCTTTACCAATGTGCTCAAGAAAGAAAACTGAGAAAAATACAGCAATGAACAGGACATCAGAACAGTCTCAATTATGTCACAACGCATAAAGAACAGTTGTGTGCTGCACAGTGAAATTAAATGAAATTACGTTGAACAAACATGGAATAGACGTTGAATTCACGTCTGTGCCCAGTGAGTCTGGAGAAGACCAGAATAAGATAACTAATAGTCTTCATAGTATGCTCCACTCGCTTGATTGATTTACTAAGGCTAAGGAAAACACACTCAAATAAACTGTTACGCCCTGATCGGTTTCACCTGTCCTTGCGCTTGTCTCCACCCCCCTCCAGGTGTCTCCCATCTTTCCCACTTATCCCCTGGGTATTTTTACCTGTGCTTTCTGTCTGTCTGTGCCAGTTCGTCTTGTTTGTACAAGCCTACCAGCGTTTTGTGTCTCGCCCTCCTGGTTTTGACCCCTGCCTGTCTGGACTCCGAGCCCGCCTGCCTGACCACTCTGCCTGACCCTGAGCCTGCCTGCCATCCTGTACTTTTGCCCCACCTCTGGATTATTGACCTCTGCCTGCCCTGACCCTGCCTGCCATCCTGTACCTTGGCCCCACTGCTCTGGATTATCGACCCCTGCCTGCCTTGACCTGTCGCTTGTCTGCTCCTGTTGGTACAATAAACATTGTTACTTCTACACAGTCTGCACTTGGGTCTTAACTGAAACCTGAAATAAATGCATACTTGGTGGAACGTAAATTAAGTTGTCTAACATTGCTGTTAACAGCAAATGTAAAGGTCTAATCAGTATAACACAGATGTACATCCAAGTTGTTCTCCAACATAAAACCATACGAGGGACAGGAGATGAACATTGAATCCCATCCAAAAGAATATCCGACTGCTGCTTGGAATGTAATTAAAATACACTATCAATAAAAATGCAATATTGACACAGCCGACTTGTATTTTACATTTCCATATATTTCCAAAGAGACAGTTTTTGCACCACTATATGATGGCCAGAGCATTTCTCGTTATCAAAAAATTACAGACAGTATCTCCCTCACTCCACCTAGCTTCCCACCCCCATTAACACCACCGACCCGTTGACCCCTGTACCACAAACAACGAGACACTGCACAGGACAAAAAAACAATTTTTGTTTGTTTTTAAAACTGTGAAAAAATAAACCTTAGTCTTCTGAGGGGCTTGCCAGAAAAACAAAAACCTGTTTAGAGGAGGGGGGAAAAAAAATCCTCAAAACAATGGCACTGGCAAAAGACAGAAAGAGACCGAGGGTTTTTCAAAGAAAAAGGCAGGAGGATTAGTACAGCTGCCAATACAGAGGGTAGGCTGGGTGTGCATTCGCCAGCCACCACACATTTGAATCAATACGTGTCAAATGCCGCTTGAAACACAATTAGTGTGCCGCTAAAGAAAAATAAGGAAAAATACACACAGGGAAGATTAAAGGATGTGCACAATGTTCCTCTCAAAAATCGCTGAAATTCAACACCTATACAGGCTTTTCAGACACATGACAGCTTGTTATGTGCCTGCTCAAGTTGAAGAAAGCAGAGGAGAGCAGAGCAGGGAGGAAAGCAAAGCATGCATCTGTATGAATATCCAAACACCTTCTCAATGTGTCTGTCAACTCCACTGAGCCCTTTGTGCTGCTGTGTGGGTTTCCTAAAGATATCAAGCTACAATAACTTGGATACATAACACACCATAACAGACATGGCATCTCATCTCACTACTAACCTACTTCAACCTGCTAGATAGTAGATTCCACTCCCCCACCCCCCTTCATCCACCGCATAAACTTAGTGGCCCAAAAGAGATCAACCAACTGAGTGTAATGAAATTGAGAGGGGGGAGGCGGGGGAGTGGGGGAAGTGAGACTGGAGGGGATGGAGTATGGGGGGTAGTGGGATCATCCATCTGTGCAAGCAATAATGTCTGTATCTGCAGGCTGGTTGAATCACACTTTCAAATGGATGGCACAGACTTCCGTAATAGCACTGATGGTCGGTCTCCTCGCTGTTAAAGTAAATAAACAAATAAATCCTGCATATACAATATACAGGAAGCTATATGAGATATCCTGTACACAGTGTTGTGTGCAGACCGTGATGTACAGTATGTATGGTAATCTATAACAGTAGCCCCTGTTAGCCTAACGGTTAAGTGCGTTGGGACAGTAACTGAAAGGTCGCTGGTTGGAATCCCTGAGCCGACTAGGTGAAAAATCTGTTGATCTGCCCTTGAGCAAGGCACTTAACCCTAATTGCTCCTGTAAGTCACTCTGGATAAGAGCGTCTGCTAAATGACTCAAATGTAAATATACAAGAGGAAGGAAAACACACTGCAGGTCAGTGGAAATGAAACAAGAGGTTATCTCATGTACAGACCGGACGAGGCGGTTATAGATCTTTGTTGGTGCCATCTCTCACTCCCAGAAAACCTCTGAAGGGCAGATGTAGCATTCATTTGTGAGAGACGAAGGCATCGCATCTTTCCATTAAGGCCTGTTTCTCACTTTCAAATGCATGACTTCCTTTTTACGTGGCAGCAGAAGCATCTCCAACCTACAAATTGGCGTACTGTAATGTTGCAGAGTGAGTCATGGCTTAAGCTAACACAGAACCAGACACTGGTCATTTAGGATGCAAAAAGACCTTTTCTAAAGGGCTCTTATCAAACAGACTGTGAAGTAGATCATATTTTATCCCCTTTCAAAGATATTTGTTGGAAAATAAAATGTGTCATACATATAAGAATGTCATACATATTTGTAAATGCCACAGATATGTGAATGTATAAGATTGTCCTGATTGTATAGGAGAGCACATTATAGCTTTACTAACATTGCTTGCTGTTTGGGGTTTTAGGCTGGGTTTCTGTACAGCACTTTGAGATATCAGCTGATGTACGAAGGGCTATATAAATACATTTTATTTGAAAATTTGATTTGATATGATAAAACCATGCTTTTACATATGGCTACGATGGTGTGAGTATAGATGCATTGCTACATTGGGGTATAAATGTATGGCTACAGTTGTATGTGACTAGCCTGCAGGTTTTGGTTTCAGTATGTAAAGCGGTTCAGATGGCTCAGTCATGTTGTAGGGGGATTTGTATATCAGTATGTATGGCTGTATGGCTGCAATAGACCAATATGGTAACACTGGTATGGGGAATATGTATATCTCCATATATTTGGGTATGGCTGTATGGTTGGTTGGCTGTATGGCTCAGTCATAGACCTAATAGTGACACCGGCAGTACGTACAGAACCAGTTCAAAGTTTGGACACACCTACTCATTCCAAGGTTTTTCTTTATTTTTACTATGTTCTACATTGTAGAATAATAGTGAAGACATCAAAACTATGAAATAACACATATGGTCTCATGTTGTAACAAAAAAAATTGTTAAACAAATTAAAATATATTTTAGATTTGAGATTCTTCAAAGTAGCCACCCTTTGCCTTGATGACATCTTTGCACACTCTTGGCATTCTCTCAACCAGCTTCACCTGGAATGCATTTCAATTAACAGGTGTGCCTTGTTAAGAGTAAATATATTTTGATTTAAATAAAAATAAAAAATAAATTGTTTAACACTTTTTGGGTGACTACATGATTCCATATGTGTTATTTCATAGTTTTGATGTCTTCACTATTATTGTACAATGTAGAAAATAGTAAAATATAAAGAAAAACCTTTGGATGAGGTGGTGTGTCCAAACTTTTGACTGGTACTGTATATCTATCCATATGTATTGGTATGTCTGTAAAGCTGTATGTCTGTCTGGCTCTGTTCCATATGGAGAGCCCTCTTAGCCTGGTTTAATCAGCTGAACTGAGCGGGTTCAGCCCAGGATATGTAGGCCTACAGCTGTGCTTTATTAGACACAATGAAGACCAGATTAGGGGATCTGGGAAGGGGAGGACTGGGGAGAACGGGGGGGTGGAAATGACTCCAAACACATCTGTCCTTGGTTTGTCTCGGGCTCCAACACCAAACCGCAAGCATGACCGTGTACAAATCTGTCTCCACTTGGAGAGACACGACAAGCAGGCAAGTCTGTAAAAACGTTCTCAGACCTTGGGTTGGCTTTTACACTGACTGGGGTTCCTAGGAACAGTCTGTTGCCTGGCTGTTGATAGCAAGTTAGCGCTTGCGCCGGGAGAAAGGGTTTACAATGACAGCCGCACGCCGCGTGGAGCCGTGTGGTGCTACAAACAAGTCATCATGTTCTAACTAATCAAGGCGGTGATGTATGTATATGCACAGCTATGCACAAGCACTAAATATTCACGATAAGCCCCAGAGAGAATATCACTGATGCCTCTCTCTCTCTGATTATGACCTTAATGGAAAACAGGTTGTTTCTAAAGATGAAAAACTGCTGTCTCAATGTTGTGTTTTCTGTACTGACCGGGTCTTTTGTTGTGAATAAAGTCGCAATGGCATACCGTCCGATCTGACAGTTGTTAATAACAAAATCTGAAAATATTCTGTATACATTCAGTAACATGATAAGACTATTCCTGGAAAATGTGGGGTAGGTGCAACATAAGACAGCAACATTTTGAGTGAGAGGAAAAGTGTGCAGAGTTCTTAAGCAATTTCAATGCACTTTTAAGACCAAAAAAAAGAGTCTTCAACTATAAATTCATTTTTTGAGCTCTCCTAGCTGTGCCGTTGAGGAGCTAGAGAAAGCACACTTGTAGTTGTTAAGTTTGGAACACAACCCTGCACCCTCGCCATCACACAATTGCAGTTTTTCTTCACGCAATCCAAAAACTATGAATTGTCAAACGCAATCTGGGTCAGCTGGGTCAGATTTGAAAGCTTGTTCTATTGCCAACATGACTAGCTAAGTTATAAAATATGATATTATAGTGTTAGGCTTTTACAAGGCAATTCAGGGAAACAGATAGTCATTTTTATGGGCATAGAAAGGAGTGATGAGTGCATTCAGGTGCGTGCGCCATGGCAAAATGTCTTCACAATAAACAAACGTAGGCTCATTCGGTTCAGAACAACCATGGGTATGATGACATGTCATCCTGTAACTGTACATCAAACATAGTGACAATAAACGTTGATACTGTATATGACAAGAGTTTTATCATTTCGAGATGTGAAGCGTACATTTGAACTCACGTGGGTTTGGCTTGCTTGCATGACATCAAAGCTGTATTTATTATAATCCTCAACATCTTATTTTTCAAAATACATCGAGTCATGTTAATTGACAGCATTTTACTCACTCAGACAACAATTTTTTTTTTAAGTTGTCCAATTACCTGGAGGGATGTGGGCAACTTCTTGTCGCATGCAGTGCTCAAGTTCAGAACGTCTGTCAGTCAAAAAACCCATATAGGGCCTCCCGAGTGGTGTAGCGGTCTAAGGCACTGCATCGCAGTGCTAGAGGCGTCACTACAGACCCGGGTTCCAAACCCAGGCTGTGTCGCAGCTGGCCGCGACCGGGAGACCCATGAGGCGGTGCACAATTGGCCTAGCGTCACCAGGTTAGGGGAGGGTTTGGCCGGTGAGCCGGAATGTCCTTGTCCCATCGCGCTCTAGCGACTCCTTGTGGCTGACTTTGGTCGCCAGTTGTACAATGTTTCCCCCGAGACATTGGTGCGGCTGGCTTCCGGGTTAAGCAAGCAGTGTGTCAAGAAGCAATGTGGCTTGGCAAGGTCATGTTTTGGAGGACGCATGGCTCTCGACCTTCGCCTCTCCCTAGACTGTATGGGAGTTACAGCAATGGGACAAGACTGTCTACCAATAGGGAGTAAAAAAAAAAAAATAATTAAAAAAAAAAACACATACAGCCAAAGCTCTGACGTCATGTATATAGCATGTTACGGTACTGCCACTACGTTCCAATTTAGGTGCTTATTAGAGTAAAGGGCTATGTATAATTGAACACGATAATTGTTCGGTAATTAGACAATGCTTTTAGAGCAGGCATGGCGATGCATTTTACCCAGACGTTAACTGGGTTATAGAGCTACAGGAGTGTAGGTAAGCACGATGCCTCCACCTGATACACTTTGAAGACTTAAGACCCTGAGAGAGTGAGTGAGACAGAGAGCGAGAGTGAGAGAGTGAGAGAGAGAGAGAGAGAGAGAGAGAGAGAGAGAGAGAGAGAGAGAGAGAGAGAGAGAGAGAGAGAGAGACCGGGGGGAGACCAGAGACGGAAGGACGTAGAGACAGAAGACAAGACAGAAATGCAAGAGAGTGAAAAGAGAAAGAGATGTGCTATGTTTGGTCTGGCTAGCCTTGTCATCCTTCCATCACCAGTCCCTACCTCTATGGCAAACAGACAGACTGGGGTTCACAGCGTGTCATGGGCACCGTGGAAAAGAGCTTGATCAGGAAGAGAAGACATCCCACTGCCATTAGACCTCCTCTGTCTGTGTTTACAGAGTGGCCCTTTCTTCTCCCTTTGAACAGCTCATACACGGTGAGTGATTAAACAACAAACCACACGGTCTGTCGTAGACTAATCCACTGGCCAGTTCCTTATGTGGTAGTGCTTTGTCCTGATTTTTTACCACAGGAGGTGGAGGCAGGCCCAGATAGAAAGATGCTACTGCGCAACATGATGCAGACTATATTATATGCCTAATCTAATTTGCCACAATGTTGATAGTGATATTTGTTTATATCATTTAAGGAAGAGTGATACTAGATTGGCTTTTAGTGTTGTTGTTTTGTGGGAAGACACTTGAATGAAATACGCTTGCACTTGCAAGTATACCCTTGCCTTGGATGTGACACTTTAAATCCTGATTGATACTGAGTATGCTGTTCTCATTCTTGGGGTAAGACTAAAGGCAGGGAAATCTAAACTTGGCAACGGCTGGCCCTCTAGCTACAACATAGACTGACTGGGTACAAGGCTGTTGCCGCTTTTCCTCCAGGTTGGAAAAAGTTGGAGGATTAAACTGTGCCAGGTGGCGTCCCATTTTCTTCAACAGTCCCCTGTCAGGCCTCCAGGTACAAGAATAGCAATTCTGGAGACTAGGATTGAACCTATTCTTCTGAACACGTGAATAGCAGCCGACCAGGAGCCTAGACTGTGGCTAGTCCTGTTAGCCAGATTACTGATCAGGGCCTCTTCAGAGGCAGGCTCAGGGCTCCAGGGCAGGTCTGTCTGTCTTATAGTAGTCCACAGGCCTCTGACTCTGTTTAGGGAGACTACTTGAGCTCGTGCATTTCACTAGTCAAAGTTCATCATCGTCTTAATTGGATGATATAACTCTTGCTGTGCATTCTAAAAGTAATCCTATTATGTTTTCGTGTGCGTGTTTTCTGTTTCTGTTCTCATTTCTATTCCTCAACATAACGCATGATGTTATGAAAGGGAAATGATTCCCTCTGTTTTCTCTATTTTCTAGGAACAGCTCGCTCGGACAGATACTGAAAAATGCATAGCCCTCCATGGTTGTTAATGGGGTAGGAAAACGAACTTTAATATCCCAGTGTGTTAGAATTTTCAGTGATAAGCTTGGAAGGCCTGAGAGGCAGTAATTCACTATCCATACACAGCAAGCCACGGCCACACCACACTGTATTTCTCACATTATACAGCTCAACACTATAGGGGTGTATAGCTGCAATAAACAACCCATAAAGCAGAGACTTTTACAGTCTTACCAATTCAATGACGTCAGCATTGTGCCTCCTGAAAACCCTCTAAACGCCATAACACTGTCTGCTTCGCCATCTCTAATCGTTCCGCGGGAAAATATGACATTGATCATTTGTGAAGGTTGG
The DNA here is from genome assembly GCF_965601325.2 of Salmo salar. Lineage (NCBI taxonomy): Eukaryota > Metazoa > Chordata > Actinopteri > Salmoniformes > Salmonidae > Salmo > Salmo salar. The sequence goes on from NC_138293.1 coordinate 30,893,840, forward strand.
CGCTGGCTGCTCATGTGACGGCTTGACCTGGCATCGGCAGGCAATGGCATCGAGTCATCATCACTACCAACACTGTGGCTTCAGTATTAGAACAGAGCATTTGCATGGCACATACACGGTGATGGCAGGTCAAACAAGAACACAATCCAAGCCTGGTCTGTTGATGTTACACTGCTACCCTCTAAACCCTTTGAAACAGATGGTTGGAATCATGTTTTTTCCAAAGCCATGCAGAGTTTTTGGGAGATGAGAAAAGGGCCTCAAAAAATGAGCAACAAAAAAACGCTAAACCTGTGTCCCATTAAATTAATTGAATAACATATCAGATCATGGGCTCTGAAAATCTTGAATTATTGACCTAGTTATTGACTTATTCTCTGTTGAAAAAACAGATGGAGACAGAGGTTGGATAAAAATCTAACATGTACAGCGATTGCAGCAGCAAGCAACTGATTAATCCATCAGCTGTTTTATTTTATATTTATTTCCCCAACAGTTGCCTTCGAGCAGACGTCAGAGTGATTTTTGGAAATGAGGCCCGTGACAACTGCAATAGCACTGTGATTTTAAAATCACACTACAGTACGAATCCATGCTGAGCAATTGATAAAATAGGAACGCTATGATTTTTCACCTCACTTCAAAGGATTGTTCTGCGCGAAAGTAAGTGGTCAAGCTATAACACTTGCACAGATTCGGAACATTTGACAATTGCTGTCTTTTGTCAGAAATATTATGAAATTGTACTGCCAAACAATTGTGTGTAATGTCATAAGATTCCAGGAACTAAAAACTGGAATACACAGACACCAATCGTCAACAACAAAAAAACACATTTAAGTCTAACTTTTTTGAAGTCACATTGATTTTGAAGGGCTTTTCTCTCTGTATACATCCATTTAAACTCCCTTATTGACCTGTTCAGAGCCAACCACATGAAAGCAAAAGGAAAGAGGGAAGAGAGAAAAACACAAAAGGAAACAGTGAATACAGAAATTCAAATAAGTCCACCTGTGCTTCTCTTATAACTTCCATTATTGATGTGTCAAAAAGCACCAGCAGGACTTACAGTGGAGGCTGGTGGAAGGAGCTATAGGAGGACGGGCTCATTGTAATAGCTGGAATGGAATCAATGGAACGGAGTCAATATTCTTGTTTCTATATGTTTAATGTGTTTAATACCGCTCCATTAATTCCATGAAAGTCCATGTGAACATTGCACTCAGAACCGATATGTTGACCAACTGACGAGGCCGAAATATTTCTCTATCTACCTACCCCTAAATTAAAAAAAAAATCTTGAATCTTCTTTTTTGTGAGGACCAGCTACACAATTTTTGAATATATTCCATTCCAGCCATTACAATTAGCCCGTCCTCCTATAGCTCCTCACACCAGACTCCTCTGCAGGACTAGAACCCCAATATTTAATACGTACCAAGGGAGGGGGAAAACATGTTTTTTAGGCTCTGGTTAGAGACAGCAAGGGAAAATCTAATAAATGAATGTAAACGTGGTTTCACGGGGGGAGGGGGGCCGGGCGGCAGTTCAGTAGTATTAGGTTTCTCAGAAGAGACTACTAAAACCACTACAACCGGTGGTGGTCACTGCGAGCAAGAAAGAGAGACTCTGGGAAAGGCCGTTGTCCGTGAACCTCGAAAGCAAGTTGGCCCAAATTCTGTTACATATCCCCCCTCTTTATGTATTGGGGACAATGACAGAGTTTAGGAGGGGAGCCTGGAGGTCCGGTGAGGATCTTTAGTTACCCTCTCTACTCTACCAAAACCAGGCAGCCCGGTGGGGTTTGTGGGCTAGTTCAGTTACATGACAACCAGTTTAGCCTGGTGGTGTCTTTCTCCGGGAAACAACATGCTGAATAGGTGCCTCAGGGCACGGAAATGTTAATGCATAACACACACAAACACAAGCACACACAGATGGAGCAGATCTCAAACACAAACACACACTCACACACACATGCGTAACCAAAAAGACGTGTGTGTGTGTGTGTGTGTAGAAAAATGTTTGAATCATCCCTCTCCTTTGTGCTCTCATTTACATAATGTGGGAGTGAGAGGGCAAATGTCATCCCCATCACCAACCAATCCCTTTGAAACGACTCACAATGGGCAGTAGCTGAATGCCTTCAGCATAGCTGGCAGGGGAGAGTAGCTCCTACCGGGCTGTGTTCCCTCCCTCGCTCCCCACCCACCACTGCAAAATCACTGTGTTCCCCTTTCGAAATGTATCTGTGAGCCAGCACTGTAACCTGAAGCAGTCTTTTGGATATTGGTTCTCAAGTAAAAGAGAGCAGTGTTTCCGCTAGGATAATTTTCAGCAGCGGTGGCAAAGTTAGCATGTGGGGGGGTAGAGTAGTGGGTGTGGCCAAGGGCGCTGTCTTCGACTGAAATTATAGAGGCCCGGCTCTTGGGCCAGAGACAAAATGTTGCTTTTTTAAAGCAAATTTCCTGAAATTCTACAGTTTTTGCCATGGAGCAGAGAGAACATTTTACAGTTTTCAAGTCAATTTCCTGCAATTCTACAAATTTGTCATGGGGATAAAAGAAAAAAAAAATGTTTTAAAGTAAATTTTATTCAATTCTACACATTTTGCAATGGGGATAAGAGAATTTAGCAGTTTTAAAGCTAATTTCCTGCAATTCTACAAATTTTGCCATGGCTTATGCTGTGTTCTTATGTTATCTTAGTAACTCAAACATTATAACAAAATCAATGGGAGCCCCATGCCACGACATTTTGGAAACTTTGGATTATCCTTGACTGTCTAGTTTATATTTTGGTGATTGTTAGTATCTTTTCTACATACTTTTTATCTAGTTTAGTCACTATGAAATAACACATATGGAATCATGTAATAACCAAAAAAGTGTTAAATAAACAAAATATATTTTATATATGAGATTATTCAAAGTAGTCACCCTTTGCCTTGATGACAATTTTGCACACTCTTAGTATTCTCTCAACCAGCTTCAGCTGGAATGCTTTTTCAACAGTCTTGAAGGAGCTCCCACATATGCTGAGCACTTGTTAGCTGCTTTTCGTTCACTCTGCGGTCCAACTCATCCCAACTGGGTTGAGGTCGGGTGATTGTGGAGGTCAAGTCATCTGATGCAGCACTCCATCACTCTCCTTCTTGGTCAAATAGCCTTTACACAGTCTAGAGGTGTGTTTTGGGTCATTGTCCTGTTGAAAAACAAATGATAGTTCCACTAAGCGCAAACCAGATGGGATGGCGTATCGTTGCAGAATGCTGTTGTAGCCATGCTGGTTAAGAGCGCCTTGTATTCTAAATAAATCACTAACAGTGTCACCAGCAAAGCAACCCCACACCATCACACCTCCTCCTCCATGCTTCACGGTGGGAACCATACATGCGGAGATCATCTGTTCACTTACTCTGCGTCTCACAAAGACAAGGCGGTTGGAACCAACAATCTCAAATTTGGACTCATCAGACCAAAGGACATATTTCCACCGGTCTAATATCCATTCTTGGCCCAAGCATGTCTTTTATTCTTATTGTTGTCTTTTAGTAGTGGTTTCTTTGCAGCAATTAGACCATGAAGGCCCGATTCACTGAGTCTCCTCTGAACAGTTGAAGGTGAGATGTGTTTGTTACTCTGTGAAGGATTTTCTTGGGCTGCGATTTCTGAGGCTGGTAACTAATGAACTCTAATGAACTCCTCTGCAGCAGAGGTAACTCTGGGTATTCCTTTCCTGTGGTGGTCCTCATGAGAGCCAGTTTCATCATAGCACTTGATGGTTTTTGCGACAGTACTTTAAGAAACATTCAAATTTTCCCGGATTGACTGACCTTCGTTTCTGAAAGTAATGATGGACTGTCATTTCTCTATGCTTATTTTAGCTGTTCTTGCCATAATATGGATTTGGTATTTTACCAAATAGGGCTATCTTCTGTATACCACCCCTACCTTGTCACAAGACAACAAATTGGCTCAAAAACAAATTAAGATGGAAAGAAATTTGACAAATTAACTTTTAACAACGCACACCTGTTAACTGAAATGCATTCCAGGTGACTACCTCATGAAGCTGGTTGAGAGAATGCCAAGAGTGTGCAAAACTGTCATCAAGGCAAAGGGTGGCTACATTGAAGAATCTGAAATATATAATATATTTTGATTTGTTTAACACTTTTTTGGTTACTACATGATGTGCGATTTTATAGTTTTGATGTTTTCACTATTTTTCTACAATGTAGAAAATAGAAGCCCTTGAATGAGTAGGTGTGTCCAAAATTTTGACTGGTACTGTATATATCTTTTTGGGGGAATGGAAGCAAGGATTAAGCAGTGGCAGCCCACCGCTGTTAAATGAATAAAGGGGAAACGCTGGAGAGGGATGGAAAGAAAGGGAGGCATAGATGGAACGAAAGTGCTGAGACACACAAACTGCCTCTTAAAAAACAAAAGAGAGGAAGAAGGGGGTAAAAAGAGCAAAAGCTTTGCACTGTTCATAGCCTTCCTGTAAAGTAACATCCCGGTGCAATGCAATGGGAAAACCATGGGTCTGTATTCAGATGTCTCTTTAAAAGTGACTCATCTGTCAGATACAGAGCCCTCCATTGTGATCTATACTGCCTGGCCAAGGAGCAGTTCCACCGCAAAGAGCCAAAAACCCTCCAAAACAGACCCTCTAAAACAGCCACAGCCAAAGAAGAGCCATAACATTCTACTAAAGTACTGGAAACAATGGTGTTTAAAGAGAGAGAGAGAGCAAGGGGAGATTTTTGTGTATGTGTGCGTGCGTGTGTGCGTGCATGCGTGTCGTAACCAAAGGCAACAGAGTGGAGAGGACACCTTATCCAAACACCATTTTAATTAGAAATGTATCTGGATGCTCGGTTTATGCAAAGTTCACTTAACACCAGTAGGAGGACAATACAACATTAAACCAAGCATTAAATCAGATTTGTTCTCGAAATCTTCAAATCAGTTGTTATTTTTTCCAGTTGGGGACTTTGGTCTCAAAGAAGAGGACCATTGTGCTGGAAGCCCTAATGATTAAGTATGCAGGCTTCTGTCGCTGAACAGAATGGAATATTAGCAACAGAGGATATCTTAAAGTGTCTGCAGCTGGGATGCTGGCGGATATTGTGTTGCATTCTGGGTGGGCGCCAAGGCGGGGTGTGTGTGTGTGTACAGTATGTGGATGTGGATGTGCATGTGTGTGTGTGTGTGGGGGGGGGGGCAGGAAATGGCAGCTGCAGCGATGCAGGGATACCAGGAGGATCCTGGACAACTAACATTTGCCTTTCTGCCTCACTGGAATCCACATTAGGAGCTCATCACCATTCCACAGACCCCCAGCCCACAGCCCAGCACAACAGCTGTGTGTGGAGTTAAGGACTAGATAAACAAGAGATAGAGTGAGGGGTGCTTGTGGCTGCTGCCACGCCTTGGCTCTGTGACACCTCAACCCCTTCAGGCCATCAAGTGTAAATCCAATCTCTATTTTTAAAAAGGAAATATTTTCTTGGACTAGGTTAGTTGAATATAAAAAGCAAGGCCATATTTGCTTTCATTGAATGGGGAATGAATGAATGAGGGCAAAGCATACAAAGTGGTAATGTGAGAAACCCAAATGGCGCCATAAATCAATCACGATGATATGACCAACAGGGCCATATGATATTACACCAAATACTGGAATCCTTAATGTTTGTCCTTGCATATGTTCCATTCAATCATCCAGGGGGAGACGTGGAGAAACAGTTTGAAGCAGACCAGTGGGAGCTGTCCAGTTCAGTTTCAGATCAATGTTGCTGTACATATGGCATACACCGTAACTGGAGGGGGCCGGCGCCCACATGTTAGATTTAAACAGGCTAGGACAGCTGGTGCCGAGAGCTATGACCAAATCACAGCGGAGTATCTTGGGGATATCGGCCCGTTTTTACGACTGTGGGCAAACTGTTGGAGCTCCTCCTGGTCAGATCATTAAAAGGGTCTTTATGGGGCCCACCAGTCCAGCCCCCCCTTAATGAGGGGCAGTGTCCAGCCCACGTCCCCCTCTCTACTGCCACAGCCTCCCCCCTCACTAACGGCCCACTGTTGAACCCAGCCACATCGACGACCAACGACATCTGGCCCCTCCATCTCCAGCCTCCTCCACCGTATATATACCAGGCCTAATGGCCAATTACAAACTCAAGGGCCAGGGAACAGGAACATGGTCCCGATTTATAGTTCCACTGTATCCACTGCCTCCCGTCCCAGAATCCTCTGCTCCGTCGATCACTCCCACATTAGGTTATAGGAGACAGGAGGCACATCAGACCTAATCAGGCTTATCCTTTCCAGAGGATGGCCATTAAACTGGCCTCCCTCCTACCATGCCATGCCAGACATCAACTCCCAGTCCAGTGAATTAAACAAATGAATGCTTCCTCACTATTACAATTAAACTAGCAACAACAAAAAATTAGTCGGGGAAAAAACTGTGAAACCTCATTATAGGAGCAAAGACCTTATTCCATGCATCAGACAGACAGAGCCAGAGCCAGAGCCAACTGAATTCAAAAACATTTATGAAGTTAGCATGGCATGGAATGCATGTACGCCTTGTGTATTTTGCTTCAGCCTTTCAAAGCCTGGTTCATATTCTGCCAGGAACTCCCCCTGCAGTCTATAACTCTACTAGGTGGGGATGGGGGGAGGAAATAGGAGAGTAAAACAGGTGACAGAAAGCAATCCCAACCCAAAGCTTTTGCACATTTTGAGTCCCTCTTCGTCTGAGTTTGTCTCTTCTTTTCCTTTGATGTGTTCTTTTCTCCAGGTGGGGTTCACCTCCTTTATTAGCTCCCCTCCCCATTTCATTACAAACACAGTGTTACCTGTGTCAAATCCATTGGAGACGGCCTGGGGAAGTCAACATGGAGCCAATAGATCGTCTCCCTCCACTGAGTCACTAGTTCTACTCCTCTAGGCTAGACAGACAGAGGGAGAGGGTGTGCAACAACCTGCTTCAAAAGAGAAACCTAAAATCTGTATCTTATAAACTACATTTAGTCAAATATGTGATATGTTCTGTGGACGGCCTAAGCTTTTCAGGATTGCTTTGCAAATCAGTATAGCAAAGGTTATTCAAGATACAGAAGACATGGCTCTTTGCCACATAAAGGTCTAAAGTACATTGCTTTGCACCAGTAAAGATATTGCGTGCATCACATATGTAACATGTGAATGTGGTTTCACACATACGGCTTTTCCATATGTCAGAGGTGACATGTTTATGTCCTAGAACGCTGTCATTTCCTTCTTTCTCTCCTCCAAACCAAATAAACTGTGGTTGAGGATGCTAAAAGGCCTATAGCCTCCATGTCTCAAAGAAAAGCTAGACACGTAGAGATAGAATGAAACTCTTTTGGAGTAGTCCTGGTAAACTCAGAGCAACTGAAAAGAGGATTTTGTATAGACACGTTAATCTGTGTACTGTATTGAAGTGCTTAACAGACTGAGCGCAGACCAAGATTCCTATGCAATGCAGGCAGGGAAGAACAAAACAATAGCATCTGACACATTTTAATCCTCCGCTTAAAGTACCACAAAAAAAAAAACGGGGAAATATATTCAGCCTTGCAGACACTGTAAAACAATTATGCTCACGACGACCATGGGTGCTTGCAGTTGCAAAGGAAAGATAGAGGGAGTTATAAAAAAAAAAAATGTATGAATCCTACTGTTGGTTTAGGCTGAGTCGTTCAAACAGACTAACACCTCGATTGACACCGCAGGTCAACCTTTCACCTTCTCTTCCTGACTGGACCACAGGTGTGACATGTGACAAGGTGTGACTAGATGAAAGACACACCAGTGAAGTGCCAAATGCTCATTTCCACCCATACTGATAGATAGGCCATCGTTTATCTGGCCTTGCCAAGGAAGGTATGTTTAACATCTCTTAACGTCTAGCCTCTCCAAAAAACAAAACATTACAGATGTAGGACCTGTTGCAGGAGAACTTTACTGCAATGCAGGGCATTTAAAATGTGTAGTGTATTTGAGGTTTAAAAATACTTACGAAGTTTGTAATTTCCACTTGGAAATTTCAGACTTGATTTTTCTTGGAGAAAAATGTATTAATACCAACCCCTACAAAAATGTTAATTCATTATTATCCACATTATTCACATTTCCTGTTGCAGCAGGATTATTTTCCTGCTTTAGCAAACTGTCTCAAATTAAGATCCTACATCTGTACAACACTGTCCAACCAGTCGGGAAGAAACCATTATTTACTGTCTGGCAGGGGCAAAAAACTAGCCATTCACTTACTTCTTAACTGTGAGGTAGGCCCACAAGTTGTTGAGCTGCAGAAAAATAGATCAGAGCAGACAGATAATAATAAACATGGAATCACAGGCAAGGCCATGAATCAGGGTCTGCGTGCCACTATTTCACCCTCGCTGTCTCCGCTTCGACAACGGCCTTAACCATAGAAGTGACAGTGAATACTAACAGTGTGAGCCTTAGTGTCTCCGAAGCCGCTCCAAACTACCCCAGCACACACAGTGCACTGCAGCAGAATCATAAATGAGCGACTTTGACAGAAAACACATAGGCTTAAAGTGTGTGTGGGGGGGGGGGAATCAGGTTGAAGGATGAGAGACAGTCAAGGCAATGAATTTAGAGGTTGTGGGGGATTTGGGATATGACAAGGGTGGTTATTTTCTTGCAGCGACCGTCGAGTCCACTCCACTAACAAAGAGCCTTTCATATTTCCTATGAACAGCGACAAAAAGTTCCATTAATCCCCAAGGGGAGGGCTCATCTTGGCCTTCTCTTCTCCTCCACACATAAAACCCTTCCTCGTATTACCGCTCAGTGTTTTCACCACAAGAATGTAGGAGGAGACCAAAGGAGCCGGCCACAGCACATCTTTAAATTGTTAAGCCGCTCTTAAAACAGTTTTGTCGGTGCTAATTCTTAACACATGCTCTCACTTTGTAGAGTTTGCTTACAACCAGAACAAGATGAAAGCAAAGAGACTGTGGAAAGCCAAAAGACTGTGGATGTCTCTCTCTCGATGGCCATCTCTGATCAGAAAGAGTCAGTAGAGGAGTGCAGTAGAAGAGACATTGGCGCTGTCGAAAGCTCAGTCCAGCTGTCGCATTTTGCAAGCAGATGAAAAACTCTGACGGGTAGAGCAGAGCGCATGCCTATCCCCACTTATCCCCAACATTACGGCGCTTACCAGTGGGGCACAGCTGCCCAAACAGACACACATGCTCAGACGCCTCAGTAGTCAGGCGGACAAGGCACAACAAGAGACTAAGGAGCCACAGCCACTCACACAGCACAGCAGGCTCAGGAAGTAGTCACAATCACAGAGGTGAAAGAGAGAGAGAGAGAGAGAGAGAGAGAGAGAGAGAGAGAGAGAGAGAGAGAGAGAGAGAGAGAGAGAGAGAGACAGACAGAGAGAGAGAGAGAGAGAGAGAGAAAGGGGGAGGACTTACTCCCAAATAAGTGTGTGTATTTCTGTCTGGCCCACCTCATTTCAAACAGGCACAAATCGATTGTGGTGCAATCACATTTTCTAGGCGTCCTGCGCTGTGCCGGCGATGGGCAGAATAATAAATAAACGCCAGGGATAATCACAGGGCCCTGACTGGAGGGGATTGGGCGAGGAGAGGAGAGGCTAGACACTGCCTCAGCTGTGTCCAAGTGGCATGGAATTCTGTTCCAGCTGTCAACAGCAGCCAGGCAGCACCTAATACTCCACACACCACGCAGCCTTAACGGCTGTACTAGCCCGGCTCTGAAGGGACCGCTGATGGAGCTGGTGTGAGGAAGAGGGGGGAGCTGCCGCCGCAACAGAATAACGACAGACTCTTATTGTTGTCTTGGCTATGAAAGCAGAAGGCAACATTGTTTGGCTGTGACGTTATGGTGATACCTGTGGTGTGGCAGGTGGGCTTGTGGATAGCATGGCTGGTCACGGTGGTGAGGTGTTCTTGTAGAGTTATCACGCCACACAGGTTATTCTCCCAGGCAGCGCTACTTTAGTACCAGCCTGTGCTGCTGCTGTCATTGGTCGGTATGATTCAAGTTCATGAATCATAGGTAGTGTGCACACACAGCTGCAGGCATGACAAAGTGCCTGCTCGCGTGCCTGTATGCATTCAAATCCATGGTACATTGTTTTATAATATATCAAACACATTCTGCTGTTTGGTGTCTTCACCCTTCATTTGAAACCACACAATCAATCCACAGTTTAAAATCCCAACTCTACTCTACATACTTTTAGTAAGTGCATGAATATAAAAAAGTAATAAACGTCAATATCGGTACTATTCAACACACGTAAGGCAAATCGCTTATCCAGTAACTCCCTAATATGGTGTCTCATACACAACAGTTGTCAATGCCAACGACATATTAATCAAATCTCTATTCACAAAAGAATCATTTAGCGACCATATAAAAGAGCCCTAACAATGGCCATTAGTGGTTGGGGGAGATCAACAGCAGAATAGAATAGCGCTGGTAAATGCACTGCTGATTCACCCAACACAATGGCCTTATTTGTGTCACTGTGACCTTAGCACTCCTAGACAACGCATTCTCTGTGGGACGCAGTAGAGCGAAAACAAGCCCTTCACATTCAAATGGCCTCCCAATCAACAGTTGTCTTGTTTTTTCTGCTCATCCAACAAGGTCCACTTTATTGGGGACTACACAGAGGTGCACCCTTTCCCCTAACTATTCCTCATTCCGGCTCTAAAAACAAACAATTAAATGAATCATATCAGTCCTTTGGTTTATGCTCCTGGCACCGCATCCACAACATACATGAACTTGAAGAGCCAGGAGCGGGGACTTTATCTTTGTTTATCTTATCCCATCAACTGGCACCCACTTCCCCACACCTCCTGCCAGGAGAGGACTGCATGATATAGAGGCCCTGAATGCCCAAAATAAACTGAGCCCCCCTGCATACCCCCACTGAAAACTAACATATTCTCTAGATTGGCTATGTTTCGTCTGTAAATACCACGTATGAAACTAATCTACTCTACAAACACGTGTAGAAGTGAGCACACACACAAACAAACACTGAAACCATCCTCATGCATCCATCCTTCTACCACATACTTTGGCTATCTTTCTAGAAACTTGACGAATTCAACAGGCTAATCCAAATGAATGACACCAGACTAGAGCTAGGGTCCTGGGTTAATTTGTACATTTATGAATCACTAAACAAAAGACTAACAGCCAGAGATAAGCTTTTCCAGCGTTATTAAAATTGTGCTTTCAGATGGACCCCACTAGGGACACTTTAGAATAACAAACACACAGACACGGTGCTGGCTACACCCATTTTATTTTATTTTTTCCATCTATTTATTTTATTTTATTTCTAATGGGGAGAGATAGCGGTCCTGTGTTAATATATATATGTAATAATGTACATCCAGGATTCACTAAACAAAGCTTGGTGGGTCCTCACAGATAACCCACTCAGCAAAAACGGGTTGAATCGTCATTTCAACAAAATAATTCAATGTGATGATGTTGAATCAACGTGGAAAACTGATTGGATTTGCAAAAAGTCATCAACGTAAGGGAAATCCAATCACATGGGGACATTTTTGGGGTTGATTTCACATTGAATTCATGTTAGTTGACAGCTCAACCAAATATAAATCAAAACTAGACATTGAAATGATTCCAAAGTTTAGTTGAACCCAATGAGAGATGGGTGGCGTGTGACTACAAACACAGAAGTGGTTCGATACAGACAGCTGGGAAAAAATTAAATAAAGAATCATTGAGAAGAGAATGGAATAAGAACCCAATAACAGTACTGCATGCCTCCCTCACCTCCCACTAAGACATTCATACTTAATAACACGTGGTCAGTCTCCTCAACCCACGTCTCTCTCGCCGACATCTCCCTGACCCCCCCGTCCTTCCAACCGACATTCTTTACATAGTCCATTAAACTCTGCCTCTCTTGCCCTCCACTCAGTTGTATTGTTTTCCAGCTATAAACATAACAAATCAATCACACACAGTACAAAGACCCAGCAGGGAGAAAGAGAAAAGATTGCGATTGAAAATAAAACATTGCAGCAACTCTAGCATTAAATCCCTTATGCATAAAATCCTTGAAACACCAGCTTTTCAAATCCCCCAGCAAATCCTTCATCACATACCGTAATAATGACCTCTGTTCAAGATTAAGATCCGGTAAGTAAGTCAGGACCGCAAGTGTTAATCCTACAATCAGCCCCTGCATTTAACCCTCGTCTTGCACTATGCATTATGATTGAGTCGAGGCATTATTTTAAAATGTTTATGTTTTAACCTTTATTTAATTAGGGAAGTCAGTTAAGAACAAATTCTTATTTTCAATGACAGCCTAGGAACAGTGGGTTAACTGCCTTGTTCAGAACAACAGATTTGTACATTTTCAGCTCAGGGATTCAATCTTGCAACCTTTTAGTTACTAGTCCAATGCTCTAACCACTAGGCTACGCTGCCGCCCCATATGATTCTGTGTGACTTTCACACTAGGCCTAAACATCACTTTCTATTCTAGCAGAAGGGAATTGGTCAAATAGTGTACAACAAAGACTTTTAAATGTCCACTGAGAGGGAAAATTGGAGGATAAAGTTGCCCCCTAGGTCTTTGATTCCAATCCCTGGTCCTTAATAAGGCCAATTTATTCACCTCCCAGGCCCAAGTCCCTCTATCACTAGTGACAGGCATGAAAGGTCAATAACCTTGGCTCAAAGCTCTCATATGGTTAACAATGTCATAGATTCATGGCTGATGCTATTATTTCAAACTCTTAAAGTCAGCCGACGGAAGCTTATCTTTGGCAAAAGGTCACAGTGCTTAGAACACTTAGCGGGGAGAGTGAAGGAGTGACACAGGTTCTATAGAAGATTGAGTGTGTTGCTTTCTAGTGGGGTACAGTGGGAGGTGGGAGGTGGAATGTTTACCGGAAATCAATTCACCTGGAATGTAATGCTAGTAAGTTAGTAAGTGAGTTAACACAGACAATGTCTGGTGCCCTGTAAAATACATTTACTAGGAATATCTAACTTGATAGACCTACTTATAGCTTGAATAACAAATAATACATGTGTTCGTTGAAATAACATGTTGATTCATTTTGACTGATCAGTTTGCAAGAAACAAACACACCACATTTCCTTGTTGTCATTGCTAAGTTGGCTGGTTGAGTGGTCACCACAAAAACTGCTCAAGCTTTGTGTGCATAGTAAAAGAGAATCAAGTCTATTGAGCCTTTCTCAATGACAACTCAATGGGTCATTTAATGTACAGGGCTCAAATCATACACTGTACTGCAGACCAGGCCCAACACACAGTATACAGGCTACATGGTGCATGGAGCAACCATCCCAGGCCTATGAGCTCCCAGTAGTGTACATCCACCCCCTTCCAGCCCATATCTTGCTGAGCCCACAGTATTACAGCAAATAATGTGGCGGCACACTGCACGCTTTTTAAAGCCTCAGTAAATATCGACACAGGGTGAAATAACACAGGCTAACGGGGGAGGGGAGAGGGGCGTGTTCCTCTCTAGGTTTCTTCCTAGGTTCCTGCCTTTCTAGGGAGTTTTTCCTAGCCACCGTGCTTCTACATCCTGGCTGAAAGTGGAGGAGAGATTGACTTCATCACTACTTTTATTTATGAGAGGTATTGACATGTTGAATGCACCGAGCTGTCTGTCTAAACTACTGGCACACAGCTCGGACCCCCATACCCCACAAGACATGCCACAAGACGTCTCTTCACAGTCCCCAAGTCCAGAACAGACTATGGGAGGCACACAGTACTACATAGAGCCATGACTACATCGAACTCTATTCCACATCAAGTAACTGACGCAAGAAATAAAATTTGATTTAAAAAACAGATTAAAAAAACACCTTATGGAACAGCGACTGTGAAGCAACACAAACATTGGCACACACACACACACACACACACACACACACACACACACACACACACACACACCACACACACACACACACACACACACACACACACACACACACACACACACACACACACACGCACACACACATGGATTTAGTACTGTAGATAGGTGGTAGTGGTGGAGTAGGGGCCTGAGGGCACACAGTGTGTTGTGAAAATATCTGTGAAAATATTGTATGTTTTTTAAATTGTATAAACTGCCTTAATTTTGCTGGACCCCTTAATAAATACAAATACATCTGCATTGCTTGCTGTTTGGGGTTTTAGGCTGAGTTTCTGTATAGCACTTTGTGACATCAGCTGATGTAAGAAGGGTATTATAAATACATTTCATTGATTGATTGATTGACTGATTAGTGTATCGCTGTGATGCAGCAGCCCGTATACGCCCGCCTCAGATGGTAACTAGAATTTGCCGCAGGTCATTCATAACTTCCGCAGCTCGACGGCGGGCGGCGTCAATGCGGCCCGGTAACGGTATATCACTTTGAGTGGGACAGTAATACAGACAGACACATCCGCTCATCTGATGAGGTAAACAGTTTTGGTGGGAGACAGCAGACGAAGGGAAGCGAAGAGGAACTGTCGCCTCAGTGTTTCCAATCACCAGATGCCCAAGATTAAACTGATATAAATCAACGTAATTCGTTACCACATATCAATACCCGTCCCTTCGGAGGTGACCTGGCTTGATATGATAAGTGAGTAGTGGATATCGTAACTCATTTCCTGCCTCATCCTCTGCTTCTCTCTCTCTCCTTCCCTCTCTCTCTCTCCCTCCCTCCAGCACACTTCAGACAGACACAGAGGCCTCTTCAGCTGAAACAGAGAGACCTCTGGGAAATATAAAAAACACCAACCTCCACAAAACAACACCGGGCCAGGGCATTCGTCAAAAAACATTACCAGCACAACTTTAACAGTGCTTTATGTGCCCAGCTAAAGACTAACACCCATGAGGTTGTCAAGGTCGCCATAAGGAATAAAACCTGGGGTTGGTTTTGACGCAGTATAATGCTAAACAGAACGCTTCAGTAGGATCAATGCATTACTCAATTAAAGCACATCAATCACCCTATGGAGGATATGGGGGCTCATCCATCACACTGCTGCTTAGTGCTTACGTGAAGAATAGGGGGATGGGGAGGGAGTGTTAGAGTAGTAGAAGGAGGGATGGATAGGTGGAGGGGAAAGGGATGAGTGGGAGAAGAGAAGAGAATGCGTCAGAGAGCGATGTCACAGGACAGGACCTGGCAAATTATCAAAGAGTAACGTCCAAAGAAGCGCTGGTACGTTGAAATAGAAGCCCTGTCTGGAACACAATAGTTGGTGAGGCCTGGGACAGGCGGTGGGGGAGGGAGAGAGGAGCGAGGGAGGCTGCCTGCCGTCTCGGTCTCATCCCAGGCAGGATATTGGCCTTTGTGGAACATGGTTATAGTATCTGAGGCAATTTATGTCTCCCTGCCTCAAATTTCCCCTTTTGTTGTCAGTGAAATAATGGTGTGTCAATTCCTGTTGCCTCTCTAGCTCAGCATGGGGCTTAAAACCCTGAGCTTAACATTTGACAAGAAAAAAAGAAAAATGCTTTAAATACACACTCTGTTTCAATAGAAGAAGAACTGCATGCTCTCAGTTCAGTCAAGTTGTCTCATAAATATATTAATTCAAGTATTAATTTAACTCTATGACCCTAAAGACGAGATGGTTCTGGGCACTTCTCATTGCCATTTTTATTGCCTACGGACGCTTCTTGTTCGCAGATAAGTGATTGTAAGCATTTCACTGTCAGTCTACACCTGTTGCTAACAAAGCATGTGACAAATACATTTTATTTGATATAGTGTCAGAGGTTCTGATACTTGTGCTGTCAAGGCCACACCCCAGTGCCAACAAAAAAGTAGTTAAGGATTTACATGTATCTAAAGCAAACAAAAGATAACTGAAAAAAAAAAGCAGTTTGCTCCTGTGGTACGAGGGATATTTGTTATTTTCCTCCTTTATGCTTAAGTGATGCCTGAATGGTGGGATGTGGTGGAAAACGTGAGGGCTAGCCTCCACCCACTCAGCTATTTAGCCGCATAATGAGAGAAACAAGCACACAACACCGAGAGAGGGAATGAACGAATGGGAGGAGGGTACAATAAAAAGGTTTCTTTGAATACTGCTCAATCGACTGCTGGGCCAACACTGTGAACAGGGCTCTCTTTGTGAAGCTAGAATCTAGCAGGAGAGATATGGAGTTATTCGCTGTGCTGCTGCCCAAACTAAAGAGGCCTGCCTCCTGAAGAAAGAAAAAAAAACTGGTGAAAACCACAAGCCGGTCGGTCCTTTAGTAAAATAAACAGTTCACTCCAGACCCAAGCGCAAGCCGGGGTCTGGAGTTTTACTAGTTAAAAATAACACTAGCCTACATATAAGGAAGCATATTATGTGGAAAGCGAGGTCAATACAGCTAATTATACCCAACCTCATTACATGGAATGGTCATGTTCTGCACTTTCCAGATGTCTTTCATGTCAAATAAAACTCACACATCCGAATTAGTGGTTGTCCAGATTCAGAAAATAACCATTCCCAGTCTCACCTCACCTCATGACAGAGTGCTTACAGGAAATGATTGTTTTAGAAAAATAAATTCATCTTCGCCTTCTGACAGTCTTTTAGATTGAAGAACACACATCAATTTCAGAAACCCAAGCCAGAGTGGTTCAAGGCTGGAGGGCCCCTGGTGTGATTCAGAAGCAAATAACCAATAAAAGCACATAACCTTCATATGACTGAGGACGGACTCGTGCACCAATTGTTTGAAACCTTTGTTTCCATATCCAATCCCCATGGAAACCCAGTCAACACAATTATTATTTGAGATATTTGAATGATAGGTGGGTCATGTGACTGCCGACAAGTCAAGGCCCTTAGCAACAGCTGTGGTTTCCGGAAATCTCCTCTGACTGGTGGAGAGGCTGAGGAGCCCCACCGGCTCTCAGGGCCTTCTGGGTTGAACAGGCTAATTATATGCTAAGGACAAACACCCACACACACACACACACACACACACACACACACACACACACACACACACACACACACACACACACACACACACACACACTGTGACACACACACTCACTCGCACACACAGACGCAATGGAGAGACACCTTAACTGCTGCCCTATGTCAGTGTTACACACTCTAACAAGAGGCAGAGTGTTACACACTCTAACAGAGGGCTAGCCGCTGATATGAGCGATATGAGCAGGAGCGCTGAGACGTGAGCCAGACTAAAGAGTTAACCCCAATGTCAACCCTCCACCAACCACTCTCCACACAAAAATCCCTTTATCTGCATTCAGGCTTTTCACAAGTCCCTGTCTGCTCCCAAAACGTGCGGAGATGCTGAGCAGACTACCTGTTCGATAAGGAGGCACTGGGAGAGAAAAAAGGTCAGCCATAAATAAAAGATGCCCTCTCCAGTCATACCACCAAGCATCATAGCCCTAAATGGCACCGCCAGCCTCCCCCACCTCTGAGCAAATTAGCCGCAGATGGGTGCACTTGCTTTAATACATTAACAACATTACCGTTTCATGGTTGTGATACGGCCTTTGGAGCGCCATGGACCCGGGATCACGCGAAAGGATCAGTATATAGTGTCCTCAGCCCCCAACTCTCACTGCTGGACTAACACAACACTAACACAACTTCCATGTTATATCGTAGGCAAAATTGCATCAGAGGTCAGGGGTATTGAAGCCATATACCACTGAGATCCAATCAGCCGACATGATAGGTGGCAGTTATCTAGGCCATGGTGGCGTGGCACAGGGAAAAACCAACACCGACAGGCAGACAATGAAAATGTATGGGGTCTCATAACAATAAAGAAAAAAGCAGATTCCTCCAAAACCCAGCAGGTAGGCTGGCAGCAATGCTTTAGCTGGGAATTGGAGCACAGCCTTCATTACAACATATTGATCATGCCAAACAAAGACCCTGGATCTATTGATCCGCTTGGTGGGGAAAAAAGAGAAAGAGGGGGAATGAGAAAGAGAGCAACGGACTGGTGCTGCAAACAGGATCACCCTGAAAGAAGGAACAAGTGCTGCTTCGACTTAAAACAAGGGAAGCGAGGGATTTAGAACCCCCATCAAATGAGATGGGGAGAGAGGTGCGGTCGTGGGGTTGCACTTGATGTCCTACTATAAAAAACAAGAGTTAAGAGGAACTTGTGTAACACTCAGTGATCATCGTAATGAAAAAAATAAAATAAGCGCTGAGCTGTTGGATGCCTCCTGCTGATTCCCTCTTTCTCTCCTCTTCTCATCTGACTGATGAATGGAAGGATGATGGCTCTGCTGTAGTTATGGATCTCATCTCACCAGGGGATTAGAATATTAAAGAAGCCTTGTATGACTATTGAATAATTCAGGATTGTCACAGACATCAGTGCTTCAGACAGTGGTCTACTACACCACCTCAACTGCAGCAAGGTGGCCAGGGGGAGGTTTCATTGCACTACGCTATTACACACATTCTCTTATCTACGGCCATGATGTGCTGTGCGATGACACTGACTCCGGCTAACCCTCAGATACACATTATTCACAAAAGGAATGTGTATCTTTGTTCTAATGTTTCATAAGAGAATCATGTTCCGTCAGTGTTTCCGCAGCAGCCCCTCATAACTAATACAGATGCCTTTGATTAGGCTGCAAATGTCACGCTAATTCATTACCATTTATCATGTACGGTGGAAACATCCGTAGAGATCCACCCAACCGAATGGTGCTCCGTCTGAACACTCCGCCTCCCCGCCTCTCCTTTTCCCGGTGATAGATGTTCATTTAGACAGGTCAGGACAACATGCACTGAGAGGTGTCGTGTACATGGGGCCGCCACTGTGAGGGTCATGACCTCCATTCACTGCTCTCCTTTCAGTGTGAGATCGCTAGAATACCATGCCCCCCCACCCCCCCTCCCTCCTGGAGCCGTAAGAGGTTGAGTCGGTTGCTGAGCACCGGCCCCAATTTACAGGACGGGATCGACCAGGGTCACGTCTGACCAAACACACGGTCTCTCAAACACTTCTGAGAGCTGCCCCAAATGTACCCTATACCAGGGGCCATCAGGAACCTTGAAAGAGTGCAGAGAACCAGAAAAACAAAACAACACCACGCAAACGCACTCGCCACCCTTAAAAAAACGCCAAAAGCCACAAAAGAAGTTGTATCATTTATTTTTCTGAATGTTTTCTTTCTGTCAAAAGGGACTGGTTCTTTGTTAGTTTAAGATGTTTGTCTTAATCAAACAGACCAGGGAAAGGTAATTATACTAAAAGACAAAGTCATGAAAAGTGATGTTATTTCTTATGCCCATGAGGTCTTTCCATCCAGTTGACATTTCATTAGACAGAAAGAAAGAGAGCTGAGGTTGTAGATCCAAAGTGAGTCTCTCTCTCCCTCACACAGCTAATGTTGGTACTGCTTGTTCAAACCACATCATGAAATTGGCCAACTGTGTCTCCCCAGGCTGGCTTGGGGTTTGAACCCAGATACAGACGGCTCAGTGGACACGATCGACCTACTGGCGTTAAAAGCACTTGAACAGAAGTTGAAGTAGTAGACTATAAGCATTTTCATCGGCCCAGCACACTTAATTGGAAAAAAACATCTGACACTAAATGGCTTGGGGGGGGGGGGGGGGGGGGTGTAAAAATGTATTAATTTGAAAATAGGGTAACATAGGTGATGGGGTTGGGGAGGCAGGGTGGCTGCAAGAGAGAGGAGAGTGTTTTAAGTTCAATTAGGCTTTTGGGCTTTTTCATTAACCCAGTTGTGGAGAGGAAAGCCTCTGCTGAATAATGCTGCTGTGACTGACTCACTTTACATTCCTGCTTAAAAAGCCTCCTCATCTGAAAAGCAGGACAATACACTGAGTGTACAAAACATTAGGAACACCTGCTTTTTCCATGACATAGCCTGACCAGCTGAATCCAGGTGAAAGCTATGATCCCTTATTGATGTCACCTGTTTGATCCACTTCAATCAGTGTAGATGAAGGGGAGGAGACAGGTCAAAGAAGCCTTAAGACAATTGAAACATGGGTGTTGTATATGTGCCATTCAGAGGGTGAATGGGCAAGACAAAAGATTTAAGTGGCTTTGAATGGGTTATGGTAGTAGGTGCCAGACGCACCGGTTTGAGTGTGTCAAGAACTGCAATGCTGCTGGGTTTTTCACATGGGCCAGCAACCCTGTGGAACGCTTTCGACACCTTGTAGAGTCCATTCCCCAAAGAATTGAGGCTGTTCTGAGGGCAAAATGGGTTGCAACGCAATATTAGGAAGGTGTTCCTAATGTTTTATACACTCAGTGTACATGTCAGCTCTCTATAGCCAGTATTCCATTATGCAGCAGCTCCAAGACCCAGGCCATACTACCGTCGCCAGCCATAATGGCCATTTTACCTGCTGATTTCAAAAGATAAGTAATTTCCATCGAACAGGAAACGAACATGACACGAATGTTAAAACGTCCTTTCTATAGGAACACTCCCTGGTGGTGACACAGTGTTAGCTTAGCTGTGGTGGTGACTAGTGATGAGTATAGTGAGGGGAATTGATATATAGGCCATGTTTGTTCTTTTCTCTCCACTGAGTGACTCAGTATGAGTCATAAACAAATAGTTCCCTGCTTTAGACAAGGTCATGAGAGGCCCCTTGGGGCCGACAGTGGGAAACCTCCTAAGCCTGACGCAGCTTTACGTTCACAAACAAAAAGCTCAAATCCTTGCTTTCCACATCATCGGATAGAGAGGAGAGAGGAGACCTCAGATAAATAATTGTCCACCCTCGCTTTCCCCTCTGCTGCTCTGCTAACCAATGTTGTCCAGATACACCTGAACGATTCTATTGAAAACTGATGGAGCGTTCGCTAAGGCCAACCAATAGTTAATCTCTGATCTGCATCACCTAACAAATCATTACGTCTTCACAATTCAACAATTACCTGCGTATTGTGGAGGAATTACCATTATAGAGAATACCCAAGCAGAACTGAATGTGTTTTGGGCTGAGAATCTTTTTACTTTGTCATTTATTCCATTACATTTGCATGTGAATGCTGCTGTTCGCTGTGATCTTCTCAGGGTGTGTATTCTGGTAATCAGTTACTCAAATGAATCACCTTCAGAGACAGCGAGGTTGAATGAAACGTCTTACACCCTACCCCTTCTCCTACTGTCTTCACTCTCCACGGGGTCAACTGCAGCAAGAACAAAGTGATCGTATTACTGTTACCTAATACTGTATACTGATAGGTTGACAGTCATACTCACAACTATCCTCTTGCCAAACTTGGGAGGAAAGAAACTGTCCCAGCTCTAGAGAGAGCTTAGTATATCTACGCTCCCTAATAGCTTTTCTAAATGAGGATAGGTCCATGCATATTACAATGAGGCTGCTAGATTATTTCTGACATAACAAGGAAGGATTTTCTATTACAATGAGCATTAACACTGAGGTATGGTTGAGGAGAATGACTGCTACAAGATTCACTGTCTCCATTCATTCATTATTTAGGGCCTAAGGGTTGCAATTAAGAAACGTAATGAAATGCACAGGAGGCAGGCATTCTCACAGAAAGACAAAAATAGAAAGATGTCATGGCATTAGGCTCCACACTACACCTCATGTGGCTAGGAGCTTCTTGAAAATCCTCTGTTTCCCAGCTTCCTGGTAAAAACAATATTCACAAGCAGCATGGTGAAAGTGGAGTTAGAAAACATGAGGGGGGCTTAACACTCCCTCCACACCATGGAAGCTTTGTCTTTCAAAACATGCCACAGGAGACTTTCATTAGCGACTGGCGCATTCATTAGCATCATCCCACACCACTGAGCTACTGAGCCCCATGCAGCCCCAGCTCCAGGCCAGCACATTACAATGACACAGAAGTGCTGTGTCTCTCTCCCTGTCAGGGAATCTCTCTCTCCATAGAGGTTGGAGGGCTGGGAGGAGGGCTAAGAAAGAGGAGAGAAGAGGAGGTGAGGGAGGGTAAATAGAGAGGAGAGGAGAGAAGGTGAGGGAAGGGATGAAGGGTGGCTGACAAATGGGAACCTGATTACCTCTGGTCACGGCCCATCCACAAACAAACTGAGAGGCAAAACTATCACTTGGAGGATCAAACTGGAGGTTGGGCTGTGTAAAAGCTATTTCTTTCTTTTCCATCCACCCCTCTTTTACTCTTTCTCTCTCTGTCTCTTTCTCCCTTCCCCTTCTCTCTCCCTTTCCCTCTCTCTTTTTTTTTTATCTTTCTCTTCTCTCTCATTCCTACTCACCCCCCTCCATCTTTCTGACTCACAACCTCGTCTGACTGTGACTTCTAGGCACACACTGTGAAATCCAACGCCACTGGAGCTGTTTTCTGGTTCAGATGAACTCAAGGCCCCAAGCCCTTGGATA
The DNA here is from genome assembly GCF_965601325.2 of Salmo salar. Classification (NCBI taxonomy): domain Eukaryota; kingdom Metazoa; phylum Chordata; class Actinopteri; order Salmoniformes; family Salmonidae; genus Salmo; species Salmo salar. Next base: position 30,916,328 of record NC_138293.1, read on the forward strand.
GCACATTGCTGGTATATTCCTGTTTTATTATCGTCTGTCTCAGCACTGTTCAGAGGTGCTATTGGTGGCTGTCACCATAGACATTGTGTGATGTTTGTTTGTGTGGCAGCATTTTCACTTTGGGACTGATTCCTCGCAAATAACACATTCATTGGTCATATTTTCAATTATATATTGTAATTACAGCTTCCATTGCATTATAATGATTGAAAAAAATAAACATGACATATATTTTCCTTGTTTTTCTGAATTATGTGTTTTAAAAGTTATATGAAACAGATACAAATGAAACAGATAAAAGACTGGTTAGATCCAGCAAGCCATGCTATTCCATGTTGGATTTCCAACAGAACAGTTGATGTACAAACACAACACTGATACTAAAGCTGTGTTAAAAGGAAATGGCAGCCATTGAGTGGGGTTGGGATTTTAAACAGCATGGCCACTGACCACTTATTTCCTTTAATGTATGTTTCTACCATGTACTTGCAAGGTTTATGCATTTTCTTAAAGTTATGTTTAAGGGTAACATGGCAGAAATAATGACCACATACTTATTTACTCGCATAATAATTATTGCCTAAAGCAGCAAATAGCACACATCATATAAAAGATTTGACCATTGATCCGCATGCCACTTGGGTTAGCATATGTGTAAAAGAAAATTGAAAAAAAATACAGAAACTTACAAACAAGACATAGAAGATGTGCTGAGGCACAAGCAACATGTCCATTACATGACTGTGCTTTGCAAAGTGCATCCGATGTTTCCACTTTTAGAATTACAACTACCATGGTTCCATTTCAAAACGAAGAAAGAAGTTTGATTTTTCATTTCCTATTCAGAATGAAACTTTCTGTGACTTATGCAAGTATATAGTGGTTAGAGCGTTGGACTAGTAACCAAGAGGTTGCAAGATCGAATCCAAGAGCCGACAAGGTAGAAATCTGTCGTTCTGCACCTGAACAAGGCAGTTAACCCACTGTTCCTAGGCCGTCATTGTAAATAAGAATTTGTTCTTAACTGGCTTGCCTAGTTAAATAAAAGTAAAATTAAAATAAATAAATATGCATTTTTCATAAAGGGGACTGTATAAAGTAATCTAATTTCCAAATGGTTGAACATTTTTCTAATTCTTTCAATTGCCTTTAAAAAACTATTTTTAAAGGCAAATAAAGTCGAGTCACATCACAGGAACAGATTGCCCCAGTGTTAATGCATTGGAATTTCAGCAACACTGCAGTAAGATTATTTTTTGTTGTTGAATTGTGCTCTGTTCTTCAAAAAAGGCCTGTGTAAGCAAATGACTAGAAGCAGGGCTAAATTGATCCAGACTGAGATTTAATTGGCTTACAAGCCAAACAACATGGGGTTCTGGGCCAACATAACAGCAACGCTAATTGTTGAAATACGTTGTCACCCCCACACCATCATACATGTTGAGCGAAACAACCGTAAATCAAATCAAATTTTATATGTCTCATACACATGGTTAGCAGATGTTATTACGAGTGTAGCGAAAGCCTTGTGCTTCTAGTTCCGACAGTGCAGCATTATCTATATATAGACATGGGCAGGCGCACACACGCACACATAGAAACACTGAAGCACATGTGAACAAACATACTACAAACAGCCAGCGAAGAGGGACATAGAAAGTATCTATCCAATCCAGAGCTCACCATTGAAAAGGGGCTGTCCCTTCTCTGCACTCTCTGGCACCACGGCGACATACACATCTTCAGAGAACCCCGGCCGGCACAGAGGAAGGGTGCCTCTGCCCTCAGTTCCGATCTGCAGGGATAGGACCGGCGGGTGGGAGGGGAGAGAATTAGTCAGAGTCACAATCCCCCCCTACCCCCTCCAAAATGCACTTCTCTGACTACCCCCCCGAAAAGTCTTGGTCACGTTCCTAACCCCCCACCACAGTTCTACAAAGCATCTGTTGTTTTTATAGCGGGGACTGCAATTAGGATAATGAGGCCAAAAGGGTTAAGCATTAGCCAAGGAGCATGGCTAGGTAAGAACAGGCCCCATTTGTCTCTGTGAGGAGAGAGAGGGAGGCCCAGGCTCAGGCCCAAGCCCAGGCAATGGTTGAATGCTGGTTGGCCCCCTTATCATACTCTGCTCTGGTTTAACAAGATGCTTTAAAAATCAGGAACGGTGAAACTAGGCTACAACTCCTAACACTCCTACTAAACAGTATGGGTGAACGTCTCTGTGTGTGAATGCCTGTGTCTACTCCAACATAGCACTAGATCATCATCATCATCATCTCTTCCTTTTTCTCCTCCCCCTGCCTCGCTCTATCTCTGATTTAAAAACAGTCATGATGTTTCGGATACATTATATTTCTGCCATTGTTAGAATAATAAATTATCACCTGCCAAATTATTTATCTCCCATCTTCTTTCCAAAAAGAAACAAACATTCATTGACACAAATTCAATTGAACACAAATTAGGTTTTAGATATAGAGTTTGACACTTATCTCATCAAGTGTGAGTGGGCCTAGTCTATAACAAAATAACACATTATGTATTAATACCACATAACGGAAATCACATTTATAAAACATTTAAAATAAACATTGCCAAAAAATAATAAGTAGGCCTAAGCTATTCAGAGTTGAGTTTAAATAGATTCCCTGATTGTGTACAAGCATGTTCAAATCCGATCATACATATTGGGTGGGCACCAGTCGACCCCATCTTCCCAAATACACTTAATCCTATTTCTTTAGAAAGACCGGACCTGAAAAGAATGTGAAAGGAGAAGAGTTCAGCAGGGAAAAAAAGCATTGTGTGTATCCGTGCCACTTGCCATTAATCAGCGGAATTTGACTGGAATATGCTAGGGCAGGAGGGGGAGGTGTAGGGCTGCTTTTCTCTCACTACATTATCAGGCAGAGCACACCACGATGCATATAACAGCATTGTTCACACACTAGCCCTTCTAAAAGTATGATATCTCGTTTTGGGGAAAAAAATAAATAGGCCTGTATATATTATTAGACTGTTTCTCATATTAGAGCTTAATCATTTTACTATTTTGGCCATTAAAATAAAAAGTTATTTAATTATAATGTTATAACTCAAATAAGTAAGTTAGGACTAAATTAGTAATTAAAACAAATAATTGCGAATAAACCAGAATATGCAGAATTAGCTATAAAATATGATAAATAGCCTAGAAAACCGGATTAGGCTACGTTGATACTTTAAATTCTGCCTAGGCACAATAAGCAGCTGGCTTGAAGGCGATTCGTGGGTCGGAAATTAAACATTAACTCAGCATTGTCCCTGGCAGAGTTTGTGGATTCCACTAACCTAGTGAAACTCCAGTTACGATAAGTGCACCGGTGTATGTAGCTGTTGTTTGCACTGATAGCCTATTTACAAGACGGAATGGGCCATTGCCTCGAGGCTCATTCCGTGTCCGTTAGGAATAAATAATGCTACGTTTTTGTAACCCCCGCGGTCCGGGGAAATTATTCAAGTAGCTGGCCTGCATCATTAGACCTTAACTTTGTAACAATATAATGTTTTCTCGTGAACAGGTTACAAATGTATCCAACAGACATGCATGTATAGGCTATCATCATCTCAGCAAGTAAAAAAAAAAAATTACTTAAGAAGAAACATTGTATTGTTTGATCACCATATGGACGGAATACCCTAATAGATAATACTATGTTTAATAGATTATGTGGGTTAGATTTATTTTAATGAATTTACTCTTGATACATTGTAGCCAACACAAAAACATATTTTGAAGAAGGGTAGCTTTTTAAATGGAAAATCATCCCATCCTTCAAATAGACCCTAGCGGTTTCGGGCTACAATAACCCATGGTTGATCTTCATGCAATATAAATCTACTACATATTGTCATTATTTGTTGACGCGTCACATATGCAAGTTCCCAATACTGGATGCATTATATCTAGCAACCATGCAAAACATGCCCATGTAGCCTTTTTCCATAGTGGAGAGGCGAGCCATAATGGACAAGCGGGCACGTTACCCGACAGATCACAGCAGAAGCATCGTCACTGAAAACAAGCACTAGTCCTAGAACTGTCCTGTTCAACTCAACAAAACCGTTCCGCAGACACATTACCTGCAAAGCGGCCAAGAGCGTGAGGAGAAGCAGTCCTCTGCCCTCGTATAAGTACATGGGTATGCCGGTTGTAATGTATTTCCCCTTGCAATCCGTGATAAATATCCGTAGGCTATGTCTGCTGCAGTATGGATGTAGTGGTGAAATCAAACGTTCCCTGCTTACAACAAAGGTGGCAGCGGCAGCAGCATGTAGCCTAGCAGCCTCCCCTATCCACTCCGTGCTCCGATCTGAGATCACCGCCTGGTACTGAGGCTGCTACTCCCTCCCATGCATGCAGTCCCTCCAACAGAACAGAAAAGACGCTGTCGCTGTGCCAGGACAGGATCTCTCATTGTCTCTCCCTACTGGTCAATTCGCCAATTTCACTAAACACATTTAGGCTCCTTGAGACTTCTAAAAACAAAAATAGAATCTCTGCGATTGCTTTTTTAAAATACTTCTAATGAATGATAGGTACCCATTGATTCATGAAGAATATAACTTTAAAATACCTCATGAGCTTGGTTTAACTGTTGTACCCCATTATAACTCCCCCAAAAGCTTGGTTTACTCCATTGTATGTAAACAATGTTATTGTAAACAAACACTATATCGGCTCAAAAGATGGTTAAAAATCTAATTTTGATAGCATTGATGGTCAGTGCTTGTATCCATGTCTATTAGTTTGATTATGGTTACATTTCTCAAGCCCCATTCCTAAGCTTTTTACCTGATTGTTTCAACCGCTGATTGGCCCTTTAAAGGTCCGGCACCATCATTCTATTTCCCAAGCAAAACATTTTGCGATGGCGCTGACAGACACAGTCACCCTGTTTCTAGCTCTTAGCCAACTTGCAACTTTCTAGTATTATTACCAACAGCCAAAAATAACTGTAGGACATTAGAATGGCAGTCACTTACCAGAAATTCTACTTCCCTGATCTGGATCCTTTGTTTGAACTTCCCTAAGGGAGCTCTATTCATCCCAGTGGCTGCACCAACATGCCAACGCTGGAGAAGAGGAAGAATAAGTGGGGCCCTAGTTAGACTCAGGCGGCGCGCATACCATCCACCACTTCTGAGTATATTGCTCACTAACGTTCAGTCCCTGGACAATAAAGTAGACAAGCTCAGGGTGAGGATCTCCTTCCAGAGAAACATCAGGGATACTCTGTTTTACAGAATCATGGCTTTCTCTGGATATATTGTCCCCGTCAATTGAGCCCGCAGGGTTCTCCGTCCATCGAGCAGACAGGAAGAACTTTCTGGAAAAAAGAAAGCAGAGGGGTTTGTTTCATGACTAACAACTCATGGTGTGATTGTGGTAACGTACAGGAACTAAAGTCCTTTGTTCTCCCAATCTGGAGTACCTCACTGACCGCATTTATCTTCACTGCCGTGTATATTCCCCTGCAAGCCGAACCCCAGATGGCTCTCAAGGAAGTACAATGAACTGTGTGCAAATTGGAAACCGCATATTCTGGGGCCGCATTTATTGTAGATGGATATATTACTCGCTAATGTTCCATCTCTGGACAATAAAGGGCGAGGATCTCCTTCCAGAGAGATATCAGGGACAGTAACATACTCTGTTTCATGGAATAATGGCTCTCTCCGGATGCGCTGTCCCCCAGTCCATACAACCAGCTGGGTTCTCAGTACATCGCGAAGACAGGAATAAAGAAGTCTCCGGGAAGAAGAAAGCTGCAGGTATATAATTAACTACTAATGGTGTGATTATGATAACGTACAGGAACTCAAGTTATTTTGTTCAACCGACCTAGAATAGGTGCCTTTTCAACCTCAGGAGGCTGAAGAAGTTCAGCTTGGCCCCTAAAACCCTCACACACTTCTACAGATGCACCATTGAGAGCATCCTGTCAGGCTGTATCACCACCTGGTACGGAAATGTCACAGTTCGCAACTACAGAGCTCTCCAGAGGGTGGAGGGGTCATCTACATAATCGGGGGCACATTGCCTGCCCTTCAGTACATCTACAGCACCCGGTGTCACAGGAAGGCCAAGAAGATCATCAAGTACCTCAGTCACCCGAGCCATGGCCTGCTCACCTCACTACCATCTAGAAGGAGGAGACAGTACAGGTGCATCAAAGCTAGGACCAAGAGACTGATAAACAGCTTCTATCTCCAGGCCATCAGACTGTTAAACAGTCACCATTAGCCAGTCTCTGCCCAGTACCCTGCCCTGAACCCTAGTCAATATTACTATCCGGCTACATCCCAGTACTCTACCCTGCACCTTATGGGGGGGAAACATTTTTGTAGGTATGTTTTTTTATTATTTATTGTTACCTTTTTTAATTTTCTACTTTTTTGGGGCGTGGGGGGTAGATCAGCATTAATATTACAGGTAGATTGTGATTTCCATGAATTGAATTGTCTGCATTATTTCCAGTCCCCCATATCTATTTAAAAAATATTTATTTTCCTTTATTATTATCCCCTAACCCTACCACACCTCCCCTAATTAGAGTAAACTGATAGACAACAGCCCTTTAGGCTTTTAATTCAAGCTTATACATACTACAGTTGAAGTCGGAAGTTTACATATACCTTAGCCAAATACATTTAAACTCAGTTTTTCACAATTCCTGACATTTAATCCTAGTAAAAATTCCCTGTTTTAGGTCAGTTAGGATCACCACTTTATTTTAAGCATGTGAAATGTCAGAATAAGAGTAGAGAGAATGATTTATTTCAGCTTTTATTTCTTTCATCACATTCCCAGTGGTTCAGATGTCACGACTTCCATCGAAGGTGGTTCCTCTCCTTGTTCGGGCGGTGCTCGGCGGTCGGCGTCACCAGTCTACTAGCCATCACCGATCCATTTTTCTTTTTCCGTTTGTTTTGTCTTTGGTTCATGCACACCTGGTTTTCATTTGCTTTATTCCTGTGTGTATATTTACCCCTGTTTCCCCGCTTAGGTTTGTGCGGGATTATCTTCATGTTGCTTGTGGAGGCTTTCCTCAGTTTATTCACGTGTGTTTATTATAGTAAGGAGCATTGGTTTATTCTCCTTCCATGAGTAACTGTTAGTTCTCATTGTCTTGAGCGTTTCTTTTGTTGGTGATTGTGCCTGTACTGTTTTTTTTGGACTTGCCTATTAAAAGAAACGCTACATTGACATCTCTGCTCTCCTGCGCTTGACTCCTTACCTACCTTCAGAACTAAGCTATAACATCAGAAGTTTACATACACTCAATTAGTATTTGGTAGCATTGCCTTTAAATTGTTTAACTTGGGTCAAACTTTTCTGGTAGCCTTCCACAAGCTTCCCACAATAAGTTGGGTGAATTTTGGCCAATTCCTCCTGACAGAACTGGTGTAACTAAGTCAGGTTTGTAGGCCTCCTTGCTTGCACACGCTTTTTCAGTTCTGCCCACAAACGTTCTATAGGACTGAGGTCAGGGCTTTGTGATGGCCACTCCAATACCTTGACTTTGTTGTCCTTAAGCCATTGTGGAAGTATGCTTGGGGTCACTGTCCATTTGGAAGACCCATTTGCGACCAAGTTTTTACTTCCTGACTGATGTCTTGAGATGTTGCTTCAATATATCCACATAATTTTCCTTTCCTCATGATGCCATCTATTTTGTGACGTGCACCAGTCCCTCCTGCAGCAAAGCACCCACACAACATGATGCTGCCACCCCCGTGCTTCACGGTTGGGATGGTGTTCTTCGGGTTGCAAGCCTCCCCCTTTATCCTCCAAACGTAACAGTGGTCATTATTGCCAAACAGTTCTATTTTTGTTTCATCAGACCAGAGGACATTTCTCCAAAAAGTAAAATCTTTGTCTCCATGTGCAGTTGCAAACCGTAGTCAGGCTTTTTTTATGGCAGTTTTGGAGCAGTGGCTTCTTCCTTGGTGAGCGGCCTTTCAGGTTATGTCGATATAGGACTCGTTTTACTGTGGCTGTAGATACTTTGTACCTGTTTCCTCCAGCATCTTCACACGGTCCTTTGCTGTTGTTCTGGGATTGATTTGCACTTGTCTCACCAAAGTACGTTTATCTCTGGGAGAACGCGTCTCCTTCCTGGTATGACGGCTGCGTGGTCCCATGGTGTTTATACTTAAGTACTATTGTTTGTACAGATGAACGTGGGACCTTCAGGCGTTTGGAAAATGCTCCCAAGGATGAACCAGACTTGCGGAGGTCTCACATTTTTTTCTGAGGTCTTGGCTGATTTCTTTTGATTTTCCCATGATGTCAAGCAAAGAGGCACTGAGTTTGAAGGTAGGCCTTGAAATACACCCACAGGTACACCTCCAATTGACTCAAATTATGTCAATTAGCCTATCAGAAGCTATTAGATGCTATCAGAATCGTCCAAGCTGTTTAAAGGCACAGTCAACTTAGTGTACGTAAACTTCTGACCCACTGGAATTGTGATACAGTGAATTATAAGTGAAATAATCTGTCTGTAGACAAATGTTAGAAAAATGACTTGTTTCATGCACAAAGTAGATGTCCTACCCGACTTGCCAAAACAATACTTTGTTAACAAGACATCTGTGGAGTAGTTGAAAAACTAGTTTTAATGACTCCAACCTAAAGTGTATGTAAACTTCAGACTTCAACTGTATATACAATTTACGGACACAGTACATTTTACAATAATTATCTTTTGTTTGTTTTTAGTCCCATACTTCAGCTATCCTCAATCCCTCTATCTCTGAAGACCATTCCGTTTTGATTTATACTTGCCATGTCTTTTTCAACTGTGCTGTTTCACAAAAGTTCTGAACCTATATACATTTTACAGACACAGTATATTTTACATTAGTTATCTTACTCTTTTTACTTACATGGAATTAAACAATTGCAACATACATATTTTAACTCAATTCAATGTACTACACAGTATTGGAGAAACTTAAATGTAAAATTGATTAGAAATTTCAACTAAAGGATTTTCCAACGGAAGCAAATGGAACAGTGGAATGTCTCACATTGTTTACTGTGTAACTGCCTAAACTGGGTTAGAGATCAAGTTGAATGACCTGTTGATCATTCGCCTTGCATTTTGTACAAATTGCTTCAGTTTATGTAATCTAATCTAATCGAGAGTGGGATCAAAATGTTCCATCTCTTTGATTAAGGCTGCCGCAGTTATCTTCTGTCAGGGGGGAGATGAGGAGGAGAGGGGTGAGGGGAGGTGAGGGGGGGGGGAGGAAAGGAGGAATCCAATTATGACTCAGAGCATTCAATCAAGCTATATCACATTTCAGATTTCATAAAGCCACTTTGTGCCTATGAGAACTGTGTATGCAGCATATCTCTACTGTGGGCTGCCTTTTATGAAAATACATTTAATACTAATAAATAATATAAAACTGCATGCAGCCTAAAGTGGAATATTATTATCAATATGCTGTTCTGATTCAGAATTAGAATCTGCTCTCTCAATATCATACATGCAGAGACTTGGGTGTGTAGAGTAGGTAGGGCCAGAAGAGGAGGTGAGTTGTATCCTTTAGATGGAGTCTAGAGAATGTGGGTATTTATTGTTCTCAGACCTGTGTTATGTAGAGCTGTCTGGGTAAAGAGAAATAGCACTTCTTTTAGGCCAGCTGTAAGGTTGCTGTATGATGCATGTGGCCCATGCTGCTGACACTGCTGTTGACTCCTGTAAGCGCAGGTGTCTGGAGGCTGGTGACTTGGGGCCGGGTAGGCTGGTGGGGGCTGGTGGACTGGGGGGAAGCCCTTGACTCCAGGCCCATTTCTCCACGGTGGCCTTGATCGTTCCGAGGGAGAGAAAATGGCAGAGGTCAGCAGCACCTTTATAACACTTACACACCTCTGCATTTTTTCATGCTGACTATATGTTTGTTGATACAGAGACTAGGAACTGTACGTAGTAGTAGTATGTCGTTTTCCCATGTGTACTTGTTCTATGATGTTTCTGTCGGTGAGGGTTGACATTTTATTGAATATAAATTATAATGTGTCATGAATGAGTGCCTCCTTAGGTAATTAACGAACCTCTTCCCCAGGCTAATTGCTACGGTAAAGTGGACGAGACTAGTAAAAACAGACAACTGCTTTGAATGGATAGCTATCATAACACCCCTTTCCTGCAGTCAAACGACCAAATCACCCTCTAGTGGCGTCATGGGTGGAATGTTATTCATATTTTTCATAATTTCATAATTAATAAACATTATTTCTAAAAAAACTTGTAGAAAATCTGGTGTTTCTATGTCAAATGGTTGTGTTATATTTCAGCCTTTTGGGATGTATATTATGTGTAATACTGACATGCAAACTCAAAATTGAATACATTTCAACTCTATATCTCACATGGGCTATTGTGTCTTCTTCTTCTTTTTTTAAGCTCATAACCGAATACTTTTGTTTCAAAGTAGATTTGTTTAAGACTACCAAGACACACTGTGTGACCCTGATTTAGCCCACTGCAGTAAAAGCGCTTTTGCATTAATGGTGTTTCCGATAGCCCATCTCTTCAACAGAATGCCAGTCTTTTTGATAGAAAGCACACATTTTTTGACCCCTCTCTAACTTTGGCTAAATAGCTCGTTAGCCAATGGCATTCCCTGACGTGTCAAAGGTCGCCCTATAACAAATGAGTCAGCTGAGAGGAACATCGAAGCATTCAAAGCAGCTATCAATTCCAATCAAGCTTCATTGTTATGCATTCAATAGAGCCCTCTTAGGACCACAGTAACACTGTGATTATTTGTTTCTGCTGCCAAATCGGCTCTTTCAATCTTTTATGCCATTTGAACAATAGGGCCAAATAGAGTTGTGCTGTATAGTCTGTCTGTTCTGTCTTACTGGTGGGATTTTGTGGTTTTCAAATGTTTTCACCACTATCACTGTACCCAATCTCTGTCCTAAAGCATACAGTGGCAGTCGGTGGCGTTTAAGATTAGGGAGGAAAAATTGGGAGGTTGTGAGGTTGCTACAACCTAGACTACAAATGTTAATGTATAACGTAGGTCGAGATACAAATTGGAGTAATCAAGGTGACAGACAGTGACACATTCAATACTGTATTGCATACTCTTGCCTGCATCTAGCTGATCTGGGGATTAATCATTAGCCCAAACAGTTGCAAAACATTCAGTTTTGCAACTAAAACAAGAGTTTCTATTGGACTTATTCAGGTAGGTCCCTTCGTTCCATTTGCTTCAGTTTCAGAAACGTTTTGCAACAGAATCGGAGGAATGAAAACACCCCTGATCACCCGCACACACAGGTCAATTTCATAGCAGCGACATACAGCGTCATCACTTTGCTCATTGTATAATTATTTCCCGCATCCACGGGCTCTCCTCCTCTCGCTTTTTCCCTTTGCTTGTGGACTTCAGTGCACAACACAACAGCTGTCTGTGACCAGGAGCAAAAACCTCCTCAAGCCAAACCTTCATACCATAACTGCTAACTGCTACACAGCCTACATTGTTGTCATCATATTACCGTTATTGTCGAAAAACAGAACAGTGTACAGCAAGCAGTTTAGCAGTTACACCGGCGGCCTGGTGGAAATATATTAATAAACCTGAAATCTTACCTTGACTTGGAAGAGTCACAGTGTTGGATAGCTTAAGCCAGCTAGCTAACATAAATAGCACTCCTGTCACGCCCTGACCATAGAGAGCCATTGTTTCTCTATGGTGAAGTAGGTCAGGGCGTGACTGGGGGGTATTCTAGTTTATTATTTCTATGTGGGGTTCTAGGCTATTATTTCTATGTTGGTGATTTGTATGATTCCCAATTAGAGGCAGTTGGTAATCGTTGTCTCTAATTGGGGGTCATATTTAACTAATTATTTTTCCCACCTGTGTTTGTGAGATCTTGTTTTTGTGTAAGTGCCTATTTGCACATCACTGTATTCACGTTTCGTTTGTTAATTTATTGTTTATGAATTTTGCTAAGTTTCACATTATAATAAAGATGTGGAACACTACTCACGCTGCGCCATGGTCCAATTATTACGACGATCATGACAGAAGATCCCACCACAACAGGACCAAGCAGCATGTCCAGGGGGAGAAGGTATCCTGGACTTGGGAGGAGATCTTGGATGGGAAGGGATCCTGGACTTGGGAGGAAATCCTAGCAGGACAGGATCGCCTTCCTTGGCGGCAGACGCAGGGAGAGAAGGGAGGACAGAGATGACACCAGGATTCGCGGCCTGGGGGGGGGGGGGGGGGCACATGGGGTGGTCGGCGGAGCCAAGGAATGAGCCAGTGACAACCTGGGAGGAGATAGAGAGGTGGTTTGGTCGATCCAAAGAGAGTACCAGAACCCGCCTGGGAGTCAATGGAACAGTGCGAGGAGGGATACCGGAGAATGGAGTTGGCTAAGAGTATGCGGCAACGCAGGCGTTTGGAGGAGTGTGTCACCAGTCCGGTGCAACTTGTGCCGGTCCCACGCATCAGCCCGTGTGAGGTGTGTCATCGAACCGGTACCATTGATGCCGGTTCTACGCACCAGGTCTCCAGTGCGCCTCCACAGCCCAGTACGTATTGTGCCAGCTCCTCGCACTCACCATGCGAAGTGTGTCATCGAACCGGTACAATTGATGCCGGTTCTACGCACCAGGTCTCCAGTGCGCCTCCACAGCCCAGTGCGTCCTGTGCCAGCTCCACGCACCAGGCCTCCAGTGCGCCTTCCCAGTCCAGAGCTTCCGGCGACGGTTCCCAGTCCAGAGCTTCCAGCGACGGTTCCCAGTCCAGAGCTTCCGGCGACAGTTCTCAGTCCAGAGCTTCTGGCGACGTTTCACAGTCCGGAACCTCCAACGACGGTCCACAGTCCAGAACCTCCAGAGACGGTCCACAGTCCGGAACCTCCAGAGACGGTCCACAGTCCGGAACCTCCAGAGACGGTCCACAGTCCGAAACCTCCAGAGACGGTCCACAGTCCGGAACCTCCAGAGACGGTCCACAGTCCGAAACCTCCAGCGACGGTCAACGGTCCGGAACCTCCAGCGACGGTCAACGGTCCGGAACCGTCAGTGGGGGTCAATGGTCCGGAACTTCCAGGCAAGGCGTCCAGTCCTGCTCCAGGGCAGGAGCCTCCCTCTGCGCCGATGTCCAGGCACGGTGTCCAGTCCAGCTCCAAGGCCAGAGCCTTCCCCTGCGCTGATGCCCAGTCCTAGCACGGCGTCCAGTCCTGCTCCATGGCCGGAGTCTTCTTCTGCGCCGGTGCTCAGTCCAGATACGGCGTCCAGTCCTGCTCTAGGGCAGGAGCCTCCCTCTGCGCCGATGCCCAGTCCAGGCACGGTGTCCAGTCCAGCTCCATGGCAGGAGTCTTCCTCTGCACCAATGTCCGGGCCAGGGCCGGTGTCCAGTCCCGCTCCATGGCAGGAGCCTTCCTCGGCATCGAGATCCAGTCCAGGCATAGTGTTCAGCCTGGGTCCATGGCTGGATCCGCAGGATGAGTGGTATCTTCAGCCTGCACCAGAGCCACCACCAAAGATGGTGGATCCGCAAGCTGAGCGGGTTCTTCGTCCCGCACCTGAGCCACCACCGACACTAATCACCCCCCCTACCCTCCCTATTTGGTTTCAGGTTTTGCGGCCAGAGTCCGCACCTTTGGGGGGGGGGGGGGGGGGGGGGTACTGTCACGCCCTGACCATAGAGAGCCATTGTTTCTCTATGGTGAAGTAGGTCAGGGCGTGACTGGGGGGTATTCTAGTTTATCATTATTATTTCTTCTAGTTTATTACTATGTGGGGTTCTAGGCTATTATTTCTATGTTGTCTCTAATTGGGTATCATATTTAAGTAGTTATTTTTCCCACGTGTGTTTGTGGGATCTTGTTTTTGTGTAGGTGCCTATTTGCACATCACTGTCTTCACGTTTCGTTTGTTCATTTATTGTTTTTGTATTTTGCTAAGTTTCACATTATAATAAAGATGTGGAACACTACTCACGCTGCCCCTTGGTCCAATTATTACGACGATCGTGATAACTCCTCTCTGTTTGAGTCAGGTTGTTGAGTAGGCAAAATTGGATGCATTAGCTAGCTAAATAAGTGAAAGGTAAAGAAAGAATATATAACAAAATATAGCTAGCTCTCTCTCTCGCTCTTTCTGCTGCTTCTCCTTAATTGTTTGTTTCAAACTGTTTAACTATTGTCTTTCTTTCTTTTTGAGTCAACTACTCACCACATTTGATGTACTGCAGTGCTAGCTAGCTCTAGCTTATGCTTTCAGTACTAGGTTCATTCTCTAATCCTTTGATTGGATCCTTTGATTGAACATGTCGGTTCATACTGTAAGAGCTCTGATAGGTTGGAGGACGTCTTCTGGAAGTCATCATAATTACTGTGTACGTCTATGGAAGGCAGTGAGAACCATGAGCCTCAAGGGTTTTGTGTTGAAGTCAATGTACCCAGAGGAGGATGGAAAAAAGTGGCTACACCATAGTGCTACCCTAGAGGGTGCTGTTGATGCTACTGTAGACCATTGCAAAACAGTGTGTTTTAATGAGTTATTCCGTGACATGTGAATATATTTAGTATAGTTCTTTCTAAAAAGGATAACTTTTTCAATGTTTCACTATTTTTATGTTTCTGATATTCATTGAGTAGGATGGTCCTCTCCTTCCTTGTCTGAGGAGCCTCTACTGGTCACCCCATGTTTCAGTCGCCAATATATTTGAATGATTACACGCGATTACGATGGATTTGTGGCTCATTTTGATGGTCTACAGTGTGGCCTGAGATAAACCAATAATTGCATTTAAAATCACAAAGTATTTTAGGGCCATATTTTCCCCCGCTGTACATCCTATCTAACTTCAGCAGCAAGTGTTCATCGTAGTTCCTTCTGAAAAGAAGTGTCAGCACATCACAGCAGAGCAGTGCCATTGCCTTGTCCACAAACAATGTCAAGATGTTGCTCTGGTGTGTGTGTGTGTGTGTGTGTGTGTGTGTGTGTGTGTGTGTGTGTGTGTGTGTGTGTGTGTGTGTGTGTGTGTGTGTGTGTGTGTGTGTGTGTGTGTGTGTGTGTGTATATGAGTGAGTGTGGGGCCAAATCTTGCTACTATGTGCTGGTGTGGCACTTGGGTGGAATAGCGATTGATTGGCTGATTAGTGAGGACCACTCAGGAGAGACCAAGGGAGAGCAGTGTCTGTCCTTAAGAGATGAAAGCCATGGCTATTGATTTAAATGGTGGCTTATGTGGCAGGAAAAGTGTTTGTTGACTTGTTTGTTTGCTCATTCATACATTCATTCCATCACCATCATTTCTTCAGGTCAATCCAGCCAAGCGTTGACTGTTTAATGTTTTAGTTTTCACTTTACCGGTAGCTTGGCGTTCATACATTGATTTGTTTGTTTCTTTGCTCATTCATTAATTAATCCATTCATCTGTTCATCCAGTCATCCATTCATTTATTGACACTTTGGTGTTTGAAGGTAGGATTTATCTTTAAGGGCTGCTGAACTAATTCTATCAGTGGGAGACATTTCAGTATGAACAATCTATCCGGGAGGAATTCAATTTGTACTTTTCTGTCTGAAAGTGTCCACGAGGACGGAATATAGTGACACTGTGCTCTACACTACAGTAGAGGACATAAGCAGTGAAAAGCGTTTGAACAATTTTCTATTTCTTTCTCCAACACAAAATGAAAAAAAAATTGAAATGCGTCTGCTATTTTGCTGTGAGTTCTCAGAGTGAGACAAGAATGTATTTTTACAGAGTATGATCTCCCAGCACACAGCAGGTCAAATAGAAGAGCCAAGTAAACTCAATGAAACCGTCTTAATGCTATTGGAGCATTAGTTTTTCTTCTTTCATATACTATTCCTTTCTGCATGATGCCTATGAAGGGGATTCTGACTGAATTATATTTGTACATACACTCGCGCATGCACAACAAACACATGCACAAACACATGCATGCGCACGCTCGCACACACACACACACACACACGCAGACAAACACACACACACACACACACACACACACACACACACACACACACACACACACACACACACACACACACACACACGCAGACACACACACACACACACACACACACACACACACACACACACACACACACACACACACACACACACACACACACACACACACACACACACACACACACGCAGACAACACACACACACACACACACACACACACACACACACACACACACACACACACACACACACACACACACACACACACACACACACACACACACACACACACACAGAAAAGTCCTTGAGGACCTAAATAAAATATCCACCTCCTCTCCCAAACCATTTGCATACAATAGGAATGCCACCCCTCTCAAAGTGATGCATGGTCTGCAAGTCCCCGCTGATGCTCTCTGCAACAGGTCTCATTGGGCATAAACAACATTGACCAAGCCATCATCATCACTTAAAGGGGTGCAATATTCCATTTGCCATTCAAATATGCATGATGCTTGTGGACCTCTCTCACTCTCTTGCTGGAACCTGAGCAGTTCTCGAATCTTGAGGATTGAAATCCATTCCCTCTCATTGCTATTGATCTGGGAAGAGACAGACTGTCATCCCTTGCAAGTCTGGACTCTCTGATTTAGGATGGTACCATAAGCCTGTCTGAGCAACAAAGCCCCGCGATGGATTTATACCATAGTCAGGGTGCTGGGCGGATCCAAGATGTCCACCCAGCTGCATCTGTCTCACTGTGCTTCCTCTGAGACAGAGCTTAGGGTTTTCGACTGGAGACACTTTGGGACTGATGAGACACGGTCTGGAGTTTAATCACATAAGTAATGGGATTAGAAATGAGAAATTAAACTAAAAAAGGGCTTTGTTTTCCCCTGTTTCTCCTGTTTTCAAAGGACATAGCTTGAGACTAGAATTTCTAAGTATGGCTAATGAAAACCATTAAAGCTCTCACTTTCCCAATACACCAAACAATTGTAGAGATGAACGGATAGATAGTTCACGTGAAATTCCAGAAGGTATTGATAGATTGGATGTAAACCATGGTTATTGATTAGAATGGTTCCATTACATCACAACCTTCAGTTGATTTGATCATACTATATTTCCATTCTTAATGGGGGAGTTAGGTAACAGCCAATCTACCCCATATCCAGTCAATTCTGTCATTTCCATGGCATGTCAGGGTTGTTGCTTTTTACATTTTAAGATACTTTGAAATTGCAATTTGCTGCTTAACACCTTCAAACAATTTCCAACACTTCATGAATACTCAGCAGGTGATCACATATGCTTAAGATGCTGTTTTTCTTTCATTAATTCAGAACACATCCATATTTTCCACTTGAATTATGGGTACGCTGAGAACATTATCTGCGTATCATACTTTGTGTGTATAGCGAATTGTTGCTCTTTGCGGTGCTCTTGTTTGAAGTGTACCCGGGGACAGGAATTGCCTTTTCACAGAAACACCTATATTGGCTTGTCTTCACTCTCTCCAATTAGTATAACAGACTCTCATTACTCACAACAAGATTGAACATTTCAAACACAAAAGAGGATGGATATCAACTACAGTAGTGTTATGATCTTATCTTCGGATAACTATCACATTTGGTTCGTAACGATCATGGTGTGTGTTTGTGTGTGTGTGTGTGTGTGTGTGTGTGTGTGTGTGTGTGTGTGTGTGTGTGTGTGTGTGTGTGTGTGTGTGTGTGTGTGTGTGTGTGTGTGTGTGTGTGTGTGTGTGTGTGTGTGTGTGTGAATGTGTGTGTGGGTTTGTGTGCATGAGTGTGTGTGTCTATTTGGACATGGTTTATAATGTAAGGTGGAGGCAGCCTGGTTTCAGATGTAACTCTGGCATAAAGAAGAAAGGCATATGCTTCCAACACAGCAGATGTTAGTGGCAGGTTGCTTGGAGCAAAGGTTTCCTCATTTGGCCAGCTCACGAGGTGATCATTAAACATATTGCATCATATTGCTTTACTCTTGGATTCAGTGTGAACACAGCACCACATGTACTCTCTGGGCAATTCCACTTTAACAGAGCGATGCTGAGACTGAGGTTGATCACTTTCAAATGTACGTCGAACAAAAGCCAATGATTGCAAAGTTAAAATCTGAGTCTCAGCATCCCTCTGTTAGCTAATTTCTTAATGAGTGTTTGTTTTATGTATCTTTCTAAACCACCTTTTCAGTGTGTATGCCTTGATTTCTCAGAGGTAAAACATGAAAATGCATGGAGGTATGATACTTTACACACCATTATGATGCAAATACACTGCAAACATATACCTCCCACATGCATATACAACAGACTCACTGCACTGTGCCATTACACCCGCATGTGACACAAAACACAAGCCACACTGTCTCTAGGAACTCTATGACAGTTTCAGTGTACTTCTCAAACATCACAAGCTGCATTGGGCTTTATATAGCGCTCTATCTCAATTTACCGGTCATTGACAACACCTCGCTAGCTCTCTGTTGTGGATAGTTTTATAGTGTTAGTGTTAGTGAACCCCAAAAAGTTTGATTTAATCTCTGCGTTTTCACAAAGTTGCCACTGATGGAGAGGGGTTGAGGATCACTTTTAGTCTAACTCTGTACTTTTTAGTGCCGTTCAATTTCCCTCTCACCTTGGCTTTTCTCTGAGTCTAATTGGGTTTCATTGATTTATCCGCTGTGACGCTGGCTTGGCACCAGCCTCTGCTGACCCTGCAGAAAAATACCAACCCTGCCGTCTAACAGCACTCTCTCTGCTCTGCTCTGCTCCGCTCCCCAAACACACCATATACAATGAGCCATGAATGATTGTGTCAGAGAGCTGGAACCTCGTCAACCTGCCTGCCGCTCTTGCTAGCTCCCAGTAGCCCCACACATAACACACAACACAGTATGGAGATTAGTGTCTCTCTCTGAGAGAACCACAAAGGGCTCTGGGGGTTGGTAGGTGGTGTTGGTGTTTGTACTATAGCTTACCTTCTGTTCAGGGGCTCTTGTTTAGAGCTTTGGCGGTGTAGGTGGAGGACGTGAGGCTAGGTTGTCTGGTTGTGTGAGGACCGGGGATAAGGACACAACCAGTCATAAGCAGCCTGACTAAAATGTGTGTCACCTTGAGCTCTCTGGAGGAGGTGTCCGGACACACACCCGCTGGGCCAGACAGGGCGTGAAGAGGGAGGGAGAGAGTATGAGGGTAGAGTGGAAGGAGAGATTTCTGGTCGTGACAAGTGTGACTTCAGGGCTGAGAGAGAGCGAGCTGGGTAATAATCTGAAGGAGATTCACACCTAGAACTTTGATACTATCTCTGTCCCCAAATCCCCCCCCCCCCCTCTCTCTCTCTCTCTCTCTCTCTCTGTCTCTGTCACTCTCTCTCTCTCCCTCCCTCCCTTTTTCTCCCTCTCTGTCTCTCTGTCTCTCTGTCTCTCTGTCTCTCTCTGTCTCTCTGTCTCTCTCTCTCTCTCTCTCTCTCCTCTCTCTCTCTCTCTCTCTCTCTCTCATGCATTATAAATGGCTGATGATGACAATGACAGCTCCTCAGGTGTACACTGCACCGGATTTGTTGTTCTGCTCACAGGCATAGCAGCCCCCCTCTAACCACCTGCGTTGGCACGACACACACACACACACACACACACACACACACACCACACACACACACACACACACACACACACACACACACACACACAGCTGCTGTGTCAGCGGGAGGCTTTGGCTAGAGAAAGGGGGATGTTCACTTTCTACATGGATCTGTTTTACACAACTGTAGGGGGTGTTCATAGAGCCATAACCCCATCATGGATATCCTGCTTCACTTCACTGTTTAGACAAACCACATATGCTAATCATTCACATTCAACTCGTACCACAACTTTGAACAGATTATTTCAGTTATGATACAAAAGGTATGACGGTGCTCAATGTAAGCTTGGTGTGAGGTGATGTGAGGGATCATTGGCCAGTCAGACAGTCAAATGAGAGAGACAGCCTCCTCAGGCAAAGAGGAGTCTTTTCAGCAGGTTGTCGGGGTGGCTCTGCCTGCCTTCTCACTGAGTCATGTGAGAACATAACACTGAGCATCTGTTCCTGCTGTCTCCCCTCCCTATGGCTACTATTTTTAGTATAAAGAGAGGGATAGGTATGTGTGTCCATTTGTGGTTCGTGAAAGGAAAGAAAGAAGAGGAAAGGATTTAGAATGTGAAAACACTCAAGGCTATTGGTATTACATTTTTTATTTTTACAGTCGCTAACATCCTTTTGTCCAATCTGTAGTCACATTTTCAAAACTCTCAACACAATTAGCACAACATCCGTCTGTTGTGGACCAGACCATTAACACAATTCATGTTGTTTTCACAGAATACGCATGTCACGACTTCTGCCGAAGTCGATGCCTCTCCTTGTTCGGGCGGTGCTCGGCAGTCGACGTCACCGGTCTTCTAGCCATCACTGATCCATTTTTCATTTTCCATTGGTTTTGTCTTGTCTTCCTACACACTTGGTTCCAATCCTATTCATTACATGTTGTGTATTTAACCCTCTTTTTCCCCTCATGTCCTTGTCAGAGATTGTTTTGTTTGTATGCTCGTGTATTATGGATTGGTGCGCGACGGGTTCTTGTACCCACTTTTATTTATTATGTACTTTGGTTTTGGAGTTTTGTTAAACGCTGTTAAACGCTGTTAAACTACTCCATTTATACCAAGTTGGATTCTCATGCGCCTGACTTCCCTGCCACCTACACACATGACATTACAACGCTATCTATTAACACGTTTCTAAAATGCTTACATTTTCTTTACAAACAAGCTTACCCAATACCAAAACTATGGATCTTTCTTGCCGTATTTACAAATGCTTGCACACAGCATGCCAGAAATGAAGACCTAATGTTCAGAACCTTAAATATAGTATAACACCTCTACTTCTGCAACAACAGGAGCTCAAAAGCTATATTGAAACAGATGATAAGCATCTTTGAATTAACAGATCATTGAAACATTGAGAAATAGCTGATTTACTGTAAATTGTGTAAAATAGACCAACCACAGCTGATTCCAATCTCAATTGGAGACATAACCAGGTGTTGAAGTTCTTTCAATTACCTGGACATACACAGTTAAAAGGGGACTCTTTGGATTGATTTTGTTCAATGTGGATACAGAACAACACAGAGGAGCAGCGAGAGAAGAAATTATGTCTGGACAAGGGAAAGGAAAAGTTGGACCATGGAGAGGAGTAGCTGGACCAGGCAGAGGAGTAGCTGGACCAGGCAGAGGAGTAGCTGGACCAGGGAGAGGAGTAGCTGGACCAGGGAGAGGGGTAGCTGGACCAGGCAGAGGGGGAGCCGGACCAGGACAAAGGAGAAGGAGAGGTAGGGGGAGAGCAGTAAGAATGCATGGTGGTGTTCAAAGGAGAGTAAGAGCTGTTGTCACTGATGAAGTAAGAGCCACCATCATAGACCATGTGATAAACCAGGGTCATTCACTGAGAGAGGCTGGTGAAAGAGTTCAGCCTAATCTCAGACGGTCAACCGTGGCTTCCATTATCCGGATTTTTCAACAAACCAAAAAGTAAGTAATGCATTTCACAAGGGCTTTTTCTATCATTACTGTTGCTATGTCCCACAGTAACTGTAGACCACCAGTCCCAATGCAAATACATATGTTGCATTTTTGTTCCTCTAAAGGACGCAACGTCTTCCTCCCTCTGGGGGAAGAGGAAAGCTCCTCAGTGAAGACCAAGAGCATGCCATTGTAGGATTGGTCATTGCTGACAATGCAATAAAACAGAGAAATTCAGACCAGAATTGTAGAGGACATCCTGGTATTACACGATGTGGAAAGCATCAGCCTGACTACCATTGCCCGGACTCTGACCAAACACAGAGTTCGAATGAAACAGTTGTACCCAGTTACTTTTGAAGGGAACAGTGAGCGGGTCAAGGAACTCCGGCACCAATACGTCCAGGTATGGTGACTATCCAATATATCTTGTTCTATAGTGAGTTTTACACTATGCTACTCTACATGTTAACATGGCTTACAATACATACAGTAGGACATTATGCTACTCTACATGTTAACATGGGTTACAGTACATACAGTAGGATGCTATGTTACTCTACATGTTAATATGGGTTACAGTACATACAGTAGGATGCTATGCTACTCTACATGTAAACATGGGTTACAGTACATACAGTAGGAAACTATGCTACTCTACATGTTAACATGGGTTAAAGTAGGACCCTATGCTACTCTACATGTTAACATGGGTTACAGTACATACAGTAGGACACTATGCTACTCTACATGTAAACATGGGTTACAGTACATACAGTAGGACACTATGTTACTCTACATGTAACATGGGTTACAGTACATACAGTAGGACACTATCCTACTCTACATGTAAACATGGGTTACAGTGCATACAGTAGAACGCTATGCTACTCTACATGTTAACATGGGTTACAGTGCATACAGTAGGACACTATGCTACTCTACATGTTAACATGGGTTACAGTACATACAGTAGGACGCTATGCTACTCTACATGTTAATATGGGTTACAGTACATACAGTAGGACGCTATGCTACTCTACATGTAAACATGGGTTACAGTGCATACAGTAGGACACTATGCTACTCTACATGTTAACATGGGTTAAAGTAGAACACTATGCTACTCTACATGTTAACATGGGTTACAGTACATACAGTAGGACACTATGCTACTCTACATGTTAACATGGGTTACAGTACATAAAGTAGGACACTATGCTACTCTACATGTAAACATGGGTTACAGTACATACAGTAGGACACTATCCTACTCTACATGTAAACATGGGTTACAGTGCATACAGTAGGACACTATGCTACTCTACATGTTAACATGGGTTACAGTACGTATAGTAGGACACTATGCTACTCTACATGTTAACATGGGTTACAGTGCATACAGTAGGACACTATGCTACTCTACGTGTTAACATGGGTTACAGTACATACAGTAGGACACTATGCTACTCTACATGTAAACATGGGTTACAGTACGTACAGTAGGACACTATGCTACTCTACATGTAAACATGGGTTACAGTACATACAGTAGGACACTATGCTACTCTACATGTAAACATGGGTTACAGTACATACAGTAGGACGCTATCCTACTCTACATGTAAACATGGGTTACAGTACATACAGTGGGACACTATGCTACTCTACATGTTAACATGGGTTAAAGTAGAACACTATGCTACTCTACATGTTAACATGGGTTACAGTACATACAGTAGGACACTATGCTACTCTACATGTTAACATGGGTTACAGTACATAAAGTAGGACACTATGCTACTCTACATGTAAACATGGGTTACAGTACATACAGTAGGACACTATGCTACTCTACATGTAAACATGGGTTACAGTACATACAGTAGGACACTTTCCTACTCTACATGTAAACATGGGTTACAGTGCATACAGTAGGACACTATGCTACTCTACATGTTAACATGGGTTACAGTACGTATAGTAGGACACTATGCTACTCTACATGTTAACATGGGTTACAGTGCATACAGTAGGACACTAATAATGTATGTAGACAAGGCAGGGTTTAAACTTGCAAAAACACGTCAGCGGGGAAGAAACGTCATCGGGAAAAGGGCCACAGTTGATGTGCCGGGTCAGAGAGGAGCAAATATCACAATGTGTGCTGCAATCTCGAGTGCTGGTTTGGTCCTGCAGAAATGACAGATTGGTCTCTACAACACTGAGCACCTTCTTTTGTGTTTAGATGACCTCCACCAATAACTGGTGCCAGAAGCACAAAGGGAACAGGTGGGAGAAAACATGAGGACATTTCTTATTGCATGGGACAATGTAGCATTCCACCATTCACATGCAATCACAAACTGGTTTGCAGCCCATCCAAGAATGGTTTCCCTTTTCCTCCCCCCCTACTCGCCTTTCCTCAACCCCATTGAGGAATGTTTTTCTGCCTGGAGGTGGAAAGTGTATGATCATTGGCCACATGACCAAATGTCCCTCCTGGATGCAATGGATGCCGGCTGCAGAGACATCTCAGCTGAAGACTGCCAGGGGTGGATAAGACATGCCAAGCATTTCTATCCAAGGTGCATAGCGAGAGACGACATAAGATGTGACGTGGACGAGAACATGTGGCCAAATGCTGAAGATCGAATAGATTAGAACAGGACTGTGCATTTTTGTGTTTTTTCCCTTCTGTGCCTTTTTTTACTGTAATTGTGTTATATTTTTACACATTTGGAACCAAAGGTCATGTATGTTGGATTTTTGTTGATCACTGGCAGCAATTTCATGTTGCTAATAAAGCTTTTACTGCAGCAATTCTGTCACTTACTATTTGTTTCTACTGTACATTCTATAAAGTAAAGATGACTCATTCACTTTTAGATAGTATGTTGCCAAAAAACACATTCGACACTCAACCAAAAAATGTAGAGTGGTTTACAGTAAAAGGAAACTGAATTATAAAAACAATGGATTTCATATTGTCTATTGTCTGCAGGTAGAACTGAAACATGAAAACTAATACAGTTTTTGTAATGTCATGAACTGTTTTTTTTTAAAGTCATTGTGCTATGATTGACTATATGTTCCCCTTGGATAGAAAACATGTGCTAGTGTTTTGACAGAATGATTAGACATTGAGTCGGGTTTGCTGTGTTTTGGAAGAGTTAGTGTATGTAGAGAACTTTTCTTTGCATTTTGAAATGTAGAGTTGGTATTTAATGAACAAAATGCAGTTTTGAGCAGAAAATTAACTATTTGGCCAGTTGTGTGACGTAGGTGTGCTGCTGTGTTAAGTGTTTAGAAAACGTATCTTAAGTATAGGTAAACGCTGTAGAAAACTGTAATAGGATGGAAGTACAGGTTTGTGTGTGCACTGTGGTGAATCGTAGAAAGAGGAGAAAAATGGACGTAGACTGTAAAAACAATTAAGGCCTTTGATGCTAATTATAGGGCTGAAGGATCACTGTGGTAAAAGGAAGAAAGAAGAGTGAAAATAGATGAGGTTAAACAATCAAGGTTGTTGGTAATAATATGAAGGCTTAGTTAATAATGATATGGATGATGATGGTGTTAAAGGCTCACCACACGGTGTCTCAGAGTGTCTGTATTGTTTCTGCTGAGCCCTGCAGCTCAGGACCCTTTAATTTGCTCCAGCTTTGGACCCACTCTACCATGTAAATGCAATCAAGTTGCTGACAAAGTATTTCTGTTGGCAGTGTTGCCGTCTGCCTTCTCTGCCTTGCCTTCTCTCAATTAGAAAAAAGAAATAAAGTAAAGCGGGAAAATGATCTAAAAATAGAAACATGAATCACTCTAGCTAGCCCAGGCAGGCCTCGTCGTGGGAAGCAGTAACTTACAGGTGGTTACGACTTCACCATTTATCCATCCACAGAAACAAAGCCACATCGATTTCACTGAGCGTTTTTTTTATTTCACTGCGGGTTCTTTATGCGTCATTAATATTTCTCATAATCCAAGCAGACTAGGTTAATTTAATGAGAAGGCCTCTGTACAGTGAGACAGATTGCTGACCTCTTAACATACCCAGAGACCCAGTCGAACTCTTAATTAGGTTGCCCATTCACTTCATTACCCAAACTGTTTTTTCACTGGAGGAGAGATTGCAAAAGGCATGGATTATTAGACGTTGGTCTAACCTGAGTAGGTTAACAGATCATTGGCCTTTCTTAGATGAAGACTGATTGCGCAACCTTACACATGTAAAGGTTGCGTCAACCTTCAACTAAGGCTTTCTTTCACCATTAATTCCCATCTTTCTTCTGACACACAAAGTATGCTGTGGACGTTATAGGGAGTGGCGGTTCAGGTTAAGAGCACCAAATGTTAATGGCCTAGTACATTACTAATTAAATCGCTTTCACTCGCAGTCCAAAATGACCTCTCATAAATGCATCATTAAGTTCCCATTCAAGGTCTGCCTCAGGAGCTGAACATCTGAAACAAGTCTTCTTGATAGTGGTGGGTGCCGGCTTTTTCTTTTACAAGGCTTTCACCACACCGTTTGGATAAAAAACACATAGCTCTACAGTTCTGGGATTTAGTTGAAAAATGGCAAATGCATGCAAATACGTGTTAATATCTGCATAACAAGGAGAACATAAAAGTACGGTGCGACTGAGCGCTAACCTTAGAACTATTTTTTTGTCTAGAGATCAAGCTTCTCTCTTGACTTTTCACGGTGTCACGAGAGAATGTGAGATTGCACACTAGAAGGTGTCTCAGCGAAGGAGCGTCAGAACAAGGTGTGCACTCAGCAGGTTGAATGTGTTTCCAGGTAACTGTTTTCTTCAAATATAACAGGGACTGCTGAAAGATCTGAATGAGCATTCCAAATGATCTAGAAATATTCAGAACAATCATCATTGTGTACCAAATGGTTCTGATAGGAGATGGCTGATTATTTCTTAGCAGTGCTTCTGCACCATTTTCATTGTGTATCGCTCTGCCATTTGTAATACATGTACTGGAAAGAATTTACCATCACATCAGTGTTTGAAATGGCACTTTAAAATCCAAAACTGTGCTCATTGTACACAACATTTGCAGAGTGTTGGCTAATGTTCTCAAAAGTCTACTGTAAATATAAACATGTCTGAGTTGGTTGGCAATGTGAGCGATTTGTTGCCCTGTTGAGTGCATGTTCACAAAATGAATGAATGATAAATAACACGTAATCTGGGATGGGGGAGAGAGACAAGAGTGAGTTAGCATCTGTGGGAGGGGAAGCATGAAAGACAAAGATCCCAAAAGCCTTGAAATAAGACTAGAATAGATAGTGACAGAGAGGCTCTTGTGAATATCATGTATTCCTGACTGTGGTGACATATTGTACAGTGGCTGAGTTTAGGTTTCTGGTGACAGAATGTCGACTAACATTAGTCCAGGAAAGATAGGCGGGTAAGGGAAAACAAGGTGGCAGCGTGGTGGAGAGGGGGAGAGAAAGAGAGAGGGGGGGGGAGTGAGAAGGGGGGGAGGGTTTCAGCGTACAAGACTGTTCACAGACACAGTGTGTCAAGATAGTCAAATTTTGAGAGGGGGGGGGGGGGGGGGGGGGGGGGGTTGGCAGTTGGCACGGTGTCTGGTCGGTTTTCAGCCTCAGAACAGACAGAGAGATTCATAGTTTTACCCTTGTCTCCTTCATAGAGGGCAAGTCAACTTGTGAAACCGGTCTCCCACAGGAAAGTCCCAGTAAGTCCCAGAGGGTGTCATGTTCTCTGGGTGTGCAAAACTGAGAATGTGTGATGTGCATGTGTCATATTATTAGGGAATGCACGTCACCTCGATTTATTTTGACGTTCACATTCACAAATATGTGAGCTATGATTCAAGACAAACACAGTGTACATGTGCTGCCCAGTCATGCAATAGCAATTGGATCAAGGGCCGTAAGCTCTTCAGTTTGTCAAAGCTTAGGTTCCCCACTGTGAACTTGCACCAAACCCCTGACATCCAGTCAGCCCCTAGGCATATTGCTTGTCACATTAGATATCAGATAAACTAACGGAGACCACAATGAAAATCCTCTGCTTCGTGGCACCATTCAGTATTTAAAAAAAAAATCATATTACTCAGAGAGCCTATTAATTTAGGTGAAACTTTCCTTTTAATATTTTGAGTCTTTCTAATATTTTTTTAGGCCCTTGTTATGATGTTCAGTTGAAATCTTGTGATGTGGGCCTCTTAAACCAGACCTGGGTTTAAATATTATTTGAAATCTTAGAAATATTTTGAGTTTTTGCTTGAGCGTTCCTGAAGTGCCAGATGGACGTGCAGAGACTCAGTGGCGTCTTGTGCACTGTCAGCGCCTCTCTCTCTCTCTCTCTCTCTCTCTCTTTCTCACTCGCTCTCTCACTCTCTCTGCCAGCCACAGCTCTGCTCTTCAACCAGCTGTACAGCTTTATTGTCATTCACCAACCTTCACCAACCCGTTTGATCAAATGAAGTGAAAAACGCAGGCTGAAGATTTGTAACATGTTAACATCGATTGCCAAAAGACATCACTCCTCCTCGCATGGAGTTGCTCTGGGCTCTGTGCATTAGCGTGTCTCTTCTGTTTACCAAACACATCAGACATATGAGTTTTGTTTCATCATAACCATAAGAAAAGACGATGCATAGACAAATAATGAATGCCATTGTTTTCCTGAAAATGTATATCCCGCGCAATATCATCATTATGTTAATTAGAATTTTAATTAGATTTTTTATAATTTGGTGATTTGCTAAAACAAACAGACACATGATATGAATACCTCCACAATATAAAATAATATTTTATATCAGATCATGTGTAATTAGGTTTGGTACGGCAAATTCCGGGAGGAGACTTACCTGATGGAGAGCATTTGACAGAGTCATTGTGGATTAACTACCCCTCAGAACTTTACCAGGGATATTATTGAGGAATAAAAATGATTAAATCAAGCTAACATTTAATTCACCCTTCGTTTTGTGTGAACAAAAGTTAGACTGCAGTTTCATGCATTATGCATTATTTCATGCATTATGCATTTTAAGATGTTCTTTTGAATCATAATTTCAAAAGAGTATTAAGCAGAGGTGTGGACTCGAGTCACATGACATGATTTGCGTAAATGTAATACACATTTACTCTTGTTGAAAATATGAAATGGTATTACATTTGGTGAAGAGCACATTATGACTTGTTTAGGACTCGAAACTCAAAGTTTAGGACTTGAGACTTGACTTGATACTTGACGGTCTTGACTTGCGACTTGACTTGGGACTTGAGTGCTAAGACTTGAGACTTACTTGTGACTTGTAAAACAATGACTTGGTCCCACCTCTGGTTTAGTTTAGGATGATTAACTGAGTGTACAAAACATTAAGAACACCTGCATTTCCATGACATAGACTGACCAGGTGAATCCAGGTGAAAGCTATGATCCCTTATATAGATGTCACTTGTTAAATCCACTTCAATCAGTGCAGATAAAGGGGAGGAGACAAGTTGAAAGATTTTTAAGCCTTGATACAATTGAGACATGGATTGTGTGTGTGTGTGTGTGCCATTCAGAGGGTGAATAGGCAAGACAAAAGATGTACAGTTGAAGTCGGAAGTTTCCATACACCTTAGCCAAATACATTTAAACTCAGTTTTTCACAATTCCTGACATATAATCCTAGTAAAAATTCCCTGTCTTAGGTCAGTTAGGATCACCACTTTATTTTAAGAATGTGAAATGTCAGAATAAGAGTAGAGTGAATGATTTCTTTCAGCTTTTATTTCTTTCATCACATTCCCAGTGGGTCAGAAGTTTACATACACTCAAGTAGTATTTGGTAGCATTGCCTTTAAATTGTTTAACTTGGGTCAAACGTTTCGGGTAGCCTTCCACAAGTTTCCCACAATAAGTTGGGTGAATTTTGTGCCATTCCTCCTGACAGAGCTGGTGTAACTAAGTCAGGTTTGTAGGCCTATGTGCTGCACACGCTTTTTCAGTTCGGATAACTAATTTTCTATAGGACTGATGTCAGGGCTTTGTGATGGCCACTCAAATACCTTGACTTTGTTGTCCTTAAGCCATTTTGCCACAAATTTGGAAGTATGCTTGGGGTCATTGTCCATTTGGAAGACCCATTTGCGACCAAGCTTTAACTTCCTGACCAATGTCTTGAGATGTTGCTTCAATATATCCACATCATTTTCCTTCCTCATGATGCCATCTAGTTTGTGACTGCACCAGTCCCTCCTGCAGCAAAGCACCCCCACAACATGATGCTGCCACCCCCATGCTTCACAGTTGGGATGGTGTTCTTCGGCTTGCAAGCCTCCCCCTTTTTCCTCCAGACAGAACGCGTCTCCTTCCTGAGCGGTATGACGGCAGCGTGGTCCCATGGTGTTTATACTTACGTACTGTTGTTTGTACAGATGAACGTGGTACCTTCAGGCGTTTGGACATTTCTCCCAAGAATGAACCAGACTTGTGGAGGTCTCCAATTTTTTTCTGAGGTCTTGGCTGATTTCTTTTGATTTCCCCATGATGTCAAGCAAAGAGGCACTGAGTTTGAAGGTAGGCCTTGAAATACATCCACAGGTACACCTCCAATTGACTCAAATTATGTCAATTAGCCTATCAGAAGCTTCTAAAGCCATTTTCTGGAATTTTCCAAGCTGTTTAAAGGCACAGTGAACTTAGTGTATGTAAACTTCTGACCCACTGGAATTGTGATTCAGTGAATTCTAAGTGAAATAATCTGTCTGTAAACAATTGCTGGAAAAATGACTTGTGTCATGCACAATGTAGATGTCCTAACCGACTTGACAAAACTATAGTTTGTTAACAAGATATATTTGTGGAGTGGTTGAAAAATTAGTTTTAATGACTCCAACCTAAGTGTATGTAAACTTCCGACTTCAACTGTATATGCCTTTGAACATGTATGGTAGTACAGTAGGTGCCAGGCACACTGGTTTGAGTGTGTGAAGAACTGCAACGCTGCTGGGTTTTTTATGCTCAACAGTTTCCCATGTGTATCATCAATGGTCCACCACCCAAAACCAGGGATTTTGAGCCCCATGAAAAGATATCACAAGATACCACCACAGGCCACACCAACCCTGCGCAATTGCTGTAACCACACACCTCCAGAACCCAATCGACCCATTCAAAGTTTTAAATAACTCTACCTTTGCAGGCTTGCAACTCTCTTGTAGTCCAATATTTACTGTACGATATTTACTGACAGTGAGCTGTGAAAATGTAACACTGTAAAGACATGCTAGCAACATTCTGCATACAGTGGAATTCACTATTTGATGCAAGACTGATACCCTCTATAAGAAATGTGCTAAAGGCTGTCTTTTACAGTCTAAATGTAATTTTAATGGTACAATTCTTGAATGAAACATTCTCTTTAAATTAATGAATAACTTAAAATAAATATAACTTAAATATACATTAACTCTTCAATTAAAATAAATTAACATTATCATCTATAGAATGATAGAAAAAACAAAATAATAAAATCAGCAGCAGATTGTTGAACTAAGTATACATACCAACTAGAAAATAAGCAGCTGTAAAAGTGGAAATGAAAAATGGAAAACAACATGGAAATGAAAAGGCCTGATGGTGGCGCTGGAGGAAAGGTCAAGTGGTCACCAAATCAATAGGTTTCTTCCACTTGGGTTCTTGATTGTGCACAACAAATTTTATGGCAATCCAGCCATTACTTTGAGATATATCTTGTTCTCAGTCTGTTCTCAGTCTTGTTCTCAGCCTGTGGGCATCATGTGTGTAGTGATCCAATATCCATAGCCATACCATTTAACAGTTATAACTGGCCCTTGCTCAGCTTTAGTCACCAAGAGCCCAGCGCTGAGCCTACAAATTGCATTCAGGAGACCAAGAGGGGACAAGTTAGGGAGGAAAGTGGCAGCATATACAGTGTTCAGGTGTCTTACTTCATTTTGAATCTCAGGTGTAAGATCTCTGGAATACTTCATGATCACTGGTTGGCACACAGAAGGGTCTTCATCCTAACTAATCTTCACAACTTTCAGAACAGCAGAACATTTTTCTAAAAAACACTATGTTCTTAAACACCGTTGCTTCACTGTCCTGAGCTGTCTTAAGAGGTGTCATCATGGAATCTCTTCCTTTTCCTCTGGCGGCTGTGTTCCTTGCTAAATTGCGGTGCAGCATCCATTTGCGTAGCAATCAGTGTTGCCTCAGACAGGAGAGACTCCCATACATTTCTAAGATCCTGCATCTCTTCCTTTAAGGCTCTGATATTGGCTGCCTCTGTGTCAAGTGATATTTTTCCTGACTGGAGAATCACATTCCTGTCCAATTATGCGAAATGACATGTCATTCAACACAATGCTGCTCACCTCCTTCTTCAGTTGGGAGTAGGGCTGGTTCAGGGGTTGGGGATGAGGAGACAGGGCTGCTGAGTCTGAAGCTGCATCTGTTGGGCATGGCACTGAATTCAGAGGCTCTCTGGATGTTTACTTTTTGGCCAAAAACCAGAAAAGAAAACTAAACTGTTAGTTTTATTACTAAATTGTGAGAAAAAAATATTCTATTAATGAATATAGGATAATAATTTAATGTTGAAAAAATATACCTAATATTCTTATAATTTTTTAGGGCCCCTGTCAGTCACAGGCCGTTATAATTTTCCAAACTTTTCACCCCCATACATCTCCGCTGCCCAAAAGACATCCAGCCAACAACTCCCTGTGGAACGCTTTCAACACCTTGTGGTCCATGCCCCAATGAATTGAGGCTGTTCTGAGGGAAAATCAATATTAGGAAGGTTTTCCTAATATTTTGTACACTCATTGTAGAATATTTTCTATCATTCTAAAACGTACAACATTTCCACTATAGAGATCTTGGCAAATTGTGTTCAAATTGTGGGATTTTGTGTTAAAAGTGACACTAATCTAAATCTAGTTCTCTTTACTTGCATTTTATATTTCTACTCCAAATAAATCACCAAATATAATCAGCTCGCGCAGCAGCATGCTAACTGAGGAGGAGAGGGTGTCAGAAGGTATCAGGTAAATGAGCAGATCAAGTTGTTAGCAGTATCGATCGGGCCAGCCAGCCTCTTCTGGAATCCCTGGCACAGCCCAGACTCCACGCCTCAGCCTCATCTTCCACACAACTCTAAAATGAATCTGGTTTTGTTCTTTACGTGAGGAGAGGGCTCTGGGGTGGAGGTGTGTGTGTTTTTGTGTGAGTGTGCCTGTGTGTGAGTTTGTGTGCAGATCTATCCATCCTGTTGGAAACCATGTTGTTAAAATGCTGATGGACTCTGTTGATTACCCTCTCTCCACTCTGGGCATGGCGAGGGGGGCTTTTGATTGGTTTGTTTACCCTAGCTTGGTGCTTTGTTAAATGGGATGTCACTGATGCTGGCACGGAGACAAATTGACTGGTAAATTTGCATACTGCTGCGCCAACTAACCTCAATCTCATTTAAATGATCACCTTTGATTTGCTAATGGACATCTTTTACTGTGGGGTTCTCTAACATTGGCAGAAGACAGAGTGTGCATGGTCAGCTGGGGTCCCAGACAGTTAAGCTACAAAATAGGAAAGTAGTACTCATTTCCTCAGTAAAAGTCAATATTGTTTCCTCAATAAAGCTTATAATTTTCCTTTGAACTACCCAGAGTGAAACCCTAACCATAAAAGTCAAACAGTATCGTAAGGGCAGCAGCACAGCTTCTCCCCAGTGAAACCAAACAGCTCTCTATCGCCCATTTGTCAGCACCACTTCGCATATGGTGAATCATGCCCAGGCATGGAGGTAGAGATATGGCCGCCCGCTCCTCGACGCCCACTCCCTGACCTATCTTACCCTCTGGGGCTGCTATGGCTGCGGTACGAGAGATGTACTGCACTGCTCTAACCTACTGTAGAGCCCTGTGCTCCCGGTGCTGAGTGTGGACTGGAATGTATAATTCAAACACACTTTCAAGGTTCACACAAGGGCTTTTGACAAAAGGCAATCTTATTGACTTTGCAGTACAGCCTGAGCTGTGGGAGACATTGTTTCCCGGTGTGTTTTTGCTTGGTCAACATGCAGTGACTGTTACGGTTGGACTTCACTTGCTAAACCCACACCATTACTAGAATTCCAGCAATCAGTATCTTGGCAACACTAACAAAAAAGTAATTCAGACAAGCTACATTCAAGCATTCATGCTGAGAATTAGGAAAATACAATCAGAGTAGGATAACAATATTACGCTGCTATTTTTATTGACTTGGCCAATGCTTTTGATACGGTAGACCATTCCATTCTTGTGGGCCGGCTAAGGAGTATTGGTGTCTCTGAGGGGTCTTTGGCCTGGTTTGCTAACTACCTCTCTCAAAGAGTGCAGTGTATAAAGTCAGAAAATCTGCTGTCTCAGCCACTGCCTGTCACCAAGGGAGTACCACAAGGCTCAATCCTAGGCCCCACGTTCTTCTCAATTTACATCAACAACATACCTCAGGCAGTATGAAGCTCTCTCATCCATTTATAGGCAGATGATACAGTCTTAAACTCAGCTGGCTCCTCCTGGGATTTTGTGTTAAATGCTCTACGACAAAGCTTTCTTAGTGTCCAACAAGCTTTCTCTACCCTTAACCTTGTTCTGAACACCTCCAAAACAAAGGTCATGTGGTTTGGTAAGAAGAATGCCGCTCTCCCCACAGGTGTGATTACAACCTCTGAGGGTTTAGAGCATGAGGTAGACACCTCATACAAGTACTTGGGAGTATGGCTGGACGGTGCACTGTCCTTCCCTCAGCACATATCAAAGCTGCAGGCTAAAGTTAAGTCTAGACTTGGTTTCCTCTATCGTAATCGCTCCTCTTTCACCCGAGCTGCCAAACTAACCCTGATTTAGATGACCATCCTACCCATGCTAGATTCGAGTGGCTAGATGTTCTTTACCATTTGGCCATCGGATTTGCCACCAATGCTCCTTATAGGACATATCACTGCACTCTATACTCCTCTGTAAACGGGTTATCTCTGTATACCTGTCACAAGACACACTGGTTGACGCTTATTTATAAAACCCTCTTAGGCCTCACTCCCTCCTATCTGAGATATCTATTGCAGCCCTCATCCTCCACATACATCACCCGTTCTGCCAGTCACATTCTGTTAAAGGTCCCCAAAGCACACACATCCCTGGGTCAATCCTCTTTTCAGTTTGCTGCAGCTGCGACTGGAACGAGCTGCAACAAACACTCAAACTGGACAGTTTTATCTCAATCTCTTAATTCAAAGACTCATTCATGGACACTCTTACTGACAGTTGTGGCTGCTTTGTGTGATGTATTGTTGTCCCTACCTTCTTGCCTTTTGTGCTGTTGTCTGTGCCAAATAATGTTTGTACCATGTTTTGCGCTGCTACCATGTTGTGTTGCTACTATGTTGTTGTTATGTTGTGTTGCTACAATGCTGTGTTGTCATGTGTTGCTGCCTTGCTATGTTGTTGTCTTAGGTCTCTCTTCATGTATTGTGGTGTTGTCTCTCTTGTTTGATGTGTGTTTTGTCCTATATTTATATTGTATTTATTTTTATTTATAATCCCAGGCCTTTTTTCCTTTTGGTAGGCCGTCATTGTAAATAATATTTTGTTTTACTCTGACTTCTCTAGTTAAATAAAGGTTAAATAAAAATAAAATAAAGACACTATTTTATGTATGGCTAAGGATTGTGGTAAGTGTATGGTGCTATCAGGAAATTCCAAAGTCCATCTTTCTCATGTTTGATTTCAAATCACATTTACATAGCTCCCGGAATGAGAGGGGACATTCCAGTGTAATTAAACAAACAGGTCCACAGATAAACTGAATAAACACTCCACACTCAAACTCCTCACTCACTCACATTCTACACCTCCTTTCCTGGCTTGGCCTGGAGCTAAGCCTGGGCTGAGTGGGGCGGACGGTTTCTGCTGAGGTCTCCCTTCTCTGGCTCCAAACTATTCAGTGACATATGACTTCACCATGGTGCCGGATACTACTCACTCAGTCCTCTCTCCTTTCTGCGTACGCCCACACCCTGAGGTATCTCAGCAAGCCTTCCCCTGAATTCCTGTGCTGTGATGCCTTAGATGCAGACTTAAGCCGAGGACACAGAGGGACAGACGATGATTTGGACCTGCATGGGCCTTGGCCTCGGTTCCTCCTCAGTGACACATGCTGGACTCCAATTTGGCAAGGCTCCGCTAGCTGCAAAAATATGCTAGTGTCAGCTCTGCTGCTTAAACAACATGCAGATTAGCCCACTGTAAGGAAGCAGGATGGAATTAAAGGTGCAGTCACATTACAGTATGGTTGATTAATCTGTAGGTAACTAAGGAAGGACTTTGACACCGGCACATACTATAATTAAATAAAGATTTAGGTCAGTGTAGATGAAGCATCCTAAGATATGAATGGCTGGGTTGTAATTTGTGCTGTTTAGGTTAATGCTTGTGTAGTCAGGGGTCTTTTTCACTATGCAGTACACACATATTTTCATTTAATGAGTGTCCCTCAAGGCCACAAGTTGCTTAGGTCTACAGCTCAAACGCCCAAGGTATACTGTAGGAGTAAATTACATTAACCTCCAGGTATTATCTTATATATTAAGCTGGATTCCCC
Source organism: Salmo salar (assembly GCF_965601325.2). NCBI lineage: Eukaryota > Metazoa > Chordata > Actinopteri > Salmoniformes > Salmonidae > Salmo > Salmo salar. The sequence continues at coordinate 30,952,612 of NC_138293.1, forward strand.
TATATATTCAAATGGAACCTATATATTTTGAGAAGGGCATCATATAAGCAAAACAAAAACAAGGTAATACTCCTACTACCAAGTTTTGTTTTGTACCAGGTAGACATGACACCATTGCAGAGTGATTTTTTTTTGTCCTACCTAGTCTTTCACTAAAACATTTTCAGTGTGTGATTCAATGGTCAGTTTGTCAAAAGGTACATGGAGATTTCATCAGCACTACTAGTATTTATGGAGGTGTACTAACACATAGCGGGCTACTGTTGTGAACATTTTAGGATGGGTCCCCAGGATCCTCGGAGACCACTTAATCAGCAGACCATTATGTTACGCTGTGCACAGATATTTCGTTTCAGTTTTTCTGTTGCAATGCACTATGGGAATGATTCTCCCCCTCAATGTTTTGAGTAAACAACCCTACTTTGAATTAGATGTTCCAAATAGAGCTGACTGTGTTCGAAATGACATCACAGGCACCTGAAACCAGATTGCACATTTAAGAAACTGATGGTCACCCCTAGCGAAGGGAGACTTTCACAAACGCACTGTTTATGGCAAATAATTTGTACATTCATCATATTCAAAGAAAGGCAAAACGTTATTGTGATGCCTACATTTTGTAGTATTCAGGATCACCATCAAAGCCAATTCCGACAAGGGAAACAAACACAGGATGTAAAAGATGTTTGTAAAAGTTGTAAGCTGTATTTTCTGTTGTCACAGAGTGGCGCTGATAAAAGGTGTTACAAAGGATATTTCCGCCAACACAAATGCTATGATGCTACATTCTGTTGACACATGAGATGACAGCTGGAAAATGAGATGGAGCTCGCATGAAACAGATATTTAGATTTCAGGTGTGCAGGCTGTTGTTTGGTTAGCTGTGTTTCTGTAGCACATGAGATGGAGTTTGCAAAACAAATGGCCACCTGATTAATGCAAATAATCATGATATCATTCTGCCAGGTACACTCTAAAAATTAGGGGTTCAACAAGGGTTCTTCTAAGATCCTCAATGTTCTTCGAAGAACCTTAGGGTTCTTGGCACTGAAAATGGCCCCCGAAAGGTTCTTCTAAGAACCCCATAGGAGGTAGGGTTCATCGAGGAACCTCCTTTGTTGGTGGGGGTTCTTGCAGGAACCTAACGCCCCAACTGAAACATTTGGATTTCAAAGGGCATCAGGTGCAGGCACTTAACTGAAAAATGATCTCCACAATTTAAGGTAAGGTTTGTCCCTTGTATGATCTAAATTTATATTGTTTTATGATGATATCATCTATCTTTTCATATTTGTGCAAATCTTTCTAAAACATAAAATGGACTCAATTCAATGTAAATCAATCAACAAAGAGGTAAGAATATGTAGGCTATAAGAACATGTTGAAGGCTAACTGTATTAGGTGCAGATGACTGAACTATATATAACTATATAGCTAGGTGTCATCATCTAAAAAAAAACTCATTTATAAGACAGTTTTTATTTGATTAATGGTGGTCGGACCCATCTATGTGAAGCTAGCCACAATAAGGATTAGCCACAATAGTGGACTTTGCGGTTAGCCTTCAAAATAAAAGTATGGCATAATTCTGCTATTTGTATTAATTTGCATCACTGTCAATGACATACTTTTATTTTGGAGGCAAACCGCAAATTCCACTATTGTGCCTAATCCTTATAGTTGCTAGCTTCACAACACATAACCTGGTCCAGTCGAGCATCACTAGCCAGATGAAGGTAGCTGGCTGCTTATAACGTTATCTTTGGGCAATAGGGTTAAGTAGCTGGCTAGCTATTTATTTTCATAAACTGAAGTTCAATTTCAATAGGTGAACAACAAGTGACAACCTAGCTAATACTTACTCACAAAGTTTCCTAAATCATTGCTAAGAATAATGAAAATGACTGCAGTTTCTACTGGTCATTGTTTTCAGGCTGGTTGCATTGGTGCTAGCTAGGTAGCAAGCTAAAGCTAGCTACCCCAGAAGCTGTGGTCGAACAAATGCTTTATTTTCAACGCGGTATTGTAAACACATTGCTTTCGGCTGGCGTTTGCTGACTTTTTTGTACAGTGCTACTGTATCTTTACAAAGACCCAAACAGCATTCCATAGTATGTATGTGTGTCGTGAAGCTAACAGCAGTTTTTTATTTTTTACATTTTAGTCAGTTAGTAGACACTCTTATCCAGAGCAACTTACAGTAGTGAATGCATACATTTCATACATTTTTTTCCCCCGTACTGGTCCACCGTGGGAATCAAACCCACAACCCTGGCGTTGCAAACACCATGCTCTACACGGGACTAGCAGTGACGCTATTGCTGTGTAACTCCGGTCGGGCAACATCGGAAAAATAGCGCACTTGGTAGTGTGTACCGTTGCACGACCAGTCGGAGAAAGCCAACATCTGTCAAGGGCAATAAATTCCATTATCTTGGCTTTAATGGATTTTGCCTTTGAGTTGTCTCACTGAAATGTTGTTACTTTTTCAAATGAATGTTTGACTTGTTGACTGGTCAATCCACACAGCAGACATTGGGCTAGTTTAGGAATGCTGTGTTGCAAGTATAGCGCAAAATTTTACGTGGTGTCATTACATCATGTACCTTCGCTATATAGTTATGCACGTCAGCTTTGACATCGGTTTTGCACATCGGGCGTTAAACTAGACATCGGCCGATACAGATATTGGCATTTTTAGCAAATATCTGCCGATTCCGATATGTTCACCGATATGTTGACCCGTGTGGCTCAGTTGGTAGAGCAAGGTGTTTCCAACGCCAGGGTTGTGGGTTCGATTCCCACGGGGGACCAGTGGGGAAAAAAATGTATGAAATGTATGTATTCACTACTGTAAGTCCCTCTGGATAAGAGTGTCTGCTAAATGACTAAAATGTAAAATATTGTGCATCCCTAATCAAAACAGTTTTTTCATTTAATTTCACCACAAAAACCAAGGTATGAATTCTGTCACTTGCATGTTTTGATAATCATCTGTTTAATTACACATTTTTGGATTCACAGAGTTCACCCTCCCTACACCTCTGATGAATATAACAGGAAACCTGTTCGATCACCATGCACTGCAAATTCATTCTGGCCATGGATACGGAGAACACCAATTCATTAACATCAACACGCCAAAGGATATATCCATTGGACTTGGGCCTCTGCTGAGAGTTTACCTCATTTAGATTTTTTTACTTCTGCTTTGCCACTAAAATCATAATAAACACTGACAACTAAAATATTGTGTTATTGTTGTTATTGTTATGCATATTATTAATAATATTAGGGGGGGGGGGGGGGGTTCAAAAATGAACCCCAAAAGGTTAAAAAAGATCTTCAAGGATCCATTAAAAGGGGTTCTTTGAAGAACTTATAGGGGTTCCCCCACAGTTTAAATTTGAAGAACCCGTAAAGGATACTCCAGGAGCCTTTTCTTTTTAGAGTGTAGGGAAAGACTACTTTGTAGCTAGTAAATATTTCATTTAGAAGGTTTTTGGGAAAGCCTTTCCATCTATGAGGAAATGATTAGGCCTATCAATAGCATTGTTATCTTTCCTGTTCCTTAAAAACCTCTTTGGGCTAGGGGGCAGTATTTTGACGTCTGGATGACAAGCGTGCCCAAAGTAAACTGCCTGTTACTCAGGCCCAGAAGCTAGGATATGCATATAATTGGTGGATTTGGATAGGAAACACTCTTAAAATAATGTCTGTGAGTATAACAGAACTGATATGGCAGGCAAAAACCCGAGGACAAACCATCCAGAAAAAAATTAAATTCAGCCCACCATTGATTCCTATGGCTGTCATTTTTAATATAAAGGGAATACCTCCCAGATTGCAGTTCCTAGGGCTTCCACTAGATGTCAACAGTCTTTAGAAAGAGTTTCAGGCTTGTTTTTGGAAAAATGACCTAGAATTTGTAGTTTTTCTAAGTGGCTCCCATTTTGACTGTAGTGTTTGTTACGCGTTCTGGTGAATGCGCGTACTTTGTTGTTTAGCTCCAGTAATGACAATAATGATTCTCCGTATTAAATGTTATCATTTATTTACGTATTAGGGTACCTGAGGTTTGATTATAAATGTTGTTTGACTTGTTTGGAGAAGTTTATTGGTAACGTTTGGGATTCATTTTGTGTGCATTTTGAAGGAGGGAAACTGGTGGATTATTGAATGAAGCGTGCCAGCTAAACTGAGTTTTTGGGGATATAAAGAAGGACTTTATGGGACAAAATGTCCATTTGTGATGTAGCTGGGACCTTTTTGGAATGCCAACAGAAGAAGATCTTCAAAGGTAAGTGATTTATTTTATCTCTATTTCTGACTTTCGTGGCGCATCTGCCTGATTGGAAAATGTTTTTAATGCTTTTGTGTGCTGGGCGCTGTCCTCAGATAATTGCATGGTGTGCTTTCGCCGTAAAGCCTTTTTGAAATCTGACATAGCGGCTGGATTAACAAGACGTTACGCTTTTAACTGATGTATGACACTTGTATTTTCATGAATGTTAAATATGACTATTTCTGTAATTTGAATTTCACACTCTGCAATTTCACTGGAAGATGTCGAGGTGGGACGCTAGCGGAACGCCTGCACCAGAAAGGTTAATGCTAAATTCGGCTGCTAGAATCTTGACTAGAACCAAAAAATGTGATCATATTACTCCAATGCTAGCCTCTGGCTTCCTTTTAAGTCTAGGGTTGATGTCAAGGTTTTACTGCTAACCTTCAATGCATTACATGAACTTGCTCCTACCTCTCTCTCCGATTTGGTCCTGCCATTCATACCTACAGTAAGCTCAGGGTTGGGGAGTAATTGAATTTTTAAAAAAACGTTAAAACGTTACGTTACCAGCAAAAATATTGTAATCAGATTACAGATACTTTTGAAAAAATAGATGATTACTTCAAGTAGTACTTTCAAATTCAAAAAGGATGTTTGCGTAAAAAAATATTTGAGACTTTGTTTTCTCAATGACATCCAATTCAGCATTGAAAAAAGGCAGAAGTTTAACTTTGTTCCACCTGAGCGAGTCTGACCGCAAGTCAGAGACCACTATGATGACACACCAAATGCGTATGATGGATCATACATCATAACTGATGTATGACACTTGTATTTTCATGAATGTTAAATATGACTATTTCTGTCATTTGAATTTCACACTCTGCAATTTCACCGGAATTTGTCGAGGTGCGACGCTAGCGTCCCACTGATCCGCAAGAAGTTTTAATAGTTTGACACCTGGATGTTTTACTTCATATTATGAGGCCTGTCTTACCTTGCTTCAAAGCAGCCTATAGCCAATATCCCACCATAGAAATGTGAAGGCAAATCTTTTCTAAAGGTTTCATATGTGTTCCCCTGTTATATTGTTTTTCTTTAAACTTTCTTTAATTGTGTAGCAGCCAAAGGCATTATCCAAGTCGTATTAGCAACCCATAATAGTTGTTGCATCTTTAGATCTCCCACCCCTCTCTAAATTTCTAACAGATATTTCCATCTCTCTCCATGAAACTGCTCGCATGTGCGGTACGCATTTTAGAATGTTTTTTCCCCACAAATGTTTTAACATTCGCACCATTCTAGGCCTACCACTGTGTGCACATTGCTGTGCTGAAGATGTGAAGAAATAAAAGTTTATCAACATATTAAGCTAAACATTCTGTTCCATCAGCCTTGTTAATTGATACACCGTATATCTCCGCTACACTACTTCGATAGTCATCCTGGGGGGAAAATAAGTGTGTATATACACTGCCCACTGAAAAATAAGTGGGTATACGGCATATACCTGATTATAAACTGGCTGGTTTGAGACCTGAATGATGATTGTCTGACAGCCGTGGTATGTCAAAACATGTATTTTTACTGCTCTAATTATGTTGGTAACCAGTTTATAATGGCAATAAGGCACCTCGGGGGTTTGTGGTATATGGCCATATACCATGGCTAAGGGCTGTATCCAGGCACTCCGCAATCCCTTAGCCGTGGTATATTGGCCATATACCACACCCCCTCGTGCCTTATTGCTTAAGTATACCCTCCTGTATACCCACTGAATACACTGTATGTGATTACAGTTCTTCATTGGTAGTGTGGAGTAATTGGACTGGACTTGAATATTACTAACTAAACACAATGGCATATTATAATTTTTCTTGGAGGTTTGGACTCATAGACACACAGGCATACAAGCACACACACAGCACGCACGCACGCACGCACGCACGCACGCACGCACACACACACACACACACACACACACACACACACACACACACACACACACACACACACACACACACACACACACACACAAATTAGGATGTAGAGAGGGTCTTGTCAATAATAAATAAGGTATATTATACCACCAGGATTTGTTTCCCTTAATATGTTTCATGTTTTTGATTCAAAACATCAATTACATTCTGAAACAACAAAAGAAATACAAACGTAATGCATCAAAACAGAGAACTTGTGTCTATGGTAATTAGCTCAATTATATTATTCATACTCGACATTCAAAAAGCAAGATGTCTTCTTGGAAACCTTTTTTTACAGTGTTCATTGAATAACTGATAATTCCAAAAGCCTGTAGTATCACATATGTAGTAAAACAAACCAGGTGGAAGAAAATCGAATTAAAAGCAGATTTTTCTTGACTATCCATAATAGTTTTCGTGTGTACAATCAATGTATTTTTGCCGTTAGATTTGAGCCAATAGGCTCCTGAAAAACTGTGAATGTATTTATATAGATATTCCAACACAAAATTCAAATAATTGTGATCTTTAACAGTGCTCCTTTTTCTGCGACATACAGCAACTGTCTTTCCCTTGAGAGATAATTGTGGGTATTCATGCATTTGCAGATATAAACAGGATACAGAGTGTGTGTGTGTGTGTGTGTGTGTGTGTGTGTGTGTGTGTGTGTGTGTGTGTGTGTGTGTGTGTGTGTCTGTTAGATGTATGTGTTAGGTACAGTATGTGTCTGTGCATGTGCACGCCCACACATGGGTGTGTGCACATACCCAAGCATGTGTGTGTGCCAGTTTTTGTAACGTAAGACTGCTTTGTGCTATTATCTAAATGCACCTCTACTGTAGGAGGTGAGGGGTTTATTAATGATCCAGGAAAGCACAGCGATGGAACATTTCCAGTCATGCAAGCATCCAATATCCCTCCTTCTCTACCCTGTGAGACCCCTGGTTGTAAAAATGGTCCTATCTCCTTAGACCCAGATGTATCTCTTAGTAGCATTTGTTGTATGTCCTGTCTTCTCTAAGACGTAGTGATTATGTAGAATAAAATGAAATCGATAAACAAACATTCTAAGTCAGAGCAAGAGGTATAAGTGTTTGGGACTTACAGGGTTTAAACACCTACACTACACTTATCTTACCACTCGCTCCTTCCTTTTCTGTATCAAATATAACATCCTTGTTCATATCATAATATGATATGATTCCTATCTGAATGGAAAATACAGTATGCCATACAGTATGTATCCTTTGTTCATTATCGTTACATTGTCAGTTCATGGAGAGGGTTTTTAGAGTGTTGTATTAACCCATTTCTCTGAATCAATACTAGGTCAGTCAGTGTCTTTAAAATCCTTTAAGAACACAGGTACATACACTACAGTAGGCCTGCAATTGCTTATGTATGTTATACTCTACAGATCTGATCACAAGTTGTAGTACGTCAATTCCAGGTGTAAATGGATTATGAATATCTTAGATACTTATATTTAATTGGCCTCTAAGATATTCAAAATCCATTTACACCTGGTTTTGACATACTACAACTTGTGATCCGATCTATAGAATATTACATACATCAGCAAACTATTGCAAATGGTTGAACAAAATCCAATGCACTCAAGGACCAAAAACGATTTTACACTTCACTACATGAAGATGAGAACAGTCTTTAATCTAAGTAGGACTGGAAAAGAGATACATTACTCTGAGATAGAAGATAATTAGCCTGCATGGCTTCTGTGAATACTCGCTGGTATTAAGAGACGCTTTGTCTCTGCAGGAGATCTCACGGTAACACAAGGCATCATTTACCACTTACCAGTTACCTGGGTGAAGCCGTGGATGCCTTAGAAGGAATTAGGCATAGCAATGGGTATTATATTCATGTGCTTCTGGAACACACTCACTCACATGCACGCATGCACACACACACGATGATCCAACTGAACAGGATTCTTGGGGCAGGCTGGGAGATGGAGAGATAATTGTAGAGACAAATCACTTGATCATATTCTTATTGAATTTCACATTGAAGGCAGGGATCCAATTTACGACTACATGCTAAGGTGGATGTATGGATGGCACACGTTTGACCGGATTCTATTACATCTGTATAAGACGCAGATGCATCGCTACATTGGTAGGATCGGCCTGCTCAGCCACAGCAGGACCAACAACAAGCAGACAGCTGAAACCTGTGGAAAAGAGATCAGACTCGACTTCCAGGGATGCCAATGATAATAGCTCTTTACTACCTCAAATTTCTTATCTAAAAAGGCTTTTAATTCTGCTATTTGTTGAAATTAAATGCAATAATCTTGTATAATATGTATATTTTGATCAATCTGAAGGTGTTCTACCAATATGTTCGCATTCTGCCAACATTTTGGTTTAACGTTTGAAGTATGGCACACCGTCAGCAAATTTCCCAATAAAACTCACATTTGGTAGGAACGGAAAGCAGGCAGTTATCTTTTTATGTGGATTCAGATGGAGCTGTTTGGAGTGGTGCTTTTCTATTCATGTATTCCGTCACCATCCGGTATGCTGCTCTCGCTGCTCTGCCTCAGCTGTATTACTGAATTGATGTGCTGTGACAGTCTTAAGCTATTTTATCTCCTTCTTCCATCGTATTGAGAAATTAGAGTCAATGTGGAGAAGTCATGGTTTCCCGGTCCACATCCAACTCATCTTGATATGGCTCATAATGCCGTCTAAGCCCTCCGTATTGAGTTTTGTTCCTCTGTGACCTGTAGATCAAAGTAATGGACTATTGGAGGCTGTACAGACCCAAACTGGGGAGAAGGACTGAGGAACTCCTTAGTTTTAATGCTTTTGGGCAGGTTATTAATCAAATGCTAGTCTCTCCTGAGTGACTCCAGTAAGTGGCAGTGCCAGGGAATTGTGCTGGCTGCTCTATTCTGTTGGATCAATGTAAAAGGATGTTTAATAAAGGGTACATGAAAAAGCTCTATCAAATAAATTAAGAGACAGTTAGACACACATAACAGTCTGACGGAGAAGTGATGAGTTAAAATGACAGACAAGTAAGAGACAATAACCAAGTGGGGATCGCAAAGACTCCATCATACAAATCATCGGTCATCCTGTTACATTATGCTGAATAATAATCCTATTCATTCTACAAGAGTTTTAATCAGATTTTTAAATCATGTTACAGATGTAAAACCATCTTAAGAGGGTAGTTTTCACAGCTGGCTGGCTGGCTGGCAGAATAGCATTTCCAGAGAACTGTATGTACTGTGCATTCGGAAAGTATTCAGACCACTTCCTTTTTTGCACATTTTGGAACGTTATAGCCATATTTTAAAATTGATTAAATAAATAAAAAATCCTCATCAATCTACACACAATAACACCGTAATGACAAATCAAATCAAAACACAAATAACTTATTTACGTATGTATTCAGACCCTTTGCTATGAGACTCAAAATTGAGCTCAAGTGCATCAGGTTTCCATTGATCATTCTTGAGATGTTTCTACAACTTGATTGGAGTCCACCTGTGGTAAATTCAATTGATTGAACATGATTTGGAAAGGCAAACCTGTCTATATAAGGTCCCACAGTTGACAGTGCATATCAGAGCAAAAACCAAGCCATGAGGTCGAAGGAATTCTCCGTAGAGCCCAGAGACAGGATTGTGTCGAGGCACAGATCTGGGGATGGGTACTAAAAAATGTCTGCAGCATTGAAGGTCCCCAAGAACACAGTGGCCTCCATTATTCTTAAATGGAAGAAGTTTCGAACAACCAGGTCTCCTCCTAGAGCTGGCCGCCCAGCCAAACTCATCAATCGGGGGAGACGGGCCATGGTCAGGGAGGCGATCAAGAACACGATTGTCACTCTGACAGAGCTCCAGAGTTCCTCTGTGTAGATGGGAGAACCTTCCAGAAGGACAACTATCTCTGCAGCACTCCAACAATCAGGCCTTTATGGTAGAGTGGCCAGACGGAATACAGTCCTCAGTAAAATGCACATGAGAGCCCGCTTGGAGTTTGCCAAAAGGCACCTAAAGGACTCTCAGACCATGAGAAACAACATTCTCTGGTCTGTTGAAACAAAGATTGAACTCTTTGGCCTGAATGCCAAGCATCACGTCTGGAGGAAACCTGGCACCATCCTTACGGTGAAGCATGATGGTGGCAGCATCATGCTGTGGGGATGTTTTTCAGTGGCATGGACTGGGAGACTAGTCAGGATCGAGGGAAAGATGAACGGAGCAAAGTACAGAGAGATCATTGATGAAAACCTGCTGCAGAGCACTCAGGACCTCAGATTGGGGTGAAGTTTCACCTTCCAACAGAACAACGACCCTAAGTACACAGCCAAAACAATGCAGGAGTGGCTTCGGGACAAGTCTGTGAATGTTCTTAAGTGGCCCAGCCAGAGCCCGGACTTCAACCCAATCGAACATCTCTGGAGAGACCTGAAAATAGCTGTGCTAACCTGACAGAGCTTGAGAGGATATGCAGAGAATAACGGGATAAACTCCCCCCTATACAGGTGTGCCTAGCTTGTAGCATCATCCCCAAGAAGACTCAAGGTTGTAATCGCAGCCGAAGGTGCTTCAACAAAGGGTCTGAATACTTATGCAAATGTGATATTCAGTTTTTTACTTTTAATACATTTGTAAAAATGGCAAAAAAAACGTTTTTTTTGCCATTTGATATTTAATTAATTGTAGAATAAGGCTATAATGTAACAAAATGTGGAAAAAGTCAAGAGTACTTTCCGAATGCACTGTAGACGTTCAGAATGACACTCTGAAGGTCTGTCACTGCTTTGCTCTGTTCTATGCTCTATTCTATTTCATTCTATCCTGTTCTGTTCTATCAGTGCCTTGATATAGCTTTTGGTTGTGTTCCAACAAGTGCAGCAGGCAGGTCAGATTTATGGTCTATTTCACTTTGCTCTGGAACTCTATTGATCCAAGTTAAGTGTAGGCTCTTTTTCATTCTTAGGTAAGGAAGTCTCCTCATACTGCAGCGGCACAACTCTACTTCTCCTAATATCTCTGGGATGTGATCTCGCACATTTTTCACAGGCATCTTCTAATCTATGCAGACATAGATGTGAACATTGAAATTATACAGCCGGGGTATGATAGCAAACAGAAGTGTTCCAGGATAATGTAAATGCTACAACATAGCGGCAAGGTGAAATTACATACTACTTTTCTGTTTGTTTTCTTGTTAGAGCCAGTTTGATGTGAACACACTGTTTTCACACAATTTTAGCCAATGCAGAAGTATTGTGGCCTCTTCCAGATCCCCTTGAAACACTGATGGCAGAGTAATTCATATCTGTGCTAAAGTCTGACAGAATTATCCATATAGCACCCTGGTGATGAGTTCTCTTTATTGGATAAGATTAAAGGAACACATTGTGAGGCCCAGATAAGAGCAGGACAGTGAGTTTAAAGAAGATAATTGGCTGTGAACAATGGAAATGAATCAGACTAATTCTACAATGCACTCCTGACAACCTCCCACTACCTTCTATCTATCAGCAGCCGGGATAAATGGGGCTGCCTTGGGAAGTCCAAACAAAGGATCCAGGTCAGGGAAGTAGAATTTCTGGTGAGTGACCGCTGATCTATTGTCCAAATGTTATTTTTGATTGGAGGAAATAATAGTAGAAACGTTCTGAGCAAATAATGTAAGAAATACAGCAAAGTTGTCTAGGAGCTAGAAACAGGGTGACCTGGTCTGTCGGCGCCATCTTGTACTTTTGTTAACCCATAGGAGTCTAAGCCCTGTCTAAGCCGGGGGAGGCAGGAGGGTACTGGGGACCTTCAGACCAGTCAAGACAAGTCTTGTGAGGCCAGTGGGGATCCGACAGAAAAACAAGTACGTGTTTGTGGGAGTCTCACCTTTCCCTGGAAGGGTCATAATAGTTTATAGGCCACACCGTTCAGACGCTACAGACAATTTTATGAGAAGACCAATTTTCGGGGTGTCTCATGGTCTGACAAACACTGCTCTAGCTTTGTTACCTTTCACCACAGATGCGGAAGTGCAATCTAGGTGGATGCGGTGGATTGAGATGCATACAATGCAAAAAAACAGATATCTCTAGCTTAAACTGTTGGACTTTTATGGGGATTTATTTTATTATGCTAATTAGATTTCCGCGGGGGCATGGACATTGACCTTAGGGGGTTAACCCTCGCAAGGCTGCTGGCCCAGATGGCATCCCAAACCACATTCGTAGAGCATGTGCAGACCAGCTGGCTTCCTCTTGGGCCGACCCCAGGTGGTAAGATAGGCAACAACACGTCCATCACGCTGATCCTCAACGTGGGATCCCCACAGGGGTGTGTGCTCAGCCCCCTCCTGTACTCCCAGATTACCAACAACGAGACAGCCTGCAGGAAGGAGGTGAGATCCCTGTCGGAGTGTTGCCAGGAAAATAACCTCTTCCTCAATGTCAACCAAATGAAAGGAGCTGATCGTGGACTACAGGAGAATGCAGAGAGAGCACGCCCCCATCCACATCGACAGGGCTGCAGTGGAGACGGTCAAAAGCTTAAAGAAGAAATTCGTCTTGGCCCCTAAAACCCTCACAAATTTGACAGATGCGCCATAGAGATAATTTTGTCAGGCTGTAGCACCACCTGGTATGGTAACTGCACCACCAGAAACTGCAGGGCTCTCCAGAGGGTGGTGCGGAGGCCAGCCCACTGGCTGGAGGCCCACTGGCTGGAGGCCCACTGGCTGGAGGCCCACTGGCTGGAGGCCCACTGGCTGGAGGCCCACTGGCTGGCCTCCAGGACATCTACAGCACCCGGTGTCACAGGAAGTCCAAGAAGATCATCAAGGACCTCAGCCACCCGAGCCATGTCCTGTTCACCTTGCTACCATCTAGTAGGCGGAGACAATATAGGTGCATCAAATAAAATACCATTTTATTGGTCACATACATGAATGAATTAATGAATAAAAAAAGATTTTGGGGTCAAATCGCCAATTGGCAACGCATCCTTTATGGGATTAATTGACACATAAACAAACATTACATTAATAATTAAATTATAATTCTTCTTCCAGCATTCTTCCAGCGCATCACACTTTTTACTTTATTACATTTACATTTTAGTCATTTAGCAGACGCTCTTATCCAGAGTGACTTACAGTAGTGAATGCATACACTTCATTTCATGCATTTAAAAAAGAAAATTGTTGTACTGGCCCCCCATGGGAATCAAACCCACAACTTTGGCATTGCACACACCATGCTGGCGTTGCAAACACCATACTCTACCAACTGAGCCACAGGGAAGGCCTTCCAGGCTTTATCTAAATTTTCCGCAAACGGAAATACGCAATGGACAAAAAAACATTTCAATTTCTCCTCATCACTCAGCCACATAATGCCAGGGTATATCTGGTGTGCTTTCTGGAATAAGAGCAAGCGTATATCGTGCTAGAACAGGCAATAGAGGATAAAATGAGTTTCATTCTCTATTTCTTCAAGGTCACAATAGTTACATAGGCTTTCCTCTTCCATTTCACCACAATGCCGATCTGTTTCAATACGCAGAGGCAATGTCCCTGATCTTACTTGTGCACATAGCAATCTCTTGCTTTTAGGTAGGTTATACATAATATATCTCTCACACACAAATACACCCTTAATCAAACAAAAGGTTCTCAATTTGGGTTTATGATTAATCTCCTCCACCCATTTTATTCATATTGCATCAACAGTTGTCTTTTAATCATATCTATGTCTCCCTTAATTTGGTTATCGTACAGACATTTCAGTTGACCCCTATGGATAGATCCCATTGAAAAACTCTACTAGCTATTCTGGCAGTTGGCAAATCCAACAGTCTATTCAAAAGTCTCACCACACATACCTTCCATTCCACCTCACAGGGTTCCTAGCCCATGTCCCCAGTTATTGCAGGTATAGGCGCAAACTTGTGGACACCTAAAAAAGTAACGTACGTGTTTAGCAGATGTTATTGAGGGTGTAGCGAAATGCTTGTGTTTCTAGCTCCAACAGTGCAGTAATATCTAACAAGTAATATCTACCAATTTCACAACAACACACACAATGCACAGAAATGTAAAGTAAAGGAATGGATTTAAGAATATATACACAACCGGTGTTTGAGCCAATGGGTTTGAGCCAATCAGTTGTGTTGTGACAAGGTAGGGGTGGTATACAGAAGATAGCCCTATTTGGTAAAGACATAGTCCATATTATGGAAAGAACGGCTCAAATAAGCAAAGACAAACGACAGTCCGTCATTACTTTAAGACATGAAGGTCAGTCAATATGGACAATTTGCAGTCGCAAAAACCATCAAGAGCTATGATGAGGACCGCCACAGGAATGGAAGACCCACCTCTGCTGCAGAGGATACTTTTATAAGAGATATCAGCCTCAGAAATTGCAGCCCAAATAAATGCTTCACAGAGTTCAAGTTACAGACACCTCTCAACATCAACTGTTCAGAGGAGACTGTGTGAATCCGGCCTTCATGGTCAAATTGCTGCAAAGGAACCGCGCTTTCAGTTTTTGTGCAAATGCTGTCATCTATCCACGGTTTCTGGTTAGGGTAGGTTTTATTAGTCACAGTGGGTACAACATCTCCTATACACTTCCTGATAAACTCAGTCACCGTATCAGTGTATTCGTCAATTTTATTCTCGGAGGCTACCCAGAATATATCCCAGTCCGCGTGATCAAAACAATCTTTAAGTATGGATTCCGATTGGTCAGACCAGCGTTTGTGTAGTCGTTAGCATGGGTACTTCCGTTTGAGTTTCTGCCTATAGGAAGGGAGGAGCAAATTGGAGTCGTGATCAGATTTTCTCAAGGGAGAGCCCTTTAAGCATCCCAGAAGTTGGAGTAGCAGTGGTTGAGTGTTTTAGGAGCACGAGTACTACAGTCAATGTGCTCTCCACAAAATCCCTGTGGCTCAGTTGGTAGAGCATGGTGTGTGCAACGCCAGGGTTGTGGGTTCGATTCCCACGGGGGGCCAGTACAAAAAAATGCATGAAATGAAATGTATGCATTCATTACTGCAAGTCACTCTCGATAAGAGTGTCTGCTAAATGACTAAAATGTAAATCACCAGCTACAATAAATGCGGCCTCAGGATATGTTGTTTGCATGAAGTCCAGTGAGCTTCTTTTAGGGGTATCGGCTTGAGGGGGAATATACACGGCTGTGACCATACCCACAGAGAATTCTCTTGGGAGATAATACTGTCGGCATTAGATTGTTAGGTATTCTAGGTTGGGTGAAGAAAAGGACTTTAGTTTCTGTATATTATCACAATCACACCAAGAGTAGTTAATCATGAAACATACACCCCTGCCCTTCTTCTTCCTGGAGAGATATTTATACCTGTCTGCGCGATGAACTGAGAACCCAACAGGCTGTACGGACTCAGACAGTATATCCTGAGAGAGCTATGTTTCCATGAAACACAATATGTTACAATCCCTGATGTCTCTCTGGAAGGAAATCCTCACCTTGAGCTCGTCAACTTTATTTTCCAGGGACTGAACATTAGCGAGTAATATACTCGGAAGCGGTGGGTAGTGTTTTCGCCTCCTGAGTCGGACTAGAAGTCCACTCCAAATAACTTTTCTCCACCGGCTTTGGATCAGCCTCTGGAATCAGTTCTATTGCCCTGGAGGGTACGAACAAAGGATCCGATTCGGGAAAGTCTTATTCCGGGTCGTAATGCTGGTAATGCTGGTGAGTTACCGCCGCTCTGAAATCCAAAAGTTCTTCCCGGCTGTATGTAATAATACCAAAAGAATTCTGGGCTAATAATGTAAGAAAAAAAATAAACAATAAAAATAAAACTGCGAAGTTGCATGGGGCTAGAGGCAAGGCTGCCATATCTATCGGCACCATTTATTTAGTCACCTTTATCGAGGGTGTCAATCATTTTGGACCCCACTGCATCAAAGCTTGGACCAAGAGACAAAAAAAAATAAAACAAGCTATTAGACTGTTGAACAGTCATCACCAGCCAGCCTCTGCCCGGTACCCTGCCTTGTACTTTAGATACTATCCCTAGCCGGCTACTGCCAAGAACTCTACCCTGAACCTTAGAGACTGCTGCCCTACGTAGATAGAGTCTAGATCTACCAAGTGAGGGATGTGATTTCCCCTCCTTCCTGACTGTTATGACGGCTGTGTGGTCCCATGGTGTTTATACTTGCGTACCATTGTTTGTACAGATGAACGTGTACCTTCAGGCATTTGGAAATTGCTCCCAAGGATGAACCTGAGTTGTGGAGGTCTACAGGTTTTTTTCTGAGGTCTTGGCTGATTTCTTTTGATTTCCCCATGATGTCAAGCGAAGAGGCACTGAGTTTGAAGGTAGGCCTTGACATACATCCACAGGTACATCTCCAATTGACTCAAATGATGACAATTAGCCTATCAGAAGCTTCTAAAACCATGACATCATTTTCTGGAATTTTCCAAGCTGTTTAAAGACACAGTCAACTTAGTGTACGTAAACTTCTGACCCACTGGAATTGTGATACAGCGAATTATAAGTGAAATAATCTGTCTGTAAACAATTGTTGGAAAAATTACTTGTGTCATGCACAAAGTAGATGTTTTTAGAATTTTCTGGTCAGTTTATTGTAAAATGAAATACAAAAATATCTCATTTTCATACTGTAAGTATTCACACACCTGATTCAATACTTTGTAGAGGTACCGTTGGCGGCAATTACAGCTGTGAGTCTTTTTGTGTAAGTCTCTATACCTTTGCTCAGGTACAATATTTGCCCATTATTCTTTTTTAAATTTTTCAAGCTCTGTCAAGTTGATTGTTGATCATTGCTAGACAGACATTTTCAAGTCTCACTGTAGATTTTCAAGCTGATTTAAGTCAAAACTGTAACTAGGCCACTCAGGAAAAGCTGAATTAATCTCCAAGTGTCTGTTGGAAAGCAGACTGAACTAGGTTTTCCTCTAGGATTTTGCCTGTTCTTACAGTTGTATTCTGTTTCTTTTTATCGTAAAAACCTCCCAAGTCCTTGCTGATGACAACCAAATCAATCAAATGTATTCATAAAGCCCTTTTTAAATCATCAGATGTCACAAAGTGCTTATATAGAAACCCAGCCTAAAACCCCAAAAAGCAAGCAATGCAGATGTAGAAGCATGGTGGCTACAAAAAAATCCCTAGAAAGGCCAGATCCTAGGAAGAAACCTAGAGAGGAACCAGGCTCTGAGGGATGGCCAGTCTTTTCTGGCTCTGCCGGGTGGATATTATACTGTATGTTCAAACGTTCATAGATGACCAGCAGGGTCAAGTAATAATCAGAGTGTTTGTAGAGGGTGAAACAGGTCAGCACCTCAGGAGTAAATGTCAGTTGGCTTTTCATAGCCCAGCATTCAGAGGTTGAGACAGAAGTATAGAGGGAGGGAGAGAGAGAGGAAGAGGGAGAGAGAGAGAGGGTCTTAAACAGCAGGTCCGGGACAAATAGCACGTCCAGTGAACAGGTCAGGCTTCCATAGCCACAGGCAGAACAGTTGAAATTGGAGCAGCAGCACAACAAGGTGGACTGGGGGACAGGGACAGCCAGGAGTTGTCAGGCCAGGTAGTCCTGAGGCATGATCCTAGGGTCCTCCGGGAGGGGAGAGAGAGAGATGGAAGAATTAGAGGGAACATGCTTAAGTACACACAGGACACCAGGTAAGACAGGAGAATTACACCAGATAGGACAAACTGACCCTAGCACCCTGGCATATAGACTATTGCCGCATAAATACTGGAGACTGAGACAGGGGGTTAGGGGGGCCAACCAGGCAGAATATATTCCCACCCACTTTGCCAAAGCACAGTCCCCACACCACTAGAGGGAGAGCAACAGACCACCAACTTACTACCCTGAGACAAGACTGAGTATAGCCAACGAAGAACTCCCCCACTGCATGAACCCAAGAAGGCAAAAAAATGGACAGGAGGATCACGTCAGTAACTCAACCCAAAATAAGCCTTGACCGACATAATGCACCCCTCTTATGGACGGCATGGGAGAGCTCTAGTAAGCCAGTCACTCAGCCCCTGTAATGGGGTCAGAGGCAGACAATCCCAGTAGAGATAGAGGAGCCGGCCAGGCAAAGACCGCAAGGGCGGTTCGTTACTCCAGTGCCTTGCCGTTCACCTTCGCACCCCTGGGATAGACTACACTCAATCATTGGACCTACTGAAGAGATGAGTCTTCAGTAAAGACTTAAAGGTCAAGACCGTGTCTGTGTCTCTCATGGGATAGGCAGATCATTCCCTAAAAATGGAGCTCTATAGGAGAAAGCCCTGCCTCCAGCTGTTTGCTTAGATATTCTAGGGACAATACGGAGACCTACGTGTTGTGACGGTAGCGTACGCAGGGTTGGGTAGGTTACTTTCTAAATGTAATCCATTACAGTTACTAGTTACCTGTACAAAATTGTAATCAGTAACGTGCATTTTGGATTACCCAAACTCAGTAATGTAATCTGATTACATTTAGATCACTTTCCCCTTAAATATGGAAATATGGAAGTATAGATTAGCCAAATTGTTTTACCTGAGCATTACCCCAATATCGAAGGACTTATTGGCCAGCCCTACTCTGTTGTTTATGATTTTGTTGCCATGGAGGACAGATAGGGCTCATTGATTCGAGTTGTAAAATACATGCTGCGCTCATGGAATGGCATGCTTTGAGCAAAAATGAATGCCATATGCTTAATTTGCTATAGGTCTCTTGTTTACCTTGTTGTTGGTGACACTTTGATAATATGCAGCTGTTTAAAGGGCAAATCCACAGATGAAACAATAACAAAACAGTCACCCTGCCTCTGTTTTGGTAAAAATCTAAGGGATGGTCCTGGAAAAATGTAACCACTCTCAGATAAAATAGACAGAGCTATGGATGCAAGGACTGACCATTCATGATATCAAAATGATTGTTTTATCCATGTTATGAGGCTATACAGTGTTTGTTTACATTTACAATGTTTATAAACATTGGAGAAAAACAACCTTATATTTTGGGTTCTCATGGAGTGTAACAGTTGAACTAAACTCATGAGGCATTTATAAGTTATATTCTTCAATAATCAATGGATATACATAGAGTACCAGTCAAAAGTTTGCACACACCTTCTCATTCAAGGGTTTTTCTTTATTTTACTATTTTCTACATTGTAGAATAATAGTGAACACATCAAAATTATGATTTTTTTAATTTTTTTATTTCACCTTTATTTAACCAGGTAGGCAAGTTGAGAACAAGTTCTCATTTACAATTGCGACCTGGCCAAGATAAAGCAAAGCAGTTCGACAACATACAAAAACACAGAGTTACACATGGAGTAAAACAACATACAATCAATGATACAGTAGAAAAATAAGACTATATACAATGTGAGCAAATGATGTGAGATAAGGGAGGTAAAGGCAAAAAAAGGCCATGGTGGCAGAGTAAATACAGTATAGCAAGTAAAACACTGGAATGGTAGATTTGTTATTTGAAGAAAGTTCAAAGTTAAAATATAAATAATATGGTGCAAAGGAGCAAAATAAACAAAATAAATAAATACAGTAGGGGAAGAGGTAGTAGTTTGGGCTAAATTATAGATGGGCTATGTACAGGTGCAGTGATCTGTGAGCTGCTCTGACAGCTGGTGCTTAAAGCTAGTGAGGGAGATAAGTGTTTCCAGTTTCAGAGATTTTTGTGGTTCTTTCCAGTCATTGGCAGCAGAGAACTGGAAGGAGAGACGACCAAAGGAGGAGTTGGCTTTAGGGGTGACCAGAGAGATATACCTGCTGGAGCGCGTGCTACAGGTGGGTGCTGCTATGGTGACCAGTGAGCGGAGATAAGGGGGGACTTTACCTAGCAGGGTCTTGTAGATGACCTGGAGCCAATGTGTTTGGCGACGATTATGAAGCGAAGGCCAGCCAACGAGAGTGTACAGGTCGCAGTGGTGGGTAGTATATGGGGCTTTGGTGACAAAACGGATGGCACTGTGATAGAGTGCATCCAGCTTGTTGAGTAGGGTATTGGAGGCTATTTTGTAAATGACATCGCCGAAGTCGAGGATTGGTAGGATGGTCAGTTTTACGAGGGTATGTTTGGCAGCATGAGTGAAGGATGCTTTGTTGCGAAATAGGAAGCCAATTCTAGATTTAACTTTGGATTGGAGATGTTTGATGTGAGTCTGGAAGGAGAGTTTACAGTCTAACCAGACACCTAGGTATTTGTAGTTGTCCACAAATTCTAAGTCAGAACCGTCCAGAGAAGTGATGCTGGACAGGCGGGCAGGTGCAGGCAGCGATCGGTTGAAGAGCATGCATTTAGTTTTACTTGTATTTAGGAGCAGTTGGAGACCACGGAAGGAGAGTTGTATGGCATTGAAGCTCGTCTGGAGGGTTGTTAACACAGTGTCCAAAGAAGGGCCAGAAGTATACAGAATGGTGTCGTCTGCGTAGAGGTGGATCAGAGATTCACCAGCAGCAAGAGCGACATCATTGATGTATACAGAGAAAAGAGTTGGCCCAAGAATTGAACCCTGTGGTACCCCCATAGAGACCGCCAGAGGTCCGGACAGCAGGCCCTCCGATTTGACACACTGAACTCTATCAGAGAAGTAGTTGGTGAACCAGGCGATGCAATCGTTTGAGAAACGAAGGCTACTGAGTCTGCCGATGAGGATGTGGTAAATAACACATATGGAATCATGTAGTAACCAAAAAAGTGTTAAACAAACAGAATTTAGATTCTTCAAAGTAGCCACCCTTTGCCTTGATGACAGCTTTGCACACTTTTGGCATTCTCTCAACCAGCTTCATGAGGAATGCTTTTCCAACAGTCTTGAAGGAGTTCACACATATGTTGAGCACTTGCTGGCTGCTTTTCCTTCACTCTGTGGTCCAACTCATCCCAAACCATCTCAATTGGGTTGAGGTTGGGTGATTGTGGAGGCCATGTCATCTGATGCAGCACTCCATCACTCTTCTTCTTGGTCAAATAGTCCTTACACAGCCTGGAGTTCAAGCAAATGATAGTCTCACTTAGGGCTGTGGCGGTGACAAAATTTCATCAGCCGTTGATAATCAAGCAAATAACTGTCGGTCTCACAGTAATTGACCATTAATTAACATTAACAGAAACACATTTAGCATCTCCTAGCTTCCACACGTAGCCTACAAGCCATTTTAGAAAGTCTAACAAATCCATGTAGTATAGCCTACACCTTCACAATAAATCCATTATTTATTTTAGACAGGTCTAAAGAAGCATGACATGAAGAAAATGTAGTCTATTTCAGAAGAAAATAATAACATGCTCTGATATTCTGAGTTGTCCTTATGTTAGGTCCTGGTGTGGCTATGCTAAATGGCTGTGGGCTACACTAGTTCATTTAGCAGACAATATTTGCTTATAATTCCGTGGCATTATTTTATACTATTTTATAGTATGAAGAATACAATTGAACAAAGCTGAATAAAATATAAATATTTTCTCCAAACAATTTGAGGGTGTGCGCACATGCGGCTATTCTGTGTTGAGCGGTTAACAAAGAAATAGGTACTCATATATGCTTCATTTTGAGTTTTTAATGTAACTTCAGTTGTTCTACAAACTTTGGGCTATATGTTTTGATTTTTAATACATTGTAAGGCTGCATGATGAGACTCTAATGATGATTTGAAAAAAGTTGCTTGAAAGGCATGAGCTCTGCTTTGTTTTTTTTGTGCAGGCTGTACACACTTCATCAGTCTCTCATTCACAAGCACTTAATAATGCCTTGAATTTCATGGTGGCATCCCCTTCGTGGTCATAACGAACCCTAAAAAAATCCATGCCTTTTGCGGCTGCATTGTGCCCTTCTCCCTGAGTGTGCTGCGCAATCCGAAGCATCTCTCACTCACATGGCTCTCCGTCATGTGATCGGGTCTTTATCACAGGCCACAAGTTAAGACAGACACATTCTGTCTTAACTTGCAACTGTGCGCGTCCTTATCCAATTCCGAGGTGCATATTAAAGATATTGAATGAACGGTCCACATTTACTTTTCGTCAGCCAACAAGATGAGTAGGTCTAACCAATAGCAAAAGCACTAGCCTATGTCAATATTCTATCCCCCATAGTACAAAAGTCAACCTATTGTATTCTGTGCAAGAAATAAAGCAATTTAATAAAGCCCCTTAAATTGAATTGAAATAAATATTCCAAACAGTCTAAGACAGTTGTGGGATGCGATAGATCCCAAATTATTACAACCACAAGCATCAAAAAACCTTTTTTATGTAATGACGCAACAGATCAGAACGTTTATCTTAAAATTTTGATAAACTATTAAGCTATTTCATTATATAAGTGCAGCAATGCACACATGGTTGTATGCTATAAGCCCAAATGTTCCATATGCTGAAAACACCATTATCAAAAGTGACCGCAAATGCAATTATGCATGTAATGCGTTTATTATAATGGTGTATTTTTATGGTGAAAATGTTCTTCCCCAAAGTTGAAACTCATGCACTGCCTATATATGCCAGTTAAGCTCTACACCCCCTGTAAAGCTTATTGATGTGCTTAATTTTAAGAAGTTATTACATGAGGTGTGTGACTACGATTCAAACAAGTCACAAAAAAAGGCATTGTTTCTTATGCAGGGCATCATTCACAAGTGATAATATATAATTCACTAGTGATAGGCTAATATTGTCACCCATCAGACTATTCTTGATTAAATCTTCTCTTTAAATATACTAAATAATATATGTGTGACATTTGTTTTGATTTAGAATGGAACATTATCATGCACCTGTATCGAAACAAAGGCAGCGGGAAACAATACATGACATCTCTGCACTTAAATAGCAAATGGAGGACATTTTTCCCCATGGTTTATTTTCATATCAGCCAGGTAGGTTTTACCCCTATTGTAAATATAATTAATATGCTTAATATTTGGAAAGTAGAGAAATAAATATAGTAGGCCTAGCCTATAGAAAGCAGCTGATGGGATCCTCCTCTTTTTATTAGCGGCCATCAGTCTGTTTTCTCCCGCAATTTCATAGCCTATAGAAATGTTGCGCTACATGAAGTGTTTGATTAGATTTTCGAATGCATTTGCATTGATGTCAGAGTGATTAGAGGGACAATAGAGTGCTGAGTACCAGGCAGTTAGCAAGTTGGGCAGGCTAGAAATGACCAGGGCAGCATCAGAGCTTGAAGAAGCCTAATTTTCGTGACTAAATGGTCATGTGGAATTAGACTGCCTTCATGACTTGTGACTGCTAGTGTGGCGGTAATACGGTCACCGCAACAGCACTAGTCCCACTAAGCGCAATCCAGATGGCATGGCGTATTTCTGCAGGATACTGTGGTAGCCATGCTGGTTAATCTGTTTAGGATAGGGGGCAGTATTTTCACGGCCGGATAAAAAACGTACCCGATTTAATCTGGTTATTACTCCTGCCCAGAAAGTAGAATATGCATATCATTATTTTATTTGGATAGAAAACACCCTAAAGTTTCTAAAGCTGTTTGAATGGTGTCTGTGAGTATAACAGAACTCATATGGCAGGCCAAAATCTGAGAAGATTCCATACAGGAAGCGCCCTCTCTGACCATTTCTTGGCCTTCTATAGCCTCTTTATGGAAAATAGAGGATCTCTGCTGTAACGTGGCATTTTCTAAGGCTCCCATAGGCTCTCAGAAGGCGCCAGAACGGGGAATCATGACTCTACAGTCCCTGGGCGAAAAACAGTAGGGCTTTTGCAAAGTGGTCGTTCTGAGAACAATGACACGGGATCGCGCGTGCATGTGAAGACTCCATTTTCTATTTTTTTTTTCTATATTCCGTCTCCCGGTCGGAATATTATCGCTATTTTACGAAAAAATCGCATAAAAATTGATTTTAAACAGCGTTTGACATGCTTCGAAGTACGGTAATGGAATATTTTGAATTTTTTTGTCACGATACGCACCGGCGCGTCACCCTTCGGATAGTGTCTTGAACGCAAGAACAAAACGCAGCTATTTGGATATAACTATGGATTATTTGGAACCAAAACAACATTGGGTGTTGAAGTAGAAGTCCTGGGAGTGCATTCTGACGAAGAACAGCAAAGGTAATCCAATTTTTCTTATAGTAAATCTGAGTTTGGTGAGTGCCAAACTTGGTGGGTGTCAAAATAGCTAGCCATGATGGCCGGGCTATCTACTGAGAATATTGCAAAATGTGCTTTCACCGAAAAGCTATTTTAAAATCGGACACCGCGATTGCATAAAGGAGGTCTGTATCTATAATTCTTAAAATAATTGTTATGTTTTTTGTGAACGTTTATCGTGAGTAATTTAGTAAATTCACCGGAAGTTTTCGGTGGATATGCTAGTTCTGAACGTCACATGCTAATGTGAAAAGCTGGTTTTTGATATAAATATGAACTTGATTGAACAAAACATGCATGTATTGTATAACATAATGTCCTAGGAGTGTCATCTGATGAAGATCATCAAAGGTTAGTGCTGCATTTAGCTGTGGTTTTGGTTTATGTGACATTATATGCTAGCTTGAAAAATGGCTGTGTGATTATTTCTGGCTGGGTACTCTCCTGACAAAATCTAATGTTTTGCTTTCGTTGTAAAGCCTTTTTTTAAATCGGACAACGTGGTTAGATAAAGGAGAGTCTTGTCTTTAAAATGGTGTAAAATAGTAATATGTTTGAAAAATGGAAGTTTTTGAATTTCTGAGGTGTTTGTAATTTGCGCCACGCTCTATCATTGGATATTGGCGAGGCATTCCGCTAGCGGCACATCTAGATGTAAGAGGTTTAAGTGTGCCTTCAATTGTAAATAAATCACCAACAGTGTCACCAACAAAGCACCCCCACACCATCACACCTCCTACTCTATGCTTAACGGTGAGAACTACACATGCAGAGATCATCCTTTCACCTTCTCTGTGTCAAACAAAAACACGGCGGTTGGAAACAAAAATCACAAATTTGGACCAATCAGACCAAAGGACAGATTTCCACCGGTTGTGTTTATTGTCCCAAGAAAGTATTTTCTTCTTATTGGTGTCCTTTAGTAGTGATTTCTTTATAGAAATGTGACTATTTCACACAGTCTTCTCTGAACAGTTGATGTTAAGATGAGTCTGTTATTTGAACTCTGTGAAGCATTTATTTGGGCTTCAATTTCTGAGTCTGGTAACTCTAATGAACTTATCCTCTGCAGAAGAGGTAACTTCTTTTCCTGTGGCGGTCCTCATGAGAGCCAGTTTCATCATAGCGCAAGATGGTTTTTGGAGGTAATTTGTTTTACAACAGGACAATGACCCAACACACCTCCAGGTTGTATAAGGGCTATTTGACCAAGAAGGAGAGTGATGGAGTGCTGCATCAGATGACCTGGCCTACACAATCACCTGACCTCAACACAATTGAGATGGTTTGGGATGAGTTGGACCGCAAAGTGAAGGGAAAGCATATGAATTAATGCGCATGTAGATATCAATAATAAGTGATATCCGTATCGCTGTAGACTACACCACTGCAGTCATCCTTACCTCCAAGCGTTTATTCAAGTTGGATAATCTTTGGATGCCGACAGCAGTTGCACCATTGGAAGACATCTTGGACTAAAACCTACAAAAGCCTATTCCTGCTCTTTTCGCGTGATCCATCAAACGCATTTGGTGTGTCATCATTGTGGTCTCTGACTTGCGGTCAGACTCTCTCAGGTTGAACAAAGTTAAACTTCTGCCTTTTTTCAATGCTGAATTGAATGTCATTGAGAAAACAAAGTCTCAAATATTTTTTTATGCAAACATCCCTTTGGAATTTCAAAGTACTACTTGAAGTAATCATCTATTTTTTCAAAAGTATCTGTAATCTGATTACAATATTTTTGCTGGTAACGTAACGTTTAACGTTTTTTTAAATTCAATTACTCCCCAACCCTGAGCTTACTGTAGGTATGAATGGCAGGACCAAATCGGAGAGATAGGTAGGAGCAAGTTCATATAATGCATTCAAGGTTAGCAGTAAAACCTTGACATCAGCCCTAGACTTAAAAGGAAGCCAGAGGCTAGCATTGAAGTAATATGATCACATTTTTCGGTTCTAGTCAAGATTCTAGCAGCCGAATTTAGCATTAACCTTTCTGGTGCAGGCGTTCCGCTAGCGACGTTCTGCTTTCTAAAGACTGTTCTACCCCAAACCAGGTACTGCAGTGACACCTCTTGCACTGAGATGCAGTGTTATGGTATAAGCTATGGACAATGATCACAATTGCATTTTATCGATGGCAATTTGAATGCACGGAGATACCATGACAAGATCGAGATCCTTGTCGTGCCATTCGTCCGCTGCCATCACCTCATGTTTCAGCATGATAATGCAGGGCCCCATGTCGCAAAGATCTGTACACAATTACTGGAAGCTGAAAATGTCCCAGTTCTTCAATGTCCTTCATACTCACCAGACATGTCACCCATTAAGCATGTTTGGAATGCTCTGGATAGACGTGTACAGCAGCGGGTTCCAGTTCCAGCCAATGTCCAGCAACTTTGCACAGCTATTGAAGAGGAGGGGGACAACATTAAACACAGGCCACAATCAACAGCCTGATCAACTCCATGCGAAGGAGATGTGTCACGCTGTATGAGGCAAATGGTGGTCACACCAGATACTGACTGGAATCCATGCCGCTACCTTTTTTCTAAGATATCTGTGACAATCAGATGCATATCTGTATTCCCAGTCATGTGAAATCCATAGATTAGGGCCTAATTAATTTATTTCAGTTGACAGATTTCTTTATATGAACTGTAACTCAGTAAAATCTTTGTAATTGTTGCATTTCTATTTGTGTTCAATGTAGTTAGTTTTGCGACAGTATCGAAAATACATTTTGGATTGTTTTTATTCTCCTCAATCAGGTTGGAAAAGTATGCTGACTGAGCAGCAGTGAGGGCTCTTCGATATTTTATTGTACCATCTTTCGGAAGACTTCCAGTTTGGTGGAGAGCCATTTCCATTCCAATTTTCTGGAAGCTTGCTTCAGGGCTTGGGTATTTTCTGAATACCAGGGAGCTAATTTCTTGGAAGGTCTGATAGGAATTCAGGGAACTCAGTGAGGAGCTCTGTATATGTCCCAGGAGGTCTGTAAACAGTAGCTATAAAAAGTGATTGAGTAGGCTACATTGACAAGCATACCCATAACCTGATGCAGCCACCACCATGCTTGAAAATATGGAGAGTTGTACTCAGTGATGTGTTGTGTTGGATTTGGCCCAAACATAACGCTTTGTATTCAGGACAGAAAGTGTATTTCTTGCAAATAGGATGCATGTTTTGGGATATTTTTATTCTATACAGGCTACCTTCTTTTCACTCGGTCATTTAGGTTAGTATTGTGACAACAATGTTGTTGATCCATCCTCAGTTTTCTCATATCACGAACATTAAACTCTGTATCTGTTTTAAAATCCCCTTTGGCTTCTTGGTAAAATCCCCGAGAGGTTTCCTTCCTCCCCGGCAACTGATCTTGGAAGGACTTCTGTAATTTTGTAGTTACCTGGTGTATTGATACACCATCCAAAGTGTAATTAATACAGTAACTTCACCATGCTAAAAGGGATATTCAGCATCTGCTTTTTTTATTTCAACATAAATATAAATTGGTGTAATTTGCAAGGCATTGAAAAACCTCCCTGGTCTTTGTGGTAGAATCTCTGCTTGAAATTCACTACTCTATTGTATGTGTGGTTTACAGAGATGGGGTAGGCATTCAAAAATCATGATAACCACTGTTATTGAACATGGAATGAGTCCATGCAACTTATTATGCGATTTGTTAGGCACATTTTTAACTTCTGAATTTATTAAGGCTTGCCATACCGAAGGGGTTGAATAATTATTGACTCAAGACATATCAGCTTTACATTTTTTATAAATTTCTAACATTTTCTACTAACAAAATTGAACTTGGACATTATGGGTATGGTGTGACACAAAATTTCAATTTAAATCAATTTTAAATTCAGGATGTAACACAACAAAATGTGAAAAAAGGTCAAGGGGGTGTGAATACTTTCTGAAAGCACTATATATACTGGGATCTTATTTATATACTGGTTATATGCCGGATTCTTATTCATATACTGTATTATTCACATACTGTAGCTCATTCTAATATCTACTACTGTACATTGCATTTTGTTTTCTTGTAGACACTGCATGTATTTGTATGTACACTACTGTTCAAAAGTTTGGGGTCACTTAGAAATGTCCTTGTTTTCCATGAAAAACATGAAATGAGTTGCAAAATGAATAGGAAATATAGTCAAGACGTTGACAAGGTTATAAACAATGATGTTTAATTGAAATAATAATTGTGTCCTTCAAACTTGGCTTCATCAAAGAATCCTCCATTTGCAGCAATTACAGCCTTGCAGACCTTTGGCATTCTAGCTGTCAATTTGTTGAGGTAATCTGAAGAGATTTCACCCCATGCTTCCTGAAGCACAACCCACAAGTTGGCTTGGCTTGATGGGCACTTCTTACGTACCATACGGTCAAGCTGCTCCCACAACAGGTCAATAGGGTTGAGATCTGGTGACTGTGCTGGCCACTCCATTATAGACCGAATACCAGCTGACTGCTTCTTCCCTAAATAGTTCTTGCATAGTTTGGAGCTGTGCTTTGGGTCATTGTCCTGTTGTAGGAGGAAGCGCCATCCACAGGGTATGGCATGGTGTTGCAAAATGGAGTGATAGATTTCCTTCTTCAAGATCCTTTTTACCCTGTGTAAATCTCCCACTTTACCATCACCAAAGCACCCCCAGACCATCACATTGCCTCCACCATGCTTGACAGATGGCGTCAAGAACTCCTCCAGCATCTTTTCATTTTTTCTGTGTCTCATGAATGTTATTCTTTGTGATCCGAACACCTCAAACTTCGATTCGTCTATCCATAACACTTTTTTCCAATCTTCCTCTGTCCAGTGTCTGTGTTCTTTTGCCCATTTTAATCTTTTATTTTTATTTGCCAGTCTGAGGTATGGCTTTTTCTCTGGCTAGAAGGCCACCATCCCGGTGTCACCTCTTCACTGTTGACGTTGAGGCTGGTGTTTTGCGGGTACTATTTAATGAAGCTGCCAGTTGAGGACTTGTGAGGCGCCTGTTTCTCAAGCTTGACACTAATGTACTTGTCCTCTTGCCCAGTTGTGCACCGGGGCCTCCCACTCCTCTTTCTATTCTGGTTAGAGCCAGTTTGCTCTGTTCTGTGAAGGGAGGAGTACACAGCGTTATATGAGATATTCAGTTTCTTGGCAATTTCTCGCATGGAATAACATTCATTTCTCAGAACAAGAATAGACTGATGGGTTTCAGAAGAAAGTCTTTGTTTCTGGCCATTTTGAGCCTGTAATCAAACCCACAAATTCTGATGCTCCAGATACTCAACTAGTCTAAAGAAGGTCAGTTTTATTGCTTATTTAATCAGAACACCCGTTTTTGGCTATACTAACATAATTGCAAAAGGGCTTTCGAATGATCAATTAGCCTTTTAAAATGATAAACTTGGATTAGCTAACACAACGTGCCATTGGAACACAGGAGTGATGGTTGCTGATAATGGGCCTCTGTATGCCTATGTAGATATTCCATAGAAAACCTGCTGTTTCCAGCTACAATAGTCATTTACAACATTAACAATATCTATACTGCATTTCTGATCAATTTGATGTTATTTTAATGGATAAAAAAAACAACAAAAAAACAAGGACTTTCTAAGTGACCCCAAACTTTTGGACGGTAGTGTATACTTTGGGTTTATTTAAGCAGGGCACTGTGGAAGGACTCCAGATAATAAAGAAAAAAAACGGTAGACTAAATAACATGATTACATGGTCTGGAACATACTCTGTCTGGTCGTTAGGCTACATCTAACCACCTTTGAACCTCATCACACAAACACATACACTTCCCAAATCCATGTTTATGCCATGTTTACTGTAAATTGAGCTAGCTTGGCCATCAGTTTGTAAATATTTTGCCGACTTACCATCAACACAGAGCTGGAGATGGAAGTACATGCTGATGGAATCAGATTCTGTAACACCTGGACCCAAACACACAACAATGCTCAATTTAACCACCCCACTAATTTTCTCAATCTCAATTTGGATAGCATTGGCTGTTTAAGCACACCTAACAAGGCTATTTCAACATAAATATTGTCAGCTTGCTGTTAGCCAGCTAGCTAGCTTTAGTCGGAAGCAATATTGCTGGCCAGCTGAGAACAAACCAATAAACCATAGACAATTTATACACATTCATCATTACTACAAACACACAAACAGAGGCTGAGTTATCTAATAATAGCCTGATAATTCAATTTCCAGGCAAGAGTCAGTGGAACAAGCTATTATAATTTGCTAACGTTAGCTAGCTAGCTTGCTAATGCTAGTCGGCCTTGTCTCAGGATGGTAAGTTGGTGGATGAATTTCTCCTGTCTTATCCGGTGCCCTGTGTGAATTTAAGTATGCTCTCTCTAATTCTTTCTTTCTTTCTCTCCCTCTCTCGGAGGACCTGAGCCCTAGGACCATGCCTCAGGACTACCTGGCATGATGACTCCTTGCTGTCCCCAGTCCACCTGGCCGTGCTGCTGCTCCAGTTTCAACTGTTCTGCCTGCGGCTATGGAACCCTGACCTGTTCACCGGACGTGCTACCTGTCCCAGACCTGCTGTTTTCAACTCTCTAGAGACAGCAGGAGCGGTAGAGATACTCTCAATGATCGGCTATGAAAAGCCAACTGACATTTACTCTTGAGGTGCTGACTTGTTGCACCCTCGACAACTACTATGACTATTATTATTTGACCATGATGGTCATTTATGAACATTTGAACATCTTGGCCATGTTCTGTTATAATCTCCACCCGGCACAGCCAGAAGAGGACTGGCCACCCCTCATAGCCTGGTTCCTCTCTAGGTTTCTTCCTAGGTTTTGGACTTTCTAGGGAGTTTTTCCTAGCCACCGTGCTTCTACACCTGCATTACTTGCTGTTTGGAGTTTTAGGCTGGGTTTCTGTACATCCCTTTGAGATATCAGCTGATGTAAGAAGGGCTATATAAATACATTTTATTTGATTTAGTCAAAGATAGAAGTAACAAACGTGTATGTTACTCTGCTGAAGGTAACTACCAGTCTAGCAGTGACTACCATAGCATAAGCTAAATTTATGGACACTGTATCCAAAATATATTTGATTTAGCTGATGGCTTTCAGAGTTAGGTAGCTAGCAAGATTAGGTTACCTCTAATCAAGCTCCTCTCTTGAGTTGATGTTGGTTCATTGGAAGTCTTCCATTTTGTTTTGAAGAACAAAATCAATGGTAACCTAATTGCATCACTTCTCAGCTGGCATCGTTTGAATTTCCCATCAGTTCCGACTGAAAATCCCTCTGATAATCTTCTGGACGTAATGTTAGTCCAAGTTGGTGGGCGCGCCCCATCTACCTTGTCTCGCGGTATCGGGCATTCACTATGAAAGCCGGACCTTGTGGTTCACTATGAGCAAACGAATAGACAGGAAGTGGAAACTTCCTGAATCTACGAGAGAAATAAAAATGTATTTGTTCTAGCTTTCGGTTAATATAGTAATGATTATATACAGTGGCAGAGCTACAGTGGGATTTCACTTTAAAGCCTAGCTCTTCTGAAAGACTTTGAACACCAATTACCAAAGCAAAGACTTAGTTATTTAGTTGATAAGGAGCGTAGTCTCAAAATCAAAGTGTGAACTAAATTTGTCTAGAGTACTTTTTTTGGCCATCGCTTTTCACACACAAGAGACAAGCTATTTTCTGCCTTCTTATGATTAGTGTCTAGAAATGTAACACATGTTTTAGAGTGTTTCATCATCCATCCATATTTTGGCTTTGATGTGTGATCCTACATGATATAGCTATTCCACTAAAGATCATTAAAATGTTTGAATGATCTCTGTGTTGGGTCACAGACTGAGTGACATGGGGCGCACTTTATCTTGACACATCTCAGTGGTATAGCCTCGCATCAAGTTATCAGCTGGTGTGAAAGGCTCATTAAACGAGTATGGGAACGGTTCACAGGCTTTTAAGTTTCTCCTTTCACTGCTCTGTGTGTATTTTTGAAGGACTCCAAATGTGCTCCAGTCAATTCAGGTGTACTCTGTAGTCTCCTACAAAGGCTAGATCCACTGAGGGTTAAAAGGAGAGAGAATATGTTTTTTAACTGCCTGACTTCATTTTTGCATGTTGGATGCAAGTCTGAGATGTAACACTCAAGTAAGCATATTATTATAGGAGTAAAGCATAGGATTTTTGCATAATCATTGCTTTGGTTAAGGATAAAACAATTTACAATCACACTTGCAAGTGGATGTGTGTGCATGGTGTTTATGTTTGTGCATGTACTTACTTGCAAGGTGTTTGTGGATGTGTGTACTTGACTACATTGTATGTCTAGCTAGCTCTATGACTTTGAGTACTAAGTCCTTGTCCATCCAGTCACACAGATGTCAATAACTTGAGACAGAGACACCATCCATCTATCCATCATTCACAAGGACCTAATGGCCTGCCTGAGGCAGCCAGCCATGTTGGACTGTGTGTTTGATGTGTGCATCCCACAGGATACCCTTTTGATGTCCAAATATCAGTGGGCGCCGCGGTGTCAGGGCTCACAAATGGCTTTTTCTAATCCACTTGTTGTGGGGGAGTTGTTTCTTTCAACCCCCTTTTTTGAAGCCCAGGCCAAAAATGTACTTAGACACAAACATCCCTTAGACGCCTGACTGTCTCTCACCCCAACCCCTCTCCCCACTGTCATTGTGTGTTTTGACTAGCTAATACATTTCCGTAGTGGAGAGAAAGAGAGAGGGAAAGAGAAGGGCATCAGGAAATCTCAAATAATGAGATGTCAAGCAGGGCGGACCATAATTGTTAATTACATTTATCCCAGTGCTTTTGGAAAGCAGCCACAGAGCTTTCAGGAATATGAAGTGGTGTCATCAACATGCTCCAGGTTCAACCTTTAAATGGGACAGGGGAGCATTCTCTCTGCTCAGTCC
Source organism: Salmo salar (assembly GCF_965601325.2). NCBI lineage: Eukaryota > Metazoa > Chordata > Actinopteri > Salmoniformes > Salmonidae > Salmo > Salmo salar. Next base: position 30,986,025 of record NC_138293.1, read on the forward strand.
TGAAACTCCATATCGGACCATCTTCCAATCTCCCTACCTGACGGAAGAATGTGGGCGCATAACAGAACACAGCACACAGACACATGTAAATGCTAAACATCTGGACAGGACAGATATGTTCTCCAGGTATTAAGCAGAGTGAAACACGGACCGAGTCAACATGTCCACAGACATGAAAATGTGCTGTCAGTATGCAGTGACATGGACTAATAAGTACCTCCATTAAAAGCATGACTTTGAGTTGGTTTAATGTATATTGAAAGGGTTTTTGTCGGTTAGGAAATCTGTTCTAAAATGTTTGTCTTAGCCAGAGGCATTTACTTGCTCCATCTCTCGCTAATTGACAGTTTGGATGTGATAAATTACCCTTTTTTCTTTTTTTTCTCCTGGCCCTGAAACGTCCCGCTAAGCACAGCTCATAAAATGTTCCCTTAACAAAGTCTATAGATACAGGTAGCGATAAAGGTCCAACGCAACATCTGTCCACAATAAATGTGAAACGTACTTTGACTCTCCCACCCACTCACAGCATGGTTTGTTTTTTCAACAAAAAATACCTATTTCTTCAGTGCTTCAGGGCATCCACAGACTAACTAAACTCAGTAACACGGCCTCTTAGAGGTGCTTTAAAGTGCAAATTGTGTCATATTCAAAGTGCAACCTGTGTCAGCTGAAATATGCATATGCGCATCGCAACATTTATAATTCATGAACGAGAAAAAGGCCTCATAACTCCCCCGACAGCCTCAATCAAGGCTTAAGTCATCGGGAGCACATAGTCCTCCCCTGCAGGTGCAAATGTACCAATTTGACAAAGCTCTCAAATGTGTGATTTTCAGGTATTCAAAATTTGTGTGGATGTAGTTGCTTTGCTGGTAACTTCCTAGCTCAGTTTGTGCTATGATGAGACCATTGCTGGGGCTAGAAGAACATTTCTCTAGACAACATCTGGGGGACACCCCCAGCAAGTACATTGAAGTGAACATTGAGACATTTAACACATATTCATATTCATTGGACCTGTGCTTCTCACATACATATATTCCTCACTTGATCGAGAACACATATTTAACGGGAGAGGGAGCAAGGCATGTGTTCTTCATGTGTGTGAGTGCAGAAATGGAATTAATACAAATGTTTTTCTGACTTTTCGAAGTAGCACTGAAAGCCTAAAACAGGCAAAAACAGATGAAGTTATTCGTTATGAGTTTCCAAATGTTAGTCACCAGTAATGTATTAATGTGTCTTAAAGCCCCTTGAATGCTAAACCACTTAACCGTCTTTCTGCGGAGTAAAGAGAGACAAACATTCAGCTTATTTTGTTCACAATGCTTACAGAAAGAAGGCCATTTTAAAAGCACATTGCAATGATCTTTTTGTATGTCCTTGATTCAATTTTTCAAGAAAATTATGTTATATTACGAAAAGGACGCTCCTCATGAAATATGTAGTTGTGCAAAGCAGTTTCACCTTGGTTTTAATGAAAATACAATTGACCTCACAGACACAAATTGATTTTTAAACAAATGATTGTTAGGCCTACAAGACTGTAATTGCAGAAATAGATGGCCATAATTGAAAAGCAATTAACATTATGTTTAGAACAATGGTTGGTAGTAGTTAAGTTTTATCCAAAGCATTGTGGATACTTTTTTCATAATCTTTCTACATCACACGGTAACAATATTATGCCTTTTGTTCATTGTTTAAAGTTGATAGTAATTCTGATGTGTAAAACATCTGTCAATTTAACACTGCAACATATCCTATTATTATTTTGTCCCCAATGTATGTTTTATTAATCAACCTGTTCTCAAGTGGACTGTTGGGACAACTTTTGGTTTGAACACACACACACACTCACATACACACTCCCCCCCCCCCACACACCCACACACACACACACACACACACACACACACACACACACACACACACACACACACACACACACACACACACACACACACACACACACACACACACACACACCAATACTACTTGCCACTCCAAACCATCTGTCAGACAATGTTAATTAGTTTTATGGAGTTCTTGGCAGACCGAGTATGACTGCACGATAATTACCCTTTTATTGTTTTCTATTCTATTGTTAATGTTGTTGTTGTTTTGTGCCTTGTCCTAATTAAAAGTTCAGAGTGTCTAGGAATTAGTTCAGGCTGCCCTTTAGGGTGCTTCTGAATCACTGCTTATTCTGCAAAGGCAATGTGAGGATGGAGGGAGAACAGTGTGAATGAAGTGGGTGTGTGTGAGTGAAGATACAGTAGCCAGAGTTGAAAGTAGATTTATCTCAGTAATAGTGTCACCAACGCGGTTTAGGGATGTTATGGTGTCAGTAATAAGGGACATTTTGTGTCGTCAAGATCAGGGAAGGAAAAAGGGGTCATACATATTGCTACGGTACAGCCTTATTCTAAAATGGATTAAATCATATTTTCCCCTCATCAATCTAAACACAATACCCCATAATTACAAAGCAAAAACTGGTTATTTCACTTTTTGCCAGTGTATTAAAAATAAAAAAACTGGTCTCTCGAGTGGCGCTGTGGTCAATGGCACTGCATCGCAGTGCTAGCTGTGCCACTAGAGATTCTGGGTTTGAGTCTAGGCTCTGTCGCAGCCGGCCGTGACCAGCACAATTGGCCCAGCGTCATCTGGGTTAGGGGAGGGTTTGGCCGGCAGGGATGACCTTGTCCCATCTTGCACTAGCGACTCCTTTGGCGGGCCGGGCGCAGTGCACGCTGACATGGTCGTCAGGTGTACGGTGTTTCCTCCGACAAATTGGTGCGGCTGGCTTCCCGGTTAAGTGGGCATTGTGTCAAGAAACAGTGTGGCTTGGTTGGGTTGTGTTTCAGAGGACGCACGGCTCTCGACCTCCGCCACTCCCGAGTCTGTACTGGAGTAGCAGCGATGAGACAAGACAGTAACTACCTAGTGGATACCATGAAATTGGGTAGAAAAAGGGTTATATATATAATATGAAATAATAATACATTCCCATAAGTATTCAGACTCTTTACTCACTACTTTGTTGAAACACCTTAGCCAGCGAATACAGCCTAGAGTCTTCTTGGGTTTGACGCAACAAGCTTGGCACATCTGCATTTGGGGAGTTTCTCCCATTCTTCTCTGTAGATCTTCTCAAGCTTACATTTACATTACATTTAAGTCATTTAGCAGACGCTCTTATCCAGAGCGACTTACAAATTGGTGCATTCACCTTATAATATCCAGTGGAACAACCACTTACAATAGTGCATCTAAATCTTTTAGGGGGGGGGGGGGGGGGGTTAGAAGGATAACTTTATCCTATCCCAGGTATTCCTTGAAGAGGTGGGGTTTCAGGTGTCTCCGGAAGGTGGTGATTGACTCCGCTGTCCTGGCGTCGTGAGGGAGCTTGTTCCACCATTGGGGTGCCAGAGCAGCGAACAGTTTTGACTGGGCTGAGCGTGTACTGTACTTACTCAGAAGTTTGGAGGCGAGCAGGCCAGAGGTGGATGAACGCAGTGCCCTTGTCAGGTTGGATGAGGGGCGTTGCTGCACAGCTATTTTCAAGTCTCTCCATAGATGTTCGATCGGGTTCAGGTCCGGGCTCTGGCTGGGCCACTCAAGGACATTCAGAGACTTGTCCCGAAGCCACTCCTGCATTGTTTTGGCTGTGTACTTAGGGTAGTTGTCCTGTTGGAAGGTTAACTTTTGCTCTGGAACAGGTTTTCATCAAGGTTCTCTCTGTACTTTGCTCCGTTCATCTATCCCTCGATGCTGACTAGTCTCCCAGTCCCTGCTGCTGAAAAATATCCCCACAGCGTAATGCTGCCACCACCATGCTTCACTGTAGGGATGGTGCCAGGTTTCCTCCAAACGTGATGCTTGTGTTAAATCTTGGTTTCATCAGACCAGAGAATCTTGTTTCTCATGGTCTGAGAGTCTTTAGGTGCCTTTTGGCAAACTCCAAGTGGGCTGTCGTGCCTTTTCATGAGGAGTGGCTTCTGTCTGGCCACTGCCATAAAGGCCTGATTGGTGAAGTGCTGTTGAGATGGTTGTCCTTCTGGAAGGTTGTCCCATCTCCACAGAGGAACTCTGGATCTGATTGCAGTCCACCTGTGGTAAATTCAACTGATTGGACATGATTTGGAAAGGCACACACCTGTTTATATAAGCTCCCACAGTTGACAGCGCATGTTTCTACATTGGGTTCTTGATCCCTTCCTTGACCAAGGCCCTTCTAGGGTCTAGGTGGCAAACTTCTTCCATTTAAGAATGATGGAGGCCAATGTGTTCTTGGGAACCCTCCCCCAGATCTGTTCCTCGACACAATCCTGTCTCAGAGCTCTACGGACAATTCCTTTGACTTCAAGGCTTGGTTTTTGCTCTGACATGCACTGTCAACTGTGGGAGCTTATATAAATAGGTGTGTGCCTTTCCAAATCATGTCCAATCAATTGAATTTACCACAGGTGGACTGCAATTAAATTGTAGAAACATTTCAAGGATGATCAATGGAAACAGGATGCACCTGAGCTAAATTTTGAGTCTCATAGGAAAGGATCTGAATAGTTATATTTGTTATTTTTTATAAATGTGCAAAAAAAAAAATGAAACCTGTTTTCATTTTGTCGTTATGGTTTATTGTGTGTAGATTGATGAGGAAAAATATAATAACACATTTTAGAATAAGGCTGTAACGTAACAAAATGTGGAAAAATGGAAGAGGTCTGAATACTTTCCGAATGCAGTGTATAGGGAGAGCAGAGACGGGTTGCACTTCAATAGGTTGTCATGATCCATAAAATTGGAAGATACTATGAATAGATTTTACACTAAAATCTGTGTCCTCATTATAAGAGATTACCCATTCTCACAGTAATAGATATCAAAATGCAAAACATCTATTTTTAATGAATTGAAAAAAAAGGCTGTACAACAAGGGTATTGACTTTTGGGTTACTACTTATGGGGTTAGTTCTGAAAGTCACTCTAAACTATATCGAGTGGTGCTGTAACAGTAGCTCATGTTTTCTCTCTGAGGGGATGGCTGGCTACTGTTTGAACCACAAAGTTCACTCCCCGGGACTCGTCTGTTGGACAAGCCCACCAGTAATCCCTTTGAAATCACACCATGCCTGTCTCACTCCACACTCCTCCCATTTCTGTGGCATTCCTCTCTTTCTTCTCCCTGGGGTACAATACAAGTCAATATTTTCACTGCATCTCTCCCCGCTCTCCATGTTTTTAATGGGCTTGAAGTTGACAGGTGGTCAGATCTGGCCGTCTCCCGAATAAGACATGTTGTCTGAGAGGTCCCTGGAGCCAGAGATTGGACATCGGCACGGCACAATCCACTTATACGCAACCCACTAAGCCCTTACATTTAACAGCACACATTAACCTGAGCTAAAACCTCCCTGAGACTGAGAAAATGAAAAAAAGATACGACCAGGCGAAGGAAATACACAGCCCAGCTGACATCGCTGTATTTTATGTGCTGAATTTAAAAAAGATAAAAAATAAACTTTTGCATTTTTGCATACTGACTGTGATTCACACACTAGAACATTCAAACTATAGATTTCTAGATTTATCTACTCATCGTTTGAAACTTCAGTATTATCAACTAAATGCAAGTTGATGCTGCTTCACTAATGAGTTCACATATTTCACTTTCACAGTTCAGCACAATGTGAGCTCTCACAATCAGTCAGTGGTGTGGAAATGCTTCCCAGAACGCCACAGAACACCTATAGTGTATGCTACGTCATCTGCCTCATGATCCCATTTACATTTAGGGGAAGTGCATCTCTGCTTGGTGTTGGAAGCAGGGGTGGTTCTGGGTGGGGGGGCAGTTTTGGACCCCCTTGTGGCCCCCCTAAATGTGGAGTATGAAATCATTTTTACATAACTAATTTTTGCTATCGTTCTTTTGTTACATCCGTTATTAGACAGTGGCAACGCGGAACACTAATGATTGTGAACATGGTCTTTTGCCTGCTAATGCCTGCAATGCAGTGAAGAAAACGATATGACAACAATAACGTCTAATGTAACTGGCCCCTCTAACAGTACAACTGGCCCCAGCTTGGCCCCCCCCCCCCCAGTTGAAATGGTCTAGAACTGCCACTGGTTGGAATGTTCACATCCAAGTAATTACCTAGATACAGTACCTGGCTATACATCAGACTCAACAAGTACTTTAGTGATGTGTATAAGGTCCTTTCAGTCCATTTTATTTAGATAGTTATTATGCTCCTGTAACTTATTATTTTAGAAAATATTTTATTGGGTTTTGGTTTTTGTGGTTTATGGTTTTGCTCATGACACAGGTTTTCAACTCCAGTATAAAGTAATTTTAAAATTGCAGTCTCTTCATGAACCTTGTATGTTGTAAAATAACATGTTATTTTCATGTCAATAGACAGACGTCCGCAGATTATAGTTAACGAGTATGATTTTGTGGAGATAGAAAATAATGATAAGAGACAACACAACAGTTCCTAGGGCTGAACTTATCACCAGCAGTGCATAAACTCCCCTTTTTCCTTGTTTGGTGTGTGATTGTGTGGTAAACAGTATGGATGAACGGTTGGGGGTAAGATGAGTTGGGGGTGAGTGGCCACGTGCCAGTTTTCCAAGTCCCAGTTCAGCTGTATGTAGCCTGCCTAGTTTGGCACGCTTACACTCCCAGAGATTTGGACACAGCAAGCTATGGAAATCTGAGAAACTGATTTATCTCTGTCTGTGATTCTGGTGTGGCACCGTGCTCCTGACTTGGTAGCTAGTAACTCAACTGGTTTATTTGTGACACCTACAGTATGGTATTTATATTGATAATGTATGGTGTAAATAATGTGAGAACAATGTTGACTCAACCAATGAGGGGATATAATATTCCACCCTTCAACAAGTAGACGAGGAAGTAGTGTCATAGAGTTACCATGTTTTTCTGATGATTGAACAAAGATCCACATTTGTCCTCTTTTAAGTCTTCTAGTAATACAGCATTCCTGGTGATCATCTGTCAGTTTTAATCTATTCTGAAAACTCAGAAAGCTGTAGTAATCATGGAGGCTGTAAATCCTTGAGCCTTTTTGAAACCAGTGATCTCACCATTATGGCCATTAAAATCATTTGGTTTACCATGCTGTTTGCTCACACAACTAGTGATGACCAAACACTTACAGTACTTACTCATACACTGGACTCATTGTCATCAATGTCTAGATCATTCATGAAATGCCCTCAAAAGGCAATTCACAAACAAACAAATATTAGATGATTAATGCCCATGGTCAGAATGCATACATCGTTCCATTAAATACCAGAATGGACACAGAACCAGAAAATTGTATTTGACCTTTAAAAAAAAAAATCTGATTACAAATCAGATCTGTCTACCATTTGATTAGCTGTTCAGAAGTCTTATGGCTTGGGGGGTAGAAGCTGTTTAGAAGCCTCTTGGACCTAGACTTGGCACTCCGGGACCGCTTGCCGTGTGCTAGCAGAGAGAACAGTCTATGACTAGGGTGGCTGGAGTCTTTGACAATTTTTAGGGCCTTCCTCTGACACCGCCTGGTACAGAGGTCCTGGATGGCAGGAAGCTTGGCCCCGGTGATGTACTGGGCCGTATGCACTACCGTCTGTAATGCCTTGTGGTCGGAGGCTGAGCAGTTGCCATACCAGGCAGTGATGCAACCGGTCAGGATGCTCTCGATGGTGCAGCTGTAGAACCTTTTGAGGATCTGAGGACCCATGCCAAATCTTTTCAGTCTCCTGAGGGGGAATAGGTTTTGTTGTGCCCTCTTCATGACTGTCTTGGTATGCTTGGAAAATGTTAGTGTGTTGGTGATGTGGATGCCAAGGAACTTGAAGCTCTCAACCTGCTCCACTACAGCCCCGTCGATGAGAATGGGGGCATGCTCAGTCCTCCTTTTCCTGTAGTCCACAATCATCTCCTTTGTCTTGATCACATTGAGGGAGAGGTTGTTGTCCTTGCACCACATGGTCAGGTCTCTTACCTCCTCCCTATAGGCTGTCTCATCATTGTCAGTGATCAGGCCTACCACTGTTGTGTCATCAGCAAACTTAATGATGGTGTTGGAGTCGTGCCTGGCCGTGCATTCATGAGTGAACAGGGAGTACAGGAGGGGACTGAGCATGCACCCCTGAGGGGCCCCCGTGTTGAGGATCAGCGTGGCGGATGTGTTGTTACCTACCCTTACCACCTGGGGGTGGCCCGTCAGGAAGTCCAGGATCCAGTTGCAGAGGGAGGCGTTTAGTCCCAGGGTCCTTAGCTTAGGGATGAGCTTTGAGGGCGCTATGGTGTTGAACGCTGAGTTGTAGTCAATTAATAGCATTCTCACATAGGTGTTCCTTTTATCTCGGTGTGAAAGGGCAGTGTGGAGTGCAATAGAGATTGTATGATCTGTGGATCTGTTGGTGTGATATGCAAATTGGAGTGCATCTAGGGTTTCTGGGATAATGGTCTTGTGAGCCATGACCAGCCTTTCAAAGCATTTAATGGCTACAGACTTGAGTGCTACGGGTCGGTAGTCATTTAGGCAGGTTATTTTAGTGTTCTTGGGCACAGGCACTATGGTGGTCTGCTTAAAACATGTTGGTATTACAGACTCAGACAGGGAGAGGTTGAAAATGTCAGTGAAGACACTTGCTAGTTGGTCAGTGCATGCTCACAGTACATGTCCTGGTAATTCATTTGGCCCTGCGGCCTTGTGAATGTTGACCTGTTTAAAGGTCTTCCTCACATTGGCTGCGGAGAGCATGATCACGCAGTCGTCCAGAACAGCTGATGCTCTCATGCATGTTTCAGTGTTACTTGCCTCAAAGCGAGCATATAAGTTATTTAGCTCGCCTGGTCGGCTCGTGTCACTGGGCAGCTCTCGGCTGTGCTTCCCTTTGTAGTCTGTAATAGTTTGCAAGCCCTGCCACATCTGACCAGTGTTGGAGCTGGTGTAGCATGATTCGATCTTAGTCCTGTATTGACGCTTCGCCTGTTTGATGGTTCGTCAGAGGGCATAGTGGAATTTCTTATAAGCTTCCGGGTTAGAGTCCAGCTCCTTGAAAGCAGCAGCTCTACCCTTTAGCTCAGTGTGAATGTTGCCTGTAATCCATGGCTTCTGGTTGGGTTATGTACGTACAGTCACTGTTGGGACAACGTCCTCGATGCACTTATTGTTAAAGCCAATGACTGAAGTGGTAAACTCCTCAGTGCCAGCGGAAGAATCCCAGAACATATACCAGTCTGCGCTAGCAAAACAGTTCTGTAGTTTAGCATCTGCTTCGTCTGACCACTTTTTTATAGACCGATTCACTGGTGCTTCCTTCTTAAATGTTTCTTGTAAGCAGGAATCAGGAGGATAAAATATGGTCAGATTTGCCAAATGGAGGGTGATGGAGAGCTTTGTACGCGTCTCTGTGTGTGGAGTAAAGGTGGTCTATAATTTTTTTTCTCTAGTTGATAGAAATGAAGTAAAACTGATTTAAGTTTCCCTGCATTAAAGTCCCCGGCCACTAGGAGCGCCGCCTCTGGATGAGCGGTTTCCTGTTTGCTTATGGCGGTATACAGCTCATTGAGCGAGGCTTTAGTGCCAACATCGGTCTGTGGTGGTATGTAGACAGCTACGAACAATACAGATGAAAACTCTAGGTAGATAGTGTGGTCTACAGCTTATCATGAGATACTTCTACCTCAGGCAAGAAAAATCTCGAGACTTCCTTAGATATCGCGCACCAGCTGTTGTTCACCCAGCCCATGTCTTACCAGAGGCTGCTGTTCTATCCTGCCGATAGAGTGTATAACCCGCCAGCTGTATGTTCTTAATGTCGTCGTTCAGCCACGACTCGGTGAAACATAAGATATTACAGTTTTTAACCTCTTGGGGCTAGGTGGGACGCTAGCGTGCCACCCGTGGTGCACTCCATCAACAGCAGGTGCATTTCAAGAGCGGCAAATTTGAATCCAAATAAATGTCAAAATTCAAATTTTTCAAAAATACAACTATTTTACACCATTTGAAAGATAAACATCTCCTTAATCTAACCACGTTTTACGATTTCAAAAAGGTTTTACGGCGAAAGCATACATTTAGAGTATGTTAGGACAGTACATTTACAAGAGTTGTGTGTAATGTTTTGTCAAGTCAAAGACAGGGTCACCAAAACCATAAAACCAGCTAAAATGATGCACTAACCTTTTACAATCTCCATCAGATGACACTCCTAGGACATTATGTTAGACAATGCATGCATTTTTAGTTCTATCAAGTTCATATTTATATCCAAAAACAGCGTTTTACTATGGCATTGATGTTGTGGAAATCGTTTCCCTCCAATAACCGGCAGTCAAGTCAGCGTAACAAATTAAATAATTAAAATTAGAAAACATTGGTAAAATATTATATTGTCATTTAAAGAATTATAGATTTACATCTCTTGAACGCAATCAACTTGCCAGATTTAAAAATAACCTTACTGGGAAATCACACTTTGCAATAATCTGAGCACTGCGCCCAGAAAAATACGCGTTGCGATACAGACTAGACGTCATGTTGGGGAGATCTAAAATCGAAAATACTATGTAAATAATCCATTACCTTTGATTCTCTTCATCAGATGTCACTTCCAGGTATCACAGGTCCATAACGAATGTAGTTTTGTTCAAAAAAGCTCATCATTTATGTCCAAAAATCTCCGTCTCGTTAGCACATGATGTAAGCCAGCCGGACTTCTCGTCATGAACGAGGGGAAAAAATATATTTCCGTTCGTTCAAACATGTCAAACGTTGTATAGCATAAATCATTAGGGCCTTTTTTAACCAGAACATGAATAATATTCAAGGTGGACGAATGCATACTCTTTTATAACGTATTGGAACGAGGGTACCCAACATGAACTCGCGCGCCAGGTGTCTAATGGGACATCATCGTTCCATGGCTCTTGTTCGGTCAGATCTCCCTCCAGAAGACTCAAAACACTTTGTAAAGGCTGGTGACATCTAGTGGAAGCAATAGGAAGTGCCAAAATATTCCTAAACCCCTGTGTTTTTCAATGGGATAGGTTTAAAGTCAATACAACACATCAGGTATCCACTTCCTGTCAGAAAATGTCTCAGGGTTTTGCCTGCCAAATGAGTTCTGTTATACTCACAGACACCATTCAAACAGTTTTGGAAACTTTAGAGTGTTTTCTATCCATATATAATAAGTATATGCATATTCTAGTTACTGGGTAGGATTAGTAACCAGATTAAATCGGGTACATTTTTTTTATCCAGACGTGCAAATGCTGCCCCCTAGACCCAACAGGTTAATCTAACCACGTTTTACGATTTCAAAAAGGTTTTACGGCGAAAGCATACATTTAGAGTATGTTAGGACAGTACATTTACAAGAGTTGTGTGTAATGTTTTGTCAAGTCAAAGACAGGGTCACCAAAACCATAAAACCAGCTAAAATGATGCACTAACCTTTTACAATCTCCATCAGATGACACTCCTAGGACATTATGTTAGACAATGCATGCATTTTTAGTTCTATCAAGTTCATATTTATATCCAAAAACAGCGTTTTACTATGGCATTGATGTTGTGGAAATCGTTTCCCTCCAATAACCGGCAGTCAAGTCAGCGTAACAAATTAAATAATTAAAATTAGAAAACATTGGTAAAATATTATATTGTCATTTAAAGAATTATAGATTTACATCTCTTGAACGCAATCAACTTGCCAGATTTAAAAATAACCTTACTGGGAAATCACACTTTGCAATAATCTGAGCACTGCGCCCAGAAAAATACGCGTTGCGATACAGACTAGACGTCATGTTGGGGAGATCTAAAATCGAAAATACTATGTAAATAATCCATTACCTTTGATTCTCTTCATCAGATGTCACTTCCAGGTATCACAGGTCCATAACGAATGTAGTTTTGTTCAAAAAAGCTCATCATTTATGTCCAAAAATCTCCGTCTCGTTAGCACATGATGTAAGCCAGCCGGACTTCTCGTCATGAACGAGGGGAAAAAATATATTTCCGTTCGTTCAAACATGTCAAACGTTGTATAGCATAAATCATTAGGGCCTTTTTTAACCAGAACATGAATAATATTCAAGGTGGACGAATGCATACTCTTTTATAACGTATTGGAACGAGGGTACCCAACATGAACTCGCGCGCCAGGTGTCTAATGGGACATCATCGTTCCATGGCTCTTGTTCGGTCAGATCTCCCTCCAGAAGACTCAAAACACTTTGTAAAGGCTGGTGACATCTAGTGGAAGCAATAGGAAGTGCCAAAATATTCCTAAACCCCTGTGTTTTTCAATGGGATAGGTTTAAAGTCAATACAACACATCAGGTATCCACTTCCTGTCAGAAAATGTCTCAGGGTTTTGCCTGCCAAATGAGTTCTGTTATACTCACAGACACCATTCAAACAGTTTTGGAAACTTTAGAGTGTTTTCTATCCATATATAATAAGTATATGCATATTCTAGTTACTGGGTAGGATTAGTAACCAGATTAAATCGGGTACATTTTTTTTATCCAGACGTGCAAATGCTGCCCCCTAGACCCAACAGGTTAATGTCCCGTTGGTAGGATATACGTGCTTTCAGTTCATCCCATTTTTTAGCTAGCAGGACAGAAGGTAAAGGCAGATTAGCAACTTGTCGCCTCATCCTCACAAGGCACCCTGATCTTTTTCAGCAAAATCTCTGTTTCCTTCTCCAGCGAATGACTGGGCTTCAGGGTCCCCTCCGGCAGCCATCCCCTCCGGCTGCCATCCCCTCCGGTGCCATCTTCACTCCAAATTCTTAAGTTTAGGCATTAACTCTGAATGGATAAGGTAAGGGGATAAGGTTTGCGATAGGCTTAAAACAAAAATTTCAAGAACTATCTTTGGATTTGAACTTGCAACCTTGAAGGTAACAGTGCTCATTGCTGCCCCAATTGGCTGACTTCTTCAGACGTGGATGGACGTCGAATACTGACTTGTATCACAGATGACCTGGCTGATCTTTCACATTGAAAATATAGGCTATATCTTTCATATTCAATTTTGTCGTTTTTTTTTCTAGCCATAGACATACAGTAGATGCCACCACACCTCACTTTCGAGGCAACAATAGGGAAAATCGAACGACAACTCTATTGGTCAAAAAATCCACCTCTAAGCGTCCACCAGCACCAGCTAACGATCGGAGCTCCTGTCAGACAGAGAGAAAAGAAAGGGTACGACTTCTTTACCACATCCTCATTATTTAATGCAGAGAAAGTGATAATTCCCACATAGAGGAGAGATCCGGTGAGGGGCCGGACAGTTACGCCTATGTCCCTGTACCGCTCCTCTCTAATAAGGCCTGTCACCGGCGATTAGGGATTGTTGACAGGGCCACTTGTTGTGACTGGCACCAGCCTCCCTGCACAATCACGGCTTCCTCCCATTCATCACATCATGTTCCACAGAGCACACAGCAGCATCCTATTGTGTATACACATAAATGCCTGAATGCACACTCACACACGCACGCAGACATACCCACATGCATGCACACAGACACACAAACACACATGGAGGCAAGCATGCACACACACACACTACACACACACTCATATTGACAAATATCAGATGGTGAAATGAACGGTCATTCACGGGTCATGGAGGAGATGTCTCTCTCTCTTCCTGCTTACTGTCTCCACCCACGCTTTCCCCACACAAAGCCCTGCCTCCCGCAGCAGTACATGCTAGCCTGCCACTATCAGGTGCTAAATCTCTCATCATTACATTCTCATTCATAGCATGGCCCGTGTACTCTGTATTCTGATCCAGACTGGAACCAAACTAATTACTGTGTCATCCCTGTTCTCTGGGTTTTGTGGCCCCTGGATTTTCTTTGATTAGTTTCTTCCAAGTCATTTATAAAACGGTTCATGGGGTGCAAACTATTTTGTGTCTGAATTAGTCGTCAGCCCCTGTTCTTTATTTGCTAAAGGAGGGGGAGACCTTGGGCTAATTGTAAAGGGATAGCTGCTGTCTCATATTATTCCTTATCTTTGCAAAATGGAGACTAAAAATTGAGATTAATTCCATTACTTTTTAGAGTGCATGGGCCCTGGTGTGACAGCCAACTCTTCACCACATTCTTCCTGTTCCCTATGGAGGTACTGTACGGCCTAAGACACACCCTGGTATATCTTGCTGACCTCTGACCTGAGCTGCTAACACAGGCATGTGTACTGTAGCTATGTATTGCCCATAGGATCATGAGATAATTAATTATCCTGTAAGTCAAGGTCAACTAATGGGAAGTCTGGGGGAATTATACTACAAGTGCCCTCTTGGCACCACAGAGGGCAAAACAACTAAATAGAAATGATTGTGGTATCATTATTCTTAGCTAATGAATAATCACATCCTCTGTAAAAAAAAAAAAAAAAAAGAACATAACAAAAAACAAGTAGGCACATTATTTGACAGTATTTTTGTTAAAACCTGAGATATGTTTGTAAACTTCTGTATTCAGCTACTGTATGTTAGAACAGCAAACCAAACCCTAGTCCTCATCTTCCCCAAGGCTGTTTATTCACACCAGCTTATTCCACAATGGACTATCTTTAATTGAGCTGTTAATTGGACAATGAACTACAGTTGACCTCCAGCGCTTTCTTGCTGTCATTTGTAGCGATCCTCTGAGAACGGAGTAATAGATGTGATAGGAAGAGAAGCGGCACACCCCGAATGACTCTCTGAATTAGTCCTCTATTGAACTTCCCTGATAAACAAGACCTTGGATTTCTAACCATTCCCTTCAAAAGCACATTGCATACATACAGTGGAGGAAAAAAGTATTTGATCCCCTGCTGAGTTTGTACGTTTGCCCACCAAATGATCAGTCTATAATTTTAATGGTAGGTTTATTTGAACAGTGAGAGACAGAATAACAACAAAAAAATCCAGAAAAACACATGTCAAAAATGATATAAAATGATTTGCATTTTGATGAAGGAAATAAGTATTTGACCCCTCTGCAAAACATGACTTAGTACTTGGTGGCAAAACCCTTGTTGGCAATCACAGAGGTCAGACGTTTCTTGTAGTTGGCCACCAGGTTTGCACACATCTCAGGAGGGATTTTGTCCCACTCCTCTTTGCAGATCTTCTCCAAGTGATTAAGGTTTCGAGGGTGACGTTTGGCAACTCGAACCTTGAGCTCCCTCAAAAGATTTTCTATGGGATTAAGGTCTGGAGACTGGCTAGGCCACTCCAGGACCTTAATGTGCTTATTCTTGAGCCACTCCTTTGTTGCCTTGGCCATGTGTTTTGGGTCATGCTGGAATACCCATCCACGACCCATTTTCAATGCCCTGGCTGAGGGAAGGAGGTTCTCACCCAAGATTTGACAGTACATGGCCCCGGCAAATGATGCGGTGAAGTTGTCCTGTGCCCTTAGCAGAAAAACACCCCCAAAGCATAATGTTTCCACCTCCATGTTTGATGGTGGAGATGGTGTTCTTGGGGTCATAGGCAGCATTCCTCCTCCTCTAAACATGGCAAGTTGAGTTGATGCCAAAGAGCTCCATTTTGGTCTCATCTGACCACAACACTTTCAGCAGTTGTCCTCTGAATCATTCAGATGTTCATTGGCAAACTTCAGACAGGCGTGTATATGTATTCTTGAGCAGGGGGACCTTGCGGGCGCTGCAGGATTTCAGTCCTTCACGGCGTAGTGTGTTACCAATTGTTTTCTTGGTGACTATGGTCCCAGCTGCCTTGAGATCATTGACAAGATCCTCCCGTGTAGTTCTGGGCTGATTCCTCACCGTTCTCATGATCATTGCAATCCCACGAGGTGAGATCTTGCATGGAGCCCCAGGCCGAGGGATATTGACAGTTCTTTTGTGTTTCTTCCATTTGCGAATAATCGCACCAACTGTTGTCACCTTCTCACCAAGCTGCTTGGCGATGGTCTTGTAGCCCATTCCAGCCTTCTGTAGGTCTACAGTCTTGTTCCTGACATCCTTGGAGAGCTCTTTGGTCTTGGCCATGGTGGAGAGTTTGGAATCTGATTGATTGATTGCTTCTGTGGACAGGTGTCTTTTTTACAGGTAACAAGCTGCGGTTAGGAGCACTCCCTTTAACAGTGTGCTCCTAATCTCAGCTCGTTACCTGTATAAAAGACACCTGGGAGCCAGAAATCTTTCTGATTGAGAGGGGGTCAAATACTTATTTCCCTCATTAAAATGCAATTCAATTTATAACATTTTTGACATGCGTTTTTCTCTATATTTTTGTTGTTATTCTGTCTCTCACTGTTCAAATAAAACTACCATTAAAATTATAGACTGATACTTTCTTTATCTGTGGGCAAACGTACAAAATCAGCAGGGGATCAAATACTTTTTCCCCCCACTGTACATCAAGCATAAGCTACATACATAGTGTACACAATGTATTGAGGTTAGGGTTGGAGTCAATTCAAATTCAAATTCCATTTCCACATTTTTATCATAGAGAATGGGGATTTCAATTTACTTCGTGAATTGACTGCATTGAAATGGAATTGAACCCAAACCCCAATTGAGCCACTACTGAAACAGAACAAATTATCAGTTTCAGTGTGACAGTCCTATCCTGACTGCGATATTGTAACATGATTAGTCTACTAACAGTCATTTTTAGAACAGGCCATTTGACCGTCCTCTGACGCTATTCGTCTTCACCAAATGATTACCCATGACACATGCCACCCATCGACCAATCAAATAATGCCTTGTCTTAGCTGCAAATTGTCTCCCACAATTCTGACAGAAACGTTGACTGTATCCACAGATAGAAGGAAGCAAAGCAGATATACTGCTGTAGTTTACAGAGAGAACAGGGGTGTGTCAGCATGTCACGTGATGAGTGTAAGTTGGTAAGTCACAGTGAATGGGGCGAACAATGGCCCTGTTAGTTGGGGCGGCTTGGCCCGCCTGGCCCTTGTGCATGCTAGCTGTAGCCCTAATCGGCCATGATTACAACTAATGGCTGTAATGATGTACGCTCTCTCCCCAGCAGGACAATTCAATTAGGCTCAAGCCAATTCTGTATCTCCCCAGGCAGCCCCCGAACCCTCTTTCTCTCTCTCCCTCTCTGTCTACTCTAGCCAAGTGTGTGTGTGTGTGTGTGTGTGTGTGTGTGTGTGTGTGTGTGTGTGTGTGTGTGTGTGTGTGTGTGTGTGTGTGTGCGTGTGTGCGTGCGTGTGTAAAATAGGGTTGTATGAATCTACATCCGGCATGTTTAGTTGCCACTGGATAAGGTGCTAAATTTGACATCTATTTCATGTAAAAGTTGTTTTTTAAAGAGAATTCTAAAAAAAACAACTCTGACCACATATATTGAAGTAACTCTCAGGGCAATGTTAGTAGCCTCAGGCCTGCAAACTCAGTTTGCATCTATAATACATTAATTAAGTGTTTGGTAGCATGGCTCATACTGTTCTGTTCAAAAGGCCATTGCTGAGCAATTAAAAAATATATTGAAACAGAAAAACTAAATAAATTGATCAAAGGGTACTTGAAATTCTTTGTTGTCTACCGGTGACTATTCATGCTTATGCCGCTCGATGGCCAACCTTTGGCATGGTCACAATCTTGATCAAGTTTTTAAAACACCTTACATTGGCGTATGGTGCATTTATATTACGAAAAATAAACACGCTTCAGCTTGCCGCCCTACCTGCACATAGATATACTGCACAGTCTTGTACAGCTAACCTTGTGAGGACACACATTAGGTCCAATTCAACATCCTACTTTCCCTAACCTTAACCCTAACCCAAAAACCTAACCTTAATCCTAACCCTAAACCTAATCCTAACACTAACACTAATTCTAACCTTAACCCTAAACCCCCTTGAAATAGAATTTGACCATGTGGAGACAACAAAATGTCCCCAGTTGGTAAAATTTTTGTTTGTTTGCTATTCTTGTGGGGACTTCTGGTCCCCCCCCACACACACACACACACACACACACACACACACACACACACACACACACACACACACACACACACACACACACACACACACCACACACACACACACACACACACACTGAGGTTAAGTATGTTTAAGTGCTATTTGAAATCAATACAGTGCTTTGAGAAATATGATATTTATCGTACAAACTCACCTCAACCTTCACACAAGCCGTAACTAATTAAGTTTCTGCTAGCAGCTTCACTCAACCTCATACTTTAGCATTCAAATTATTCTATGGGAATCGAATGTTTGACTAAGCTCTGCTGCCTGTCCTTTGGTGGGACCATTCTTGATGCACACAGAAAACTGTTGAGCGTGAAAAACCCAGCAGCATTGCAGTTCTTGACACAAACTCGTGCGCCAGGCACCTCCTACCATACTCTGTTCAAATGCAGTTACATATTTTGTCTTGCCCATTCACACTCTGAATGGCACACAAGGAACACCTTCCAAATATTGCGTTGCACCCCCTTTTGCCCCCAGAACAGCATCAATTCATCGGGGCATGGACTCTACAACGTGTCGAAAGCATTCCACAGGGTTGCTGGCCCATGTTGACTCCAATGCTTCTCATAGTTGTGTCAAGTTGGCTGGATGTCCTTTGGGTGGTGGACCATTCTTGATACACACAGGAAACTGTTAAGCGTGAAAAACCAAGCACCGTTGCAGTTCTTGACACACTCAAACCAGTGTGCCTGGCACCTACTACCGTAACCCATTCAAAGGCACTTAAACCTTTTGTCTTGCCCATTCACCCTCTGAATGGCACACATACACAATCCATGTCTCAATTGTCTCAAGGCTTAAAAATCCTTCTTTAACCTGTCTCCTCCCCTTCATCTACACTGGCTGAAGTGGATTTAACAAGTGACATCAATAAGGGATCATAGCTTTCAACTGGACTCACTTGGTCAGTCTATGTCATGGAAAGAGCAGGTGTTCTTAATGTTTTGTATGCTCAGTGGATATAGATAATAGATACTGTATGTAACATAATAATATATTGTAGTGAAATATTTAATATATAGGAATTTCCCAGAGAAACTTAGGTAAGCAGCTGTCCCTCTTCCCAAGCAGTAGTACAGTAGGTGTTTACTTCATACTCACAGAAAGAGCTACATTTTTCCTCAGGGGGTGAGGGAGTGTAGCGGATGGCTAAGTTAGCATCGCTATACTGCCTAGGGAAGGAAGTCACTCTGGTATATGTGCTTCCTTGTGAAACACAGCTACAGCCTACATGGTCTATGTGGAGTTGAACTGAAACAACAAGGGACCAGTGTATCCATCAATGTGTTTTTTTTTTTACAGTACGTGGCTGCATCATATGATTGACTTTAGGGAGTTTTTAGTGTAAATTGAGGCTAGTGTGAACTGAAAGTTATTATGGATTTAAATTGTTCTTGCTTGACCATAAACGTTTTTAATTGTGTCTCTCATGTAACCTTTTCTCTATCAACATCTTGCATACAGTAAACTGAAGGAAAAGCATCAGCAATAAGCTTTTGATGGGAATTAAGCTGCTGTCCTAAACTTTCCTTTACAATTGCAGTTTTACAATCCTAGGACTGAGCATCCTGACCATTTTTATTCAAGATTTTATTCTTCATACAGTATTGATAACAACATAATACATTGTGTTAACCCCTCAAAATTCCTTGATCGGCAAAAGTTATTTAAATGATCACCTCATAATGAATCACTTAATGATGCATTAGTACTTCCAAATCAGACCAATAGGTATCGTCAATATCGATGAAAAGATCATTGTTTTCCTTCCTAAAGGTTGGCTGTCTGGAACATCGGTTTTGCCAACTCACATTTTGCTCAATGAGAAACGTCCAACAAAAACGGTTAGCTTTTTATTATAATGGTTTACTATGATTTGACATTTGGCTTCTAAGAGAACATGGCACAGGGTTTAATATGTAATCAATCCGGGTGAATTATGAGGTCCTGTCATGTGTATTAGATATAGACTTGACCACAACAGTTTTATTAACCCTAACCAGACTGAATCAGAGAGCTGTCCAGATGTCAGCCTTTATAACTTGGGGGAATAAATGGAAACGGATCCATATATTTCACCAATCCAGACTCCTTTATATTAATATCAGATTGAGCATTGGCATATTTTGCCTGACCAGAGCGCAGTCTGCAGTACTTATCAAGTGATTAACTTATCAAGGCTCTCCACTGCCGAACAGTCTGCTCTAGTTTCCATGGAGACTTGGCTTCATTTGATGAAGGTAGCATGTGTGTGTGCATGCATGTGGGTGTGTGTTTCTGTGTGCTTGCGTGTATTTGTATGTTTTTAACCCTAAAAGCACCAAAAAAGGTACATTTTGACCCCAAGGTTTTTTATACTTCTGAACTTTTAAGACTTTGTCAAGCAACTAGAAAACAACATAAAAACAAAATTGATGTATGTACCCTGAAAAGATACAGATATGGAGTCACACCAGATTTGACCCCTGAGGATGTGGCAGCCACCATAACTCAAAAATAATAACATGAAACACATATACCATCTTGAGAGTCTGATGTTGCAGATGCAGTTGGAACGGAGTTGATAGCCCATAGCATTCCAAAGTTAGAGCTAAAAGTCTGATGGCACCGGCGCCCATATCGCCTATATCACCCATATCGGGGGTCGTACCGGTATGCCAATTTATCCCCTGAGTATCACAGAAACACAACACTTTGAATAAACAACAGAACAATTTTCATAACACAAAATAACTGTTCAAAACATTAAAAAGTGTCTATTTGTAAACAAACTTTGACAATAAATGTGTACAATTTTTAGATAATATCCTTATTTCGGGGATTTAAAACCATTTACTTGTGTTACAAAAGGTTAATAAATAAAAAGTGTTACTGCTTGACAGACATTGTCTCTTTGCAATCATTACCAATTTGGGGTCCAAAAATTACCCCAGTTGGCGCTTTTAGGGTTAAGTGGAAGTACAGAAATCAATTTTCATTTCAAATAACGTATATTTATTGCGGTTTCAGATCCAAGATGATAACACATTTGAATAGTTATAATCATCCATATGATGGGGTAATATTACCTCTAATGTTGTGCTTTACTTTCCTAAAGGCCAATGGCTTCAGCTAGTTTGTTTTATGTAAACAAAACCAAGAGTGACTGGATGTGACCCATGACTTAGCAGTTAGGCCTGTCACTCAGAAACACTGGGAGGTAGGCAATGGTGGCGCTAGTCTGAGATCTTACAGATCTCCAGTCAAATAATATTATCTGCTGCAAAAGGGTATCATTTCCCTGCTTCCAACCCCTGGAATTACAGGGTGTCAGCAAGACACTTGGTAAGCCACTGTACCCGTGTCATGTGTTGGTTCATGACAATCATCTCTGTCCCAACATTATCATTATTAGGTGAAAGGGATGTTGTCTTAATCTTACCCCGGGGCAAATTGTGACCTCTTTCTTTCCCATTCGACCTTTAGAAATTACATGTTACTTGAAAGAAAAAGCTCAGACCTATTCCTTGTTTGTGCCTTACTTAGAGACTGAGAGTGCAAATAGGAAAATTACTTTCACCCCAGAGCAAATGTTACGGCATATGGGGGCAGTCTTTCCACTGACACAGAGCCAAAACAAACTGTGTCATTCAATCAAGAACTTCAAATGCATCCTAAGCACTTGAGCTGTAAGCGCTTACTGTATATATGCAGAAGACAGAGAAGGAAACACGCCTGCCAATTCTCTGTATCCTATGAATAACAAATTAACATAGGAAATAAATTATGCAAATAAATGAAACCGTCTGTCTTCATTTAGTTGGAGATGTGAACACCCCTCCCCAAAAGATCTGATGAGCATATTCAACTGCAGTGCTTCAGAATCCCTCCTTTTTGCTCATGGAAAGAAATGGTAATGCATTGAATTAATAAGGTTGAAATCACTTGCTATTTTGGATCATTCTAACATTCTGATACTCCCATTTTTATGGCTGTTAACATTTAAAACCATAGTGGCTCACCCTCTGTTTTTTATATAATTAATTATTGTGTTCTGTTGAAGAGAATTTCGAAATATGTTAGAAAGTGAGTTAATTTTCACAAGTTTTTACACTGTTCCACTTCTCAACCTTTGCTTTGAAGTAGATAGGCATTTCTTTCTTGATTTTAACTGCAGAAAATAAATAAATAATACAATGTCTTGAGAAATACTTTCGAGGACAGTACTAGTTGTATTACTCAATAGAAGGAGAAGAGCATATATACCCAGGGGAGTATATATGGTTTCATTCTTCATACTTACCCCACATCTCTTCCTCTCTTTATCTCTCTCTGTCTCCCCTTCTCTATCTCTCTCCTTTATCAATTACACATAAATGGAAAGGGGGATACCTAGTCAGTTGTACAACTGAATGCCTCTTCCACATTTAACCCACATTTAACCTGAATCAGAGAGGTGCGAGGGGCTGCCTTAATCGACATCCACGGCACCCGGAGAACAGTTGGCTAACCACCTTGCTCAGAACAACAGATTTTTTCTTTGTCAGCTCGGGCACTCTTTCCAGCAAGCTTTCAGTTACTGGCCCAATGCTCTAACCACTAGGCTACGTGCACATACTGTGTATAAAATCAGATAGTGGAATATGAAATCATTTTTCATCTCCTACAAATACAGAGACAGATGGAGAATGGATAGCACCAGGCATTGCAAAATAGTATAATGTCTCTCTCATAGTATCAAAATGTATAAAGTTGGCAGAATTGCCTGGTATGAAAGGAGATAAATTATTGAGCTATGGAAAATTATGCAAGCCTTTGGGCACACAACTGAAGGATATGATACTTCTGTAGCTTTCCTTGTTTCGCTTTCATACATTATGTCTCCTTCCATGTAAAGATAATGAGAATACCACATAAGCCAGTGAAAATGTAATGATTACAATGCTATTTGTATAGTATGTGTGACTCAAATAGCTGTATAATGGCTGACATTTAGGTAATGGAGGAATAATAGTGCAGGTCCAAGAGCTACATTCAGGTATTATCCACAATTAATTGTTGAGAGACAATTGTTTCCATGGGACGTCATTTTGACCACTAGTGGGTGCATGGTATTGTTGGTTCTGGCTCATTAACATATTTAGAGGCTATATTTTTTTGCACCTGTGAGTGAGAATGCTGTACCAATTTAACTCGTATGTGGTTATAGTGCACCATCATTTAAAAAAGTTTAGCGGACAGATTGGAGTGGCAGCAAGTCTAAAACTTTAAATGGTTAAGCATTTCGCCATGTCCTTTAGGTCAAATCAAATTTATTTATAAAGCCCTACTTACATCAGCTGATATCTCAAAGTGCTGTACAGAAACCCAGCCTAAAACTCCAAACAGCAAGCAATGCAGGTGTAGAAGCACGGTGGCTAGGAAAAACCCCCTAGAAAGGCCAGAACCTAGGTAGAAATCTAGAGAGGAACCAGACTATGAGGGGTGGCCAGTCCTCTTCTGGCTGTGCCGGGTGGAAATTATAACAGAACATGGCCAAGATGTTCAAATGTTCATAGATGACCAGCAGGGTCAAATAATAATAAACACAGTGGTTGTCGAGGGTGCAACAGGTCAGCACCTCAAGAGTAAATGTCAGTTGGCTTCTCATAGACGATCATTCAGAGTATCTCTACCGCTCCTGCTGTCTCTAGAGAGTTGAAAACAGCAGGTCTGGGACAGGTAGCACATCCGGTGAACAGGTCAGGGTTACATAGCTGCAGGCAGAACAGTTGAAACTGGAGCAGCAGCACGGCCAGGTGGACTGGGGACAGCAAGGAGTCATCAGGCCAGGTATTCCTGAGGCATGGTCCTAGGGCTCAGGTCCTCCGAGAGAGAGAAAGAAAGAATTAGAGAGAGCATACTTAAATTCACACAGGACACCTGATAAGACAGGAGAAATACTTCAGATACAACAGACTGACCCTAGCCCCCCGACACAAACTACTGCAGCATAAATACTGGAGGCTGAGACAGGAGGGGTCGGGAGACACTGTGGCCCCGTCCGACGATACCCCCAGACAGGGCCAAACAAGCAGGATATAACTGTCACGGGCGTCGTATTGATTAGACCAAAATGTAGGGGGAGTGTGTATACTCATCTTCTTTTTATTAGGTAGAAAGAAGGAAAAACAAAACAAAACACACGTATACAAAAACAACGATGATAAACAGTCCTGTAAGGCTTACAGCTATACAAGGAACAACTACCCACAAAATCCCATAGAAAAACACCCCTCTTAAATAGGACCTTCAATTAGAAGCAACTAGGAGCAGCTGCTTCCAATTGAAGGTCAACCCAACAAACATCACATAGAAATAGACATACTAGAACTAACATAGAAATAGACTAACAAGAACATAACCCAACAAACCCCGAAACACTCTAAACAAACACCCCTCTTAAAACAGAACATAGCCCAACAAACCCCGAAACACTCTAAACAAACACACCCATGCCACGTCCTGACCAAACTACAATAACAAATAACCCCTTATACTGGTCAGGACGTGACAATAACCCCACCCACTTTGCCAAAGCACAGCCCCCACACCACTAGAGGGATATCTTCAACCACCAACTTACCATCCTGAGACAAGGCCTAGTATAGCCCACAAAGATCTCCGCCACGGCACAACCCAAGGGGGGGCGCCAACCCAGACAGGAAGATCACGTCAGTGACTCAACCCACTCAAGTGATGCACCCCTCCTAGGGACGGCATGGAAGAGCACCAGTAAGCCAGTGACTCAGCCCCTGTAATAGGGTTAGAGGCAGAGAATCCCAGTGGAGAGACGGGGACCGGCCAGGCAGAGACAGCAAGGGCGGTTCGTTGCTCCAGTGCCTTTCCGTTCACCTTTACACTCCTGGGCCAAACTACACTCAATCATAGGATCTACTGAAGAGATGAGTCTTCAATAAAGACTTCTGTTGAGACCGAGTCTGCGTCTCTCACATGGGTAGGCAGACCATTCCATAAAAATGGAGCTCTATAGGAGAAAGCCCTGCCTCCAGCTGTTTGCTTAGAAATTCTAGGGACAGTTAGGAGGCCTACGTCTTGTGACGTGTAGGTATGTACGGCAGGACCAAATCGGAAAGATAGGTAGGAGCAAGCCCATGTAATGTTTTGTAGGTTAGCAGTAAAACCTTGAAATCAGCCCTTGCCTTAACAGGAAGCCAGTGTAGAGAGGCTAGCACTGGAGTAATATGATACATTTTTTTGGTTCTAGTCAAGATTCAAGCAGCTGTGTTTAGCACTAACTGAAGTTTATTTAGTGCTTTATCTGGGTAGCCGGAAAGTAGAGCATTGCAGTAGTCTAACCTAGAAGTGACATTTTTCTGCATCATTTTTGGACAGAAAGTTTCTGATTTTTGCAATGTTACGTATATGTAAAAAAGCTGTCCTTGAAACAGTCTTGATATGTTTGTCAAAAGAGAGATCAGGGTCCAGAGTAACGCCGAGGTCCTTCACAGTTTTATTTGAGACGACTGTACAACCATCAAGATTAATTGTCAGATTCAACAGAAGATATCTTTGTTTCTTGGGACCTAGAACAGGAATATCTGTATTGTCCGAGTTTAAAACTAGAAAGTTTGCAGCCATCCTCTTCCTTATGTCTGAAACACAGGCTTCTAGCGAGGGCAATTTTGGGGCTTCACCATGTTTCATCGAAATGTACAGCTGTGTGTCATCTGCATAGCAGTGAAAGTGAACATTATGTTTCCGAATGACATGTCCAAGAGGTAAAATATATAGTGAAAACAATAGTGGTCCTAAAACAGAACCTTGAGGAACACACTTTCCCTGTGGCTCAGTTGGTAGAGCATGGTGTGTGCAATGCCAGGGTTGTGAGTTCGATTCCCACGGGGGGCCAGTACAAAATAAAAAATAAATGCATGAAGTGAAAATGTATGTATTCACTACTGTAAGTCACTCTGGATAAGAGTGTCTACAAAAATGTAAACACTGAAATGTACAGAGACAAACTCATATCTTTCACAGATAAGGCCAAAACTTGTCCATGTAGACCAATTTGGGTTTCCAATTTCTCCAAAAGAATGTGGTGATCGACACATCTTTCTAGCTGATTTACACGCTGAAGCTATGTTGCGCTTGGTGACCTCTGACTGTTTCATCCTAACATCGTTGGTGCCGACATGGATAACAATATCCCTATACTACACTCGCCAGTTTTAGCTTTAGCCAGCACCATCTTCAGATTAGCCTTAACGTCGGTAACCCTGCCCCCTGGTAAAAAGTGTTTGATCGCTGGATGATTCGTTTTAAGTCTAATACTACGGGTAATGGAGTCTCCAATGACTAGGGTTTTCATTTTGTCAGAGCTAATGGTGGGAGGCTTTGGCGTCTCAGACCCCGTAACGGGAGGAGTGGAGACCGGAGAAGGCTCGGCCTCTGACTCCGACTCGCTGCTTAATGGGGAGAACCGGTTGAAAGTTTCTGTTGGCTGAATGAGCGACACCGGTTGAGCATTCCTACAGCATTTCCCTCCGGAAGCCATGAGAAATTTGTCCGGCTGCGGGGACTGTGCGAGGGGGTTTATACTACTATCTGTACTTACTGGTGGTACAGACGCTGTTTCATCCTTTCCTACACTGACATTACCCTTGCCTAACAATTGCGTCTGAAGCTGGGCTTGCAGCACAGCTATCCTTGCCGTAAGGTGATCGTTCTCCTGTATATTATGAGTACAGTGACTGCAATTAGAAGGCATCATATTAATGTTACTACTTAGCTTCGGCTGGTGGAGGTCCTGACAAACCACGTCCAGATAAAGCGTCCGGAGTGAAAAAGTTGAATGAAAAAAAGTTGAGCGATGGAAAACTAAAAATATAAACGGTAATTAAAAAGTAAAAACCATAAAGTTGCCAGGTAGCAAAGTAAGGTTAGCAACAAAACGCACAACAACACGTAAACAAATCTGCAAGTTGTGGTCTGTTAATCCCTGTAGTTGGAAGCCTTTGTTAAGGCCTCTACAAGTGATATAAAGCATCAAATATTTTTTCATATGCTGTAATGTTTGTAAACCCTTTACCTAGCAGCCAACTTGCTTGCACCAATCTCTTGTAATTATAGTACAATACAAACCCCTCCCCCTCAACAAATGTAATTAATTCATTGATTCAGATTACGTTAGTATTTTAGTTTTTACCATATAATACAGTAACTTTTACAGTATTGTACTGTGTTATTACATAGTACTTGCTTTGATACCGTATTTATATTTCAGTAGGTGTAGGCTACTGTAATATGAAATACAGAATTTTACTTGCCAACGAGCTGCCTGTAAGCTACTGTCAAATTCACAGTAACCCCTTTACAGTGTATGTGTGTCACTTGAAAGCTTCACTAATGTAGCCATATGACATAGCTAAATGGGGTTTTCTTTGGATGATGTGTAGTACTATTACTATTGTAATCGATATCTGACAGAAATAAAATGAAAAATGTAGACCAATGTTTTTACTTTAGATTTATAACCCATCTATAAATGAACTTCTAGACTACATTTCTAGACTACTTATGAACCCCTTTATTAATCCTTTATACCTTAATGGTAAAGTTTTACCGGCCCAGCAGTTCTACTAATTGTCAGTAAGCCTACAACATAGGTCTGTTCTGCCCGATTACAGTGTCAGATATAGATATATAAAAGATAATAAAAAATAATACCCAACCCTTTTATAGGATACCAAGTGTTTTAAAGTCCTGGAGATTATTTAATTAAACTTCTTTTAGATGTATTTGTATTTATTAGGGATCTCTATTAGCTGTTGCCAAGGCAGCAGCTGCTCTTCCTGGGGTCCAAACATATTAAAGCACTTACATTACGTATAAAACAAAAGATACAACAGTAAGTAATATAAAATTGTTACACCACTAAATATCTACACTACAAAATGTTTAATACCACCATACAACAATTTCACAATGTATGCATATGCATGTGTCTGTACCATTTTGTGTGTCTCTTCACAGTCCCCGTTGTTCCATAAGGTGTATTTTTACCTGATTTTACTGCTTGCATCAGTTACCTGATGTGGAATAGAGTTGCATGTAGTAGTGTGCGCCTCCCATAGTCTGTTCTTGATGTGGGGACTGTGAAGAGACCTCTGGTGGCATGTCTTGGGGGGTATGCATGTGTGTCCGAGCTGTGTGCAAGTATTTTAAACACACAGCTCGGTACATTCAGCTTGTCAAAAACTCTTACAAAAACAAGTAGTGATTAAGTCAATCTCTCTTCCACTTTGAGCCATGAGAGATTGACATGCATGTCATTAATGTTAGCTCTCCGTGTACTTTTAAGGGCCAGCCATGCTGCCCTGTTCTGAGCCGACTGCAATTTTCCTAAGTCCCTCTTTGTGGCACCTGACCACACTACTGAACAGTAGTCTAGGAGTGACAAAACTAGGGCCTGTAGGACCTGCCTTTTTGATAGTGTTAAGGCAGAGCAGCGCTTTGTCATGGACAGACTTCTCCCCATTTTAGCTACTGTTGTATGAATATGTTTTGACCATGACAGTTTACAAACCAGGGTTAATCCAAGCAGTCACCTCAACTTGCTAAATTTCCACATTATTCATTATGAGATGTAGTTGAGGTTAAAGGCTTAGTGAATGATTTGTCCCAAATACAATTTTTTTTTGTTTTGGAATTTTTTTTTGTTTTGGAAATATTTAAGACTAACTTATTCCTTGCTACCCATTCCAAAACTAACTACAGCTCTTTGTTAAGTGTTGCCAACATTTCAGTTGCTGTAGTAGCTGACGTACATAGTGTTGAGTCATCCACATACATAAACACACTGGCTTTACTCAAAGCCAGTAGCATGTCGTTAGTAAAGATTGCCACAAGTTAGGGGCCTAAACAGCTACCCTGGGGAATTCCTGGTTCTACCTGGATTATGTTTGAGAGGCTTCCATTAAAGAACACCTTTTGTGTTCTGTTAGACAAGTATGTCTTTATACACATTATAGCAGTGGGTGTAAAGCCATAACACATACATTTTGCCAGCAGCAGACAATGAACGATAATGTCAAAAGCTGCACTGAAGTCTAACAAGACGGTCCCCACAATCACGGTATCATCAATTTCTCTCAGCCAATCATCAGTCATTTGTGTAAGTTCTGTGCTTGTTGAGTGTCCTTCCCTATAAGCATGCTGAAAGTCTGTTGTCAATGTGTTTACTGTGAAATAGCATTGTATCTTGTCACACTATTTATCCAAAAGTTTACTAAGGGTTGGTAACAGGCTTGATTGGTCGGCTATTTGAGCCAGCAATGGAGGCTTTTGTAATGGCTGTTGAAGGGAGTAGACCAAGGCGAAGCGTGTTGAGTGCTCATATTTGTATTTATTATACTGAAACGCTATAAACAAAACAAGAAAACGACAGCCAGCAGTTCTGTCAGGTTAACATGAACTAAACTGAAAATAACCACCCACAAACACAATGAAAAAAAAACCCTACTTAGATATGGTCTCTAATCAGAGGCAACGAGATTCAGCTGCCTCCAATTAGAGACCAACCCCAAACAATTCAAGCATAGAAATAGATATCCTAGAATAAACCTAGAAATAGAAGAACATAGAACATAACCCAAAAACACACAGACAAACACCCCCCTGCCACGCCCTGACCAAACTACAATAACAAATAACCCCTTTTACTGGTCAGGACGTGACAGTACCCCCCTCCCCCCCATAGGTGCAGACCCCGAAATGCACCTCAAACAAAAAAAAAGAACACAAAAACAACCCCAAACTTAAAGGGAGGGAAGGGAGGGTGGCCCCCGTCAATGACGGTTCTTGTGCTAACCCCCCCTTCCCAATCCTCCCCCCTACGGAGGTGGCTCAGGAGCGGGACGCAGACCCCGCTCCACCACTGGCTCACCCCACTTTGGTGGCGCCTCTAGAGCGGGGTCCCTCGCCGCCGACGCTGGACTGGCGGGCGACTCTGGCAGCGCCGGACAGGCGGGCGGCTCTGGCTGCGCCGGACAGGCGGGCGGCTCTGGCTGCGCCGGACAGGCGGGCGGCTCTGGCGGCTCCGGACTGGCGGGACTCTCAGTAGGCCTGGCTCTGGGCGCAGGCACAGGACACACCAGGCTGGGGAGACATGCAGGAGGCCTGGCTCTGGGCGCAGGCACAGGACTCACCAGGCTGGGGAGACATGCAGGAGGCCTGGCTCTGGGCGCAGGCACAGGACGCACCAGGCTGGGGAGACTTGCAGGAGGCCTGGCTCTGGGCACAGGCACGGGATTCACCAGGCTGAGGAGACACGCAGGAGGCCTGGCTCTGGGAGCAGGCACAGGACTCACCAGGCTGGGGAGACACACAGGAGGCCTTGTCCTTGACCGAGGCACCGGATACCCTGGGCCATGGAGGCGCACTGGAGGTCTCGAGCTGAGAGCCTGCACAACCCATCCTGGCTGGATGGTGACCTTGGCCCGGCACGTGCGGGGTGCAGGCACAGGATGCACTGGGCTGTGCCGACGCACTGGAGACATAGTGCGCAGAGCTGGCATAGGATATCCTGGCCCGAGGAGACGCACTGGAGGTCTGGAGAGTAGGACTGGCCCAATCCTTCCTGGTTGGATCCTCACCCTAGCCCGGCAGACGCGGGGAGCTGGGATGTAACGTACCGGGCTGTGACCACGCATTGGAGACACTGTGCGCTCCACCGCATAACACGGTGTCTAACCGGTACAACGCATGCCACGGTAAGCACGGGGAGCTGGCTCAGGTCTCCAACCTGACTCTGCCACACTCCCCGTGTGCGCCCCCAAAAAATGTTTTGGGGGCTGCCTCTCGGGCTTCCTTGCCAGCCGTGTTCCCTCATACCGTTGCTGTTGGTCCTTCCTTCCTGCTGCCTCCGCTCTCTTGGCTGCCTCCACCTGTTCCCATGGGAGGCGATCCCTTCCGGCCAGGATCTCTTCCCACGTGTAGGATCCATTGCCGTCCAGGATGTCCTCCCATGTCCAGTCCTCTTTTCCACGCTGCTTGGTCCGCTTGTGGTGGGTGGTTCTGTAATGGCTGTTGAAGGCAGTAGACCAAGGCGCAGCGTGTTGAGTGCTCATATTTGTATTTATTATACTGAAACGCTATAAACAAAACAAGAAAACGACAGCCAGCAGTTCTGTCAGGTTAACATGAACTAAACAGAAAATAACCACCCACAAACACAATGAAAAAAAACCTACTTAAATATGGTCTCTAATCAGAGGCAACGAGATTCAGCTGCCTCCAATTAGAGACCAACCCCAAACAATTCCAACATAGAAATAGATACCCTAGAATAAACATAGCAATAGAAGAACATAGAACATAATCCAAAAACCTCAAACACACAGACAAACACCCCCTGCCACGCCCTGACCAAACTACAATAACAAATAACCCCTTTTACTGGTCAGGACGTGACAGCTTTACGATTCTTAGGTAGCGGAATGACTTTAGCTTCCTTCCAGGCCTGAGGGCACACACTTTCTAGTAGGCTTAAATTGAAGATGTGGCATATAGGAGTGGCAATATCATCCCCTATTATCCTCAGTAATTTTCCATCCAGATTGTTAGACCCCGGTGGCTTGTCATTGTTGATAGACAACAATCATTGCTTCACTCTTCCACACTGACTTTACGGAATTCAAAAGTCTTTCATAATTTGGTCAGATATCTTTGGATGTGTAGTGTCAGTGTTTGTTGCTGGCATGTCATACCTAAGTTTGCTTATCTTGCAAATGAAACAGTCAATAAAGTATTTGGTGTTGTGTCTTTGGCTATGCCGGATTAAGTGATATGACATGCTATTCTATAAAATCATTTCTCTGTAGTTAATATTACCTGATTAAGCTAATCAGGTAGATAATTAACTAGAAAGTAGGGGCACCACGAAATAATGTTTATAGAGCTGTTATCTTCCGAATAAACTCTTAAAGACCTAATAATCTTTTACATCAGTAGCAGTCAATATTTAATCGTCACCTTAATTCAGTCTCATCTGAAAGTTGTAAATTCTTGGTTATCTTCACGAACCCTGGCTAACAAGTTGAATCAGCAATACAAAATTTGGTTTAATCATAAATACCTAAATAATCACACAGAATTACATATACACAGAATGTATCATACATCGATTTCAAATTATGTCATTAAGGAAAACGTCCCTAGCGGACAGAACAGATATGACAGCTGGTTGCACAAAGGGGGAGGGGGGGGTTTGGTTTGAGTGAAAGAGCGGGAAGACTGAGTAACAAAGGGAGAAGCTATGCTATCGTAAATACAGTATCTTATGCATTCTAAATTACCGCCCATTTGAAAAAGGAGAATGCAATAAATATTTACTCTGAACTGCGCTTCGGTAGATTGTTCATAGATGGGAGGTCGGGTGGTCCAGCATGGATCTCTGGTCCTCTGAAGACTGTCTAGTGGTGAACTGGAGCGTGGTAGAATGGATCCTCTGTCCGTCATCTCCTAGCCCACGTTTAGCAGGCGGAGGGGGTAGCACTTCTTTAGTGAATAAGAGTTCAAAGTTCATACCAAGTTGCCGTACTTTAAGCTCGTGCTATATTCTGGCTGGTATAGTCGAAATTCATCCTTCCGGCGTGTAGGTCGCCACCTTCACATTGAAATTCGATGCCAATTTCGTTACGTTCTTGCTGATGTTGGCTTAGTTCTGTAGGTGGTGTTTGTCCTTTCAATGTGGGGACTGCCAGTCCGCACGTCCTTGGAACAGAAAGTTACATTTTCATCAACGGGTTTATATAGTGGTGAAAGGAAGGGCGTGTTTCATAGTTTATACAACCCATGTCTGTTCACTTGGGCGGGGCCTCTGAGTGAGCAGAGTTTATCTATGAAAAACCGTTCTCTCATTTAAGAAGCTAAAATTACATTTCATCTTTTCACAAATAGTTTCATATTTAAACATTTAAATTGCACAATTCTATGTGAATCTGATAACTAGAATGTATCGACTTTCCAAGATACAGTTTATGTCGTCCTATCATCAGTAATAATGTCTCAGACGCCAACTGATCTGACATCATATTCATTAACTTCTATGGGCTAAGTGGGACGCTAGCTACCTGCGGGACACAGCCAGTGAAATATCAGGGAGGCATATTCAAAACAACAAAATGTCATAATTCAACTTTCTCAAACATACAACTATTTTACAACATTTTAAAGATACACTTCTCCTTGATGTAACCACATTGTCCGATTTCAAAAAGGCTTTACAGCTAAAGCAAAACATTAGATTATGTTAGGAGAGTACATAGACAAAAATAATCACACAGCCATTTTCCAAGCAAGGACATGTGTCAATAAAACCCAAATCACAGCTAAATGAAGCACTAACCTTTGACGATCTTCATCAGATGACACTCCTAGGACATTATGTTACACAATACATGTATGTTTTGTTCGATAAAGTTCATATTTATATCCAAAAACAGCATTTTACATTGCACATTCACTTCCAGTGAATGTGCACATCAATTTACAAAAATACTCATCATAAATGTTGACAAAATATAGAACAATTATTTAAAGAATTATAGATAGACTACTCCTGGATGCAACCGCTGTGTCAGATTTTAAAATAGCTTTACGAAGAAAGCACATTTTTCAATATTCTGAGTACATAGCTCGCCATCACAGCAAGCTATACAGACACCCGCCAAGTTCGGGGTCACCTAAACTCAGAATTAGTACTATAAATATTCTCTTACCTTTGCTGATCTTCGTCAGAATGCACTCCCAGGACTGCTACTTCCACAATAAATGTTATTTTTGTTCGAAATAATCCATATTTATGTCAAAATACCGTTTTGTTCGCAAGTACAGATCACTTATCCAAAGGCACAACGCGCGTGCGCTGTACCAGAGACGAAAAGTCAAAATGTTCCATTACCGTACTTAGAAGCATGTCGAACGCTGTTTAAAATCAATCTTTATGGTATTTTTAATGTAAAATTGTGATAATATTCCAACCGGACAATAGCATGTTCATTCAAGAAGAAAAAGAAGGAACGGCGCACTCACGGGACCGCACATATCTAATCCCTTTGTCCACAGGCAGTCCACTGATTGACTGAGCTCCTATTATCTGCCCAGTGACAGGATAATGCTGAAAGAATTTTCTGAAGGCTGTTGATAGCCAATGGAAGCCTTAGGAAGTGCAACGTGACCCCACAGAAACTGTAGTTTCGATAGAGAATCAAAAGAAGAACTACAATTCTCAGACTTTCCACTTCCTGGTTGGATTTTTCTCAGGTTTTTTCTGCCATATGAGTTCTGTTATACTCACAGACACCATTCAAACAGTTTTAGAAACTTCAGAGTGTTTTCTATCCAAATCTACTAATAATATGCATCTTCTAGTTTCTGGGCCAGAGTAGTAACCAGTTTAATTTGGGTACGTTTTTCATCCGGACGTGAAAATACTGCCCCCTACACCCCAACAGGTTAAGTACCAACACATATTTTCAACTGGTTGGATTACCGAAATATGGTTCCGTTTCCCACCTTTTGATGTTCCCAGAATCAATATGTTAACAAAGGACTTTTTCAAGAGTCAACTCTATAGAGTAGAGAGAGAGAAACGGGGGGGAGGTATTTATGGGGGTCATAAACCTCCCCCATCAAGCCAACGTCATGACATTGGCAGTGCGTTTTGTGATGAATGAGCCATCTGATTCAATGAATGATGGAGCCGAGTTTGCCTTTTTTCACAAAATTTAATTTAAGATACTCCAAAGATTTTTGCTGTCATTCTTTATATCATTTATTTTTGTTTCATATTATAGTTTATTTTTCTTTCTATTTAGTTTAGTGACATAATTTCTTAATTTGCAGTACATTTGCCATTCAGTTGGGCTGCCAGACTTATTTGCAATACCTTTTGCCTCATCCCTCTCAACCATACCATTTTTCAATTCCTCATCAATCCAAGGGGATTTAACTGTTTTTACAGTCATTTTCTTAATGGGTGCGTGCTTATTAGTAACTGGAATAATCAATTTCTATCACGACTCAGGATATGACCCAGATGCAGACACGGGGCAGACCCAGATGATTTATTAGAAACACAGGGCAGGCAAAGGGCAGGTCGAGGGCAGGCAGAAGTTCGTAATCAGGTCAGAGTCAGACAGGTACAGGACGGCAGGCAGGCTCGGGGTCAGGGCAGGCAGAATGGTCAGAACTGGGAAAAACTAGGAAACAGAACTAGAGAACCAGGAAGGCGGGAAAGAACGCTGGTAAGACCTGACAAGACAAGACAAACTGGCAACAGACAAACAGAGAACACATGTATAAATACATAGGGGATAATGGGGAAGATGGATGACACCTGGAGGGGGGTGGAGACAAGCACAAGGACAGGTGAAACAGATCAGGGTGTGACAAGTGCAGCGTCTGGTTGCTCCTCATTATACACCACAGACCAGCAAATATTCTTTACATCATCAACATATGAATCACTACAAAACATATTGTATGACCTCTTATACACCATATTTGGCCCAGCATTTGAACCTTTGGTTTTAGATATGGCAACTTTATTGTCATCACTACATCCTATAGAATTGGATACTGCTTTAAAGTAAATTTCTGCAACATTAGTAAATATGTGATCAATACATGTTGATTATTTCATTCCTTTGCTGGTTTTAACCTGTTGGGTCTAGGGGGCAGCATTTGCACGTCTGGATAAAAAAAATGTACCCGATTTAATCTGGTTACTAATCCTACCCAGTAACTAGAATATGCATATACTTATTATATATGGATAGAAAACACTCTAAAGTTTCCAAAACTGTTTGAATGGTGTCTGTGAGTATAACAGAACTCATTTGGCAGGCAAAACCCTGAGACATTTTCTGACAGGAAGTGGATACCTGATGTGTTGTATTGACTTTAAACCTATCCCATTGAAAAACACAGGGGTTTAGGAATATTTTGGCACTTCCTATTGCTTCCACTAGATGTCACCAGCCTTTACAAAGTGTTTTGAGTCTTCTGGAGGGAGATCTGACCGAACAAGAGCCATGGAACGGTGATGTCCCATTAGACACCTGGCGCGCTACTTCATGTTGGGTACCCTCGTTCCAATACGTTATAAAAGAGTATGCATTCGTCCACCTTGAATATTATTCATGTTCTGGTTAAAAAAGGCCCTAATGATTTATGCTATACAACGTTTGACATGTTTGAACGAACGGAAATATATTTTTTCCCCTCGTTCATGACGAGAAGTCCGGCTGGCTTACATCATGTGCTAACGAGACGGAGATTTTTGGACATAAATGTTGAGCTTTTTTGAACAAAACTACATTCGTTATGGACCTGTGATACCTGGAAGTGACATCTGATGAAGAGAATCAAAGGTAATGGATTATTTACATAGTATTTTCGATTTTAGATCTCCCCAACATGACGTCTAGTCTGTATCGCAACGCGTATTTTTCTGGGCGCAGTGCTCAGATTATTGCAAAGTGTGATTTCCCAGTAAGGTTATTTTTAAATCTGGCAAGTTGATTGCGTTCAAGAGATGTAAATCTATAATTCTTTAAATGACAATATAATATTTTACCAATGTTTTCTAATTTTAATTATTTAATTTCTGACGCTGACTTGACTGCCGGTTATTGGAGGGAAACGATTTCCTCAACATCAATGCCATAGTAAAACGCTGTTTTTGTATATAAATATGAACTTGATAGAACTAAAAATGCATGCATTGTCTAACATAATGTCCTAGGAGTGTCATCTGATGGAGATTGTAAAAGGTTAGTGCATCATTTTAGCTGGTTTTATGGTTTTGGTGACCCTGTCTTTGACTTGACAAAACATTACACACAACTCTTGTAAATGTACTGTCCTAACATACTCTAAATTTATGCTTTCGCCGTAAAACCTTTTTGAAATCGTAAAACGTGGTTAGATTAAGGAGATGTTTATCTTTCAAATGGTGTAACATAGTTGTATTTTTGAAAAATTTGAATTTTGACATTTATTTGGATTCAAATTTGCCGCTCTTGAAATGCACCTGCTGTTGATGGAGTGCACCACGGGTGGCACGCTAGCGTCCCACCTAGCCCCAAGAGGTTAAATACCCTGGTAGGTTGACTGACAACCTGAACCAGGTTGCAGGCACTGGTTACAGTGTGAAGTTTTTATTGAGTGGGCAGCTTGATGAGAGCCGGTAAATCAACCAGAAAATATACTTCTTTGTTGATATCACATACATTATCAAGCATTTACCACATATTATCCAGATACTGACTGTTAGCACTTGGTGGTCTATAACAGCTTCCCACAAGAATGGACTTAAGGTGAGTGTACCTCAGTCAATGATGTGGAATACGCTGGGTCTCTTCACTGCTCTCCCCTCACTACTGAGCTGTTAGAACCTCTCCTCGCATCTTTGATGTGCAGTTAGGCTTTGTGGAGAGTGCGAGAGAGAGAGAGAAGAGAGAGAGAGAGAGAGAGAGAGAGAGAGAGAGAGAGAGAGCAACAGTGTTAGAAGAGTATGGAGAGAGGTGGTAGAGA
This sequence comes from Salmo salar, assembly GCF_965601325.2. Lineage (NCBI taxonomy): Eukaryota > Metazoa > Chordata > Actinopteri > Salmoniformes > Salmonidae > Salmo > Salmo salar. The sequence goes on from NC_138293.1 coordinate 31,023,669, forward strand.
GAGAGAGAAAGAGGATGAGGGAGAAGTGGAATAAGGATAGAGTGACAGAAGCACAGCTGGAGAGAGATGTTTGAATAATGTACTTTCATATCTGAGAACACCCTTCCAAAGGATGAACCAAAAGAAAAATGTGGCGTCTCACCATGAGATCTCTACACTCTGATGAACCCTACTCACAAAATCCTAGAGGATTATTGATTTTTCTAATAGAATCCTATAGGATTATCACAATCTGATATGATTTTGTTTCACCTCTAACAGAATCCTATTGGAAATAAAAACTAATCCTATTGGATCCTGTAGGATTCTTGCAATCCTATAGGGTGTTGTGTCACCTGTATCAGAATCCTATTAGAAATGGTTTATTTAATTGAACACATTGAATTACTTCCAGTTCAATACAACAACATTAATTACAACATTTTCATTGATCGGAAACAACAGTTCTATAATTCATTTTTGTTTTATTCACCTGTAGGAAAGCCTGTCACCTGTCCCTTTAAAAGTGACTAATGACATCACAGGTAGGATGAGCACGCAGTGTTAAGGGGTCTACAGACAATACGCAAACAGGGTGTTTTGTCACAAAAGGGGCAGCTCCTTGTAATCCGCTCCATCATTCGACACAGTTATTTTCCTACCTGGAAATTAAGACCCAACGTATAATTCCTTGCAAAGACTGAGGGGTAGTACTGAGTGAGTTTAGCAAAGTAAATCCCACCCCTGTTTTCTACATCACATATTTTCTGGTATCTCTTCTGGTGTAAGGGATACCAGAAGGGATGAACGTTCTGCTACTTCGCTTCTACTACTTGCTAGCTTCCTTTTTTGTGCTTTTTATTTCGAGATTTGCTAAGCGCAATTATGACTATGTCGAGTTTGAAGAAGTGTCTGTGCGAGCTGGTGAGACAATATGATAACCTTTACAACCCTTCGATGCAGTTGTATTCGGACAAGCAAGCAAACGTCAACAGCTGGAGGGAGATATCACAAAATTTGAACACCGGAACTGATATCAAAGAAACATGAAGAAGGATTCAGGACCAGTATGTGTACAATCTGCAAAGTGTGAAGGAGATGAGTAGTGAGGATGTCGCTGGTGTGTGTCTCACCGATTGTCAGAAAACTGGATTGGCTTCGTGTTCACGCAAAACATCGTCAGACAGACACCAATATGCCAGACAAGGTATGTACTTGTCATGCAGCCGAGCCCTTTTGTACAGTCAGTGTGTTTGTTTGGGATCTTATGTGTAGCAGACCTAGTTAGAACATGTGAAATCAGCTCATTTCTGGGAAGAGGTCTGAGACCTGGCAGTGTGGTGCCAGGACAACAACCTCTCCTTCAATGTGATCAAGAAAGGAGATGATTGTGGACTACAGAAAAAGGAGGACCAAGCATGCCCCCATTCTCATCGACAGGGCTGTAGTGTAGCAGGTTGAAAACTTCAAGTTCCTTGGTGTCCACATCTTCAACGAACTATTATGGTCCAAACACACCAAGACAGTCGTGAAGAGGGCACGACAACGCCTATTCCCCTTCAGGTGACTGAAAAGATTTGGCATAGTGTAAGAGGTGCGTAACTGGCTGCAAGGAAGTCAGGCACAGGACAGCAGAACTGGGTAATAACCGGAGCAGTTTAATGAAGCAAAAACAAACTGCACCCAGAACAACAAAATACGGGTTGAAATAACCCGTCGCACACCAGTCTGAAGTGCACAATCACTTTACAACAAACAATTCCACACACAGACATGGGGGGGAACAGAGGATTATATACACATCAAGTAATGAGGGAATGTAAACCAGGTGTGCCTCGAAAACAAGACAAAACAAATGGAAAATGAAATGTGGATCGGCGATGGCTAGATGACCGGTGAGGTCGACCGCCGAATGCCGCCCGAACATGGAGAGCAACCGACTTCGGCGGAAGTCGTGACACATAGATCCTCAGATCCTCAAAAAGTTACTGACTAGTTGCATACCGCCTGGTATGGCAACTGCTTGGCCTCCGACCGCATGGCACTACCTAGGGTAGTGCATACGGCCCAGTACATCACTGGGGCCAAGCTTCCTGCCACCCAAGACCTCGTTACCAGGCGGTGTCAGAGGAAGGCCCAAAAAATGACCAAGGACACCAGCCACCCTAGTCATAGACTGTTCTCCCTGCTACTACACGGCAAGCAGTGCCGGAGTGCCAAGTCTAGGTCAAAAAGACTTCTTAACAGCTTCTACCCACAACCCATAAGACTCTTGAACAGTTAACTTCTTTGGGCTCAACTCCCGTTAACGGGATTTATTTGACAACATCCGGTGAAATGGCAGAGCGCCAAATTCAAAAAGAATTATAGAAAATATTTAACTTACATACATTCACAAGTGCAACACACCAAATTAAAGCTTAACTTCTCGTTAATCTAGCCACCGTGTCAGATTTCAAAAAGGCTTTACGGCGAAAGCAAACCATGCGATTATCTTAGGACAGTGCCCAGCATACCAACACATGAAAATCAGATTTCAACCTGCCAGGCGCAACACAAAAGTCAGAAATAACGATTTAATTCATGCCTTACCTTTGAAGAACTTCTTCTGTTGGCACTCCAATATGTCCCATAAACATCACAAATGGTCCTTTAGTTCGATTAATTCCGTCGTTATATCTCCAAAATGTCCATTTATTTGGCACGTTTGATTCAGAAAAACACCGGTTCCAACTCGCCCAGCATGACTACAAAATATCTAATAAGTTACCTGTAAACACTGTCCAAACATTTGAAACAACTTTCCTAATACAACTTTAGGTATTTTTTTACGTAAATAATCAATAAAATTTAAGACGGGATAAACGGTGTTCAATACCGGATAAAAACAACGTGAAGCGCGTGGCCTGGAGCGCACATCAAAACATTAGAGTGCACTAGGCTGGACCCTTGTTCTGAACTGCCGTACTTCTTCATTTCTCTAAAGAAAAACAACAACCAATTTCTAAAGACTGTTGACATCCAGTGAAAGCAATAGCTGCAAGCAAGTGCCTTATAAATCTAGATACACATAGAAACCCATTGAAAACACTGTCAACTCCAAAAAAAATCCTGGATGGTTTGTCCTCGGGGTTTCACCTGCCAAATAAGTTCTGTTAAGCTCACAGACATAATGTTAACAGTTTTAGAAACTTTAGAGTGTTTTCTATCCACATCTACCAATTATATGCATATCCTAGCTTCTGGGCCTGAGTAGCAGGCAGTGTACTTTGGGCATGTTTTTCATCTGGACGTCAAAATACTGCCCCCCTAGCCCAAAGACGTTAATCAAATGGCTACCCGGACTATTTCCATAGTCCCCACCCAGCCCCCATTTTTACGCTGCTGCTACTCTCTGTTTATTTATTATCCATACATAGTCACTTTACCTCTACCTACATGTACATATTACCTCAATTACCTCGACTAACTGGTGCCCCCACACATTGACTCATTACCGAAACCCCCTGTATGTAGCCTTGCTACTGTTATTTTATTCTTGCGCCTTAATTTGTTATATTTCAAATATATATTAAAACTGCATTGTTGGTTAGGGGCTCATAAGTAAGCATTTCACTGTATTCAGCGCATGTGACAAATAAAATATGATTTGATTTGCAACTACATCAACCTCAACACCATCTCCCTGACCCAGTTCCAATGCCAGAAAGAGGAAGACAGCTGAGGACACTGACATTATGCAGCAGGTTGATGACTTAAAGAAACGGCAGCAGCAGTTACAGAAACAGCAGCAGTGTCCAGCAAAGGCTGGCTACGACATCATGGCACCATGGATGGTGTCTATTCCTGTTGATCAACGCCTCGCGTTTGTTTCACCCCAAAATCTGTTGTTGTGAGCTTTTTATCCTCCTTCATTATTGCGTCAGGGTGGTGGGTAATTTACTGGGGGAGTTTTGTGAATTAAAAAAAAAACGTATTTCCTTAGTAACATGGTATGTGCTTTTACTGAGTAGTAGCTTCCGTCTGGCCATTCTACCATAAAGGCCTATTTAGTGGAGTGTTGTAGAGATGGTTGTCCTTTTGGAAGGTTCTCCCATCTCCACAGAGGAACTCTGGAGCTCTGTCACAGTGACCATCGGGTTCTTGGTCACCTCCCTGACCAAGCCCCTTCTCCCCCGATTGCTCAGTTTGGTCGGGCAGCCAGCTCTGGGGGTCTGGGCTGCAGACATTTTTTGTAACCCTTCCCCAGATCTGTGCCTCGACACAATCCTGTCTCGGAGCTCTACGAATAATTCCTTCAAACTCATGGCTTGGTTTTTGTTCTGACATGCGCTGTGTACTTTGGGACAAGTGTGTGTCTTTCCAAATCATGTCAAATAAATAGAATTTACCACAGGTGGACTGCAATCAATTTGTAGGAACATCTCAAGGATGATCAATGGAAACAGGATGTCTCATAGCAAAGCGTCTGAATACGTATGTAAATAAGTTATCTGTTTTTTATTTGTAATACATTTCCAAACAGTTCTAAAAACCTGTTTTCACTTTTTCGTTATGGGGTATTGTGTTTAGATGGTTGAGGAAAACACCTATCTTAATCCATTTTAGAATAAGGCCGCAACGTAACAAAATGTGGAAAAAGTGAAGGGGTCGGAATACTTTCTGAATGCATTGTACATGCAAATAAAAAAATGATATGTTTACAATCTGTTTTTTAATTGGCTACCTAGTTATTAGTCTGTCCTCTGTCATACTTTATTGGCTAAGTGATAATTCCCTGAGGTTCTCGACCTCTTCAACACACCATCACAATATGGGAGTTATTCAAGGCTGCAAGTTCATTTGCAGTATGACCAATAGAAAAATCCTATAGGATTCGAATCCAATATAATTTTTTTTTCAGATTTTTCAACCAGTCCTATTGGACTCCTATGTGATTCTATCTTATAGGATCCTATAGGATTCCAATACAAGAATCCAATAGAAAATCCTATCAGATTTTGGAATCAGTCCTATTGGAGTCCTATAGAATTCTAGGATAGATTCCAAAATCTGATAGGATTTTCTGTTGGATTCTTGTATTGGAATCCTATATTCTTGGATAGGGAAGTAAAGGTCATTATGAGTTTTTGTTGCATTGAACAGTGGCTGAAGAAGGTAGCCTTTTAAAAAGTGAAACAGTTAGAAGTGCACAGCGGGTTACATTCTGTGTAATGGGGCAGACCGATTGGCCTGCATCTGCTCTGCTTTCATTCGGTTATTCTCAGTACAAGGAGTGTGAGGCAAACAAAGATGAGGATAGCTCATTAGCCGGCTAAGTAGATAGCAAGCCGCCGCCTTTTCATCTCTAGCGATGGTTCTGTGAACAGCATCAATGAAATGACCTCGACTCGACCAGAGAACTAATAGTCATGCTCTCATGCGTGATTGAATTACTGCTATAGAATAGAAAAGTCTGCATTTAATAATCTGGGGAGCAGCAGAAAAATGTCATATTTCCCAAATGCAATGATTGCAGAGGCTCATTATCCTGTACAAATGGGTCCAAGCCAATTCATATGTCAAGGCATTGTATAAATGGGTGGAATCGAATGTACAGACATACATAAGAACCCAAAGAATTAACATGATAGTATAGAATATATAGGGGTCTTCATAACAGGGATGGGTATCCCATAACACTAAAGCAATTGCAGAATTTAAGCATACTAAAGAATTTGACTAGCATTCTATATATACACTGAACAAAAATATAAATACAACATGTAAAGTGTTGGTCCCATGTTCCATTAGCTGAAATAAAAGATCTCAGAAATGTTCCATATAAGAAGCTTATTCCTCTCAAATGTTGTGCACACATTTGTTTACATCTCTGTTAATGAGGATTTCTCTTTTGCCAAGAAAATCCATCCACCTGACAGGTGTGGCATATCAAGAAGCTGATTAAACACCATGATCATTACGCAGGTGCACCTTGTGCTGGGGACAATAAGGTAGGAGTATTTCTGTATGTAATAAGGCCCTTTTGTGGTGAAAAATTCATTCTGATTGGCTGGGCCTGGCTCCCAAGTGGGTGGGCCTATGCCCTCCCAGGCCCACCCATGGCTGCGGCCCTGCCCAGTCATGTGAAATCCATAGACTAGGGCCTAATCAATTTATATCAATTGACTGATTTCCTTATATGAACAGTAACTCAGTAAAATCATTCTTCAGTATTTAATCTTTACCATATAAGAAGCATTTCCCATTGCTTCCCAGGAATAATGACAACTGTCACCACGTAGTGACATTCCCTGTACAACAAAGACACCAAAACAGCAGTTTAAGTAGCAATTCCACCTCAGCAAAAAGAGAAAGGAATAAACATGAACATATGCTCAGTCATTCCGACCAAGATTCTTCTTTGCAAGATATTTCCAGTAGTTCGTCTCTGGGCTTAGCATGCTGAGAACGCCTGCTTAGGAGAGATGAGGAGGGTGATTTTATTTAACAGCTCATTTAGCATCCATGTATAGTACATTTACCCTTAACGACCTGCATCCCCCAGGAGTTGTCAGAAGATGTATGGAAATGCAAATCCACCAGCAGGAAATGCACCCACATTGGGTTCCCTGTTCGTTCAGGGTGAAGCACCAACCAACCCAACCGCAGCAAACTACAACTCGCTTTTCAAGTTGGAACCTTCCTTAGTCTCTGGATATTTGATTATCTCAAAGTGTTTTGTTGTTAGTTCTATTGTATGTCTTTAGTTTTGTTTAAAAGACTGTGAAAATGAAATGTACTGAATAAGTTAACTCAAGCCCTTAACAGGTTTTGAACCCAGGTCACCCAGCCAGCAAACTTGCCAACCACTGCTGCAATAGGGTTAAAGATTTTGGGTAGAGATCTTAACCAGCCAACCTAGGAAAGATGTGTTACTATTCAGTATCTACAATGCTACATTTTCCCATCACAATATATTCTGCTAAGGAAGAAACAACCAGTATCAAAATGAGATCGAGAAATGTTAAAAATGGGAGTGAGAAATGGGAAGAGAGATTAATTTTTCATTTAGGATCTCCCACCAAACCACAGCTAAATGTAGCACTAACCTTTGATGATCTTCATCAGATGACAACCCTAGGACATTATGTTATACAATACATGCATGTTTTGTTCAATCAAGTTCATATTTATATCAAAAACCAGCTTTTTACATTAGCATGTGACGTTCAGAACTAGCATACCCCCCGCAAACTTCCGGGGAATTTACTAACAATTTACTAAATTACTCACGATAAACGTTCACAAAAAGCATAACAATTATTTTAAGAATTATAGATACAGAACTCCTCTATGCACTCGATATGTCCGATTTTAAAATAGCTTTTTGGTGAAAGCACATTTTGCAATATTCTAAGTACATAGCCCAGCCATCACGGGCTGGCTATTTAGACACCCAGCAAGTTTAGCCTTCACCAAAATCAGATTTACTATTACAAAAGTTTGATTACCTTTGATGTTCTTCGTCAGAATGCACTCCCAGGACTTCTACTTCAATAACAAATGTTGGTTTGGTCCCAAATAATCCATCGTTATATCCAAACAGCGGCGTTTTGTTCGTGCGTTCAAGAAACTATCCGAAATGGTAAATCAGGGTTACGAGCATGGCGCATTTCGTGACAAAAAAAATCTAAATATTCCATTACCGTACTTCGAAGCATGTCAACCGCTGTTTAAAATCAATTTTTACGCAATTTATCTCGTAAAAAAACGATAATATTCTGACCGGGAATCTGCGTTTCGGTAAATAGAGGGAAAAAAAGAAAGACGGGGGCGACCAGTGCACGCGCCTAAGCCCACTGTCCCCTGATCGGCCACTTGACAAAGGCGATAATGTGTTTCAGCCTGGGGCTGGAATGACGACATTCAGCTTTTTCCCGGGCTCTGAGAGCCTATGGGAGCCGTGGGAAGTGTCACGTTACCGCAGAGATCCTTTGTTTTGGAAAGAGATGTCAAAGAAAGCCAATAAATGGTCAGACAGGCCACTTCCTGTAAAGGAATCTCTCAGGTTTTTGCCTGCCATATGAGTTCTGTTATACTCACAGACACCATTCAAACAGTTTTAGAAACTTTAGGGTGTTTTCTATCCATATCTAATAAGTATATGCATATTCTAGTTACTGGGTAGGAGTAGTAACCAGATTTAAATTGGGTACGTTTTTTATCCGGCCGTGTAAATACTGCCCCCTAGCCCTAAGAGGTTAATCACACCGTTAACAATGGTTCATTGAGCACTTCCTATTGCTTCCACTAGATGTCCCCAGTCTTTTCACAGTGGTTTGAGCCTTCTACAGTCGAAACTCAGTGAATGAGACGCATTGGAAATTGGTCACAGGGGATGGGCCATCACCATTATGACGTCGGCGGCCCATTCTACCCCCACAATTGGAAACGTTTTAAAACACTCTGCAACCGTCCCCGTCGAATCTTATTGGCTCTCTTGGTGTTACAGGCCCTGAAGATTAATATTTTACAACGTTTGACATGTTTGAACGAACCTAAAGGAGGGAAAAATCTAATTTTCCGAAACTGCAGTCCCGCGCACGTCGGAGCATTTGGAGACAGCCCTAGGACGCGCTACCAACAGCAGGCTAATGGAACATGAAGGATGGACTTTTTCGACCGAAAATACATCTGTTGTGGACCTGGGATTCCTGGAAGTGCTTTCTGATGAAGACAACTAAAGGTAGGCGATTATTGACAATATTATACAAGATCAGATGTGACTTGCGATTGTTCCAAGATGGCGCCGCGCTAGTTTTCCTGGCTCATTTTCTGAGTATCGCATCTCCTTTTATCGCAAAGTGTGATTACCCAGTAAAGTTAATTTAAAATCTGGTATGACAGGTGTTCTCAAGAGATATTCATCTATAAATGTTAGATTGACAATATAAATTGAAAAAATTGTTTTCGAATAGTAATTTAGGGAATTGTAGCACTGTTTCCCGGGACGCATTTGAGGGGAAAATAGTTAGTCAACGTCAGACGCCGATGTAAAATGCTGTTTTTATATATAAATATGACCTTTATTGAACAAAAGAATGCATGCTGTGTGTAACATGATGTCCTAGGTGTGTCATCTGATGAAGTTTGTAAAAGGTTAGTGCTGCATTTAGCTGTCTTCTGGGTTTTTGTGACATTATATGCTAGCTTGAAAAATGGGTGTCTGATTATTTCTGGCTTGGTACTCTGCTGACATAATCTAATGTTTTGCTTTCGCTGTAAAGCCTTTTTGAAATCGGACAGTGTGGTTAGATAAAGGAGAGTCTTGTCTTTAAAATGCTGTGAAATAGTCATATGTTTGAAAAATTGAAGTTTTTGTATTTTTGAGGAATTTGTCATTCGCGCCACGCCTATCATTGGATATTGGAGCAGGTGTTCCGCTAGCGGAACGTCTAGATGTAAGAGGTTAATAGGGAAAGATGTGAAGTCGAGTCCACAATTCAGAATTCCACTTCCTGTTTCAATCGGTCTCGGGGTTTTGACTGCCATATGAGTTCTGTTATACTCACAGACACCATTCAAACAGTTTTAGAAACTTTAGGGTGTTTTCTATCCATATATAATAAGTATATGCATGTCCTAGCTTCTGAGTTTGATTAGTAGGCCGTTGAAAATGGGAACACATTTTTTTCAAAATGCGCTGTGGCGCCCCCTATCCTAGGGTATCCTCAAGAGGTTAAGTAATGTTAGCGGCTATGACTGAAGGCAAAGGACAGTTGTCTTGGGGTTGTGGTTTGATGTGGGTGTTTCTTGGGTGTGTGTTTTCCATTCAATCACAACAAACAAATGCAGTAGTGAGTTTAGCTTGTAGTGGCTACGCGTCATTCAGGGCAGGTGTGGAAGAGCCCCATTAATACGTGTCACATATCAGTTTGCAAACAATGAAAAGAAAAATATTGAGTAAGGCAGCTCCAAAATGCAGGGGTTTCAGCCTAGCTCAGTGCTTTCGGTGGTGGAGGGGCAGCCAGTGAATAAAACAGAGCGTTGGGGTTGGTAATGTTCTCTAGTTGTGCCCTGATTGGCTCAGTGTTCTGTCACTCACGGGGACACTACGTCACCTTAAAATTTACAGGGAGAGCTTGAAAGTTCAAGCCCCCTTGGGTGCTGTCATAGATTTAGATTAGAAATGCCCATCCAAGAAAGCTTAAGGTCATTGGCCAAAGATATAATGATGTCAAATCACATTACAGTTGAAGTTGGAAGTTTACATACACTTAGGTTGGAGTCAATAAAACTCATTAAAATGCACATACACAAATACAAATGTATCTAGACTTAATGCACACACACACACACACACACACACACACACACACACACACACACACACACAGTCTTATAAAGTCTTGTGAACTTCCGACTTCAACTGTATATCTACCATAGCTTTGATTGGACTGATCATGTCAACATCATACTTTCAAAATCTAAGCTAGCAAGCTAGACAAGCAGTCATCTTAATAAATCACATCAATAATCTACTGGCAAATATTTTTCAATCCTTGTCATATGAAGATAAATTATAGATAAATTGTATTGATGCTCATTGGCCATTGAACATAAACATTACACAACAAGTTGGAAATCGCGAATTCAACAATAAGTGGTTTGGAAGGAATCAGTGGCTAACTGCAAGCAGTGCAAACAATCCCTATTTTGCTTCCCCTGCCTGCTATTCGGTGGAGAGGTTGTTCAAAGTTTGGGTTTAAGGGTCTCTTTTCCAAGTTTTAAAGGATATACATGGGCCAGAAAAAGTTGAATACATTGGCTATGCTGTCAAGCCAGCATGACTTCTGCCGTGTTCAAAACAACTGAAAACTCAGAACTGGGAAATCTCAGACTTCAGTGAGGGAACTGGGAACTCTGAAAAAAAACTAGCTCAGACTGGTAAAATACGTTTTGAACGGTCATCCAACTCGGAATTCCAACTCGGGAACTCGGGCCTCTTTCTCGAGCTCCGACCTGAAGATCACTGACATCATGATTTGACCTTGTTTTTTCCCGAGATCCCGGCTGTCTTCAAAGCACCATAAATCCAGAGAATGACAGACTTTGATGACAAAGTTAGATTACAAAATTTGCCCACAAGAAGAACCGCCGCACCACCTTCATGTTCAAGTGAGCACAGCACAACAAGGTGAGTCCAAAAATTGTCTTGTATGATGCTGCATAAATTATGTAATATGCCAGGGAGATACTTATACTGTAGCTAAAAAAGTAATACTAAGTGTATGTTGTGTAGTAAGCTGTTAGTAGCCCATGAGATTCACCATAATCATTTCGTCCCTTTCCCCCTTCATAACTTAGCCTACTGTTCTGACTTGGTGGTGCACATGTAGCCTATAGCCTGTTTTAGAGAAATGTCATCATCGAATATTCTATATTCCCCTTTATTTACCCTGTGGTTCTGACTTGGTGTACAGGGAGAATACTCTAAGAAAGGCCCATGTTCTGAATTCTGTCGCTGTACTTTTCAAAAGTGCTGAACAAATAGTTATATTGACTACGTCCGACTTAGCTCACTCATTAATGTCTTAATTGAAATGATGGATTGCCTATTCTCCGCTCATTGTTCCCTTATGCCATAGTTTGTACACCTCAATTGTCAGTAGAAACAGCCATATCAGCTATGTTGTTTAAAAAGGCAGATAATGAGGCTGAATGAACTGTTTGGCTACCAGACAAGGCTCCGCTGATAGCCAGGTGTAGCGGGGGTAAGGATTCACTCCAGGATGCTGAAAAGAAAGCTCTGCTGTTGGGACAGCTTTACACTATGTAGGCCCTAACAGTTTGTGGGCACCGTTTGTCACTGTTATAGTGCAATTAATGTATTGTTTAGTGATGTGTTGTGAAGTGGGTTTACTGGCATGCATCAAAAACATTTTTATGGGTGTGCCCCACCAAGATTTACATGCTAAAATCGCCACTGGCGGTATTGTTAGATAGGGGTAAAAATAAAGATTTTGTTTGGGTGCCAGATAGGTATTAATCCTGTGAAAGGAAAAGAGTAGGCTAGATAGCGCTTCCAGACACACACATCAGCAGAAGAGACTGCAGAATATAGCTTGTTTGACATATAGCCAGTAGAGAGAAAGGATAACACACACCATATAACCACAAGTCACAGCACAGGGGTAAAACAACCAATAATACCTCATACAATAGTAATGGTAGAGCAATTCAGAGGAAACTTAGTAGAAACAACTGTAAAGAACGAACCCAGTTATAAACCTTAGAAAATGTACAATATTCCATGTTACTTCCCAGGGGAGGAGTTAGGTGGGTGTGAATGGGTGTGTACAGTATGTGGGTGTGTTCATAGACAAAAACAAAGAAGGCCTTAAAATGTCTCAAGTCTCCTCAGTCAAATCACATTAGTCTCACAAAAAACTGTCCAATCCAATCAATAATCCCAAATAATAAACAATCTCCTTTGAAACATGTAAAAAAAATAAAAATGTTTAACTACATCTGGCAGGGCAATAATAGTCCAGCGACACTGAACATCAAAGAATGTTCAGTGAAAAAAAGAGAAAGTCTGCTGCAGTGTAATGCACTGGAGCGAGAGTGGGAATATGAGAGAGTGAGAGAGAGAGGGGGTGGTCTTAGCTGATGACTTCAGGTTTGCAGTTGCACTCGTCTGTCCATCCGATACACCTGTTAGTTTGTTTGTCAAAGCTTCGCAACACTGTTACTACTAATCCATGCGATCAATGACTGGAACGGTCCCAACAGTTTCCAAACATGACCTAGAGCGGTAACACCAGCGATCAGTTTAAAAACGTTACAAGCTCAGCACGCTGAAAATAAAGAAAACTTGAAAGAGTAGCACACAATGTAAAAAAATAATAATAAAAAAATAAAGCCATCTTTATTTGCTCTTTCCTGACTGCCGATGCGCTCTTAAAGTGGCAGCTCACAGTGAAGGCTCCGTGCAGGATTTCGCTAAAAGCTAAGCTAGCTAAATTTGCTATGTAGAGAACAAAGTTTTGAATTTGAGGACTTCTCCCACCTGACAGACTCGCCATCTCACCACGGTCACCTAATTCAGTTCTATGTGTAGGCTTAAGTCTACGCTGACCTTGTGTTTATCCAAGCTGACAGCAGCTAGCTAGCATAGCTTGGTGATAGCTGCAGCTGGCTATCCTATCTAGCTGATACTGTATTTCTCAGTCAAATCAGTTATGACAAGAGAGCAAGAGCCACTGTCTGGAATGGGTTTCATAAGACACTTGTTCTACAACGCCTTGCTACAAAAGTAGCTTGCAACTTAGTTTCAATGTTTCATCACATCATTTAAATACATGTTACCGTGGAAACTATATCAACAATTGCAATTGAATGCCTGTGGGTTTCACTCAGCTCAGGTGTCCTTCAACAAAATATTCTATAACTGGCTATTTTTGTCTCGTCATGTCTCTCCTTTTAGCTGCTGTTCGATCTTTCCTGGAAGACAAATCCCAGAATTAATATACATACAACAGGTATAAGCTGCATGTGGACATTGCACAAACATTGCCTAGCTTGAATGTAGTGCTTATAAAGACACTATGCCTACACTTTACCTAACAAATCAAAATCAGTTCTGTGTAGAATACAACTTCAGCTGTCTAACCAGAACTAGAATGGCATTTCTATTTCTATGGTCTATTTGCCCATATCTAAGGATTTGTCTGTCTAACACACTGACATGCACAGGTCTCTGGGTGAGGTTCTGTCTTCAAGTCTTCAGTGGGTGATAAAGTCCCTTCCATCAATGTCATGCATTACAGGTTATGGACATGTGCAGTCAGGTGGCAGGAGGGGTAGAGGGCATGACACTCCATCCTGGATATGACAGAGTTTGCCTCATGGGTCCACCAGGCAGAGTTCAATAACTACAGGCATATGTGAAATGCAGGAGGATGGCACTCTTCTTATACTGAGTAGCCTACAGAGTAATATGAGACAAATGCAATTGCTGAATTTATGTAGATATTCTAAACAAAGTGTTTTGATAACTTTCAAGTGTAACAGTTCCATGTAGAATAAACCATCCTTCACAAAATACAGTAGAAGCAGTGTTCTGCTAATATAACAATGTGCAAATATGTCACGTGTCATACCTTCCTGTATGGTGTACCCAGGGTTGGAGAGTAACGGATTACATGTAAGGGATTACAAAAAACGGTAACTGTAATCCGTTACGTTACCAGCAGAAATATTGTAATCAGATTACAGATACTTTTGAAAAACTATAAGATTACTTTGAGGATTACTTGTAAATAGAGAAAGGATTTTTGCCCCCAAAAATCTTTGACGCTTCTCTGTTTTTTCAATGACATATAAATCAGCATTGAAAAAAAGGCCCAAGTTTAAGTTTGTTCCACCTGAGAAAGTCTAACCACAAGTCAGAGATCACTATGATGACACACCAAATGCGTTTGATGGATCGCGGGAAAAGAGCAGGAATAGGCTTTTGTAGGTTAAATTCCAAGATATGTCTTCCAGTGGTGCGACTGCTGTCGGCATCCAAAGATTATCCAACTTGAATAAACGCTTGGAGGTAAGGATGACAGCAGTGGTGTAGTCTACGTCGATACGGATATCACTTATTATTGATATCTACATAGTGCATTGATGTGAATCACACTGCTGCTCTCTCATTTAGCTATTTGCGCCTTACAGATTGTGGTTGTTGTGGATGGCTGTTCACAAATCTAAATGTGTATTTGAACCCAATAAAGGTTGAATTCAAGAATTGAAGCTGCCTAACGATCATTGTTTTTTAAACCAATGGATAGCCAGTGAAAAATGCGCACTTGCAACAGCTGCATAGTGCAGATCCCAGCCTATGGAATAAAAGTAGGTATTTTATTGCTCAATCTAATTCAATCTAAATATCCATAGGCTTAATGGACACATGCTCAAATTTACACACTTTTGATAGACTTAAAGGGGCAATATGTAGTTGCTACATACATTTTTGGACATATAAATTATATACAGAACCAGTCAAAAGTTTGGTCACACCTACTCATTCAAGGGTTTTTCTATTTGTACTATTTTCTACATTGTAGAATAATAACATCAAAACTATGAAATAACACATATGGAATCATGTAGTAACCCAAAAAGTGTTAAACAAATCAAAATATATTTGAGATTCTTCAAAGTAGCCACTCTTTATTTAACTAGGCAAATCAGTTAAGAACAAATTCTTATTTACAATGTCAGCCTACCGTGCTGCCTTGTTCAGGGGCAGAAGAACAGATTTTTACCTTGTCAGCTCGGGGATTCGATCCAGCAACCTTTTGGTTACTGGCCCAATGCTCCAAACTACTAGGCTACTTGCCACCCCATGACAGCTTTGCACACTCTTGGCCTTCTCTCAACCAGCTTCACCTGGAATGCTTCTTCAACAGTCTTGAAGGAGTTCCCACATATGCTGAGCACTTGTTGACTGCTTTTCCTTCACTCTGCTGTCCAACTCATCCCAAACCATGTCAGTTGGGTTGAGGTCAGGTGATTGTGGAGGCCAGGTCAACTGATGCAGCACTCCATCACACACCTTATTGGTCAAATAGCTTTTATACAGCCTGGAGGAGTGTTGGGTCATTGTCCTGTTAGAAAACTAATGATAGACCCACTAAGCACAAACCAGATGGGATGGCGTATCGCTGCAGAATGCAGTGGAAGCCATGTTGGTTAAGTGTGCGTTGAATTCTAAATAAATCACAGACAGTGTCACCAGCAAAGCACCCCCACACCATTACATCTCCTCCTCCATGCTTCCCTGTGGGAACCACACATGCAGAGATCATCTGTTTACCTACTCAAGAGGCCAAAGGACAGATTTCCACCGGTCTAATGTCCATTGTTTGTGTTTCTTGGCCCAAGCAAGTCTCTTCTGATTATTGGTTAAGGCCTGACACAGTACCAGGTCAAACGTTTGGACACACCTACTCATTCAAGGGTTTTTCTTTATTATATCAAAAGTTTGGACACACCTACTCATTTAAGGGTTTTTCTTTATTTGTACTATTTTCTACATTCTACAATAAAAGTGAAGACATCCAAACTATGAAATAACACACATGGAATCATGTGGTAACCAAAAAACATATTTCATATTTGTGATTCTTCAAAGTAGCCACCCTTTGCCTTGATGACAGCTTTGCACACTCTTGGCAGTCTCTCAACCAGCTTCATCTGGAATGCTTTTCCAACAGTCTTGAAGGAGTTCCCACATATGCTGAGCACTTGTTGATTGCTTTTCCTTCACTCTGCAGTCCAATTCATCCCAAACCATGTCAATTGGGTTGAGGTCAGCTGATTGTGGAGGCCAGGCAGTCTGATGCAGCACTCCATCACTCTCCTTCTTTGATCAAATAGCCTTTACACAGCCTGGAGGTGTGTTGGGTCATTGTCCTGTAGAAAAAAAATGATAGTTCCACTAAGCGCAAACCACATGGGATGGCATATCGCTTCAGAATGCTGTGGTAGCCATGCTGGTTAAGTGTGCCTTGAATTTTAAATAAACCACTGACAGTGTCACCAGCAAAGCACCCTCACACCATCACACCTCCTGCTCCATGGGAACCACACATGCGGAGATCATCCGTTCAACTACACTGCATCTCACAAAGACACGCGGTTGGAACCAAAAATCTCAGATATGGACTCAGACCAAAGGACAGATTTCTACCTGTCTAATGTACATTACTCATGTGTCTTGGCCCAATCAAGTCTCTTCTTATTATTGGTGTCCTTTAGTAGTGGTTTCTTTGCAGAAATTCAACCATGAAGGCCTGATTCACGCAGTCTCCTCTGAAGAGTTGATGTTGAGATGTGTCTGTTACTTGAACTCCGTGAAGCATTTATTTGGCCTGCAGGTTCTGAGGCTAGTAACTGTAATGAACGTTTCCTCTGCAGCAGAGGTAACTCTGGGTCTTCCTTTCCTGTGGCGGTCCACATGAGTCCATCATAGCGCTTGATGGTTTTTGCGACTGCACTTGAAGAAACTTTGAAAGTTCTTGACATTTTATGCATTGACTGACCTTCATGCCTTAAAGTAATGACAGTCATTTCTCTGCTTATTTGAGCTGTTCTTGCCATAATATGGACTTGGTCTTCTACCAAGTAGGGCTATATTCTGTATACCACCCCTACCATTTCACAACAACTGATTGGCTCAAACGCATTAAGAATTAAAAAAATCCACAAATTAACTTCTAACAAGAAACACGTGTTAATTGAAATGCTTTCCAGGTGACTACCTCATGAAGCTGCTTGAGATAATGCCAAGAGTGGGCAAATGGTGGCTACTTTGAGGAATCTCAAATATAAAATTATATTTGGATTTGTTTAACACTTTTTTAGTTACTACATGATCCCATAAATGTAATTTCATTCATATATATATCCATTGATTCTTGAAGACTATAACTTATAAATGCCTCATGAGCTTACTTTAACTATACATTCATGTACAGTGGGGGGAAAGTATTTGATCCCCTGCTGATTTTGGACTTTTGCCCACTTACAAAGAAATGATCAGTCTATAATTTTAATGGTAGGTTTATTTGAACAGTGAGAGACAGAATAACAACAAAAAAATCCAGAAAAAAACGCATGTCAGAAATGATATAAAATGATTTGCATTTTAATGAGGTAAATAAGTATTTGACCCCTCTGCAAAACATGACTTAGTACTTGGTGGCAAAACCCTTGTTGGCAATCACAGAGGTCAGACGTTTCTTGTAGTTAGCCACCAGGTTTGCTCACATCTCAGGAGGGATTTTGTCCCACTCCTCTTTGCAGATCTTCTCCAAGTCATTAAGGTTTCGAAGCTGACGTTTGGCAACTCGAACCTTCAGCTCCCTCCACAGATTTTCTATGGGATTAAGGTCTGGAGACTGGCTAGGCCACTCCAGGACCTTTATGTGCTTCTTCTTGAGCCACTCCTTTGTTGCCTTGGCCGTGTGTTTTGGGTCATTGTCATGCTGGTATACCCATCCACGACCCATTTTCAATGAGCCTGGCTGAGGGAAGGATGTTCTCACCCAAGATTTGACGGTACATGGCCCCGTCCACTGTCCCTTTGATGCAGTGAAGTTGTCCTGTCTCCTTAGCAGAAAAACACCCCCAAAGCATAATGTTTCCACCTCTATGTTTGACGGTGGAGATGGTGTTCTTGGGGTCATAGGCAGCATTCCTCCTCCTCCAAACACGGCGAGTTGAGTTGATACCAAAGAGCTCCATTTGGGTCTCATCTGACCACAACACTTTCACCAGTTGTCCTCTGAATCATTCAGATGTTCATTGGCAAACTTCAGACGGGCATGTATAGTTATTCTTGAGCAGGGGGACCTTGCGGGCGCTGCAGATTTTCAGTCCTTCACGGCGTAGTGTGTTACCAATTGTTTTCTTGGTGACTATGGTCCCAGCTGCCTTGAGATCCTTGACAAGATCCTCCCGTGTAGTTCTGGGCTGATTCCTCACCGTTTTCATGATCATTGCAACCCCACGAGGTGAGATCTTGAATGGAGCCCCAGGCCGAGGGATATTGACAGTTCTTTTGTGTTTCTTCCATTTGCGCATAATCGCACCAAATGTTGTCACATTTACATTTACATTTAAGTCATTTAGCAGACGCTCTTATCCAGAGCGACTTACAAATTGGCTCACCTTCTCACCAAGCTGCTTGGCGATGGTCTTGTAGCCCATTCCAGCCTTGTGTAGGTCTACAATCTTGTCCCTGACATCCTTGGAGAGCTCTTTGGTCTTGGCCATGGTGGGGAGTTTGGAATCTGATTGATTGATTGCTTCTGTGGACAGGTGTCTTTTTTACAGTTAACAAGCTGCGGTTAGGAGCACTCCCTTTAAGAGTGTGCTCCTAATCTCAGCTCGTTACCTGTATAAAAGACACCTGGGAGCCAGAAATCTTTCTGATTGAGAGGGGGTCAACTACTTATTTCCCTCATTAAAATGCAAATCAATTTATAACATTTTAGACATGTGTTTTTATGGATTTTTGTTGTTGTTATTCTGTCTCTCACTGTTCAAATAAACCTACCATTCAAATTATAGACTGATCCTTTCTTTATCAGTGGGCAAACGTACAAAATCAGCAGGGGATCAAATACATTTTTCCCCCACTGTACATACTACCTCAATTGAGCCGACCAACCAGTGCTCCCGCACATTGGCTTATCGGGCTATCTGCATTGTGTCCCGCCACCCACTATTTGCACTATTGGTTAGAGCCGGTAAGTAAACATTTCACTGTAAGGTCTACACCTGTTGTATTCGGCGCACATGACAAATAAACTTTGATTTGATTTAGTTCAAATGTCACACTCCATGAGAACCCAAAATATAAGCTTGTTTTTCTCCAATGTTTGTAAACATTGTAAATGTAAACCAGCAATATATAGCCTCATAACATGGTTAAAACAATAATTTTGATATCATGGATGGTCAGTCCTTGCATCCATAGCTCTGTCTATTAATCTGAGAGTGGTTACATTTCTCCAGGCCCATCCCTCAGCTTTTTACCAAAACAGAGGCGTGGTGACCGTTTTGTTATTGTTTCATCTGTGGATTTGCCCTTTAAACAGCTGCATATTATCAAGATAATAAAGTGTCACAAACAAAAAGGTAAACAAGAGGCCTATAGCAAATGAAGCATATGGCATTCATTTTCACATGTAAATAGCACTTTTCAGTAGTGCTCAAAGCATGCCATTCCATGAGCGCAGCATTTATTTTTCAACTCGAATCAATGAGCCCAATCAGTCCTCCATGACAACAAAATCGTAAACAACAGAGTAGGGCTGGCTAATAAGTCCTTAGTTTTGTGGTTATGCTCAGGTAAATCAATTTGGCTAATCTATACTTTCATTTTTCAAAGTCCTATTCTTGTAAAATCAAGGGGTATAACATTTATGGCTGGAATTCTGATAGACTTTGCTTTTTATATAAAGATATAATTTAATCGTATTATTATATGTAGTAGAAAGCGATGGGTTTGAAAAAGCCAACATAACCAACCCATAAAGTAAAATTGAACATCCATATATGTCCAGCTATGTAAACGTTAACATTGATTTATCCTGCAATAGATGTTGTTGAATTGGTAACATACATTTTGTCTTCTTCTAATGCCTCTTAAGGGGAAAGTAATCTAAAAGTAACTGAATGTAATCAGATTACACTACTGAGTTTGTTACATTACTGATTACAATTTTGGACAGGTAACTAGTAACTTTAACGGGCTACATTTGGAAAGTAACCTAACCAAACCCTGGGTGTACCATACCCCCCCACCCCCATAAGTTATAGATGTGTCTTGATGAATTTGAATGCTGAGTACAAGGTCTTTCCCAATTCAGACATCAGTATCAAAATGTCTTTCAGTCAGAGGACTCCATGACCAAAGCCTCTCTCCTGTCCTCCATCAGTAGAAAAATGAGGTAGAGTTGATGAGTGACACATGTACGTAAAGGGTGGTGTTATCTTGTCCGTATATACAGTTTATCTGTAGATGTCTACAATTTCTCTTTTTTGTGGCAGCACTATTTCACTGAGTCAAATTCCTCTACATGCAAATATATTTGGCGAATAAAGTTGATTCTGACTCTGATATTGCTAGACACTTGTGATGTCCTGTCTTATTAATAATCACCTTTTGTCTCTTCTAATGTGTTTGCCAGTGCCAGTAGATCAGCTCCAGGGCCCCCTCGTCACAGATATCGGTCATGAAAGAGCATGACTTACAGATCCGACCCAGCTCCTATCACAGCGAAAGAGACGGAGGGAAGCCAACAGTTAATACACAGTTGAACATAGCCAATCAGAGATTATGATTCACAGCTAATTATGATGTGCCATCATTGCACTGACTGGTTGGCATTTCTCACTCGGGCCCAGGAGTAGTCCATTGGCAAATCGGAAGGGGGCACCTCCTTTCAACATACACGACACACATATACACACAGCACTGATTACATTATCAAGGGTGGTTAGGTGAATTCCAGGACAGATATTATTTTGACCATTGACCAGATCAAAAGTGACCTGATTCAATTGACCTCCCTTACTCTGAACCTGGACAAGTGTCTGGCCACTGCCTCAGCCTTCTGTAACAGCTGCTGATATGGTAGGGGGGTTCCCTCAATGCTGCTGAATAACAAATTCACCAGGGTTTTTACATTGCCTGTGAATGAAATAAAATATAAGGCATCATCCCTCCTGCTGGCTGTGGAGGAGAGGAGAGGAGAGGAGGGAGGGAGGGAGGGAGGGAGGGAGGGAGGGAAGGTCTATCTTTTGCCTGGCGACTGCATGGCGGGACACACACACTCTATGTCCAATCCCATTAGGTCTGATCTCCTCCATGGTCCTGGCCTCCAATCAGACAATTAGATATCAATAGCTCCCTTAATGGGTTAACCACAGTGTATTACCTGGAACCATATCCCTGTCGCTGGTTTTATCACAATGTATTACCTGGCATCGCTCTATCCCTGCCTGCCTCAACTCCTGAACACAGCATCACTCCTCAGTTTCAGCACAACACAAAACACACACATATTACTTATTTTACATTAAATCAAATTGTAGTTGTAAACAAGATGGCGCCGATAGACAAGGCCGCCTTGTTTCAGGCTCCTGAGCAACTTTTAGTATTATTTGTAATTATTTTTACAAGCATTTCGATACACCCGCAATAACATGTGATTTGCCTCCGAATACAACAGGTGTAGACTTTACCGTGAAATGTTTACTTACGAGCTCTTTCCCAACAATGCAGAGTTAAAAAGTAAGACAATGTGCAAATAAAAATGTAAAATAGTAACACAATAAATAAAAATAATGAGACTATATCCTAGGAGTACCGGTACAAACTCAATGTGCAGGGGTAGGAAGTACAGTAGTTGAGGTAATATGTACATGTAGGTAGGAGGAAAAGTGACTAGGCAGTCAGGATAGATAATAAACAGAGTAGCAGCAGCATATGTGAAGAGTGTGTGTGTGTGTGTGTGTGTGTGTGTGTGTGTGTGTGTGTGTGTGTGTGTGTGTGTGTGTGTGTGTGTGTGTGTGTGTGTGTGTGTGTGTGTGTGTGTGTGTGTGTGTGTGTGTGTGTGTTGGAGTGTCAGTGTAAATATGTGTGAGTGAGTGGATAGAGTCCAGGGAGTGTCAATAGAGTCAGTATAAGAGAGTCGGTGCAAAAAAGGGTCAATGCAATAATCCGGGTAGCCATTTAATTAACTGTTCAGCAGTCTTATTGGCTTGGGGGTAGAAGCGGTTCAGGTGCCTTTTGGTCCCAGAATTGGCACTCTGGTACCACTTGGCATATGGTAGCAGAGAGAACAGCCTATGGCTTGGTTTTCTGAGCCTTCTTCTGGCACTGCCTGGTATAGAGGTCCTGGAAGGCAGGGAGCTCCACCCACTGTGGTGCCTTGCACTCGAGGGCGGTGCAGTTGGCGTACCAAGCGGAGATGCAGCCAGTCAAGATGCTCTCAACGGTGCAGCTGTAGAACCTTTTGCGGAACTGAGGGGCCATGTCAAATCTTTTCAACCTCCTGAGTGGGAAGAATCACTGTCAGGCCTTCTTCACTTGCTAGTGTGAGAGGAACATGTTAAGTTCTTGGTGATGTGGACAATCCACTACAGCCCTGTCGATGTGAATGGGGGCATGCGCACACCTCCATTTCCTACAGTCTACGATCAGCTCCTTTGTCATGCTAATGTCGAGGGAGAGGTTGTCTGCCCGTCAGAAAGTCCAGGTTCAAGTTGCAGAGGGATGTGTTCAATCCCAGGGTCCGGAGCTTGGTGGTGAGCTTGGAGGGGACTATGGTATTGAACGATGAGCTGTAGTCAATGAACAGCATTCTCGCATAGGTATTCCTCTTATCCAGGTGGGAGAGAGTAGTGTGGAGTGCAATAGAGATTGCGCCGTCTGTGGATCTGTTGGAGTGGTATGCGAATTGGAGTGGGTCCAGGGTGTCGGGGATGATGGTGTCGATGTGTGCCATGGCCAGCCTTTCAAAGTATTTCATGGTTACAGACGAGAGTGCTATGGGATGATAGTCATTTAGACAGGTTACATTTGAGTTCTTATGAACAGGGACAATGGTAGTCTGCATGTAACATGATGGGATGACAGACTGGGACAAGGTGATGTTGAAAATGTCTGTGGTCTGCGCATGCTCTGAGAACGCACCTTGGTATTCCTAGGGTTGTGGCGGTCATTACATTTTATCAGCAAGTGATTTTCAAGCAAATAACTGCAGGTGTCACAGTAATTGACCATTAATTAACATAAACACATTTAGCATCTCCTAGCTTCGACGCATAGCCTACAAGCCACTGATGCAGACCTTTGGAACATCTACATTTTAAAAAGTCTAATAAATCCGTTATTTATTTTAGACAGGTCTAAAGAAACATGAACAGAATAGCATACTCTGAGTTGTCCTTATGTCAGGCCCTGATAGGGCTATGCCATATGGCTGGGGGCTACACTAGTTAATTTAGGAGATTTGCTTACAATTCTGTGGCATTGTTTTTTATTATTTCATAGTATGCAGAATACAATTGAACATAGCTGAATAAAATAGAAAGGATGATTTCTCCAATCGATTTCCAAGGAAGTGCGCACATGCGCTATTCTGTGTTGAGCGATTAACAGAGAAACAGGTCCTCCTATATGCTTAATTTTGAGTTATTTAAGCAAGTTATTAAGTTATTTAAGCTTTACAAACGTTGGGCTATATGTTTAGATTTTTAGTACATTCTAAGATAGCGTGATGTGACTCGAATGATAGTTTGAAAAAAGTTGCATGAAAGGCATGAGCTCTGATTAGTTTTTTGTGCAGGCTGCACACAGCTTCATCAGTCTCTCATTCACAATTTGACAAGCACTTTATAATATTCTCACCAGGCCTCACCCGGAGCATCACCCTTGTGTAGCCGTAATGCCCCCTAAAAAAATCCATGGTCATTGTGCCCTTTGGCTGAATACAATAATTATAATTCCCTTCTCCCAGCTGCCATGCTCCGAAGCAGCTCTCACTCACATGGCTCTCTCAGATATCTCAATTCTTATTAGCCAATGCCAGTCATGTGATTGGTCCATCTAACAGATATCTCAGCTAAGAAGTAGGCTACAAGTGAAGAGAGACACATCGGGGACGCAACTGCGCACATCCCTCTTATCGAATTCCGAGGCGCATACTTTTACCCTACTTTTCCTCAGCCAACAAGATGAGTAGGCCTAACTAAGAGCAAAAACACTAGCCAATGTCAATATACTATCCCCCATGGCACAAAAGTTTACCTATTCTATTGGTCAACTTGTTCTTCTGTGCAAAAAATAAATATTCCAAAATATACTTTGGAACAGTTGTGGGATGCGATCACAGTAGGTTGGTGGCACCTTAATTGGGGAGGATGGGGTCGTGGTAATGGCTGGAGCAGAATTAGTGGAATGGTATCAAATACATCAAACACATGGTTTTCATGTGTTTGATGCCATTCCGTTCTCTCCATTTCCAGACATTATTATGAGCCATCCTCCCCTCAGCAGCCTCCACTGGATGCGATAGAGCCAAAATTCATACAACCACTCGCATCAAAACAACTTTTAAAAGCAATGAGGCTGATGCAACAGATCAGAATGTTCAGCTTAAAATGTTGATAAACTATTAGGCTATTTCTTCACATTATAAGCGCAGAAATGTGCACACGGCATAAGTGTGAATGTTCCAAAATGCAATCAATTAGCGGGAAAAACACTGTTCTCAAAAGTGACCGCAAATGCGATTATGCATGTCATGTTATTATAAAGGTGCATTTTTATGGTGAAAATAATTTTCCCAAAACTCGCCGCCTACGTATGCCAGTTAGGCTCTACACCAGTTGTAAAGCAGATTACTGTTCTTAATTTTAAGAAGATATTTGGCCACTTTAGTTATGATACAAACATCAAAACATATAGGCCTATGGGCTAGGCTACAAGAGGTGTGCGACTATGATTTGAAAAAGTTGCATGAAAAGGTATGTGTCGTTCTTGCCTAAACTGCACACAGGCATCATTCACAAGTGATTATTCTTAATTTAATGTTGTCTTTAAATATTCTAAATAATATATGTGTGAAATTAGTTTTGATTTAGAATGGACCATTATCATGCACCTTTCTTGAAACATGGGGATGGAGAAAAAAATAATGTAATCTATGCACTTAAATAGCGAACGGAGGAAGCTTTTCCCATGGTTTATTTTGATGCCAGCCAGGTAGGCTATAGTCCTGTTATAAAGCAAAGCATTGTGCTTATGTAACCGATGTGAAATGGCTAGTTAGTTAGCGGTGGTGCGCGCTAGTAGCATTTCAATCAGTGACGTCACTCGCTCTGAGACTTGAAGTAGGGTTTCCCCTTGCGTTGCAAGGGCCGCGGCATTTGTGGCGCGATGGGTAACGATGCTTCGTGGGGTGTCAGTTGTTGATGTGTGCAAGGATCCCTGGTTCGAGCCCGGGTTGGGGCGAAGAGAGGGACGGAACCTACACTGTTACACTTAATATTAGAAAAGTTGATAAATAAATATAGTAGGCCTAGCCTATAGAAAGCTAATGGGAGCCTCCTCTATTTAATAGAGGCCATCAAAACTATTTTCTCACGCAATTGCATAGCCTATAGAAATGTTGCGCAACATGAGCTCATGTGTTCTCATGAAGTGTTAGATTTGATTTTCGAAAACATTTGCATTGATGTCAAAGGGATTAGAGAGACAATAGAGTGCTGAGTACCAGGCAGTTAGCAAGTTTGGTAGGCTACTAATGACCATCAGCATCATCAGAGCTTGGAGAAGCCCAGTTACCATGACTTAACGGTCACGTGGAATTTGACTGTGGTCATGACTCATGACTGCCAGTGTGGCGGTAATACGGTCACATTGACAGTCCTAGGTATTCCGTCTGGCCTAGCGGCCTTGAAACTGTTAACCTGTTTAAAAGTCTTACATTGGCCACGGAGAGTGAGATCACAGAGTCGTCAGGGACAGCAGGGGCTCTCATGCCTTGCTCAGTGTTGTTTGCCTCTAAGTGAGCATAGAAGGCATTCAGCTCGTCTTGGAGATTTGTGTCAATGGGCAACTCACGGCTGTGTTTCCCTTTGTTTTCTGTAAAGGTCTGCAAACCATGCCACATCTGACAAGCGTTGGACCCCGTATAGTAAATTTCTATCTTAGTCCTATATTGACCTTCTGCATGATTTATGGCTCGTCAGAGGTCATAGCGGGCTTTCTTGTAAGCATCCATATCCTGTTTCTTGAAACCGGTAGCTCTAGCCTTTAGCCCGGTGCAGATACTGCCGGCAATCCATGGCTTTTGGTTAGGGTGCATACGTACGGTTACCTTGGGGACGATGTCGTCAATGGACTTATTGAAGAAGCCCGTGACTAATGTGGTAAACTTCTCAATGTTATCGGATGAATCCCTGAACATATTCCAGTGTGTGCTAGAGAAGCAGTCTTGTAGCTTAGTGTCCGCTTCGTCAGACCATTTCCGTATTGAGCACTTCACCGGTATTCCTGTTTGAGTTTTTGCTTGTAAACAGGAAAGTAAACGTCAGAGTAAAAGTCCTCCAGAGTGATAGTGCCTCTTGTGGCGCAGGAGACAGCTCGTTGAGTGCCTGATTAGTGCCATTCTCGTTTTGTGGTGGGATGTAGATACCAGTGATGATACATGTGTTGCCAGAAGGGTTTTTCAGGGATTGAACAATGCCACCTGAAGTGGACTCTTAATGGCAATGACGGCCAGTTGTTCAATGGTATTAGATGGCGTTCCTGGTAGGTTCGTTGTTTTTAGGCAATGGGCATTGTATCTTGCAGGCTGTACTAGTGTGTCATCTATATCACAGGATGTAAACTAGGGGAGAGAAATCTCTTAATTTCAGGGATATGAGTCAATGGAGACTGTTCAGATAACCTCATTAACCTTAATTAGGTACTGTACAACAGTCCATCTCTCCTATGACCCAGTTGGTCACGCTGACTAAAAATAAATCTCCAATGTTCACAGCAGCATTTGGAAGTAGGCCCATACTGTACACAAGGTGGGAAAGGACAAAGAGTAAACGTATGTGTTATGACAAATGGCACTACTCTAAGCCAAGAACATAATGACAAAGCAACAAAATAAAACAATACACATACATAATGTGAAAAATATCTCATCCGGGGGTGTGTTTTGAGCATCTGTTTTTGAATTTAAATGAGGGTAATTGAATGTTTGAGTGTGTACAAAATGGTGATAGGCGGGTTTCTGACACATGCAGAACGGTTCTCATGGTTCTCCGTTCTGTGATAGATGCGAACACTCGCTGGGAGGTAGATTAATGACTAAAGCTTTCCTTATTATGTTTCATTAGCTAGCTACGCAGGGCAACAAAATTATGAAGCCGTTTGTTTTCTTTACTGAGCCAACCTGCTTAGTTTTAACAGGAGTAACTGAGGGTAGTCCCTCAGTAAAACAGACCTCATATGTATATGTTCAAGTGAGTGTGGAGAGAGTGGGGGTATGAGGGCGGAGGGTGTGCGTGTGTATGTGTGAGCAGGTGCTTGCATTCATATGTTGGTGCGTGTGCGCGTACTCCTGTACGTGTGTCTGTAGGTAGTCTACGTAAGTGTGTGCGTATGTTCCCTTGTATGTGCAAACGGTGTGATGCAGAAGTGCAACGCTTTGGTCTGGCGCTGAGAAGTTCCTTTTTCATTCTTTTACTCTGCCTCACGGCAGCATCCCCAGTAGGATAAATGTGTTGCTTCCTCTCACCAGACACTTTGCAATCTCACCAGCAGTCCAGGCTTTGCTGAGATCTCCTGCCTGCTTGGGAGGGATGAGGAGTGTGATGTTATTTAACAGCTCATTTAGCAGTCAAGTAAAGGACGTTTACCTCAGAGGTGTAATGGCCTCTGGGACTGGATGTGCAGTAGAACACCCACTGTTCAGCATCTTACTGCTCTACATGTGCTGGGGATTGGTAGAAAAGATACAACATTAAAAAGACATCACAACTGACAAGAAACTGCATGTTTCTGTGTACCATTTTTTATTATTCTTCGCATATCCATATTGCTAATAATGCTTGTGGCAAATTAAATGCTTTTAAGTGTCTGGAAATACATTACATGACCAAAGGTATTTGGACACCTGCTCCTCAAACATCTCATTACAAAATCATGGGCATTAATATGATTGGTCCCTCCTTTGCTGCTATAACAGCCTCCACTGTTCTGGGAAAGCTTTCCACTAGATGTTGGAACATTGCTGCGGGGACTTGCTTCCATTCAGCCACAAGAGCAATAGTGAGGTCGGGCAATGATGTTGGGCGATTAGGCCTGACTCGCAGTTAGCGTTCCAATTCATCCCAAAGGTTTTTGATGGGGTTGAGGGCAGGGCTCTGTGCAAACTATTTCTGTATGAACCTTGATTTGTGCACAGGGATATTGTCATGCTGAACTGTTGCCACAAAGTTGGAATCACAGAATATCTTGGAATGTCATTGTATGCTGTAGCATTAAGATTTCCCTTCACTGGTACTAAGGGGCCTAGCCCAAATGATGAAAATCAGCCTAGACCATTCTTCCTCCTCCACCAAACTTTACAGTTGGCACTATGCATTGGGGCAGGTAGCATTCTCCTGGCATCCGCCAACCCAGATTCGTCCATTGGACTGCCAGATGGTGAAGCATGATTCATCCCTCCAGAGAACGCGTTTCCACTGCTCCAGAGTCCAATGGTGGCGAGCTTTGCACCACTAAAGCCAATGCTTGGCCAACACTCAGCTGCTCAGCCATGGAAAACCATTTCATGAAGCTCCTGACGAACAGTTATTGTGCTGACGTTGCTTCCAGAGGCAGTTTGGAACTCGGTAGTGAGTGTTGCATCCGAGGACAGTCAATTTTTACGCGATACACGCTTCAGCACTTGGCACTCAATTTCTGTGAGCTTGTGTGGCCTACCACTTCGCGGCTGAGCCGTTGTTGCTCCTAGACCTTCCCACTTCACAATAACAGCACTTACAGTTGACCGGGGCAGCTTTAGAAAGAAATTTGACGAACTGACTTGTTGGAAAGCTGGCATTCTATGAATGTGCCACGTTGAAAGTCACTGAGCTCTTCAGTAAGTCCATTCTACTGCCAATGTTTGTCTATGGAAATTGACATGGGTGCGTGCTCAATTTTATACACCTGTCATCAACGGGTGTGGCTGAAATAGCCAAATCCATAATTTGAAGGGGTGTCCACATACTTTTGTATATATAGTGTATGTGCAATTGGGTGAAAGATTTACCTTTTGAGAAATGTATGTGCAATTGAAAACTGCTTAGTCAAATCCTCACTTGAGATACTAACTCTGACTTTTCATTAATCATGTTTTTATGTTGATGAAAGGTGGCGCCCCTCCTCGCCCGGGCGGCGCTCGGCCGGCCTACTAGCTGCCACCGATCCTCTGTTTCACGTTCTGTTGGTTAGTTCTAGGTTAGGCACGCACATGTTTTATATTAGTTGTTAGTGGGGGGAGGGGGGGGGGGGGGTATTTAGTCTAGCTAGGTAGGTTTGTGTTTTGTGTGTGATTGTTCTGTGTCAGGACGTATATCGTTTGAGGAACGAGTGTTTCCCTTTGCCTGTGTTTTTTTTCGCAGAGGTTATTGTGGGCTGCGTCCCTGCTTTGTGTTGAGCTGGGTTTTTGGAGCATTTGTTTTATGCGCCCTGCCCTACCTTGTTTTGTACAGTGGATGCCCATTAAAAGTGTGTTCGCGGATTTTCTGTCTCCTGCGCCTGACTCTACCTCTCTTGCTTCCTTGAGCCAACCTTGACAGAATCACGCACATGAATTGATGGAGTCAGCAGGAGCTTCAGCGCCAGCCCTGTCCATGGAAGAAAGGGTTGCCCGGGAGTCCAGAAGGCAGGCGGAGCACTCCTTTGACATCTCAGGTGAGTCAGCACCAGCCTCACCCAGAGCCCTGTCAGTCACATGTATGCGCTAGTGTCCTTTCCTAGTTTTTCCCCTCACTCCCGGCTTAAGGCGCTAGTCGATTCAGGCGCGGCTGGGAGTTTTATGGATCGTGGGGTCGCCGCTACGTTAGGGATTCCCCTGGTCCAGTTGGACCAACCCTTCCCCGTGCACGCCTTAGACAGTCGACCACTAGGGTCAGGGCTGGTCAGGGAGGTCACCGTGCCACTGGTCCTGGTAATGCGGGGGGGGGGGTCATGAGGAGAGTATCAGTCTCTTCCTCATTGATTCCCCGGTGTTTCCGGTGGTACTAGGGATCCCCTGGCTAGCCACTCACAACCCTAAGATTTTGTGGAGACAGAGGGCTCTTAAGGGGTGGTCAAAGGAGTGCATAGGGGTTTCCGTCGGTGCGACTACGGTGGAGAGTCCAGACCAAGTCTCTACCGTGCACATTCCCTCAGAGTATGCCGATTTGGCTATCGCCTTCAGTAAAACGAAGGCGACCCAATTACCACCTCATCGACGAGGAGACTGTGCGATAAACCTCCAGGTGGGCGCTGCACTTCCCCGTAGTCACATGTATCCCCTGTCTCAGGAGGAGACAGTGGCTATGGAGACATAAGTCACTGAGTCCTTGAGGCAGGGATACATTCGGCCATCCAACTCACCCGTCTCCTCAAGCTTCTTTTTTGTGAAGAAGAAGGAGGGGGGTCTGCACCGGTGCATTGACTATAGAGGTCTAAATTCTATCACAGTGGGTTTCAGTTACCCACTACCTCTCATCACCACGGCGGTGGAGTCATTTCACGGGGTGTGCTTCTTCACGAAATTGGATCTCAGGAGTGCGTATAATTTGGTGCGTATCCGAGGAGGGGACGAGTGGAAAACTTCATTTAGTACCACATCTGGCCATCATGAGTACCTCGTCATGCCGTATGGGTTAAAGAATGCTCCCGCCGTCTTCCAATCCTTTGTGGATGAGATTCTCCGGGACCTGCTCAGGCAGGGTGTAGTGGTGTACATCGATGATATTCTGATCTACTCCACTACACGCGCCGCGCACGTGTCTCTGGTGCGTAAAGTGCTTGGGCGACTGGCGGAGCATGACCTATACGTCAAGGCTGAGAAATGTGAATTCTCCAAGCCAGCCGTCTCTTTTCTGGGGTATCGCATTTTCACATCCGGGGTGGTGATGGAATGTGACCGCATTTTGGCCGTGCGTAATTGGCCGACTCCCACCACGGTGAAGGAGGTGCAGCGGTTTTTGGGGTTTGCCAATTACTACCGGAGGTTTATCCGGGGCTTTAGGCAGGTGGCGGCTCCCATTACCTCACTGATGAACGGGGGCCCGGTGCGGTTGCGGTGGTCGGCAGAGGCAGACAGGGCCTTTAGTCGTCTGAAGGCTCTGTTCGCCGATGCTCCAGTGCTGGCGCATCCGGATCCCTCTTTGACATTCATAGTGGAGGTGGACGCGTCCGAGGCTGGGGTAGGAGCCGTGCTATCACAGCGCTCGGGCATGCCCCCCAAGCTTCGCCCCTGTGCCTTATTCTCTAAGAAGTTGAGTCCGGCGGAGCGTAACTATGATGTGGGGGACAGGGAGTGGCTGGCTGTGGTAAGAGCCCTGAAGGTCCTACTGCCGGGACCGGCCAGGGGAGTGGGCGAGGTTCGTGCCATGTGCCGAGATGGCTCAGAACTCTCTTCGCCACTCCTCTACCAACCTGTCGCCTTTTCAATGTGTGTTGGGTTATCAGCCGGTCCTGGGGCCCTGGCATCAGAGCCAGACGGAGATCCATGCGGTAGAGGACTGGGTCCAGCACTCTAGGTAGACCTGGAACGCCATCCAGGAATCCCTGGAAAGGGCCAGGGGACGACAAAAAGAGAGCGCTGACCGTCGCCGCAGTGAGGCCCCCGTGTTTACCCCAGGGGAGAGAGTCTGGCTCTCGACCCGGAACCTGTCCCTCCGCCTGCCTGGCGGAAACTGGGTCCGTGGTTTGTGGGGCCATTTAAAGTCCTGAGGAGAATAAACGAGGTGTGTTACAGGTTACAGCTTCCTTCTTATTATCGTATTAACCCCTTATTTCATGTGTCTCTCCTCAGGCCGGTGGTAGCTGGTCCGATGCAGGACGATGAGGTGCAGGAGGTCCCTCCGCCCTTCCTGGACATCGGGGGGGCCCGGCGTACACAGTCCGGTCCATCTTGGACTCCAGGTGCTGGGTGAGGGGCCTGCAGTACCTCGTGGACTGGGAGGGGTACGGCCCGGAGGAGAGGTGCTGGGTACGTGTGGAGGACATATTGGACCCAGCGCTAATCCGGGAGTTCCACAGCCTCCATCCGGATCGCCCTGCGCATCGCCCTCCGGGGCATCCTCGAGGCCGGCGTCGGCTCGCTGTGGGAGCCGCGCGTCGGGGGGGGGGGGGGTACTGTCACGACACCGACGGAAGGTGGCGCCCCTCCTTGCCCGGGCGGCGCTCGGCGGTCGTCGTCGGCGGCCTACTAGCTGCCATTGATCCTCTGTTTCACTTTCTGTTGGTTAGGTCTAGGTTAGGCACGCACCTGTTTTGTATTTGTTGTTAGTGGGGGGGGGGGTATTTAGTCTAGCTAGGTAGGTTTGTGTTTTGTGCGTGATTGTTCTGTGTCAGGACGTATATCGTTCGCGGAACAAGTGTTTCCATCTGCCTGTGTTTTTTTTCGCAGAGGTTATTGTGGGCTGCGTCCCTGCTGTTTTGAGCTGGGTTTTTGGAGCATTTGTTTTATGCGCCCTGCCCTACCTTGTTTCGTACAATGGATGCCCATTAAAAGTGTGTTCACAGATTTTCTGTCTCCTGCGCTTGACTCTACCTCTCCTGCTTCCTTGAGCCAACCTTGACATGCGGAGTTACTTGCTTGGATCTCAAGTTACCGTAAAATACAGTATGTCGCAGTGTTGCCAGCTTAACTTTTCATTTTGGAATATAGGAGATGAACTGCCAAGTTGCCTCTGGAATGTACTAGATAAACTACAGTACCTTAATAAATCCACCTCCCCCTACCGCACAATCACACACGCACACACACCCCACACAAATCACAAAATGTCAGCACGTCACATCAAACTCACACACGCTACCAAATATGGCCAAGAGTATGTGTGTGTCTTGTGCTGTCCACAAATGAAGCCTCTTGTGTAAAACGTCTGACATAGTCATTCATGATGGCTTGTCTAAAAATACCTACTTTGTCTCTGTTCTCTTTTTTTCTTTATTTTTGTCCTCCTCTCCTCCAGAAAGGAGGACTGTTGACTTTACATGCTGCCTGAGCATGGCCTCGCAGATTGGAGCCTGCTCAACTTGATCCTCTTTTTCTTTCTCTCCCACTGCCTGACAATTGTCCTGACAACCGAAGCAGAATTCTCTCACAGGGAGAGGAAAGAAACAAGGACGGAGGCATGCTGCAAAAAGGCACCATGACTGTCCTCCCCGGTCCTCCTTCACTCCTCTGTAATGGCCCTGCTCCCCCAATAACCCCCCCACCCCCCCACCCCCTCCTGGCTGGACTTACCAGAACAGGGTTTATCATCTGTGATAGAGTACCCACAATCTGGGAAGACTCAGCTCTGGATGGTTATTACATTAGGTCAGTGCGTTCTAATGGAGAAAGTCCTGCGGACCATGTCATCGTCACAAGACAACAGGGGAGAAGAAGCAGAACCGTATTACTCCCTCACACTCAACATCAACCCCAAACTCTCTCCACACACACACACACACACACACACACACACACACACACACACACACAGGACAGGCACCCTAAACATATAAACAATTATCCATGTCTGCTTCGAAAGGCACACGGCTCTGTCAGATTCTATTTATTTGATTGCTACATAGAATTAGTCGGCATCTTTTCGGCATGTGTTTGCTTGAGCGTGACGCAATATGAACGGCATGTGTGTCTGTCTGTGAACATGCTCTGAGTGACACATTTTGTCTATAGTGTTAGAAATGTAGAGTTCCAGTTTGCCAAGTATCCACTTCCTCCCCACCCCCATCCCATCCCTTCGAGACAGTAAAATATGGTTAAATGGTTGGCTGAAAGCAAACATACCATAACTATCAGAAACTCCATGTTCTCCAATACACAAACTGTTTATTTCCAAGGTCATACAAAGTCCAATGAACTCTGCAGATCTTTTTTATCTCTCTTTTCTAAGGACATTTCTCTGCATCAGAATTATCACTGCTCAGGTGTCTGGTGAAGAAAAAAAACATCAGCTGCCAATTCACCTGAGGGCCACAATTAGCGTTGAGCAGCTGCTGTGCTTTTTGTGCAGCGACGACTGAACACGCTGCGGACACCATGGACACAGCCTGTCAGCCACGGCTACATCAAACACACACACACACTTACACACACCCATGCACAGACAAATTGGTTCCTCTCCATGTCCAATTTCAATGTCCACACAATTTGTATGGTTTTGTTAGTTGTTGCATGTGTTTATCATACTGCGAGACACCATATGTGGTGTATCATAGTCTCATACAGTATGTACACATTGAATGTACATTTATCACATCTTTAAGTGGAGCTTGGTTGAGACGCCAGACAGACATGAAGGCTGTCCTCCTTCCATTTCCACATCATTGTGCTGACCAGCTGGACATTGTCTACACACTGATAGGTCCCCAACTCAAATAGCTTGTTGACCCCCTATAGAGAACAGACAGACTGTGGGCCCTGGGTAACGCTGTGGTCAGTACAGCATCAATGGCCCCGGTGGCACATATAATGAGAGACACTGGCTGTGTGTGTGATCTGAATCAGAGAGGACCACTTCTTTCTTTTCCCATGCTAGATCTACTGAGCTGTATGGGCAGAGACTAGTGTTTTAATGATTATTAGAAGAGTCAGAGAAGGGCTGGACAGATGGTCTTCTTTAGAGGGATTCCTGATTAGGAGCAGCTGTCACATGTTAAAGACGAAGCTACCTTAAATGACGCATCACACTCCTCTCATCCCTCAAAACCAACTCTCATCTAAATTGGCATGGAAAGCCTCTGCATTCAGCAATGATATACGTACTGTATTTATTTGATTTGATTAACTTTTAGTTATTTAGTGGAACCCAATTGAGACCAGTGTCTCAATTACAATGGTGCCCTGAGGACAAAAAATGACATCAACACAGCAACAATATCTAATTTTTTAACTACAAGACAGCTTTAAATACATTACATCAGGTTATTACAAGCTGCACACTTCAGTGAACTCATTTAACAACAGAGTTTTAAACTACCTTATTGGCACCAAGGAATGCAAGTGCAATTTGTTTTGTAAGGTATTCTATAAGTGTGTTGCATTAAAACTAAAAGCGGATTTACCAAACTTTTTGGGGACAAGCGGGACCTCAAGAGTTAACTAACAGGGAAGTGAGGTACAGTATGTTGGAAGCTTGTGGAGCAAAGCTTTGTAAATAAGTAGGGAGTATTGAAGTGATCTGCAGGACTTTAGTGAAGTCTAGCTGACCTTCTGATACAGGATGCAGTGATGAGTATTAAAACTGTTACCTGTAATAAAGTGCAGGGAGCTATGCTGCCCTACCAAGCAAAAAGGTTCGTTTGGTCCAAAATGTCATTTTTGCTACATTAAATACATGCTTAATCATGTGGACAAGCATCCTGTCTCTATTGTATTGTGTTTTGGAGAAAATGGGGGTCATGTTAGCAGTAACAGCAAAAAGTTACTGTGAAACCACTGAACTTATTGCCTTTTAGCTTGGTTTCAACCTGCCATTGCCTGCAGTTACGGCCTTTTACCTTGGTATCATATAATTTTTCTGATAGTGATACAATCGAACCTGTATGACACTGACTGACAGCTACACACACACACACACATTGCTAATATAGGGACACAACATCATGGCACAGCATTCCCAGGGGAGAATGATGGTTGAACTTGCTCTGAAACACCGACACTCAGACACTGGTAACAACTAGCTAGCTAAGTAGACCTGAGAACATAATTAATTAGCTAGCTAGCTAAGTAGACCTGAGAACATAATTAATTAGCTAGCTAGCTAAGTAGACCTGAGAACATAATTAATTAGCTAGCTAGCTAGCTAACTAGCTATTGAGCATAAACTACCAATGCTACCGGCTCCCATATCATGAGATCTGCAGTTGATACTAACTTCAATCTATTAGCCATGTAATGAATTATATTCTGAAATTTCATCTGATGGTTTCTTTGAATCAGTACACAACACACACGATTTCTAGCCAGTGACAGCCACCTAGCTAGAACTAACGTGCACCTACCAAAATGTAAAACTTACCTTGTGCTACCTGCTCCAATACGAGGCGATCAGCAATTTATACCAGCTTCAATCTATTATACCTAGAATGAATTTAATCCCTATTATTTGATGGTGGCGTATGTAATTAGCACAACAAGCTTTGGCATGCCAAATGTGTGCTCAATGTGTCTGCTTTGGTGCCATCATTACATGAACGCGGGAAAAAACTGTTCTGCCAAAATGACTTCCACCAATCCCTGTGGCCTAGATGATTATAGTATCTATGCGGATTAAAGTTGCCAGGTGAGGGTGCATTAGGACTGTACAACCAAGTCAATACTAAGTTTTATTCCTGTCAATGTCCTTCCATACAATTTAAATAAGCATTATAGCTATAAGAGTCCAAAAAGATGGACATCACCAAGCTGTGTCCTCTGATGCCTGCAAATCGAAGGCAGTTCTGGAATGCCTTGGCTGTGAACAGCATTGCTGAGTGATATGGAAGAGCACTGAAGAAGTTTTACTTAAAAAGGAAATGAAAATGTTACTTAAAAACTATTCAGCATTTTATCAATTGTAGCTAATAGTCATTTGTGTCCTCTTATGAACATGCAAATGTAAATACTATATGTTTAAAATAAATTCCTAAAGCTGTTATTTATTCAAAATCGTGTCATTCACAAAAATACATACAAATAATTTAATTTGCAATATCATTTTTTATAAATAGCATTACCCTACATCATACTTCTATCGTGTTCCAATACATCCTTATATATCACAAGATAGGTCATAATTGTATGTAATTCAAACAATTTCAGTGTTGTTTTTCACATGTATTCTTATAACAAGGCATGGGCTACTTGTAAAACACAGTATGCAATGTGACTGATGCAGAACCTACATCATGTAAATGCAACTGGTATCTTAGTGGAAGACACACAAAGAATGCAGTTTCAACTCTGTTACACTGCCAGTAATTACACTGCTCTTTTATTAATAGCATAAATGAGAAGTATAGTAAACTAACAAATCTACATGAAATACTCTGTCAAAATGGAAGAATTCTATTTTTTTTGGTTGAAATTATTGCTAGAAATTAAATAACTATAATATAGTAATTGTGTAAGTATTCAGCTCCCTGTGCCAACACATGCTAGAAACATGGTTGGCACTTATATACAGCGGTGAGTCTTCTTGTGTACGTCTCTAAGAGCTTTACACACCTGGATTGTGCAATATTAGCCCTTCATTATTTTCATAATTCTTAAGCTCTGTCAAGAGAGCAATTTTTAAACCTTTGCCATAGATTTTCAAGCAGATTTAAGTCAAAACTGTAACTTGGCCACTCAGGAACATTCACTGTCTTCTTGGTAAGCAACTCCAGTGTATATTTGGTCTTGTGTTGCAGGTTATTGTCCTGCTGAAAGGTGAATTCTTCTCCCAGACTGAAGCAGGTTTTCCTCTAAGATTTTGCATGTGCTTAGCTCCATCCCGTTTCTAGTTATCTGTAAAAACTTTCCAGTATTTGCTGATGTCAAGCATACCCATATCACGATGCAGCCACCTCCGTGCTTGAAAATAAAGTGGCAGTTACTCAGTAATGTGTAGTGTTGGATTTACCCCAAACGTAAGGCTTTACATTTAGGCCAAACATTTTTTTTCCAGTATTACTTTAGTGCCTTGTTGCATACACAATGTATGTTTTGTAATATTAAATCATTTAAATCATTATTGTGGAGTGATTACAATGTGGTTATCCATCCTCAGTTTTCTCCCATCTCAGACATTGAACTGTGTAACTGTTTTACAATCACCAATGGCCTCATGGTAACATCCATCCCTGAGCAGTTTCATTCCTGTCCTGCAGCTCAGTTCAGAAGGATGACCATGCTTAAAAAGATATTCAATGTCTG
This sequence comes from Salmo salar, assembly GCF_965601325.2. Taxonomy (NCBI): domain Eukaryota; kingdom Metazoa; phylum Chordata; class Actinopteri; order Salmoniformes; family Salmonidae; genus Salmo; species Salmo salar. The sequence continues at coordinate 31,061,882 of NC_138293.1, forward strand.
ATTTGATATTGTTACTGATCTATCAATCACTGTCCTTTTATGAGGCTTTTGAAAGGCTCCCTGGTCTTTGTAGTTGAATCTGTGCTTGAAATTCAAGACTTGACTGAGGGACCTTACATATGTTTTATGTATGGGGGACAGAGGAAGGGTTAGTCATAAAAAATTATGTCAATCACTATTATTTCACGCAGAGTCCATGTAACATATTCTGTGATTTGTTAAGCCAAATTTTACTCCTGAACTAATTTAAGTTTGCCTAAACAAAGAGGCTGAATACTTGTGCAATGACTATATTTTAGTTATCCATTTTTAATTCATCTTTTTTTTTTGCTTTGACATTACAATGTATTTTGAGTTCATTGTTGATAACAAATTGACAATTAAATACATTTTAATCCAAGGGGTATGAATACTTTTGGAAGGCACTGTATACTTCTAGGCACTGTATACTCACAAGCAGAGTTTAAAAAAAAGTTAAATCTATTTAAAAACAACATTGAAGTACAGATTTAATGAGTGTGTTTAAATTTGATGATATTAAACATATAGTATACTTTAAGACTGAAAACAATGAATTAAAAGTACACTTTAATAAGTGTATTGGAGGTTGGTGATAGTATATTTATAGTTGTCACGACTTCCGCCGAAGTCGGTCCCTCTCCTTGTTCGGGGGGCGTTCGGCGGTTGACGTCACCGGTCTTCTAGCCACTTTTCATTTTCCATTTGTTTTGTCTTGTTTTCCCGCACACCTGGTTCACATTCCTTCATCAGACTAAATGTATATTACCCTCTGTTTCCCCCATGTCTGTGTGTGGAATTGTTCTTTGTGTAGGGTGTTATACTACAGGCTGGCTTGCACTAGGTTTGTTTGTTTTGTTTATCCAGTTCATGTTACCGCTGTTGTGCTTTGTGCTGCCTCGCCTGTGCCTTTAGGCCAGGGTGTATATTAAAGTTCTTCTGTTATCACCCATCTCTGCTCTCCTGCGCCTGACTTCCCGGCAACCAGTCACTCACCCCGTTACAGTAGCATACTAAAAGACTGAAAAAGCAATTACATTTTTACATTTTAGTCATTTAGCAGAAGCTCTTATCCAGACTTACAGTTAGTGCATTCATCTTAAGATAGCCAGGTGGGACAACCACATAACATTGGCATAGAAAGTACATTTTTCCTCAATAATGTAGCTGTTAGTAGAGTCAGAGCTAGAAGGTGGGGTGGGGGGGGGGTGGGGGGGGCTGAAGTGCAGGTGCAGATTAAGTGTGAGATGAGGAGGATTATTTAAAATACTGTTTGAAGAGATAGAGTTTCAGATGTTTTCAGAAGATGGGCAGGGATTCTGCTGTCCTAGCTTCAGGGGGAAGCTGGTTCCACCATTGGGGTGCCGGTACAGAGAAGGGCTTGAACGCGGCTGAGTGGGAGCTGCCCTCCCATAGGGGTGGGAGGGCCAAGAAACCTGAGGTGGCAGAATAGAGTGCTCTGATTGGGGTGTAGGGTTTGAGCATAGCCTGAAGGTCGGGAGGACAAGATTGTGCATAGCCTTAGATGCCCAGACCTGAGAGGGTGGAGAGGAGGTCTGATGGTTCATGGTGTCAAAGGCAGCGAATAGATCTAGGACAATGAGAACAGAGGAGAGAGATTCAGCTTTGGCAGTGCGGAGAGCCTCCGTGACACAGAGAAGAGCAGTCTCGGTTGAGTGACCCGTCTTGAAGCCTGATTGGTTAGCGTCAAAAACGATAATTCTGAGAGCGATAACGAGAAAGTTGATCAATGACAGCACGCTCAAGTGTTTTGGAAAGAAAAGAAAGACGGGATGCAGATCTATATTTTTTATGTCAGATGAGTCGGTTTGTTTCTTGAGGAGGGGAGCAACTCGGGCCATTTTGAAGTCAGAGGGGACGCAGCCAGTAGTCAGGGATGAGTTGATGAAGGAAGTGAGGAATGGGAGAAGGTCTCCAGAGATGGTCTGGAGAAGGGAGGAGGGGATGGGGTCGAGCAGGCAGGTTGTTGGGCAGCCAGAACTCACTAGTCGCAGGATGCCATCTAGAGAGAGAGGGGAGAAAGAGGTTAAGGAGTAGGGTAGTTCTGTGTGAGTGAGACCAGTGGACTCAATAGGCTGAGTGAATGAGTAGAGGATGTCGTAAACCTTTTTTCAAAGGGATTGACAAATTCGTCCGCAGAGAGGGAGGAGAGAGGGGTGGAGGATTAAGTCATGTGGAGAAGGTGGAAAAGAGTTTCCTAGGGTTAGAGGCAGAAGCTTGACATTTAGAGTGGTAAAAAGTGGATTTAGCAGCAGATACAGAGGAAAAGAAAGTAGAGAGTAGGGAGTGAAAGGATGATAGGTCCTCGAGAATTTAATTTAAGTTTTCCTCTATTTTCGCTGCACCTTGCCCTGTTCTGTAAGATCGCAACGAGTCACTCAGCCACGAAGCAGGAGGGGAGGGCTGAGCTGTCCGGGAGGAAAGGGGACAGCGTGAGTCATAGGATGCGTAAAGGGAGGAGAGTAGAGTCGAATAGGCAGAATCAGGAGACAGAAGGGAGAAGGATTTAGCAGAAAGGAGAGATGATAGGATAGAAGAGGAGAGAGTAGTGGGAGAGAGAGCGAAGATTGCGACGGCACATGACCATCTGGGTAGGGGGCTGAGTGATTAGGGTGGAGGAAAGGGAGACAGAAAAGGAAAGCAAGTAGTGATCCTGTGACCTAGAGGGGGGTTGCAGTGAGTTGCTTGCCTAGCCGTTCCTCCCAGTATCGCCGTTCCGCCCTCGCTGCCTCTATCTCCTCCGGCGGGCGGCGATATTCTCCCGGCCTTGTCCACGGTCCTGCCCCATCTAGGATCTCCTCCCAGGTCCACTCCTCTGAGCCATACTGCTTGTTCCCGCTCATCCTCCTGGAGAATGTACGCTGCTTGGTCCATTGGTGGTGGGTAGTTCTGTCACAGACGTCGAAATGAGTAGACCAAGGCGCAGTGTGTATAGTGCTCATATTTAAACTTCTAATGAAGACACTCGAACCAAAACAGTAAAACAACTGACAACAGTTCCGTAAGGTACACTGACAAAACGGAAAACAACTACCCACAAAACCCAAAGGAAAAACAGGCTGCCTAAGTATGGCTTCCAATCAGAGACAACGATAGACAGCTGCCTCTGATTGGAAACCATACCCGGCCAAAACATAGAAAACAAAACATAGAAATAGAAATCTAGAAAAAGCCCACATATATACAGTAAACCCAAAACCACCCAAAACAACCACCTGTCACGCCCTGACCACTCTACTATGGAAAATGACCTCTTCCAAGGGTCAGGACGTGACACCGACAGTCGCAACTCAACAATCATCTATTTGGTATTTGCCTCACGTGTTGCCTAAATTCTGGGCACTTCCGACTGTAGGCAATATGATGTAAAACCATCCACAGCTTATTTTTTTGTTATCTAATGATCCTCTGTGACCAAATCAGGCTTTCTGGTGTTGTAGCCTATTGTGAATGATTTGTATTATTTCTGTATAGAGAGGAGTATGCTAATTAGGCTATATAACTTTGGCAATTTTATTCAATTTACTTTAGGGGAAGATTAGCTTATGGGTGAGCCGCCAATGCTTGAGCTTATTTTCTTGCTGGAAGATCCACTTGCGGCCAAGTGTTAACGAACCGATGCTATGGTCAGATGACATGAAAATTGAGCTCTTTGGCCACGCATACCAGTGGTTTTGGTGTTGAAAAACAGAAGCAAATGCAGAAAAGTACCTGATACCTACGGTAAAATATGGTGGTGCATTTTTGATGTTATGGGGCTATTTTGCTTCCACTGGTCCTGTGTCCCTTGTTAAGGTCAACAGCATCATGAACTTTACCAAGCACTAGGACATTTTAGCCCGAAAAGCTGGTTGCCTCTGTAAGGAGACTGACATTTAGCCACAAGTGAGGGGCTAATACAGGACAAGTTCATATGCTAAATAAAAATAAAACCCCTAGAAAGTGGGATTTGAGCTGGCAACACTGAGGTACCAAATCCAGGTATTTCCAAAAGGTTCACATACTTTTTCTTGCCACTGTACATATGGTATGCTACAGTAGAAGCGACAAAACGATATACGGAAAATAAGGCACTTACTTTGATAGGAACGCACGAAGGCAATGCGGGCGCTAGCTCGAAAATATGCCAGGGGGAAAAAGTTTGTGCAAGGCCTGTTCTAACTAGAGATGCGCAATGACTTCATACTTGATCTGCGGAAACACTGGTGAAGTGCTCGGGCTCTCGTTGAAGAGAGAAGTTTGTACGGCTCAGTAAAGCCTGAAACATAAATTGTCGTACTTCATATGTGGGCTGCTACTTACAGTGAGGGAAAAAAGTATTTGATCCCCTGCTGATTTTGTACATTTGTCCACTGACAAAGACATGATCAGTCTATAATTTTAATGGTAGGTTTATTTGAAAAGTGAGAGACAGAATAACAACAACAAAAAATCCAGAAAAACGCATGTCAAAAATGTTATAAATTGATTTGCATTTTAATGAGGGAAATAAGTATTTCACCCCCTCTCAGTCAGAAAGATTTCTGGCTCCCAGGTGTCTTTTATACAGGTAACGATCTGAGATTAGGAGCAATCTCTTAAAGGGAGTGCTCCTAATCTCAGTTTGTTACCTGAATAAAAGACACCTGTCCACAGAAACAATCAATCAATCAGATTCCAAACTCTCCACCATGGCCAAGGCCAAAGAGCTCTCTAACGATGTCAGGGACAATATTGTAGACCTACACAAGGCTGGAATGGGCTACAAGACCATCGCCAAGCAGCTTGGTGAGAAGGTGACAACAGTTGGTGCGATTATTCGCAAATGGAAGAAACACAAAATAACTGTCAATCTCCCTCGGCTTGGGGCTCCATGCAAGATCTCACCTCGTGGAGTTGCAATGATCATGAGAACGGTGAGGAATCAGCCCAGAACTACACGGGAGGACCTTGTTAATGATCTCAAGGCAGCTGGGACCATAGTCACCAAGAAAACATTTGGTAACACACTACGCCGTGAAGGACTGAAATCCTGCAGCGCCCGCAAGGTCCCCTGCTCAAGAAAGCACATATACATGCCCGTCTGAAGTTTGCCAATGAACATCTGAATGATTCAGAGGACAACTGGGTGAAAGTGTTGTGGTCAGATGAGACCAAAATGGAGCTCTTTGGCATCAACTCAACTCGCCGTGTTTGGAGGAGGAGGAGGAGTGCTGCCTATGACCCCAAGAACACCATCTCCACCGTCAAACATTAGATGGAAACATTATGCTTTGGGGGTGTTTTTCTGCTAAGGGGACAGGACAACTTCACCACATCAAAGGGACGATGGACGGGGCCATGTACCATCAAATCTTGGGTGAGAACCTCCTTCCCTAAGCCAGGGCATTGAAAATGGGTCGTGGATCGGTATTCCAGCATGACAATGACCCAAAACACACAGCCAAGGCAACAAAGGAGTGGCTCAAGAAGAAGCACATTAAGGTCCTGGAGTGGCCTAGCCAGTCTCCAGACCTTAATCCCATAGAAAATCTGTGGAGGGAGCTGAAGGTTTGAGTTGCCAAACGTCAGCCTTGAAACCTTAATGACTTGGAGAAGATCAGCAAAGAGGAGTGGGACAAAATCCCTCCTGAGATGTGTGCAAACCTGGTGGCCAACTACTTTTTTCCCTCACTGTATGTGAATTAATGAGGAGGCGGTACACACCTCAATTCAAACTGCTGTTAGAAAATGAAACTTCTTAGAAAATAATTTGAATATAGATAATTAGCAGGTAGCGTGCCTTGGTTTGAGGGCAACGCTGGTTAACTCTTGAGGATATCCTAGGATAGGGGGCGCCAAAGCGCATTTTGAAAGAAATTCGTTCCCATTTTCAACGGCCTACTAATCAAACTCAGAAGCTAGGACATGCATATACTTATTGTATATGGATAGAAAACACCCTAAAGTTTCTAAAACTGTTTGAATGGTGTCTGTGAGTATAACAGAACTCAAATGGCAGTCAAAACCCCGAGACCGATTGAACCAGGAAGTGGAATTCTGAATTGTGGACTCAACTTCACGTCATCGCCTAAAATTCACACCGTGAGATATCGTTTAGTGAGCACTTCCTATTGCTTCCACAAGATGTCGCCAGTCTTTACAAAGTGGTTTGAGCCTTCAACAGTCGAAACTCAGTGAATGAGACGCGTTGGAAATTGGTCACAGCGGGAGGGCCATCACCATTATGACGCCGGCGGCCATGTCTACCCCCACCTTTGGAAACGGTTTGAAACACAATGAAATCATCCCCCTCGAATCTTATTGGCTCTCTTGGTGTTACAGGCCCTGAAGATTTATGTTATACAACGTTTGACATGTTTGAACGAACCTAAATGTGAAAAAAAAGTACTATTTCGAAACCACTGTGGCGCGCAAGGCAGATTAGTTGGATATGCCCTTCGGACGCACTAACATCAGCAAGCTAATTGAACATAAACGATGGACTTTTTCGACCCGAAAATACATCTGTTGTGGACCTGGGATTCCTGGAAGTGCTTTCTGATGAAGACAACTAAAGGTAATGGATTATTGACAATATTATACAACATTAGATGTGAAATGCGGTTGTTCCAAGATGGCGCCGAGCTGTATTTACTAGGTCAGTTTCTGAGTATCGCATCCCCTTTTATCGCTAAGTGTGATTACCCAGTAAAGTTATTTTTAAATCTGGTATGACAGGTGCCTTCAAGAGATATTCATCTATAAATCTTAGAATGACAATATTACATTTTAAACATGTTTTCGAATAGTAATTCAGTAAAATGTAGCCCTGTTTCCCTGGATGCATTTGACGGGAAAATAGTTAGTCAACTTCAGACGGCGATTTAAAAATGCTGTTTTCATATATAAATATGAACTTTGTTGAACAAAAGAATGCATGCATTGTGTAACATGATGTCCTAAGTGTGTCATCTGATGAAGTTTGTAAAAGGTTAGTGCTGCATTTAGCTGTTTTTTGGTTATTTGTGATGCATGTGGTTGGTCGGAAAATGGCTATGTTGCTGCATTTTACGATGGACTCCTCTAACATAATCTAATGATTTGCTTTTCCTGTTAAACCTTTTTGAAATCGGACGACGTGGGTCGATTCAGGAAAGGTGTATCTCAAAAAAAAAAAAATATATATATTATTATTATTTTTTTTAAATTATATATTTTTTTTATGCTAATTGCCGATATGATTTTTCGCTGGATTTTGATCCCGCTGACGGGATGAGACGCTGAAGAGGTTTTAACTGTCCTGTTGCGTAAAGATCACATTTTAGAACAGTGATTGTGTTCTGACATCACACGCATTAAAAAAACTCAGGGCTGGGGCAACCTTATGCGTGAAATGGTTAAAGTCACCACCAGCCCATGGTGATATCCCTGAGTGGTTCCCTTCCTCTCCGTTAGGAAGGACGCCGGTATCTTTGTAGTGACTGGGTGTGTTGATGCACCATCAAAACTGTAATTATAACTTCACCATGCTCAAAGGGATATTCAATGTCAGTTTTTGTTTACCCTTCTACTAATAGGTGCACTTCTTTTTCAAGTTATTGACTCAAGACATTTCAGCTTTTCATTTTTAATGAATCATAAAAAAATATATAAACATAATTCCATTTTGATATGCAGAATTTATTTCCTTCTTAATGCGTTTGAGCCAATCACTTCTGTTGTGTCAAGGTAGGGGTGGTAAACAGAAGATAACCCTATTTGGTAAAAGACCAGGTCCATATTATGGCAAGAATAGCTCAAATAAGAAAAGAGAAATGACAGCCATCAATACTTTAAGACATGAAGATCAGTCAATCAGGCTCTCATGAGGACCTCCACAAGAATGGAAGACCCAGAGTTACATATGCTGCAGAGGATAAGTTCATTAGAGTTAACAGCCTCAGAAATTGCAGCCCAAATTAACAGACACAGACACATCTCAACATCAACTGTTCAGAGGAGACTGCGTGAATCAGGCCTTCATGCTCGAATTGCTGCAAAGAAACCACTACTGAAGGACACCAATAAGAAGAAGAGACTTGATTGGGCCAGGAAACATGAGCAATGGAGATTAGACCGGTGGAAATCTGTCCTTGGTCTGATGAGCCAAATATGAGATTTTTGGTTCCAACCACAATATCTTTGTGTGAGACAGAGTAGGTGAGCGGATGATATCCACATGCGTGGTTCCCACCGTGAAGCATGCAGGAGGAGGTGTGATGGTGTGGGGCTGCTTTGCTGGTGACACTTTCAGTTATTTATTTAGAATTCAAGGCACACTTAACCAGCATGGCTACCAAAGCATTCTGCAGCGATATGCCATTCCATCATTTGTTTTTCAACAGGACAATGACCCAAAACACACCTCCAGGCCGTGTAATGGCTATTTGACCAAGAAGGAGAGTGATGGTGTGCTGCATCAGACAACCTGGAGTCCACAATCACCTGACCTCAACCCAATTGAGATGGTTTGGGATGAGTTGGACCGCAGAGTAAAGGAAAAGCTGTCAACAAGTGCTCCGCATATGTGGGAACTTCCTCAAGACTGTTGGAAAATCATTCCAGGTGAAGCTGGTTGAGAGAATGCAAAAAGTGTGCAATGCTGTCATCAAGGCAAAGGGTGGCTACTTTGAAGAATCTAAAATATAACATATTTATTGATTTGTTTAACTCTTTTTTTGTTACTACGTGATTCCGCATGTGTTATTTCATATTTTTGATGTCTTCCCTATAATTCTACAATGTAGAAAATAGTCAAAATGAAGAAAAACCCTTCAATGAGTAGGTGTGTCCAAACTTTTGACTGGTACTGTATATCCCATTCATAGTATTTCCCCTAATGTTATTAGCCTACCTCCTTTTTCTCTCACTATTGTTGCTTCATTCCTTGAAAGGAGGACCCTTTCAACAGTTAAATTAAATGAATAGAATTAGATGCATTCAAATTTCTTCACAAAGATTGAGTGGTTATGGGACTGAATTAATAACTGCTATAGCCTACCTCCATTCACTCTTCTTTCTAACTACCCTTGAGTTCTATTGGATGCTGTATTTAACATTCAGCAAACAAAAGCTTCCGTCCCTCTTCGAATAGCCTATTGGTATAAGAAATGCAAAAAAAATATTATAGTATAACTTTTCCTGCACTGGTCTCTAAGAGCTAAAGAGCGTTTTTTTTAAGGAGCGAGGCCAGCGGAGCACAGGTGCGTGTGTGCAAGAGACAGAGGCTATAAGTTAGAATCTTTTTATGCAGAGCCGAACATTAATTAGCAAAATATACAGCTAATACTGCATTGAATGTATTACCTGAAAGAAGTAGGCTATGACATCTATATATAGGGCTATATATCAAGTTAGAACAGGATTATCTATTTTGGATGCAATTTGAATGGAATTGATGGAGCAAGAGAAAGACTGCAAGAGTGTGCACTGATTTAAAGCAACAATATTCAAGTGATAGGCTGTTTTAAAACTCTGCAGCTGCAATTTAAAAAAATATATGTTCAATAAAAAAACAAGGTGACCCCCAAAAGCCAGATGGCGATAGGTCAATTAGACGCGCATTCTGTCTTTATATTACTGTAGCAAAGACAATGCTGCAACAAATGCAGGCCTAACTGTCACAAGAAAAAAAAGTTACCATGATGAGATGATAGGTCTACATGCATTGTGAACTGTGCTCCACACTGAGATGGGCTGTCTGTCCCCACCCTGAGTGTTGATGATTCTTCATGCACTCAGATAGGGCAGCCGTGCTTCTAGCTCCTAAGCAACCTTGCAGTATTTTGTTGTGTTATTTCTTACATTACTAGCCCAGAATTTTGGGGGGGGTTATTCCATACAGTCGGGAAGAGCTTTTGGATATCAGAGCAGTGGTAACTCACCAGCCCTAACAGCATTACGACCACAAATACAACTTTCTCGAATTGGATCCTTTGTTGATCCAAAACAAGAGGTATTCGGAGTGGACTTCTAGTCCGACTCAGGAGGCGAGCACACCACCCTTCGCTTCCGAGTATATTACTCGCTAATGTACAGTCTCTGGATAATAAAGTTAACATCAGGGATTGTAACATACTCTGTTTCATGGAAACATGGCTCAATCAGGATATAATGTCTGAGTCCATATGGCCAGTTGGATTCTCAGTTCATCGCGCAGAACGGAATAAAGATCTCCCCCCGGGAAGAAGAAGAGCGGGGGGGGGGTTATGTTTCATGATTAACTACTCATGGTGTGATTGTGATAACATACAGAAACTCAAGTCCTTTTGTTCACCAGACCTAGAATACCTCACAATCAAATGCTGACTGTGTTACCTCCCAAGATAATTCTCTTCGGTTATAGTCACAGCTGTGCATATTCCTACGCAAGCCGATACCACGACAACCCTCAAAGAACTTCACTGGACTTTATGCAAACTGGAAACCACATATCCTGAGGCCGCATTTATTGCAGCTGGGGATTTTTAACAAAGCAAATTTGAGGAAAACACAACCAAAGTTCTATCAACACATTGACTGTAGTACTCACCTTACGACTCCATTTTGCTTCTCCCTTCCTATTGGCAGAAACTTAAACAGGATGTACCCGTGCTTAGGACTATTCAACGGTGGTCTGATCAAACGTCATCCACACTTCAAGATTGTTTTGATCACGTGGAGTGGGATATGTTCCGGGTAGCCTCTGAGAATAAAATTGACGAATACACTGATACGGTGACTGAGTTTATCAGGTAGTGTATAGGAGATGTTGTACCCACTGTGACTATTAAAACCTACCATAACCAGAATCCATGGATAGATGGCAGCACATGAGCAAAACTGAAAGCGCGAACCACTGCATTTAACCATGGCAAGGTGACTGGGAATATGGCTGAATACAAACAGTGTAGTTATTCCCTCCATAAGGCAATCAAACAGGCAAAACGTCAGTATAGAGACAAAGTGGAGTCAGAATTCAACATCTCAGACATGAGATGTATGTGGCAGGGTCTACAGACAATCGTGGACTACAAAGGGGAAACCAGCCACGTCGCGGATACTCACGTCTTGCTTCCAGACAAGCTAAACACCTTCATTTCCCGCTTTGGGGATAACCCATTTCCATCGACGCAGCCCGCTACCAAGGACTGTGGGCTCTCCTTCTCTGTGGCCGACGTGAGTAAGACAATTAAGAGTGTTAAACCTCACAAGGCTGCCGGCCCAGATGGAATCCTGAGCCGGGTCCTCAGAGCATGCGCAGACCAGCTGGCTGGAGTGTTTACGGATATATTCAATCTCTCCCTATCCCAGTCTGCTCTCGCCATATGGTTCAAGATGTCCACCATTGTTCCTGTACCCAAGAAAGCAAAGGTAACTGAACTAAATGACAATCGTCCCGTAGAACTCCCTTCTGTCACCATGAAGTGCTTTGAGAAGCTAGTCAAGGATCATATCACCTCAACCCTACCTGACACCCTAGACCCACTTCAATTTGCTTACTGCCCCAATAGATCCACAGATTATGCAATCTTCATCACACTGCACACTGCCCTATCCTATCTCGACAAGCGGAAAACCTACGTAAGAATGCTGTTCATTGACTATACCTCATTATTCAACACCATAGTCAATGTAGGAAACTTTGCTGATCCTCAACACAGTCGCCCCACATTGGTGCGTGCTCAGTCCCCTCCTGTATTCCCTGTTCACCCATGATTGCATGGCCATGCACACCTCCAACTCAACCATCAAGTTTGCAGACGACACAACAGTAGTAGGACCGATTACCAACAATGACGAGACAGCTTACAGAAAGGAGGTGAGGGACCTGCGAGTGTGGTGCCAGGAAAATAACCTCTCACTCAGCGTCAACAAAACAAAGGAGCTGGTCGTGGACTTCGGGAAACAGCAGAGGGAGCAGCCCCCTACCCACATCGACGGGACCGCAGTGGAGAAGGTAGAAAGTTTTAAGTTCTTGGCGTACACATCACAGATAAACTGAAATGGTCCACCCACACAGACAGTGTGGTGAAGAAGGCGCACTGGCTTGGCCCCTAAAACCCTCACAAATTTTTACAGTCGGGCTGTATCACCGCCTGGCACGGCAACTGCACCACCCGCATCCGCAGGGCTCTCCAGAGGGTGGTGCGCTCTGCCCAACACATCACCGGGGGCAAACTATGTCACAGGAAGGCCAAAAAGATCATCAAGGACCTTAACCACCCAAGCCACTGCCTGTTTACCCCTGTTATCATTCAGAAGGCGAGGTCAGTGCGGGTGCATCAAAGCTGTGACTGAGAGACTGAAAAACAGCTTCTATCTCAAGGCCATCAGACTGATAAATAAAAATTGTATCAGCTGGGATCCTCCTCTTTTTAGAGGCAACCATCAAAACTCTGCTTTCACAGGATTGCATATAGAAATGTATGGGCTTTTAAGAACACTTATTTCACTTCACGCATCAACCACTGTTTAAGGAGCATGCAGCCTCTCGCTGAATGCCATGGGCTCTCCAACCGTGTTCCTGCAGCTACCCAATGCTTAATATGGGAAAGCAATTGAAATCTGTCCGGGAACATATCTAATCTATGGTAACATATTTAATTAATCTGTTAATTACTCGAGGAAGGAATAAAGAAGAGAGATGAGATGGAAATACACGGTGGTGAGATATTATGTAGCTAAAGGTAATGTGTCAGCCCATAAATAATGAAAATATTTAAAAAATGCCTTCTACCTAGGCTATTCAAAATCAAATACAAATTCACTATAATTGTAGGCTAACTCTGTAGCTGATGTGAGAAAGACCTTTAAACAGGTTAACATTCACAAGGCAGCAGGTCCAGACCTACTACCTACTACTCTGAGCATGCCCTGACCAGCTGTTAAGTATCTTCACTGATATTTTCAACCTCTCTCTGAGACAGTCTTTAATAGCTACATGTTTCAAGCAGACCACCGTAGTCACTATGCCCAAGAATGACTAGATAACCTGCCTAACGACTATCGCCCCGTAGCACTCACATCTGTAGCCATGAAATGCTTTGAAAGGCTGGTCAAGGCTCACATCAACACCATCATCCCAGACATCCTGGACCCACTCCAATTTGCATACTGCCACAACAGATTCACCTAATCTCTTGGAACACCTATGTGAGAATGCTTTTCATCAACTACAGCGCAGCATTCAACACCATAGTGCCCTCCAAGCTCATCACTAAGCTAAGGACCCTGGGACTGAAAATGCGCCCCCAGGTTGAGGGTAGGCAACAACACATCCACCACACTGACCCTCAACATGGGGGCCCCTCAGGGGTGTGTGCTTAGTCCCCTCCTGTACTCACTGTTCACCCACAACTGTGTGGCCGCGCACGACTCCAACAACATCATTAAGTCTCCTGATGACACAATGGTGGTTGGCCTGATCACCAATGAAGATGAGACCCACTTCCTGCATTAACATGAATTCATAACCTGCACAGGTGTCACAAAACTCAAAAATAGCGATAAAAAAAATTACTTACCTTTGAAGATCTTCATCTTTTTGCAATCCAAAGGGTCCCAGTTACACAATGAATGGTCGTTTGGTTCGATAAAGTCCTTCTTTATATCCCAAAAATGTCTGTTTATTTGGCGTGTTTGATTCAAAAATACACCTGTTTCAACTTGCCCAACATGCCTACAAAGGAATCTAAAAAGTTACCTGTAAACTTCGTCCAAACAATTCAAACAATGTTTCTAATCCAACCTCAGGTACCCTAATATGTAAATAATCGATCAAATTTAAGACGGAATATACTGTGTTCAATACTGGAGAAAAAGAACGAGGAGCGCGCACTCATTCATGCGCCAATACTTCGAAAGAATACAAACACTTCTTCATTTTTCAAAAAACAAGCATGAAACAATTTCTAAAGACTGTTGACATCTAGTGGAAGCCATAGGAGCTGCAATCTGGGTCCTAATTATTAGACTTTCCTATAGAAAAGCATTGAAAAGTCCAATGACCTCAACAACAACAAAAAATCCTGGATGGATTGTCCTCGGGGTTTTGCCTGCCAAATCAGTTCTGTTATAATCACAGACATTATTTTAACAGTTTTAGAAACTTTAGATTGTTTTCTATCCAATACTACCATGTGCATATCCTAGCTTCTGGGCCTGAGTATCAGGCAGTTTACTTTGGGCACCTCAGTCATCCAAACTTCCGAATACTGCCCCCTAGCCTTAAAAAGTTAATAGCTTAATCCACTAACTTGAAGGGGTGTCCACATACTTTTGTATATATAGTTTATCTGCCTCAATTACCTTGTTGCCCTGCACATCGACTCGGTACTGGTTCCCCGTGTATATAGCCAAGTTATCATTACTCATTGTGTATTTATGTCACGCATCCCCATGGTACTGCTGCTCATTCCGTTCACCAGCTCCAGAGGTCTACGTCACCAGTCTTCTAGGCATCACTGAACTGGATTCATTACCACCAACCCCGGACTGTCTTGTCTCATTACACACACCTGGTTCTCATTTTCCCTGATTAGTATGTGTATATACGTGCTCGCCGTCCTCCATTGTCCTTGTCGGTTATTGTTACCATGTCCGTTGGTCCTGTGAGTACCTGTGCTATTGTATCGGTTTCCATGATATGTGTTATTGTGCACTTGTTTTACGGGTCTTGTCCCGTGTATTATTTAGAGGTTTCCACCTCACTCTTCTGTTTGGGTGGAAAAAATAAACCCCCCTATTACGTATTCCTGTGCCTGTCTCCAATCATTAGACAACATGACAGAATAACCAACCTCTCAAAATGGAGACACCAGTTACAGCAGGAATGAGCTGTCATCCATAGTAGAGACAGTCCTGGACAGCGTGCTGGCAACCATCCTGCGTTTGGAGTGAAATGTACACTCCCGTCAGTCTCCGGCACCAGCCCCCACACCGCTACCTGCCTCTGTCCCATCTGAGCCAGTCCGTGAAATACCCCTGTCCCTCCCGGAGCACTTTGATGGCGTGCCAGCGGGATGCAAGTGATTCCTTCTGCAATGCGAACTGTACCTCGCTCGCTACGCCGAGGCTGTCTTTGGGAGAGACAGGGTTTCCACCGTCATTTCGGCACCGACGAGACGGGCCCTGGATTGGGGTGCCGCGGTCTGGGAAACAGGCGGCCTAAGGTCGAGTCCTACGAGTGCTTCACCCTCCTCTTCTGCTCGGTGTTTGATCATCCTGTGGAGGGCCGAGAAAGGGGTGAGTGTCTACTCCGATTACGCCAGAGATCTAGGACCACCTCGGAGTTCACTCTGGAGTTCCGGGCCCTCGTGGCCTCCACCGAATAGAACGAGTCAGCTCTGGTC
This sequence comes from Salmo salar, assembly GCF_965601325.2. Classification (NCBI taxonomy): domain Eukaryota; kingdom Metazoa; phylum Chordata; class Actinopteri; order Salmoniformes; family Salmonidae; genus Salmo; species Salmo salar. The sequence goes on from NC_138293.1 coordinate 31,077,253, forward strand.
ACTGTGTTCCACTGCGGACTGCAGGAGGAGGTACAGATGGAGTTTGCCTGCCGTGATGACAACCTGTCATCAACCAGCTCATCAGCATGGTGATTCATTTGGATAACCTCTTGCGGTCCCGACAAAGACCTGAGCAGAATCTGGAGCCCATAGATACACCTGCTCTGTGGCCAGAGCCGATGAAGGTGGGCTCTGCACGTTTGCCCAAGGCAGAGCATAGGAGAATAAGGAATCTGGGCCTCCGCTCCTATTGTGGAGAAAGGGGTAATTTCTCCCCGACCTGCCCTATATCCACTAATAGGCGAGGAGGTGACAAGCCAGGGAATTCTCCTGCTCTAACCCAGGTAGGATGTATCTGCACCGGGTTTTGTCTAAGACCCAGGCCACATGCTGGGACTGTGCCATTGACCTGCTGTCTGATGCAGCCCTCCCGAGAGGACACATCTATCCCCTCTCCTATGCGGAGACCGAGGCCATGAAGATCTACATACAGGAGAGCCTCCAGCAGGGTTTTATTCACCCCTCTATGTCACCAGCCTCCTCAAGCTTCTTTTTTTGTTAAAAAAAATGATGGGGGACTGCGCCCCTACATTAATTATCGAACTCTGAATAAAGCCACCTTTAAGTTCAGCTATACTTTAACCCTCAGCCCAACCATCATTGAACATATGCACAGGGAGCAGTACTTCACGAAACTGGACCTGAGGAGCGCCTACAATCTGGCGCGCATTTGTGCAGGCGACAAATGGAAAACAGCTTTTTCCACGACCACGGGGCATTACGAGTATCTCGTAATGCCCTTTGGCCTGTCTAATGCTCCTTCACTCTTCCAGGCCTTTATTAACGAAGTGTTTCGGGACATGCTGGGACAGGGCGTAGTGGTTTATAAAGACAACATTTTGGTCTATTCTGCTAACCACGCCCAGCATCTCTTGTTATTCAGGTCTGTGCTGGGAAAACTGTTGGAGCATGATCTATATGTTAAACAAGAGAAGTGTTTGTTGTTCCAGGGGTTCGTGTCCTTTTTGGGCTACCTCATAGTGGAGATGGAGGAGCAATGCGTCAGCCCAGTCAAGTCATGGCCCATCCCCAACTACGTGAAAGCAGTCCAGCGATTCCTGGGGTTCGCCAACTATTTCCGGAGGTTCATTTGGGGCTTCAGCACGATGGTCGCGCCTCTTAACTCCCTGCTGAGAGGAAGTCCCCAGCGGCTGCGTTGGACGGCGGAGAGGGCGTTCGAGACACTGCAGATACGCTTCCCCACTGCTCCCGTGCTGGCACATCCCGACCCCTCACTTCCCTTCATCATCGTTGTGGATGCCTCCAAAGTAGGAGTCAGGGCAGTGCTGTCCCAGCACACCGGAACCCCTCCAAAGCTGTGGCCCTGCGCCTTTTACTCCAAGAAGCTGAGCCCCACACAGAGGAACTACGACGTAGCAGACCGGGAACTATTGGCGGTCAAGAAGGCTCTGAAGGTGTGGAGGCACTGGCTGGAGGGGTCCAAACACCCTTTCCTGCTGTGGATGGACCGGCTTTCCAAAGCTTGTCGCATTCTTCCTCTGTCTGGGCTCCCATCGGCCATGCAAACCGTGGAGGCTCTTTTTACGCACGTGTTCCGGCACTATGGGATCCCGGAGGACATTGTCAGACCGTGTTCCTCAGTTCACCTCACGTGAATGGAAAGCGTTCATGGAATGTCCTCAAGGCTAATGGGCAGGTGGAGAGGATCAATCAGGAGGTGGGCCAGGGTGACCGACCGGGGGTGTGGGTGGTTTATCTACCTTGGGCTGAGTACGTGCAGAATTCTCTCTGCCACTCCTCCACTAACCTCACTCTGTTCCAGTGCATGTTGGGGTATCAGCCGGCCCTGGCACCTTGGCATCCGAGCCAGACCGAGGCCCCTGCGGTGGATGAGTGGTTTCGGTGCGCTGAGGAAAGCTGTGCACACTAGTCTCCAGTGGGCCGTGTGTCGGCACAAGGAACAGGTTGACCGCCACCTCAGTGAGGCGCCTGTCTTCTCTCCAGGCAACCGGGTCTGGCTCTCCACCCAGAACCTGCCTCTCCGCCTGCCCTGCCGGAAGCTGAGCCCGCAGTTTGTGGGGGCGTTTAAAGTCCTGGGGAGGGTTAATGAGGTAACTTACCGTTTGCAACTCCCTGCTGAATACCGCATTAACCAGACGTTTAATGTGTGTCTCTCCTCAGGCCAGAGGTGCCTGGTCCCCTCGCTGAGGCTGGACCCAGTGATGCCCCGCCTCCTCTGGACATCGAGGGAGGTCCGGCATACTCGGACCGTGAAGTCTTGGATTTGAGGCGTCAGGTGGGGCGTCTCCAGTATCTCGTCGAGGTCTGGAGAGGGGTACGGCCCAGAGGAACGGTGCTGGGTTCCTGCGGTGGACATCCTGGACACTTTGCTGACCAGGGATTTTCATCGTCGGCGCCCTTACCGACCCACACCACGTCCCTGTGGTCGTACCCAAGGCCGGTGTCGTCCCACTGCTGGTGCAGCGCATCGGGGGGGTACTGTCACGCATACCCCCGGTACTGCTGCTCATTCTGTTCCCCAACTCGAGGTCTACGTCACCGGCCTTCTAGGCGTCACTGAACTGGATTCATTACCACCAACCCCAGACTTTTTTTTCCTCATTACGCACACCTGGTTCCCATTTCCCCTGTTTAGTATGTGTATGTAAACTCAGCAAAAAAGAAATGTCCTCTCACTGTCAACTGTGTTTATTTTCAGCAAACTTAACATGTCAATATTTTTATGAACATAACAAGATTCAACAACTGAGACATAAACTGAACAAGTTCCACAGACATGTGACTAACAGAAATTGAATAATGTGTCCCTGAACAAAGGGAGGGTCAAAAGGCACGTTCAGGCAGATGAGCAGGGACCCTGGGCAACTTTCTTTTGGTGTTTTTCAGAGTCCGTAGAAAGGCCTCTTTAGTGTCCTAAGTTTTCACAACCGTGACCTTAATTGCCTACCGTCTTAAGTCTTAAGGACCACAGGTGCATGTTCATTAATTGTTTATGGTTCAAAGAACTGGCATGGGAAACAGTGTTTAAACCCTTTATAATGAAGATCTGTGAAGTTATTTGGATTTTTACGAATTATCTTTGAAAGACAGAGTCCTGAAAAAGGGGTGGTTTTTTTTGCTGAGTTTATGTGCCCTCTGTTCCCCATTTCCGTTGGTCCTGTGAGTACCTGTGCTATTGTATTGGCTTCCATGATACATGTTATTGTGCACTTGTTTTACGGGTCTCGTCCCGTGTATTATTTAGAGGTTTCCACCTCGCTCTTCTGTTTGGATGGAGAAAATAAAAAAACCTATTAGTATTCCTGCGCCTGTCTCCAATAATTAGACAACGTGACAATTTATTATTACTTTGATTATTATGTGCTGTAACTTTGCTATCATTTCTCTATTTTCTCTCTCTCTGCATTGTTGGTAAGGGCCCATAAGTAAGAATTCCACTGTTAGTCTACACCTGTTGTTTATGAATTATGTGATTAATAAAATATGATTTGATTTTAATGGTAATTGTGAGCAGGGGCAGAAATCCCGGGGGGGACGGGGGGGACACGACCCCCCCATCCTGGGAAAAATATGATTTATCCCCCCCAATATATCACTGAAACATAACTATGTAATTTAAATAATATTAATAATACGCAATGAAAGCAATTGTGCTGATTATAGACACTTAATAGCGCGTTTTTAAGTTTCAAAAGATTGCGACCCCCCCGCCCTTTGCCTCACAATGGTTTGATCCACTGCCAGTTCCTTAGCTTGCTACGTAACTGCCGTGAGGTTCATCCAGTCAATCGCGCACACACACACTAGCTGAATATGCAGAGCTAGCACGCAAATATTAACTATTAAGCTAGCTAGTACCTATTCCATTTATGTGGCGTCGTCAAAGATGGAATCAGCATGCAGATGATGTAAGTTAGTGCTTCAAAGTCCCTGTGATAAGGTTAGCGATAAACTGAAGTCCAAACTGAACAGAACTACACTCTCTTCTACCATTGTCTTAAATATATTTAATGGTCTCGTTGCAAAAGCTAAATTGTCGCAAGGGAACTTTTATTTATTTATTTTATTTCACTTTTATTTAACCCTGGTAGCAAAGATTATAGCAAACACCACTGAAACTGAATTGGTGCTCACTAGCTTTGCAAATTCAGCTATTGTTGGAAGCCAGCCAATATGAAACAAACTGTTAAAATTACGAAAGGTTGCAGCATATGTTGTGTAAATGGTGAACTCATACAGCTGTCAACTCTTGTCATTTTAATCCGTTTCACATTTGCTAGCTACCTTTTAGATCGAAGCCCATATAGAATGTTTGAAGATGATAGAAGCCCATCTCCTACTGTAAATAACCTACACACTGTGTGTGTGTGTGTAGCCAGCCAGCCAGGTAGAAAAATGGCAGAAAAATAAAAGACGGACATCAGGGTATTTTTCAATACACCAAAACGCATAGTAAGAACCCTAGTAGCCTAATATCTCAAAGTCTAGTTGATAAAATGTTCTAAAGAAAGAAATGAAATTCTAATGGAAATGACTTAAATGTAAATGTAAATGTGTTTCACAATGATGTCATTAGGCAGAGCAGGCAACAGATGGCACACAGACAGCAGAGTTGGGGACAGATATGCAGGGACAGACTGGCAGAGACAGGGAGTCTCAGGTAAGTTTGTTGAGTCTTTGTTTGGCAACATTATGAAAGGTTCTCAATTTTTTTTACTTGTAAAATAGGAACATAATTGGAAAATGCCATGGATACCCCCACTCTCAACTTAAACTGGTGACTGAACTAAGATTTGTTAAAGGCAATGGTATTGCTGTTGTGATTAGTTGTGTAGTTTTGGGTACCGGTAGTTAGGAGTACGGCAAACACCTTATTTCTTTGGTTCCTCAATATACATTTACCATATTACAATGTAGGCTATGTGTTACAGCACTACTTTTGGTGTCCCCCTCAGGAATTGTTCTTGAGAAAATTTCATGTAATTGTCCCCTCCAAAGTGGATATCAGATTTTCGCCCCTGATTGTGAGGCATAACGAATCATTTTGAGTTCTCAAGTAGTTCTCAAGGTTTAACTTATTTTACTCAGGTCTACCAGGAAATATATGGTTTTATGGAAGGTTACTGTTCAATATTACATGTACAAAAGCATCTGGTTTATTGACATCCATCCATCTTAGAAATTAATAATATTTTCCTCTGTGTCATTACTTGAGATTGACCAGACTCTCTCTCTGTTCTTGGAACACACATGCCATATATCTTATGTTGAGTTACTAAAGATGTGTTGGTTCAAGGGAGTGATGTGGGTGAAATGTGGAGTAGGTTGTTGTGAAGCTCCTTGGCAGAGTCCTATCTCAGCCATGTGATGACCCAAGTTTCTCTGGAAGGAGGGTCAGTCGTCCGGGTAACTCTTTCATCAGGCCTTCTTGGAAAAGGTCTAAATTCTCTGTTGGGAAGATTAGGTTCACAGTTTAGCTTTGATAATTAATTCAGATTTTACAGCAGACTTGATAGGATCCAGCTCTTGTTCTCATATCTTTATCTGTTGAGCTGCTGGGAACAGAGCATGGGCTCCTTTGTGATCCTACTACCTTCTAAATCCCCACTATCTCAGCATGCTATCTAATACAACTAAAACAATGTTACATTTTAACCTACCCTCCCTCAGGGTGAAAAAAAGTTTACTTTTTAGTTTTTCCCATCAGCAGAAAAATGTAAAATAACTAACCTGTAAAAATAAAAATAAAGTTTGCTAGCAGAGATGAAAGCAAAAGCCCTCAAACATCTGGTGAGCAGACCCTGGCAGGTTAAGATAAACAGAAAGTCCTTTTATGGAAGTGCTCATACCCTCCACAGATTCAGAGGTATGGTGTGGAACACCTTCAAAGGAGTGCGGGGCCGCCACATCTTGTTTCCATTTACCCTGTAACCAGGCCACCTTCTCATCAGCAGACAGTTCTCCTGGCACTATATATGTACTCCTGCAAAGAGGATACTCTTTTTATTTATTTAATTAACCTTTATTTAACTAGGCAAGTCAGTTAACAACAAATTCTTATTTACAATGACGGCCTACCAAAAGGCCTCCTGCGTGGACTGGGGCTGGGATTAAAAATAAATTAAATAAAAATATAGGACAAAACACTCATCACGACAAGAGACACAACACAACACTATATAAAGAGAGAAAAAATAAAGACCTTAAACACACAAGAGCAGACACGCACACACACACGAGCATTTGTGAGCGCACATACACACACACACACACACACACACACACACACACACACACACACACACACACACACACAGACAAACACACAAATGTTCTCTGAGACACACAGCATACTTTCTGAGTGACCTTCTGTAGAAACAGAGAGGGGAGTAGATAAAGTAGCTCATACCCAGCTCTGAAACAGAGACGCACGGCAAACCCACAACTTCAACCCACGTTGTAACATCTGGCACTGGGCATCTGGCACCATACATCAAACCCTGCTCCTCCATGGTCCACGGATGGCAGGACGGCCCACACAAGACAACGTCTTATCAAACTTACTTTTAAAACTAACATTTGCTTTTAAGGGGAACGTGAGCCCCAAGACCAGGAGCAAGCAGGAGCTAGGAGGCCCTACTAGGCCCATGTTCAGTGTCAAGGTTGGGGGTTGGTCCAGGCCCATCCCAACCCTATATGTCAGTGTGTCAGGGGGAGAGTCCAACCGCAATCAAGCCACATTCCTGGGGTGGAGCCAAGGGATGATGGGGGGAGACGCAGACCTGAATGGACCAGTCTCTGGAGCCCAGACCCATACTCAGCCTCACCACCCTGTGGAAGCCTAAGGGAGGTGTCACGACTCACAACCACTCCGGGGATCTAACATCCAACCGCTTTAGGGCTCCAATGAACAGTCCAGTATCCAGCCCAGAGCCAATGAGAGTACTCCATTGGCTGCAGCGATGTTGCCCTTAGCTGTCACAGGGACATGAACATTGTCTCCATTCTGCGGGATGGGGGTTAGAGAGAACAGGCTTGACGTGATAAGACCCAGGCTAGAGCTGCAACAGCTCAAAGTGGGTCATACAGTATCTGTATCTGCACAGCTCTCTGCTCCACCTCCCCTCAGCCCAATCATGCATCTGCTACAGTGTACAGTATCTGTAGCCTTTTCCAATGCTTTACTTCCCTACCCACCACCAGAGAGAGAGAGGGAGAGAGAGCCCCCTGGCACTAAGCACTTAGCTATGTCTGTCTACCACAGCTCGTCTGCCTCCCCCTCAGTCTCCCCATCTGCCACCAGTGTAACTACATTCCTCTCCTCTGATAGCATCAATAGCCTCATGGTGGGGCGATAAATAACGCACGGAAGAAGGTTTGGGGCTGCCATGTTTCTCAGTCATAAAACAGCATGGTGGCCTGCCACGTTGCCCTCGGTCGGTTGATTTCCTACCTACCTACCTACCTACCTGTGTGTGTGTTGTATTTTTATTATCCTGTTCCATTGAGCCCTGGCTCAGGCTGGCTCTCATTTATTGAAAGACAGTGTTGTGTTGGCCTTTCTCTGTTGTTCTCTCTCTGTGACTAGAGGACTGTGTTCAGCAGTGGGCTGGATAATTGAATGATATTGTGAGAGATAAATCAGATCAGGAATTGTGTTTATTCCTCTGTCGGTCTGGATTAGTGGTCCTTTATATCCGCCTTAAGGAATGACACACACCCCCGGATGGGCAGATGCACAGACGCACGCACTCATACACACACACACAGGTACAATGCTGCAGATGTGGACAATGTCAATGGAATGAATAGCAACAACATGAATAGTGCGTTGCGCTAAATTCAAACCCTACCGTTTGGAAAATCCCAGAAGGTCAAGTCTTTGACACATTATTTAGAAAGGTAAAGGACAATGGATACGAATTTCAATCAACAGTTCTATGGCAAGATAATAGAACAGACAGTCATTGGAAATAATAAGTACTTTACTGTACTGTACTGTAAATGCTTTGAATTTCTTTGCAGTGCATGCGTACAAGGAACTGTACAACAAAGATGCAACTAAATAGAAAGAGACTATGGACGGTGTACAGAGAAACAAGGTCTTTCTATTTCAATGGAATTTCAAAGCACATTGAAATGCTGGCCCTTTGTGTTTCTCAGAGTGTTAGTGTCTACAATACACAGCGTCTTCTGTTTTCAGTACTAGATTTATTTGAGCGTAAATCTCTACTTGTGTACTGGTGTACTTGCGTGCGTGCGTGGGTGCGTGCCTGCCTGCGTGTGTGTAAGCGTGCTTCTATGTGTAAGCTTGTGTGTAAGAGGGATTGGTTTGAGGAGGCTGATTCAGAGGGGATTGTAAGGGGATTTCTATTCCAGGGGTGAGAGTAGTACATACAGCTGTAACTGTTATTGTGTAGGAAAGGCCCTGCAGCTTTTTGTCTGTCTCCTGTTATGTGGGTAAAGGGAGGGTTAGGTTAGGTATTATTAAGCAGACTAGGCTAAAGATCTTTTCCCGACCGATCCCTAGTAATCCTAATAATCCAAGCTTGCGTTCTCATTCCTCTGTAATGGGAGCCAGATGTTGATAGGCCAGATAAAAAGTAAACCTGTGTTTTTATCCAAGCTAAATAAAGCAGGAGGCTTGTGGGCCACAGGAATTCAACATGATGTGCTGAAAATATGTGAACACATGCACACACTCCTACACAGGGAAATGCTTACATACACACAAGTACTATACACAGGGTATGAATAGATACACATTTATATGTCTCAGATACTGTACTGTAGGCCTACTGTACAGAACACGCATACTCAACATAACTCACACACTTACAGTCAGCACACACATACATGCATAGAGTCAAGGCACGCATGCACACACACACACACACATTTTAATGTATTGTACAATATTTCTCAGCAATTGCATGTACTGTACCACATTATGTGTTTTCTACTGGCCCTCTATGAAGTGCTTTAGGAGAGAGAGAGAGAGAGCGAGAGGGAGAGGGAGGGAGGGAGAGAGGTGGTGCAGTCAGCTCTGTATTGTTCAAACTCATGTCCTCTGGGCTTTGGGCTGCACAGATTGCTTTCACCAGTCCACAGAGGCAGACGATATGAGGTGGAAATAGCAGGCTGAAAGGAGCCCCCGGCTCCTGGCCCACGCCACACACACACACACACACACACACACACACACACACACACACACACACACACACACACACACACACACACACACACACCACACACACCACACACACACACACACACACACACACGCACGCACACACACACACACACACACAAATACACACACGCACGCACACACACACACACACACACACACACTCTCAAGTGGAAGGACACATCCTCAGGTAATCACAGGGATTTCTCCCCTCACAGTCAACACAACCCAGTTCTCATGGAGATATTTCATGGAGTCTTGTTTGATGCCCGACTCTGAATCCCTGCGTATTGCATAGTAGATCAAGTGAGACTGTGTTAAGTACAAATGCAAAGTAATTCATTTCGTATCGTTTCAGGCGACATGGAGCGATGGCGGAGGGAAATGAAGAGTAAAATTGAATTTGGGGTAGTTCTAATATAGAGCCTATTTTTCAGGCTATGCATATTATTTGGGAGGGCTTCTGGGGGATATTTTTTCTACAAATGTAATTAAATCTATTTTCTCTATTCCACCTTAAGTAGGTACGTCTGAATAGACTATTTCTGAAGTTGCATTTGTCATATCTGGCAATGCACTTCAAACATTAGGAGGAAGGTGGAGAAAGTGGCTGACCCAGATATGGCAAACTATTCTTTGTTGTCCTTTTTCCTTTCGGCAGGAGAATATGCTGACCTTGACTAATACCTCCACCTTCACTACAATGCCTGCTTTTATACAAACTGCATGGGACCTTGGCGGAGTTATGATCCGATTAAAGCGCTGTTGTATTTGTATGTAGTGCATTATCCGTTGGGCAGCCTATTGTTGTTTTTTCCTCTTTTTTTATGAACTTGACTTGAGTCAGTAAAAAATTATTTCTATGAAAACGTGTTCTTGACTTTTGTAGACCTGGCAATACATGTGGCAGTAGAGAATGGCAGTGATGGTGCTGAGGATTAAAGTAATGCTAATAGGAGTAAGGATTTCCATGGTACCAGTGAATATAAAGAAGATGAAAGTGTAAATTATGATTTTTATAACATCTCTGTCCTTGCAGAGAAATATATCTCTAAGACACAAAGAGTGCTCCCCAGTCAAGCTCCCTTTTTTAAGTGACAGCAATCCCCCCACCCTCTGAGATGGGGGGGAAAAAGAAAGCCAATAGGGGAAAGTTATTGATCATAGTAACGCCTGGGGCGGATGGCACGATGCCCTGTCACAGACAACACAACACTCCATCACCACTGACAGCTCGTACTGCAAACTCATCACGCTGACCAATCAAATATCTCTGTCCTTCATCACGCCAACCAATCAGATCCTTCTGCACTTCATCACTCGAACCGATATCTCTGTTCTTCATCACTCTGACCAATCATATCCTTCTGCACCCAATCATTAACCCAAAAAATATCCATGTGCTTCATCACTGACCAATCAGCTCCCTCTGTCTCTCATTAGTCTGACCAATCCGCTCATTCATATTTCTCATCACTCCAACCAATCAGCTCTCTCCTCATTTCCTCAAGTCAATCAATCAACTCCCTATGTACTTCATCACTCAAACCAATCAACCATCTCTGTCTCAAGCAGCTCCCCCCACACTTCCTCGCTTTGTTCAATCATCAAATCAGTCCACATTCTTCCATTTTTGTATCAGTATTTGAAATATTAGATATTGAAACAACGCTGGCTACCAATCAACAAATAAGCTACTTCACATAGCTTCTTGTGCTCCTCCCTGATCCACTTTCACCACTGTATCCTCAGCTGACAACTGATCTAATCATTTCATAACTTTGACCCAGAGTTTCCAATCTGTCTTTCTCTCTCTATGCTTTGATCTTCTCCCCACGTCTCAGACACTTTATCAATCCAGTGAATCTGTTCTCCGCTGCGCCACATGCGGCATCCATCCTGAACCGGGCTGAGGTAATGGTGACTAATGTCTCCCCCCTCCCTCCCTCCCTCCCTCCCTCCCTCCCTCCCTCCCTCCCTCCCTCCCTCCCTCCCTCCCTCCCTCCTTCTTTAGTCCCTCCCTGGCTCCCCTCAGGCTGATTCCAGTCACTCTGCTGTCTTGTCTGGCATGGCAGGAAACTGGGTGGGTTGGTTTAGGTGTTAGTGTGGTCTGTTCTGGGAAGGCTGGCTATAGAGGTCAGATGTGTCGTCACAGTGTATCCACTGGAGCAAGGTAAACAAAGTGTTCCCATTGGAGACCTGTTAGAGCCCCAGGGGTTTCACAGTAAATGTTCATGCTTTTCAAGATCAGACTCAAGTATTAATTCACTGAGGTTTGTATGTGGTGTAGGTTTACTGATTCAATATACATTCTCGAGTCACGCATAGCTAATCAAAAATGTATTCTTACCATGTTTGTGTACTGTGTTAACACATGATTCTACAAGGTGTCGAAAGCATTCCAAAGAGATGCTGGCCCACGTTGACTCTAATGCTTGCCACAGTTGTTGGCTGGATGTCCTTTGGGTGGTGGACCCTTGTTGATACACACGGGAAACTGTTGAGCGTGAAAAACACAGCAGCGTTGTAGTTCTTGACACAAACCGGTGCACCTGGCAGCTACTATAGTACCATACCCCATTCAAAGGCACTTAAATATTTCGTCTTGCCCATTCACCCTCTGAATGGCAGACATACACACTCCATGTCTCAATTGTCTCGAGGCTTAAAAATACTTCTTTAACCTGTCGCCTCCCCTTTATGTAAACAGGTTGAAGTGGATTTAACAAGTGACATCAATAAGGGATCCTATCTTTCACCTGGATTCACCTGGCCAGTCTATGTCATGGAAAGAGCATATTCTTAATGTTTTGTACACTCAGTGTATATCATGTAGCTCTGTGACATTAGTGAAATGTGAACATTTGTAACATTTGAGTATTTGGACTGTTGTCATCTGTTGGGAAATTGTCAGATTTACAAAAGCGGTGTTTGACATTATTGGGTGAACTGGAATCGGTTCAATGCTAACATCCTCTGGTTCATACTCCTTTTCAAAGAAGACCGTAAAGGCCCTCCTTAGGCAGAGATGTGTAACTGCATGAGTAACGCTAGCAGCTGCTCTTTGTTTGAGTCTGTTTCTATAGCACACAACTAGATATGTTGGGCCAGCTCCCAACTTATTCGCCACAGTGATGCTTTTCTTCCTCAGTGTGTGTGTGTGTGTGTGTGTGTGTGTGTGTGTGTGTGTGTGTGTGTGTGTGTGTGTGTGTGTGTGTGTGTGTGTGTATGTGTATGTGTGTGTGTGTGTGTGTGTGTGTATGCGCGCACCGGTATGTGTGTATCTGTATTTGTTTGTTGCATTTCTAACGTATTGATATTAAGTCCATTATTTCATGATTGCCATGTTTGCCCTTTGGAATAAATCACTCGGAAGCCTAGTAAGCTATCAACCCCCACAATATCCAACATGGTTCATTTCTCATACAAGTTATTGACTTGTTTCTGATGGTTTATTAAGATAAGGATGGTAATTATTTTGGCGTAATTGATGCGATGAAACAGATTTAATCTAATAGAATCAAATATCCTCACAAAAAGAGGCGAGGCTGTGTTGTTTAGAACAACAGAGCATTCTCAGTTATGGTTGAATGAGACTGAAACAGTTACTGTCGATGTAAAGGGAGAAACAAATGGGCTCATTTGTACTTGAAAGCGTTCTCCAATGTTATCAATTAGTAATGTAAAACATAGCTCTTGTTTACGCATTTGCCCATGTGGGATTGCTATTTATTCTGATTATGGGGATGAGCTATAACTTTCACAATCTTTTCAAATGGCACACCACCAGGGATCAACGTTACGAGCATCCTAATTACGCCAGTTAGATCCAGTCCAATTCAAAGGAGAATATAACATATTTGTATCATCTAGTAGACTGTTGTTGGCCTGTGTATAAACAATAATAAAGCTGATAAAAAGTACGTCAAATCGTCTTTCTAAAAGTAATAATTTGTACTATCAAAAGTACCCCTCTTATCTACCCTCTCATACAAGTAAAGGAATGTTTGAAAGCCCATTTAACAGAAACCTTTACCTTCATGTCTATACATTTTCATTACTTCAGTAATAAAGCTATATGACAGACAATCTATTAAACATCATATATACTCTAAATCAGTTGTACACTCAACACTGAGCATCCATCCAATAGCTTCCAAGTAAGTTGAAGAGGAGGGAGTCTTTAAAACTTGATTTTATATTTAACTAAGCAAGTCAGTTAAGAACATATTCTTATTTATAATGACAGCCTATCCCGGACGATGCTGGGCCAATTATGCGCCGCCCTAGGGGACTCACAATCTCAGCCGGATGTGATTCAGCCTGGATTTGAACCAGGGACTGTAGTGTCGCCTTTTGCATTGGGATGCAGTGTCTCAGGAGCCCAATGTATGCATTGATAATGTTATATGCAGTTATAAACTCCATTTAGGTCGTTTAAAAGCCGACGGTTAGACATGAGACTGGCCACAGCCCTCATCCTGTCCCTCATCATGACCAAGAGGCCTTTAGATAAATCCCTTCTCTTATCAATCGGGATCAACTGCCAGCCAGCCAAGTGCTCACAGAGACATAGTCTGGCCACTATTTACACCTTTTTCTCAAATCATCAACAGTTACTTAATAAAATCCACCCCCTCCACCCTCCCATAATAGGATGAGCCTGTCACCAGTCACTTATTGTACAGTAAGGGAGATTGTTCAAAGTACCCCTAAACTGCAAAAGCCCCCTGTTTGTTCATGGCTTCTTTCCTATTTTCCTCCTCCTCCTCCTTTTCCCTTCGTTTCAGTTTGTATTTAAAATCTCGGAGGCCCTCTGATTGTGCGGTGGATTAATCTCCTGTGGCACATCTCCATCTGCGATCATACCGTACTACCCCCTCTCTCCCCATCTCTCTCCCCTTCTCTGCATTTGCCTCCAGCTGGGACTACTGTCTGTCTGCCTAGCCCAACACTTTCCTTCTCAGCAACGTCCCATCACGCTGTGGACACACTGGGGAGAGGGAGGGAGGATGGGGGAGAGAGGGCAGGAGGAGGAACCGAGACAAGTCTCTATTAAATTTAGCAGGGCTGATTTGTGCCTCATTTTCACTTCAATTGCCCTTCCATCTCCACTGTGATCTGATTGATACTAATAGTTGCCACAGCGGCCATGTTGGGGAGGATAACAGGCTTCTGCACTACCATACTGGGATGGGAGAGGAGTTGTTAGTGTGACACCAGTGAGATTGTGAGTTGGGGGGATTTTTTTATGTAATTCCACTCTGTGGTGCTCATTGATAAACATGAGGGTTTGTTGCTGAGAGCTTGAGTCAGTCCACCGCTGTCTGCTCTTGTCTGTTTGATGTTTTGAACAAGGGATAATACACATATTTATATAATTACATTTTATGTCATTTAGCAGAGCGATGTACAGTTAGCTAGGTGGGACAACCACATATCACAGGCATAGTAAGTACACTTTTCCTCAATAAAGTAGCTATCAGCAAAGTCAGAGCTAGAAGGGGGGGGGGATTTGTTTTTTTAGTTGAGGTGGGGTATTATTTAAGATGCTCTTTGAAGAGGTAGGGTTTCAGGTGTTTCGAAAGATCGGCAGGGACTCTGCTGTTCTAGATTGAGGGGGAAGCTGGGTCCACCATTGGGGTGCCAGGATAGAGGAGTGCTTAGACTGGGCTGAGCAGGACCTGCCTTCCCATAGGCGTGGGAGAGCCAAGAGACCAGAGGTGGCAAACGGAATGCTTGTGTTGCGGTGTAGGGTTTGAGCATAGCCTGAAGGTAGGGAGGGGCAGTTCCGCTTTCTGCTCCGTATGCAAGTACCATGGCATTGTAGTGGATGCGAGCATTGACTGGAAGCCAGCGGAGTGTGCGGAGGAGCGGGGTGACATAGGACAATTTGGGAAGGTTGAACACCAGACGGGCTGCAGTGTTCTGGATAAGTTGCAGGGGTTTTATCGCATAAGTGTCGAGCTCAGCCAACAGTGAGTTAAAATAGTCTAGATGGGAGATGACAAGTGCCTGGATTAGGACCTGTGCCGCTTCCTGTGTAATGTAGGGTCGTAATCTACGGATATTGTAGAGCATGAACCTGCAGGAGGTAGTCACTACATTGATGTTTGCAGAGAACAACATGGTCCAAGGTCATGCCGAAGTTCTTTGCAATCTGGGAGGGCGACACTGTGGAGTTGTCAACCATGATGGAAAGGTCTTTGAGCGGACAGGCCTTCCCAGGGAGGAAGAGCAGCTTCGTCTTGTCGAGGTTGAGCTTGAGGTGGGGGGCCGAGATCCAAGCTGAGATATCCACGAGGCATGCAGAGATGTGTCACCACTTGGGTGTCAGAAGGGGAGAAGGAGAAAAATAGTTGAGTGTCATCTGCATAGCAATGACAGGAGACCATGTGAGGATATGATGGAGCCGAGTGACTTGGTGTATAGATAGAAGAGGTGAGGGCCTAGAACCGAGCCCTGAGGGACACCAGTAGTGAAAGTATTAGGTACAGACACAGATCCTCTTCACATCACCTGGTAGGAGCGGCCTGCCAGGTAGGATGTTATCCAAGAGTGTGCAGAGCCTGAGACACCCAGCCCTGAGAGGGTGGAGCGGAGGATCTGATGGTTCACTGTGTCGAAAGGCAGGGGATAGATCTAGGAGGAAGAAAACAGAGGAGAGAGAGTCAGCTTCGGTAGTGCGGAGAGCCTCCATGACACAGAGAAGAATGTTATACCCCTGAAAGAGGGAAATATAGAAATAAATCACACAGATATGTAGCTTCAGCTTCAAGTTACTTGGAATGAGTGAGCTGGGAAGCCCTGTGCACCCCTATAGGAATTCCTAGGTATAACCAATCAAACTCAGATCAGACATCAATAGAGCACACAGATCGTATTATCAACTTTGAGATAAATTAATAGCATTTTACTTACTGGTACACATTAGGATTCTGTATTATTAGTTTGTTATTATTAACCTCTTACATCTAGACGTTCCGCTAGCGGAACACCTGCTCCAATATCCAATGATAGGCGTGGCGCGAATTACAGATTCCTCAAAAATACAAAAACTTCAATTTTTCAAACATATGACTATTTCACAGCATTTTAACCTGTTAGGGCTAGGGGGCAGTATTGACACGGCTGGATAAAAAACGTACCCGATTTAATCTGGTTACTACTCCTGCCCAGTAACTAGAATATGCATATAATTATTGGCTTTGGATAGAAAATACCCTAAAGTTTCTAAAACTGTTTGAATGGTGTCTGTGAGTATAACAGAACTCATATGGCAGGCCAAAACCTGAGAAGATTTCAAGCAGGAAGTGGCCTGTCTGAGAAGTAGTGTTTCATCTTGGCTCTTTTTTTTGAAGACTCAGGATCTGTGCAATAACGTGACACTTCCTACGGCTTCCATAGGGTCTCAGAGCCCGGGAAAAAGCTGAACGATATCGAGGCACGCTCTGGCTGAAACACTTTATCGCTTTTGGCAAGTGGCCACTCAGAGTACTATGGGCTTAGGCGCGTGCCCGCTTCGACCGAATGCTTTCTTTTCCTTTGTCTGTTTACCTAAACGCAGATTCCCGGTTGGAATATTATCGCTTTTTTATGAGAAAAATGGCATAAAAATTGATTTTAAACCGCGGTTGACATGCTTCGAAGTACGGTAATGGAATATTTATAATTTATAAATCGGACAGTGTGGTTAGATTAACGAGAGTCTTATCTTTAAAATGGTGTAAAATAGTCATATTTTTGAAAAATTTAAGTAATAGCATATCTAAGGTATTTGAATAACGCGCCACAGGATTCAACTGGCTGTTGAGTAGGTGGGACGCAAGCGTCCCACCTAGCCCATAGAGGTTAAAGACAAGACTCTCCTTTATCTAACCACACTGTCCGATTTCAAAAAGGCTTTACAGCGAAAGCAAAACATTAGATTATGTCAGCAGAGTACCCAGCCAGAAATAATCAGACACCAATTTTTCAAGCTTGCATATAATGTCACAAAAAACAAAACCACAGCTAAATACAGCACTAACCTTTGATGATCTTCATCAGATGACACACCTAGGACATTATGTTATACAATACATGCATGTTTTGTTCAATCAAGTTCATATTTATATCAAAAACCAGCTTTTTACATTAGCATGTGACGTTCAGAACTAGCATACCCCCCGCAAACCTCCGGTGAATTTACTAAATTACTCACGATAAACGTTCACAAAAAACACAACAATTATTTTAAGAATTATAGATACAGAACTCCTTTGTGCAATCGAGGTGTCCAATTTTAAAATAGCTTTTCGGTGAAAGCACATTTTGCAATATTCTGAGTAGATAGCCCAGCCATCACGGCTAGCTATTTAGACACAAACCAAGTTTAGCCCTGACCAAACTCCGATTTACTATTACAAAAGTTTGATTACCTTTGGTGTTCTTCGTCAGAATGCACTCCCAGGACTGCTACTTCAATAACAAATGTTGGTTTGGTTCAAAATAATCCATTGTTATATCCAAATAGCGGCGTTTTGTTCGTGCGTTCAAGACACTATCCGAAGTGTAAATAAGGGTCACGTGCATGGCGCATTTCGTGACAAAAGATTTCTAAATATTCCATTACCGTACTTCGAAGCATGTCAACCGCTGTTTAAAATCTATTTTATGCAATTTTTTCTCGTAAAAAAGCGATAATATTCCGACCGGGAATCTGCGTTTAGGTAAACAGACGAAAGAAAATAAAGCATGGGGTCGACTCGGGCACGAGCCTGAGTCTCACAGTACTGTAACCAGCCACTACCCAAACGCGCTACTTTTTTTCAGCCAGAGCCTGCAAAGCCACGATTCAGCTTTTTGCCGCCTTCTGAGAGCCCATGGGAGCCGTAGGAAGTGTCACGTAACAGCAGAGATCCCCTGTAATGGATAGAGATAATCAAGAAGGGCAAGAAATTGTCAGACAGGGCACTTCCTGCATGGAATCTTCTCAGGTTTTGGCCTGCCAAATGAGTTCTGTCATACATCACATTCTTTGTATGGCTCTTTTGCCTTTGACCTTATATGGCTCTTTATACATTATTTTGTCTTATATGGCTCTAAACACATGAGCAGGAGCTCTATTTTTTCTCTCATCAATCAAGTCAAAAATCAAATCACTTGAACATGATTTGTTACATGTGCCGAATACAACAAGTGTAGACCTTACCGTGAAATGCTTACTTACAAGCCCTTAACCAACAGTGCAGTTCAAGAAAGAGTTAAGAAAATATTTACCAAATAATAAAAATAAAAAGTAACACAATAAAATAACAATAATGAGGCTATATAAAGGGGGTACCGGAACCGAGTCAATGTTCGGGGTTACAGGTTAGTCAAGGTAATTTGTAAATGAAGGTAGGGGTGAAGTGACCATGCATAGATAATAAACAGCGAGTAGCAGCAGTGTACAAAACAAATGGAGGTGTCCATGTAAATAGTCTGATGACCATTTGATTCATTATTCAGCAGTCTTATGGCTTGGGGGTAGAAGCTGTTAAGGAGCCTTTTGGTCCTCCGGTATCACTCCCCTCTGTAGCGCCTTACGGTCAGATGCCGAGCAGTTGCCATACCAGTCGGTGATACAACCGGTCAGGATGTTCTCGATGGTGCAGCTGTAGAACTTTTTGAGAATCTGGGGGCCCATGACAAATCTTTTCAGTCTCCTGAGGGGGAAAAAAGTGTTGTCGTGCCCTCTTAATGACTGTCTTGGTGTTTTTGGACCATAATAGTATGTAGGCGATGTGGACACCAAGGAACACCAAGGAACCCACTCCACTAAAGTCCATGAGCGTCTTTGTTTCTGTACTTGGCTATACTATAAGTCCATGAGCACTTTCATATTCTTTGCACACTAAACAGTTTTTCAGTATTGGCCAGCGCTTGTATTTTTTTCTTGATTGCATAGATATACTGCTGGTATTGGTATGGTTGAACAGGAGTTGTTCATGAGGCCATTGCTTGTGTATTTACTTAGTGCACAGGCTGGTTCTGGTACAGGACATTGTTTGTTGGTCCTGAATGGTAACAGGCTGGACTTCCAAGGTTGTCATATGTGAAGGACTTTGGCGGTCTGCGTTCTCTCCCAGGCAACTGAGACTTTTGCTTTACTTCAAACGTTGCGGTCACTTTGAGCTGGTGACAGAGGGGAGCTGGAACTTCTTCATCCATGGGTAAGTCCACAGGTAAGTCCATTGTCTGTTCCACTTCGTTCTGAGTCTCTTTTGGCAGAGGCATTGGGTTGTTCAAAGGTGTGTCCTGTTTGGAGCCAACTGTGTGTTCTGCAGGTTCTACATCGGTGTTTTCACTTCTTTCTGGGTACGCCCAAGACCGTATTTAATTAATATCTGTAGTATTCATCATCGTCGTTGTCCTAGTCCTGTTCGAGTTCTTCTAATTGTCTGTTGCTTTGGTTTGTGTGTGTTTGCTGTGTTTTAACTTCGTGACAAGCCAAATTTCTTCTGCCTCCTGAGGTTGAAGAGGCACTATTGCGCCTTCTTCACCACACTGTCTGTGTGGGTGCACTATTTCAGTATATCCGTGATGTGTACGCTGAGGAACTTAAAACATTCCACCTTCTCCACTGCTGTCCAGTCGATGTGGATAGGGACGTGCTCCCTCTGATGTTTCCTGAAGTCCACGATCATCTCCTTTGTTTTGTTGACGTTGAGTGAGAGGTTGTTTTCCGGACACCACACTCTGAGTGCCCTCACCTCCTCCCTATAGGCTGTGTATGTTGTTGTTTGTAATCAAGGCTACTACTGTTGTGTAATCTGCAAACTTGATGATGGAGTTGGAGGTGTGCATGGCCATGCAGTCATGGTGAACATGGAGTACCGGAGGGGGCTGAGCAAGCACCCTTGTGGGGCTCCAGTGTTGATGATCAGCTAAGTGGAGATGTTGTTTCCTAACTTCACCACCTGGGGGGCGGCCCGACAAGAAGTCCAGGACAAATTGCACAGGGAGGGGTTGAGACCCAGGGCCTCAAGATTAATGATAAGCTTGGAGGGTAATATGGTGTTGAATGCTGAGCTGTAGTCAATGAACAGCATTCTTACATAGGTATTCCTTTTGTCCAAATGGGATAGCGCAGTGTGCAGTGTGATGGCGATTGCATCGTCTGTGGACCTATTGGGGCCGTATGCAAATGGGTGACAGGTAAGGTGATATGATCCTTGACTAGTCTCTCAAAAATCTTCATGATGACAGAAGTGAGTGCTACGCGGCGATAGTCATTCAGTTCAGTTACCTTTCCCTTCTTGGATACAGGAACAACGGTGGCCATCTTGAAGCATGTGGGGACAGCAGACTAGGATAGGGAGAGATTGAATATGTCCGTAAACACATCAGCCATCTGGTCTGTGCCGGCAGCCTTGCGGTGGTTAAAACGTTTTAATGTCTTTCGTTGGCCACGGAGAAGGAGAGCCCACTGTCCTTGTTAGCGGGTGGCACTGTGTTGTCATCAAAGCGGGTCAAAGAAGATGTTTAGTTTGTCTGGAAGCAAGACGTCGGTGTCCGTGACTTGGTTGGTTTTCCTTTTTGTAGTCCGTGATTGTCTGTAGACACTGAGTTGCCATCTCAGTTGTACTCCCACCTGGAGTATAACTGTGTGAATGTTGTCTTCCCAGTGATTACGAAGTTTGCCTCTACCTCCACGTGGTGTCATGTTTCTGATGAGGACATGGTCACCTGGTTGAAACAATGAGGTTCTGACTTTGCTGTCGTAGTTCTTTTTAGCCCTGTCTGCTGTCTTTTTAATGTTCTCCCTTGCAATTCTGTATATTTCCTGCATTCCTTGTTTACATTTCTTAGAGTACAATTAATGATTGCTGTTTCCTGACCTTGAGTTCAAGTTGAAGAGCATGTCAATGGGTAGTCTCGGTGATCGTCCATACAGGAGGTTCTGTATGGACTACTGGATAGAATCCTTTCACTTCACAGTGAGTACAGTTTACAGTGCCTTCGGATATTATCCAGACACCTTGACTTTTTCACATTTTGTTACGTTACAACCTTATTCTAAACTGGAGTAAATACTATTTTTTCCTCAGCAATCTACACACAATACCCCATAATGACAAAGCAAAAACAGCTTTATAGAATTTTTTGCAAATGTATAAAAAAAAATGAAATACATTATTTACATAAGTATTCAGACCCTTTGCTATGAGACTCGAAATGTAGCTCAGGTGCATCCTGTTTCCATTGATCATCCTTGAGATGTTTCTACAACTTGATTGGAGTCCACCTGTGGTAAATCTAATTGATTGGACATGATTTGGAAAGGCATACACTTGTCTATATAAGGTCCCATAGTTGACAGTACATGTCAGAGCAAAAACCAATCCATGAGGTCGAAGGAATTGTCAATAGAGCTCCGAGACAGGATTGTGTCGAGGCACAGATCTGGAGAAGAGTACCAAACCATTTCTACATCATTGAAGGTCCCCAAGAACACAGTGGCCTCCATCAGATAAAGATGACGCGAAGAACATGCCTGACGATTTACATTCTCTCAACCAATTGTGCTATTTTGATAGTTGTTTTTGCGTTTTGTGTAACTTATTTTTTAACATATTTTGTACATAATGTTGCTGCTACCGTCTCTTATGACTGAAAATAACTTCTGCACATCAGAACCACGATTTCTCACCGTGGACTGGAAGGAACTTTTTCCTTTAATGAGTCCGACGAGAAGGATATACCGCTTTCACTCGAACAAACACAGATCCCCGACATTTGCTTGAAGAAAAGACGCAGGAAAATGGGGCCGCAGATCGGGCTGCCTTCTGAGAATCCATAGGCGAACAAGTACTGCCACTGCCATCTGTTCTTCTTGCTAACGTGCAATCATTGGAAAATAAAATTGATGAACTACAATTAAGATTATCCTACCAACGGGACATTAAATACTGTAATATCTTGTGTTGGTGGCTGAGTGACGATACGGATAATATAGAGCTGGTGGGATTTTCCATGCACCGGCAGAACAGAGAAGCTACGTCTGGTAAGACAAGGGGTGAGGGTGTGTGTCTAATTGTCAATAATAGCTGGTGCACAATGTCTAATATTAAAGAAGTCTCGTGGTACTGCTCGCATGAGGTAGAGTACCCTATCATAAGCTGTAGACCACCCTATCTACCAAGAGAGTTCTCATCTATATTATTCGTAGTCGTCTATTTACCACCACAGAAAGAAGCTGGCACTAAGACCGCTCTCAACCAACTCAATAAGGCCATAAGCGAAGAAGAAAATGCTCACCAGAAGTGGCGCTCCTAGTGGCCGGGGAGTTTAAAACCTCTAGCGTCCCACCACGACAACAGCCAGTGAAATTGCAGGGCGCCAAATTCAAAACAACAGAAATCTCATAATTAAAATTCCTCAAACATACAAGTATTATACACCATTTTAAAGATACACTTCTTATTAATCCAGCTACAGTGTCTGATTTCAAAAAGGCTTTACGGCGAAAGCACACCTTGCGATTATGTTAGGTCAGCACCTAGCCACAGAAAACCATACAGCCATTTTCCAAAGAACGAGAGGTGTCACAAAAGACAGAAATAGCGTTAAAATTAAACACTAACCTTTGATGATCTTCACTGGATGGCACTCCCAGGACTCCATGTTAGACAATAAATGTGTGTTTTGTTCGATAAAGTTCATCTTTATGTCCAAAAACCTAATTTGAAATTGGTGCGTTATGTTCAGAAATGCATTGTCTCAAACAAACATCCGGTGAAAGTGCAGAGAGCCACATCAAATTACAGAAATACTCATCATAAACATTGATAAAAGATACAAGTGTTAAACATACAATTAAAGATAAACTTCTCCTTAATGCAACCGCTGTGTCAGATTTCAAAAAAGTTTTACGATAAAAGCACACCATGCAATTATGTTAGGTCAGCGCCTAGCCACAGAAAACCATACAGCCATTTTCCAACCAAGGAGCGGTGTCACAAAACTCAGAAATAGCTTTATAAATATTCACTTACCTTTGATGATCTTCATCGGAATGCACTCACAGGAATCCCAGTTCCACAATAAATGTTTGTTTTGTTCGATAAAGTCAATCATTTATGTTATAATACCTCCTTTTTTGTTCGTGCGTTTAGTCCAGTATCCAAATGCACAATGCGCAGGCACTAAGTCCAGACGAAAAGTAAAAAAAGTTCCATTAACGTTTGTAGAAACATGTCAAACGATGTATAGAATCAATCTTTAGGATGTTTTTATCATAAATCTTCAATAATATTCCAACCGGACAATTCCTTTGTCTTTAGAAATGAAAGGGAACGCAGCTCACGCTCATGGTCGCACGAGTGATTTAGCTCATGGCATTCTGCCAGACCCCTGATTCAAACAGCTCTTATTCTCTCCTCCTTCACAGTAGAAGCCTGAAACAACGTTCTAAAGACTGTTGACATCTAGTGGAAGCCTTAGGAAGTGCAATATGACCCCACAAACACTGTATATTGGATTGGCAATCAATTGTAAAACTACAAACCTCAGATTTCCCACTCCCTGGTTGGATTTTTTCTCAGGTTTTTGCATGCCATATGAGTACCGTTACGCCTACAGACATCATTCAAACAGTTTTAGAAACTTCAGAGTATCTTCTATCCAAATCTACTAATTATATGCAAATTCTGGCTTTTGGGCCTGAGTAGCAGGCAGTTTACTCTGGGCACCTTATTCATCCAAGCTACTCAATACTGCCCCCCAGTCCCAAAGAAGTTAATGCAGGCAAACTTAAATCAGTTTGACCAACTTTTTACCAGCATGTCACATGTGCAAACAGAGGGGGAAAAAATCATAGACCACCTTTACTCCACACACAGAGATGCATACACAGCTCTCCCCCACCCTCAATTTGGCAAATTTGACCATAATTCCATTCTCCCGATTCCTGCTTACAAGCAAAAAGTACGTACATACCACAACCAGAAGTAATGGATTACAGGCAGCATCCGCACTGAGCTAACGGCTAGAGCTGCCACTTTCATGGAGCGGGACTCTAACCCTGAAGCTTATAAGAAATCCCGCTATGCCCTCTGATGAACCAGGCAAAGCATCAATGCAGGACTAAGATCGAGTTGTACTACACCGGCTCTGATGCTCGTCGGATGTGGCAGGGCCTGCAAAGCATTACAGACTACAAAGGGAAGCACAGCCGAGAGCTGGCCAGTGACAAAAGCCTATCGGATGAGATAAACTACTTCTATGCTCGCTTCGAGGCAAATAACACTGAAACATGCATGAGAGCACCAGACGCATGAGAGCACCATCACGCTCTCCGCAGCCAATGTGAGTAAGACCTTTAGACAGGTCAATATTCACAAGGCCGCAGGGCCAGACAGATTACCAGGACATGTACTGTGAGCATGCGCTGACCAACTAGCAAGTGTCTTCACTGACATTTTCAACCTCTCCCTGTCTCAGTCTGGAATACCAACATGTTTTAAGCAGACCACCATAGTCCTGTGCCCAAGAACACTAAGATAACCTGTCTAAATGACTACCGACCCGTAGCACACATCTGTAGCCACGAGTGCTTTGAAAGGCTGGTCATGGCTCACATCAACACCATCATTCCAGAAACCATAGACCCACTCCAATTTGCATACCGCCCCAACAGATCCATAGATGATGCCGTCTCTATTGCACTCCACACTACCCTTTCCCACATGGACTAAATAAACACTTATGTGAGAATGCTATTCATTGACTACAGCACAGTGTTCAACACCATAGTGCCCTCAAAGCTCATCAATAAGCTAAGGATCCTGGGACAAAACACCTCCCTCTGCAACTGGATCCTGGACGACGGGCCGCCCTCAGGGGGTAAGGGTAAGTAACAACACATCCGCCACGCCGATCCTCAACACAGGTGCACCTCAGGGGTGTGCTCAGCCCCCTCCTGTACTCCCTGTTCACTCATGGCACAACTCCAACACCATCATTAATTTGCCAATGACTTAACAGTGATCATCGACAACAACTAGATAGCCTATAGGGTGGAGGTCAGTGACCTGGCCGTGTGGTGCCAGGACAACAACCTCTCCCATAACGTGATCAATACAAAGGAGATGATTGTGGACTACAGGAAAAAGAGGACCGAGCACGCACCCCATTCTCATCAACGGGGCTGTAGTGGAGCAGGTTGACATCTTCAAGTTCCTTGGTGTCCACATCATCAACAAATTAACATGGTCCAAGCACACCGTGACAGTCGTGAAGCGGGCACGACAAAACCTATTCCCCCTCAGGAGACTGAAAAGATTTGGCATGGGTCCCCAGAACCTCAAAAAGTTCTACAGCTGCACCATCGAGAGCTTCCTGAACGGATGCATCACCACCTGGTATGACAACTGCTCAGCATCTGACCGTAAGGCACTACAGAGGGTATTGTGTACATACGGCCCATTACATCACTGGGGCCAAGCTTCCTGCCATCCAGGACCTATAAAATAGGCGTGTCGGAGGAAAGCCCATAAAATTGTCAGAGACTGCAGTCACCCAAGTCATAGACAGTTTTCTCTGCTACCGCACTGCAAGCAGAACCGGAGCGCCAAGTCTAGGACCAAAAGGCTCCTCAACAGATTCTACCCCGAAGCCTTAACCTCTATGGGCTAGGTGGGACGCTAGCGTCCCACCCGTGGTGCACTCCATCAACAGCAGGTGCATTTCAAGAGCGGCAAATTTGAATCCAAATAAATGTCAAAATTCAAATTTTTCAAACATACAACTATTTTACACCCTTTGAAAGATAAACATCTCCTTAATCTAACCACGTTTTACGATTTCAAAAAGGTTTTACGGCGAAAGCATAAATTTAGAGTATGTTAGGACAGTACATTTACAAGAGTTGTGTGTAATGTTTTGTCAATTCAAAGACAGGGTCACCAAAACCATAAAACCAGCTAAAATGATGCACTAACCTTTTACAATCTCCATCAGATGACACTCCTAGGACATTATGTTAGACAATGCATGCATTTTTAGTTCTATCAAGTTCATATTTATATCCAAAAACAGCGTTTTACTATGGCATTGATGTTGAGGAAATCGTTTCCCTCCAATAACCAGCAGTCAAGTCAACACCACAAATTAAATAATTAAAATTAGAAAACATTGGTAAAATATTATATTGTCATTTAAAGAATTATAGATTTACATCTCTTGAACGCAATCAACTTGCCAGATTTAAAAATAACCTTACTGGGAAATCACACTTTGCAATAATCTGAGCACTGCGCCCAGAAAAATACGCGTTGCGATACAGACTAGACGTCATGTTGGGGAGATCTAAAATCGAAAATACTATGTAAATAATCCATTACCTTTGATTCTCTTCATCAGATGTCACTTCCAGGTATCACAGGTCCATAACGAATGTAGTTTTGTTCAAAAAATCTCATCATTTATGTCCAAAAATCTCCGTCTTGTTAGCACATGATCTAAGCCAGCCGGACTTCTCGTCATGAACGAGGGGAAAAAATATATTTACGTTCGTTCAAACATGTCAAACGTTGTATAGCATAAATCATTAGGGCCTTTTTTAACCAGAACATGAATAATATTCAAGGTGGATGAATGCATACTCTTTTATAACGTATTGGAACGAGGGTACCCAACATGAACTCGCGCGCCAGGTGTCTAATGGGCCATCATCGTTCCATGGCTCTTGTTCGGTCAGATCTCCCTCCAGAAGACTCAAAACACTTTGTAAAGGCTGGTGACATCTAGTGGAAGCAATAGGAAGTGCCAAAATATTCCTCAGCCCCTGTGTTTTTCAATGGGATAGGTTTAAAGGTAATACAACACATCAGGTATCCACTTCCTGTCAGAAAATGTC
Source organism: Salmo salar (assembly GCF_965601325.2). Classification (NCBI taxonomy): domain Eukaryota; kingdom Metazoa; phylum Chordata; class Actinopteri; order Salmoniformes; family Salmonidae; genus Salmo; species Salmo salar. The sequence continues at coordinate 31,104,372 of NC_138293.1, forward strand.
TCAGGGTTTTGCCTGCCAAATGAGTTCTGTTATACTCACAGACACCATTCAAACAGTTTTAGAAACTTTAGAGTGTTTTCTATCCATATATAATAAGTATATGCATATTCTAGTTACTGGGTAGGATTAGTAACCAGATTAAATCGGGTACATTTTTGTTTATCCAGCCGTGCAAATACTGCCCCCTAGCCCTAACAGGTTAAGACTGCTGAACAATTTTAAAATTGCCACTGGACTATTACATTGACCCCCCCATCCCTTTTGTACACTGCTGCTACTCGCTGTTTAATATCTATGCATGGTCACTTCACACCTACATGTAAGAATTCCCTCAACTAACCTGAGACCCCGCACATTGACCGGTACCCCCTGTATATAGCCTTGTTATTATTATTTTATTCTGTTACTTTTTTTTTTTACTTTAGTCTTTTTGGTAAATATTTTCTTAACTCTTCTTGAACAGCACTGTTGGTTAAGGGCTTGTAAGTAAGCATTTCACGGTAAGGTCTACACAAGTATTCAGCGCATGAGACAAATAAAGTTTGATTTGATCAGCATCATTTTGTCCTTCAGAGCTCTGACTGCTGCAGTATCAGCTAGATCCATTTTGCTTCCCTCAGCAGACACTATTCTCCCTACATAGCGGACTTCCACTTTGAAAAACTCACACTTGCTGGGCTTCAGCTTTTTCCCATATTCTCTTAGTCTCTGTAGTACTTTTCTAAAATAGTTGACATGGATCTCAAAGTTCTTGCTGAAGACGAGGGTGTTGTCCAGATACGGGACACAGATCTCATCTCTCAAGCCATCCAAACATTCCTCCATTAAGCGCTGGAAGGCTGTTGGTGCATCCATGAGTCCATACTGAAAACAAACCCACTCATACAGGCTCGATGGGGTCACAAAGGCTGCTTTCCTTTTCCATGAACCCCTAGTGATATGCTTGTCCCTGATCCAAGGGTGAAAACCAGGAATTTTCTCCAAGGCTGTCCATGATATCCTGTACTCTGGGTATTGGCTGGCGGTCAGGGTGAGTCTTCCTGTTCAGCTCCCTGTAATCTATGCACAGTCGTAATCTGCCGTCCCTTTTCCTTACACATACGACTGGAGAAAAGTAAGGAGAGCTGGACTTTTCCACCCAGCCCTGTGCTATCAGGTCATGCACATAGCCTTTCATCTCCTTGTATCATGGGGGGTTTGTGCAACAGGATCACTGTCTTTTAATCAAATGCTCAGATTCAGATGCTCAATGCAGCCAATGTCTGATTTGGAAAATGAGCTTGATTCCTCTCTCAACAGTTGGTGAACGAATTGTTGCTGCTGTGTGTTGAGGTGGCTCAGATCAACAGGAGGATCGTATAAGTCTTCAGTATTTTCACTCTGTCTGAACTGTATTGACAGCAACGGGGGTGTTGATGGCAGGATACACTGACTTTATTTCCTGCACAGTGCCAATTACAGTTCACCCTGTTAACATGATGTCATGGTCTGTGACGTTCTGAACATCAATGATGACATGTGGTGGCAGGATACATTGGTGGAAGGATGACATGTGGAGAGGCATCTTTTCTCAGCTTTACTAGAGTCTCATAGAACTAAAGCCCACTGAGGGTTTACAACAGGCTCAAAGATCAGTGTGGTGTCCGGTGCGTTTAGGTATGTTGATCTTCTCTTTTGTAGTTTTCACCAGGTGCTCGTATGACTGTTCAGCAGTCACTAGCTCTATGAAAACCTGGCCATTGTTTTTCTTTAGGCTAGGAAAGGCCATTCTCACTGTCTCATTTAACTGCTCTGTGTATGTGCCTCATGGCTGTACATTGCTGTTGACGATTTGCTCAATCACATTAATGCCAATAATTGGATGAGATAGCCCTTCATCTCAAGCACTGGGATGACTAGTTATTTAACCTCTCTAGGGTAGGTGGCACCAAATCGTCCCACCTACACAACAGCCAGTCTAATCCCGTGGCGCGATATTCAAATACCTTAAAAATGCTATTACTTCAAATTCTCAAACATATAACTATTTTACACCATTTTAAAGACAAGACTCTCCTTTATCTAACCACACTGTCCGATTTCAAAAAGGCTTTACAACGAAAGCAAAACATTAGATTATGTCAGCAGAGTACCCAGCCAGAAATAATCAGACACCCATTTTTCAAGCTAGCATATAATGTCACATAAACCCAAACCACAGCTAAATGCAGCACTAACCTTTGATGATCTTCATCAGATGACAACCCTAGGACATTATGTTATACAATACATGCATGTTTTGTTCAATCAAGTTCATATTTATATCAAAAAACAGCTTTTTACATTAGCATGTGACGTTCAGAACTAGCATACCCCCCGCAAACTTCCGGGGAATTTACTAACAATTTACTAAATTACTCACGATAAACGTTCACAAAAAGCATAACAATTATTTTAAGAATTATAGATACAGAACTCCTATATGCACTCGATATGTCCGATTTTAAAATAGCTTTTTGGTGAAAGCACATTTTGCAATATTCTGAGTACATAGCCCAGCCATCACGGGCTAGCTATTTAGACACCCAGCAAGTTTAGCCTTCACCAAAATCAGATTTACTATAACAAAAATGTTATTACTTTTGCTGTTCTTCGTCAGAATGCACTCCCAGGACTTCTACTTCAATAACAAATGTTGGTTTGGTCCCAAATAATCCATCGTTATATCCAAACAGCGGCGTTTTGTTTGTGTGTTCTAGACACTATCCGAAATGGTAAATCAGGGTTACGAGCATGGCGCATTTCGTGACAAAAAAATTCTAAATATTCCATTACCGTACTTCTAAGCATGTCAACCGCTGTTTAAAATCAATTTTTATGCAATTTATCTCGTAAAAAAAGCGATAATATTCCGACCGGGAATCTGCGTTTCGGTAAATAGAGGAAAAAAAAGAAAGACGGGGGCGACCAGTGCACGCGCCTAAGCCCACTGTCCCCTGATCGGCCACTTGACAAAGGCGATAATGTGTTTCAGCCTGGGGCTGGAATGGCGACATTCAGCTTTTTCCCGGGCTCTGAGAGCCTATGGGAGCCGTGGGAAGTGTCACGTTACCGCAGAGATCCTTTGTTTTGGAAAGAGATGTCAAAGAAAGCCAATAAATGGTCAGACAGGCCACTTCCTGTAAAGGAATCTCTTAGGTTTTTGCCTGCCATATGAGTTCTGTTAAACTCACAGACACCATTCAAACAGTTTTAGAAACTTTAGGGTGTTTTCTATCCATATCTAATAAGTATATGCATATTCTAGTTACTGGGTAGGAGTAGTAACCAGATTAAATCGGGTACGTTTTTTATCCGGCGGTGTAAATACTGCCCCCTAGCCCTAAGAGGTTAATCTCCCTGGGTGAGGTGTGACACAGCCAGTGGAATCGTGTGGCGCGAAATACAAATACCTCAAAAATGCTATAACTTCAATTTCTCAAACATATGACTATTTTACACCATTTTAAGACTCTCGTTAATCTAACCACATTGTCCGATTTCAAAAAGGCTTTACAGCGAAAGCAAAACATTAAATTATGTCAGGAGAGTACACTGCCAAAAATAATCACACAGCCATTTTCAAAGCAAGCATGTATGTCACAAAAACCAAAACCACAGCTAAATGCAGCACTAACCTTCAATGATCTTCATCAGATGACACTCCTAGGACATTATGTTATACAATACATGCATGTTTTGTTCAATCAAGTTCATATTTATATCAAAAACCAGCTTTTTACATTAGCATGTGATGTTCAGAACTAGCATACCCACCCAAAACTTCCGGTGAATTTACTAAATTACTCTTGATAAACGTTCACAAAATACATAACAATTATTTTAAGAATTATAGATACAGAACTCCTTTATGCAATTGCGGTGTCAGAATTTAAAATAATTCGGCGAAAGCACATTTTGCAATATTCTGAGTACATAGCTCGGCCATCACGGCTAGCTATTTTGACACCCACCAAGTTTGGAAAAATTGGATTACCTTTGCGGTTCTTCGTCAGAATGCACTCCCAGGACTTCTATTTCAACAACAAATGTTGTTTTGGTTCCAAATAATCCATAGTTATATTCAAATAGCTTCGTTTTGTTCATGCGTTCAGGTCACTATCAGAAGGGTGACGCGCGAGCGCATTTCGTGACAAAAAAATTACAAATATTCCATTACCGTACTTAGAAGCATGTCAAACGCTGTTTAAAATCAATTTGTATGCTATTTTTCTCATAAAATAGCGATAATATTCCAACCGGGCAACGTTGTATTCATTCAAAGGCTGAAAGAAAAAAATTTAGAATTCTCGTAACCGCGCATCTCCAGTGTCACTGTCCCCAGGCTGACCACTCACAAACTCTCCTGCTGTTCTTCGCCCAGAGACAGCAGACACCCCATTCCACTTTCTGGTGGCTTTAGAGAGCCAATGGGAGCCTTAGAAAGTGTCACGTTACAGCACAGATGCTGTATTTTCGATAGAGATGCAACAGAAGGACATTTTGGCCTGCCATATGAGTTCTGTTATACTCACAGACACCATTCAAACAGTTTTAGAAACTTTAGAGTGTTTTCCATCCAAATGCATATTCTCGTTTCTGGGCAAGAGTAGTAACCAGTTTAAATCGGGTTCGTTTTTTATCCGGCCGTGCAAATACTGCCCCCTAGCCCCAACAGGTTTTAATGTCAGTTGCCTCTGAGGCCAGTTTGAAAGTCACTTCTATCCCACCTACATAAGGCATGTTCATTCAATTGGCAGCTACTACAGTATCTGTAGTGAGTTAGGTGAGTCAATTATATCTCCAACATTTTTCAGGTAAGTTTTCATCTTTCCACAGTTCATCAATGATACACACCATAGAGCCAGTGTCCCATAAGGCTTGAGTTCTCTGACCCTGTAGACAGCATTCAACAAAACACTGTTTTCCTACTAAGGCAGTTACAGTAGAAGGCTGGTTTACCTCAGCAGAAGTATTTTTTGTTACATTCGTCTTCATACAGGAGTACGGTCTCTATGTGCAGCATTTTCGGTGTTCAGCCCAGTGTTCCTTTTAATATTCTCTTGAACAGTATAGTGTTTTCTTACAGGACGAGCACTGTTTCTGTCCATGGCCCTTTTGTCTCATTCCACAGGTTGTACAGTGTTGGGACGTGTCTGTGTGAATGGTTACTCCCTGTCCCACGGGGGCAACCTGTCATAGTTTAAAGGAACCTCTCTCGTTGGCCTTGTTCATCTGAACCAGCAGCCTGCCAGGAAGTAGTCGCTGCTGCCACATCTGTGGCAGTGCTGGCAGCACTCCTCCGGTCCGCTGTGTTAACTGTGGAAGCACCTTCTCATACGGGCACGGTTTGCGGGTGCACCGTATCGCTGTGGTGCATATCTCTGCTGGAACTGGGCTACTTCTCTCACCTGTGGTTCAAATCGCTGTTGATTGCACTGGATGGTTTCTCTCATCCATCCTAGGCCACGAGTTGGCCAGTGCTGCTGTGGTGCGACTTGTGCTTGATAATGCGTTGTCATGTTATCCTGTTCTCTGCTTGGCGGTGGGGGATATTGCTGCAGTATAAACACAGGGTGTTGAATGGATTCTCTGATTTGTGAGGCTTCAGCACTCAAGTTCTTTAAGAACATCATGTCAGACCTCAGTTCTTTTAGCTATGATACCAGTTCAGGGGGAAGTATTGGTGTGTTCTGCAGGGGCGGGCATTTCTTTTCAAGAGGGGCCTCATCAGTCTGAGCTGATTGGATAGTGCCGGGCCAATGTGGCATAGTCATTTCTCTTTTGTTCTGTTTCTCTGTCTCGCTCAAGTGTTATGGAAAGAAAAGAAAGGACGGATACAGGTCTATATTTGTTGAAGTCAGATGAGTTGAGTGTTGGTTTCTTGAGGAGGAGAGCAGCTCAGGCATTTTATACAAGTGATTAAACTAATCATGTAAATGTAATTAACTAGGAAGTCTGAGCACCACAGAAAGTCTTCAAATTACAAAGTTATAATTTTCCGAATATAACTCTTCAGATATTTTAATATCTGATCAATTAGTCTTCTATAAATGAATTATTCTTGACCTCACGTCAGTCTCATTCCAAACATTGTAAATTGTTGGTTATCTGCACGAACCCATCCTAAACTATGAATCATCCATACACCAATTGGCTTAATCATTTATTTACTAACTAACTAAATAATCACAGAAATGCATAAACAAACAAACAGTAGATATTGGTTACTAACAATGAAAGGGAAGATTCCCTAGTGGGCTAAACTGATATGACGGCTTGGTGGACAAAGGGAAGGGGGTGTGGATTGAGAAAGAGCGGGAAAGACAAAATGGATTCATTACACAGTCTATAATTATATACATTGAAATGCTAATCCTTCGCACATGAACAGCCGCTCATTCAGGAATAATTGCAAGTACATATTTATGGTGTATGTCATTGTTGTCTTCTCTGTTGGAATTCGGTCCGTCTGCTGGAGAGTTCATCCGAGTCTCTCGCTCTCTTTCTGTTTCCCTGAAGATCAAAGTCTTTCGTGGTTAGAATGGATACTTCAGATATGTTCTCATAGAATAGATGTTTTGGTGGTTGTCGGTATTCTCGTCCCAGGTTTACATCATTTCTAGCTGCAGACTAGTAATTAGTATCTAAGATTTGCTCTTATTCGGTAGGGGTCGATAGTCTCAGAGTTGAACCATTTCCAGCCGTGTAGCCAATGCTCCACGTGGTATGGTTAGGAATTCAACAACCATTGCAACCTTAGCTTACACTGAGTTTTTGTGGTCTGAAGAGGATTTCCTCAGGATGGGTTTTATTCGTAACAATAGGAAAGGGCTGTTCCATGACACCAGATCATGTCTGTGCTCACGGGGGCGGGCCAATGACTTAGTTAAACTTGAAAGGGAATACAGTTCCCTCACATTCAAGGTTTAACATCACATTACATCATTTCACAAATAGTTTCATCTTTACTCATTCATTTTATACAAGAATAAGATGCAAAACGATAATTGAGAAATGTACACATTCAGAGATATAGTTATGTGTGTTTCCTGTCCTTCGTGAGGTCACCAAATGAAACACACTCAACATAACTTTCCCCCTGTTAGGGCTAGGGGGCAGTATTGACACGGCTGGATAAAAAAACATACCCGATTTAATCTGGTTACCACTCCTACCCAGTAACTAGAATATGCATATACGTATTACATATGGATAGAAAACACCCTAAATTTTCTAAAACTGTTTGAATGGTGTCTGTGAGTATAACAGAACTCATTTGGCAGGCAAAACCCTGAGACATTTTCTGACAGGAAGTGGATACCTGATGTGTTGTATTACCTTTAAACCTATCCCATTGAAAAACACAGGGGCTGAGGAATATTTTGGCACTTCCTATTGCTTCCACTAGATGTCACCAGCCTTTACAAAGTGTTTTGAGTCTTCTGGAGGGAGATCTGACCGAACAAGAGCCATGGAACGATGATGGCCCATTAGACACCTGGCGCGCGAGTTCATGTTCGGTACCCTCGTTCCAATACGTTATAAAAGAGTATGCATTCGTCCACCTTGAATATTATTCATGTTCTGGTTAAAAAAGGCCCTAATGATTTATGCTATACAACATTTGACATGTTTGAACGAACGTAAATATATTTTTTCCCCTAGTTCATGACGAGAAGTCCGGCTGGCTTAGATCATGTGCTAACAAGACGGAGATTTTTGGACATAAATGATGAGCTTTTTTGAACAAAACTACATTCGTTATGGACCTGTGATACCTGGAAGTGACATCTGATGAAGAGAATCAAAGGTAATGGATTATTTACATAGTATTTTCGATTTTAGATCTCCCCAACATGACGTCTAGTCTGTATCGCAACGCGTATTTTTCTGGGCGCAGTGCTCAGATTATTGCAAAGTGTGATTTCCCAGTAAGGTTATTTTTAAATCTGGCAAGTTGATTGCGTTCAAGAGATGTAAATCTATAATTCTTTAAATGACAATATAATATTTTACCAATGTTTTCTAATTTTAATTATTTAATTTGTGGTGCTGACTTGACTGCCGGTTATTGGAGGGAAACGATTTCCTCAACATCAATGCCATAGTAAAACGCTGTTTTTGGATATAAATATGAACTTGATAGAACTAAAAATGCATGCATTGTCTAACATAATGTCCTAGGAGTGTCATCTGATGGAGATTGTAAAAGGTTAGTGCATCATTTTAGCTGGTTTTATGGTTTTGGTGACCCTGTCTTTGAATTGACAAAACATTACACACAACTCTTGTAAATGTACTGTCCTAACATACTCTAAATTTATGCTTTCGCCGTAAAACCTTTTTGAAATCGTAAAACGTGGTTAGATTAAGGAGATGTTTATCTTTCAAAGGGTGTAAAATAGTTGTATGTTTGAAAAATTTGAATTTTGACATTTATTTGGATTCAAATTTGCCGCTCTTGAAATGCACCTGCTGTTGATGGAGTGCACCACGGGTGGGACGCTAGCGTCCCACCTAGCCCATAGAGGTGTCCACGGACCCTTCCCACATTCTCACAAGTGGACATATAGTTTCATTTTCCCATTTTGGGGATTTAGGAGTTCGGCCACATGAAATCCTTTGTTCACTCTGTGGTCTCTCTTTCTCTGCATGAAAAGGGGGAGAGAGTCTCCGCCAGGAATGTACAACCTGAGATAACAAAACCTGGGTGTAGGAGAGAGTGAGAGAGGGGGAAGCCACGATCTACACCTAGAAAGGGCCACGTCATGACAGAACAGTGTGAACTTGGACGTCTTGGCTGGATGGATGATTGATTGATACATTTTTATTTAACCTTTATTTTGACAGGGAGTCAATGCCGAGGCCAAGGTCTCTTTTCCAGATGAGCCCTGTATAGCACCACAATACACATCAATATACAATAAACACATTCAACTACAGATTCATATACACAATAAAATGCAGGTTATTATACACAGCAATACACGAAAAGCAAAACACAATCATAAAAAACACACATTCTTCAGTAAAAAGGTCCCCTAACAACCATCTGTAATTCCCTAGGCCTAGAGGCACCAATTCCTCCAATTTTAACCTCTTACAGTGTATTGTAGATCATTCCACACGTAAGGTGCAAGGAAATTAAAGGCTGATTTATCTAACTCTCTAGACACTAGAGTCTCTGAAGTTAACGAACACTGTGAGCGAAGCAGCCCTCTCTGCCGGCACCATTTTTTTGTCTCTTAGCTTGACAAGGAAGCATTGAAATGGGGCAATAATTATTAACATCACTACTATCCCCACCCTTATGGAGTGGCAGCAGAAGAGCTGATTTCCAAACTTTTGGAATATTTCCTGATAACAATGTTTAACCTCTATGGGATAGGTGGGACGCTTGCGTCCCACCTACTCAACAGCCAGTGTAATCCCGTGGCGCTATATTCAAATACCTTAGAAATGCTATTACTTCAATTTCTCAAACATATGACTATTTTAAACCATTTTAAAGACAAGACTCTCGTTAACCTGTTATGAGTAGGGGGCAGTATTTTCACGGCTGGATAAAAAACGTACACGATTTAATCTGGTTACTACTCCTGCCCAGTAACTAGAATATGCAGATAATTATTGGCTTTGGATAGAAAACACTCCAAAGTTTCTAAAACTGTTTGAATGGTGTCTGTGAGTATAACAGAACTCAAATGGCAGGTCAAAACCTGAGAGATTCCTTTACAGGAAGTGGCCTGTCTGACCATTTCTTGAACTTCTTTGCCATCTCATTCAATTACAAAGGATCTCTGCTCTAACGTGACACTTCCTACGTCTTCCATAGGCTCTCAGAGCCTGGGAAAAAACAGAATGTCGTCATCCCAGCCCCAGGCTGAAACACATTATCGCCTTTGTGAAGTGGCCGATCAAGGGACTGTGGGCTTAGGCGCGTGCCCTGGCCGCCCCCGTCTTTGTGATTTTTCCTCTGTTTGCCGAAAAGGAAATTCCCGGTCGGAATATTATCGCTTTTTTACGAGATAAATTGCATAAAAATTGATTTTAAACAGCGGTTGACATGCTTCGAAGTACGGTAATGGAATATTAAAAAAAAAATTGTCACGAATTGCGCCATGCGCGCGACCCTGATTTACCATTTCGGATAGTTTCTGGAACGCACGAACAAAACGCCGCTATTCGGATATAACGATGGATTATTTTGGACCAAACCAACATTTGTTATTGAAGTAGCAGTCCTGGGAGTGCATTCTGATGAAGACAACAAAAGGTAATCAAACTTTTGTAATAGTAAATCTGATTTTGGTGAAGGCTAAACTTGCCGGGTGTCTAAATAGCTAGCCCGTGATGGCTGGGCTATGTACTTAGAATATTGCAAAATGTGCTTTCACCAAAAAGCTATTTTAAAATCGGACATATCATGGGCATAGAGGAGTTCTGTATCTATAATTCTTAAAATAATTGTTATGCTTTTTGTGAACGTTTATCGTGAGTAATTTAGTAAATTGTTAGTAAATTCCCCAGAAGTTTGCGGGGGGTATGCTAGTTCTGAACGTCACATGCTAATGTAAAAAGCAGTTTTTTGATATAAATATGAACTTGATTGAACAAAACATGCATGTATTGTATAACATAATGTCCTAGGTGTGTCATCTGATGAAGATCATCAAAGGTTAGTGCTGCATTTAGCTGTCTTCTGGGTTTTTGTGACATTATATGCTAGCTTGAAAAATGGGTGTCTGATTATTTCTGGTTGTGTACTCTGCTGACATAATCTAATGTTTTTGCTTTCGCTGTAAAGCCTTTTTGAAATCGGACAGTGTGGTTAGATAAAGGAGAGTCTTGTCTTTAAAATGTTGTGAAATAGTCATATGTTTGAAAAATTGAAGTTTTTGTATTTTTGAGGAATTTGTAATTCGCGCCACGCCTATCATTGGATATTGGAGCAGGTGTTCCGCTAGCGGAACGTCTAGATGTAAGAGGTTAATCTAACCACACTGTCCGATTTCAAAAAGGCTTTACAACGAAAGCAAAACATTAGATTATGTCAGCAGAGTACCCAGCCAGAAATAATCAGACACACATTTTTCAAGCTAGCATATAATGTCACATAAACCCAAACCACAGCTAAATGCAGCACTAACCTTTGATGATCTTCATCAGATGACACCCCTAGGACATTATGTTATACAATACATGCATGTTTTGTTCAATCAAGTTCATATTTATATCAAAAAACAGCTTTTTACATTAGCATGTGACTAGCATGTGACTAGCATTCCCACCGAACACTGCCGGTGAATTTACTAAATTACTCACGATAAACGTTCACAAAAAACATAACAATTATTTTAAGAATTATAGATACAGAACTCCTCTATGCACTCGCTATGTCCGATTTTAAAATAGCTTTTCGGTGAAAGCACATTTTGCAATATTCTCAGTAGATAGCCCGGCATCACAGGGCTAGCTATTTAGACACCCAGCAAGTTTAGCACTCACCAAAGTCAGATTTACTATAAGAAAAATGTTATTACCTTTGCTGTTCTTCGTCAGAATGCACTCCCAGGACTTCTACTTCAATAACAAATGTTGGTTTGGTCCCAAATAATCCATAGTTATATCCAAATAGCGGCGTTTTGTTCGTGTGTTCAAGACACTATCCGAATGGTAAAGAAGGGTGACAAGCACGACGCATTTCGTGACAAAACATTTCTAAATATTCCATTACCGTACTTCGAAGCATGTCAACCGCTGTTTAAAATCAATTTTTATGCCATTTTTCTTGTAAAAAAGCGATAATATTCTGTCCGGGAGTGGTGGTTTTCGTTCAAAGAGAGAGAAAATAAAAACATCTCGTGCCATCGTGCACGAGCCCCAGTCTGATGGTCCTCTGACAGGCCACTATCCAAACGCGCTAATGTGTTTCAGCCAGGGGCTGCCTCGATATCATTCAGCTTTTTCCCGGGTTCTGAGAGCCTATGGGAGCCGTAGGAAGTGTCACGTTACAGCAAAGATCCTAAATGTTCAATAAACAGAGGCAAGAAGCCCAAGGAATGGTCAGAGAGGGTACTTCCTGTTTGGAATCTTCTCAGGTTTTTGCCTGCCATATGAGTTCTGTTATACTCACAGACACCATTCAAACAGTTTTAGAAACATTAGGGTGTTTTCTATCCAAAGCTAATAATTATATGCATATTCTAATTTCTGGGCAGGAGTAGTAACCAGATTAAATCGGGTACGTTTTTTATCCAGCCGTGCAAATACTGCCCCCTATCCCCAACAGGTTAAATAAAAAATGTGGGTTATTGAGCCAACAATGATGGGGGCTAAAAACGTAAGCAGACCAGGATCCAATTGGTCAGCCCCTTTGGACTTCTTGTTGCCTATTGAAGCATCCAGGACTTTTTTTTTCTGTAAATCGCCTAAAGGATAAGCTTTGAATTTAATTTCTCTGATCATTCAACAAGTTTCCCCTATCAGCATCCAGTCCAATAACATTGTGAATAGGAAAAAAGTTCCTTCAAAGAAATAATAATGCCTTCTATCGCTCAATTCCCACAACAATGGGGGCATTGAGCTGAGCTAAGATGTGAGAGGACACAGAGACTGGCTGACCTCTGAGAAACATTGCCTTTCCAAGCAGTAGACCACTTTGCCTTTTGTTTGACTCAAATGCAAGCATTTTACACGCTGGGTGGCATCGTGGCACAACTTAATGAGCATTACGGCAGCAGTCAATCACGACGAGCCGTGCTCTTATAAAAACTTCCAGTCTCGCGTCATTGAGTTTGAACCAGCCCTGCCAGCCACCCCCTGCCAGCCAGAATAGCCAAGTGCTTGTTGAGCCTAGCGGACCATCCTGTTTAATGGGCTAACCCAAGGCTTCAGAATGTGAGATAGGCCTGAATCATTTTGGGCAACGCTCAATCAACCTGATTCTAAAGGGTCTGTGAGTGGCGAAAGGGCTGTGTATAGTAGTACTGCAGTGTGTGCAAGCAGCAGATCTGCTCGACAAAGCAGCTTTTAAAGGTCATGTTTTCTCTGCCTCCGTGCCCACCAGAACCTTATAGAGGGTACGGTTTACACACTACGTTGTATATGTAAATTAAAGAATGCCATTCAACTCTACAGTGATTAATGCTGTTAACCGAAGGGCTGCTGGGCTCGGGAGTTGTGACTGGATGGAAAGCCGCTCTGAAAGCCACTCCAGTGGCCACTATTTTTAGTTTACTGCAAACTAAGAAGTTGTTGAGAATACCTCTTAAATCAATGAATCCCTCAGTGACGTGGAAACAAGCACTGTCTGACTCGCAACCCTTCTCCTTTGTTTATTGGAAAGGACATAAATAATATGGCTCAGTTGTAACTTGTCAGAAATATAGTTAAGCATATGTGCTAGTCAAGCCAATAAACTTTTTTTTTTTCATGGGGAACACAATGTCATGCTTCTGCCCTGCCTTACAAGAAGCCAATTATATTAGCAGCGTGGGACCTCCGTTCGACATCCCGTGTCCTGATACTCTAATGAAATAAAAGTGGTTTCACACATGCTCCTGCTGTGTCCTTGACGCTTTGAAATGTCTACTTTGCAATTTTAGTAATTTGGGCGAGGGGGGTATTTTCAAAGATACCATGGTGTCAAGCAGACTCCGCAGGGAAGAATTTCAGGCATCCCAGCTCACATTTCAATATGACGTGGCACTAGTCAGTATTCACCAGGGTATACTGCTGAAAAGAGAAAAAAATGGTGGTTTATTTTATAATACGTTTACATGTTAACATGTCATAATGTTTGTATCAGACCATGTAGCAATCTTTTGTACAATACTGAAATGTTGGAAAATGTAAATTGCATCAGTTGGCTTTTACATACAAAAATATGAAATACATCTTACAGTACAAACAGTACAAACTGGATTCTTTAAATTTCTTTTCTGTAGTGTAATGTAGAAGAGACTTCTCTAAGTCATCAACTCCAAAGACCCCAAATTTTACAATAGTCAGGGATGTTTGTTGTAAATGCTCAACATGCTGTCATAAAATGTGCCAAGCTGTGTTTGATGGTGGGGGTTTAAAACTCCCTTGTCCTAATGAGCTCTCCCTCTAACAAACAGATGTGAGCGAAGCAGCGCTGTGTGAAGTTAACATCTGTACATAATTGGATATTGTAGCTGCTATTGTGGAAAACATGTTGTGAACCCCCTTTCCCTGTGAGAAGAAGTCATTATCAATGTTTATGTTAATGCATAGGAGCCCTGTTCTGTTTTCCGGATTGAAGCAGTTCTCGATTGACTGCTATAAAAAACTGTCTCCTTTCCCTCCATCAGCTGCACATGTTCTTGCTGGCGTACTCCTACTTAGATTGGGAAAGGTTTCGGGTGTGTGAGCAATTTGTTTTACAGCTCAGTGGCGACTTAGAGAACTTGGCTAACAGGGACTCAGAGGCACCTTTAGTCACGTGTCTATCACCTGGCTGTCATACAGACAGATGTTACCACGGTGATACATGTTGGAAACAGGGTCAGTGTGTCTTTCCACAGCTGCCTTGAAGGGTTTTATAGTGATGGTTTTGGTACTGAAGAGAAACCTTCATCAGTACAGAAGAAAGGTTTAGCGTTATTTTAACGTTTTTAATGACCCCTTATTAATAGATGATTAAATAATGTTATTAATACACATTTTAGTAATAAGTTGTTAAAAGGCATTAATCAGTCAGACTTACATGTAACATTTGTATTTGGGATATTAATTGGACAGTAATGCATCTTCTTTAAGATGTATTGACGGCAGAGCGACATGAAATATAATGGGGCTGCAGGATAAAGTATTCGTTTTATCTTTGATATCCTCACATGCCCTGCCTCTCCTTAGTATTCTCCAGAAACGTACTAAATAATTGGTAGCATATTGCGAGAAGAGAAAAAAAAATCCTCTCTGAAAATCCTCTCATACATAGAGAGAAAGAGTGAGAGAGAGAGAGAGAGAGAGATTTGAATAACATTCAAACAGGCCCACAATGTAGTTAATAAAATCTGATTTGGATATATTTGGCTGTTTTTGCTGGATATTATTTAGGATTAGAAAAAATGGCTGCCAAATTCTAACTCATGTTCGTATAAGCTGGTAGAAAAGCTAGCCATATAGAAATCGGTGATGGTAGGTAAAGCCGTTTTTCAGTGTAGCAGACAGTGTCCACATAACACGATGGGGGCGCTGAAACAACGGAAGCCCCAATCATTTTCAATGATGGGAAGCGAAGTAGGCGGGGGACAATTGTGCAATGCGAGCATGGGCAAGGGAGCGAGAACAGAAGTGAAGTTTAACTTTATGCAAATACACCGTGACATTGCGGTGCTATTGACCAATTGAAGTTCACTATAGCTTCCAGTCTCTACTGGATTGCCTGTTGATACCTGTCACGTATACTCCCTCCCCAGCCTCTAGATCATCAGGCTGCTGATTATCCCACACACCTGTTACCATTGTCAAGTGCACCAGCGCCTCATGACACTCACCTGGACTCCATCACATCCTTGATTATCTTCCCTATATCTGTCACTCTCCTTTGGTTCTTTCCTCAGGTGTTATTGACTCTGTTTCATGTCAGTGCGTTGTTTGAGTTTCGTGTTTATTGTTTTGTTTATTTATTAAAACACTCACTCGCTGTACTTGCTTCGCACTCGTTACAATACCTAGCACGATCTAGCATGCTTGCTAACACCCACACGATGGCGAAGCTAGTGTGGCGAATTTCACATTATAGTTGATCTGTACTTTAATGAAGTTGATTGGTGATGATGATATGAACATATACAGTGCCTTGCGAAAGTATTTGGCCCCCTTGAACTTTTCGACCTTTTGCCACATTTCAGGCTTCAAACATAAAGATATAAAACTATAATTTTTTGTGAAGAATCAACAACAAGTGGGACACAATCATGAAGTGGAACGAAATTTATTGGATATTTCAAACTTTTTTAACAAATAAAAAACGGAAGAATTGGGCGTGCAAAATTATTCAGCCCCCTTAAGTTAATACTTTGTAGCGCCACCTTTTGCTGCGATTACAGCTGTAAGTCGCTTGGGGTATGTCTCTATGAGTTTTGCACATCGAGAGACTGACATTTTTGCCCATTCCTCCTTGAAAAACAGCTCGAGCTCAGTGAGGTTGGATGGAGAGCGTTTGTGAACAGCAGTTTTCAGTTCTTTCCACAGATTCTCGATTGGATTCAGGTCTGGACTTTGACTTGGCCATTCTACACCTGGATATGTTTATTTGTGAACCATTCCATTGTAGATTTTGCTTTATGTTTTGGATCATTGTCTTGTTGGAAGACAAATCTCCATCCCAGTCTCAGGTCTTTTGCAGACTCCATCAGGTTTTCTTCCAGAATGGTCCTGTATTTGGCTCCATCCATCTTCCCATCAATTTTAACCATCTTCCCTGCCCCTGCTGAAGAAAAGCAGGCCTTAACCATGATGCTGCCACCACCATGTTTGACAGTGGGGATGGTGTATTCAGGGTGATGAGCTGTGTTGCTTTTATGCCAAACATAACGTTTTGCATTGTTGCCAAAAAGTTCGATTTTGGTTTAATCTGACCAGAGCACCTTCTTCCACATGTTTGGTGTGTCTCCCAGGTGGCTAGTGGCAAACTTTAAACAACACTTTTTATGGATATCTTTAAGAAATGGCTTTCTCCTTGCCGCTCTTCCATAAAGGCCAGATTTGTGCAGTATACGACTGATTGTTGTCCTATGGACAGAGTCTCCCACCTCAGCTGTAGATCTCTGCAGTTCATCCAGAGTGATCATGGGCCTCTTGGCTGCATCTCTGATCAGTCTTCTCCTTGTATGAGCTGAAAGTTTAAAGGGACGGCCGGGTCTTCGTAGATTTGCAGTGGTCTGATACTCCTCCCATTTCAAAATTATCGCTTGCACAGTGCTCCTTGGGATGTTTAAAGCTTGGGAAATCTTTTTGTATCCAAATCCGGCTTTAAACTTCTCCACAACAGTATCTCGGACCTGCCTGGTGTGTTCCTTGTTCTTCATGATGCTCTCTGCGCTTTAAACGGACCTCTGAGACTATCACAGAGCAGGTGCATTTATACGGAGACTTGATTACACACAGGTGGATTCTATTTATCATCATTAGTCATTTAGGTCAACATTGGATCATTCAGAGATCCTCACTGAACTTCTGGAGAGAGTTTGCTGCACTGAAAGTAAAGGGGCTGAATAATTTTGCACGGCCAATTTTTCAGTTTTTTATTTGTTAAAAAAGTTTGAAATATCCAATAAATTTCGTTCCACTTCATAATTGTGTCCCACTTGTTGTTGATTCTTCACAAAAAATGACAGTTTTATATCTTTATGTTTGAAGCCTGAAACGTGGCAAAAGGTCGAAAAGTTCAAGGGGGCCGAATACTTTCGCAAGGCACTGTACTGGCATAGACATCCATACAAGCATTTACCCCAACATTGTGTGAAATATCAACAATAGCTTAAATGTGGGATAATTTTTATGGCCGGCAATGAGGAAATTCTGAATCTTTCCAACACAGGGGATGCGTGCGTGGCTTTTCTGTGGTGTTTCCAATTTTTTGGTTGAATTTCATTGCTCTCTTTACAGAGTATATGGAGATTTTTCCAATCTCCAGGTTTACAGCCTGGTTGGTTTGAATAGTAGAACACGTGTATTAAAAGTGTATGAGGATTTGGTTGCCACAGTACAGTCCATGGAGACATTGGAGGCATGCACCATGTTGAAAGATCTCATATTGTAGGTGCTGGCTCTTCCTGGTTCTCCGCCGATGCTGAGAGATCCTGTGCGGGCCTCCAGGAGGCTTGTGTGTTACAAACCACCAGGCCAAACTTGCCCTTTCTCCCCTGAGCACTGCATTTGTAAAGTATTCAGACCCCTTGACTTTTTCCACATTTTGTTACATCACAGCCTTACGCTAAAATGGATCAAATCGTTTTTTCCCCTCAATCTACACACAATACCTCATATTGACAAAGCAAAAACAGGTTTTTAGACATTTTTCGAATGTATAAAAAATGTAAAACTGAAATATCACATTTGCATAAGTATTCAGATCCTTTACTCAATACTTTGTTGAAGCACTTTTGGCAGCGATCACAGCCTTGAGTCTTCTTGGGTATGATGCTACAAGCCTGTCAATGCCGTATTTGGGGAGTTTCTCCTCTTCTCAGTCAGGTTGGATGGGGGGCATTGCTGCACAGCTATTTTCAGGTCTCTCCAAAGATGTTTGACCGGGTTCAAGTCCGGGCTCTGGCTGGGCCATTCAAGGATATTTAGATACTTGTCCCAAAGCCACTGCTGCGTTGTCTTGGCTGTGTGCTTAGGGTTGTTGTCCTGTTGGAAGGTGAACCTTTACCCCAGTCTGAGGTCCTGAGTGCTCTGGAGAAGGTTTTCATCAAGGATATCTCTGTAATTTGTATCCCAGTCCCTGATGCTGAAAACATCCCCACAGTATGATGCTGCCACCACCATGCTTCACCGTAGGGATGGTGCCAGGTTTCCTCCAGACGTGACGCATGGCATTCAGGCCAAAGAGTTAAGTCTTGGTTTCATCAGACCAGGGAATCTTGTTCCTCATGGTCTGAGTCCTTTAGGTTCCTTTTGGCAAACTCCAAGCGGGCTGTAATGTACCTTTTACTGAGGAGTGGCTTCTGTCTGACCACTCTACCATAAAGGCCTGATTGGTGAAGTGCTGCAAATATGGTTATCCTTCTGGAAGGTTCTTCCATCTCCATAGAGGAACTCTGGAGCTCTGTCAGTGGCCATCGGGTTCTTGGCCGCCTCCCTGACCAAGTCCCTTCTCCCCCAATTGTTCAGTTTGGCTGGGTGGCCAGCTCTAGGAAGAGACTTGGTGGTTCCAAACTTTTTCCATTTAAGAATGATGGAGGCCACTCTGTTCTTAGGGACCTTCAATGCTGCAGACATTTTTTTGGCACTCTTCCCCAGATCTGTGCCTCTACACATTCCTGTCTCGGAGCTCTACGGACAATGCCTTCGACCTCATGGCTTGGTTTTTGCTGGGACCTGCACTGTCAACTGTGGGAGTGTACCTTTCTAAATCATGTCCAATCTATTGAATTTACTACAGGTGGACTCCAATCAAGTTGTAGAAACGTATCAAGGATGATCAATGGAAACAGGATGCACCTGAGCTCAATTTCGAGTCTCATAGCGTAGGGTCTGAATACTTATGTAAATAAGGTATTACTATTTATTTTTTATATATACTTTCTAAAAAACAGATTTTGTTTGGCATTATGGGGTATTGTGTGCAGATTGATGAGGAAAACAATGCATTTAATACATTTTAGAATAAGGCTGTAACTTAACAAAATGCACTGTGTATGGACTGGTGCTGGTAGAGGTCCAGTTCTAAGACATGTCCAAAGGCTACCTACTTACAGTATCTTACTGAATGTGCTATGCACATTTCCTCCAACTTTAAAATATAGTGACCAGTTTATTTACGTTTAAATAAGGTGTTCCTTAGTACAACAGGGGTTATGATGTGCGCAAGGTACTGTAGTATGTATGTAGGATTGATAGAAAGAGTAAGGTTGTACACAGTGGACATTCAAACTAAGACACACCTCAACATGTCTCCCGGCCCCCTGACTAAGATCTAGCACATAATAAACAGCAATTGAGATATTTGTCTTGATCTTTGATATTTGAGAGGAAGAGCTATGCACTCGAGTCGAGGGCCAAGCCCTGATGTGTTTATTTGAATATTATTCAAATCAAGGAGCGATTGAAAGCTAATGTGTGCCGCTCAGCTTTGAGTGTTTTCAATCTACTAAATCATGAAAGGGGCAGTGCTAATGAGTGAAATATTTGAGTATGTCACGGCCACTGAGCTATACACAAAGATTCCGGGTATAATGCAGTCTTACTGAAAATAACAAGATTATGAGTCATCTTTGGCTAGTTTCTTCATGTTTTGTCAATCTGCTACCAGAGAAAACAGAAAGTAAATGCTTGGGCACACGGAGAAAAGGTAGACCTAGCTTGGTAGTGCTGAGCGATTAGTTCTTTTTCACGTCGGTTCGGTTTCGGTTAGGTTAAAAAAACTATTTTCACAGTTTGGTTTTGATTTTAAAAAACAACCTAAAAAGAATGTTTTGGGGCTTTCTAATTGGAATTCCAAAGCCAAATATTGAGAACATTCAATTGCCAAAACATTAAACCTCCCATTGTCTTAAAACGTTTTTTATGACTTCTATTATTTAATTTATTTGTCATCTCATCTCTGCTCAGGCAGTAGCAGCCAGCTGTAATATTCATATGTGTCAACATGCTGAATTGTAATTGGTTGCATTCTACCGTCGTTTCATACTGCGCTATGATTGGTGAATATCACCCAGGTCGTGAGGGCTTTTTCAGTTGATCACGGCCGGAGACGCATGAACTTGCCAGTTATAGCTAGCTAATAAAGAGCTGCAATTAGAAAGATCCTGTCGTACTGCATTTTATTATTTTGTACAAAGCGTGCAAAACAAGACAC
The DNA here is from genome assembly GCF_965601325.2 of Salmo salar. Taxonomy (NCBI): domain Eukaryota; kingdom Metazoa; phylum Chordata; class Actinopteri; order Salmoniformes; family Salmonidae; genus Salmo; species Salmo salar. The sequence continues at coordinate 31,124,950 of NC_138293.1, forward strand.
CAGCCAGCAAGACAACCATCTAAAACTTTATCTCTGTGCTCCTCAACAAGTCATCCTGTTAAGTGTGGCTAGTAGCTAGCTAGTAGCTGCCTATGCTGCAAAGCTATCTGACGAAATCACAATTGTAGTAGTTCTTCAAAATAGATATGGCATACTTTCAAGACTGCTAATTAACAAGTTCTACAACTATCAATCGGGTAAAGTTATCTCACAAACTGTCTATATCCCCCTCATCAGTGTTGTGCACATTTCTATAGCTTGCAAAATATTTTTTATGATGGTGTAGGAGTGCCAAGATGGAATGGTTGTGGTTTCAACACAGCGCCCACCATTATCAGTCATCTATTGTACATATAAATCCTTGGGAAGAACAAAGCAGGCAGTACAGGCACAATGGATTATGGGCATTGTAGTTAATTGTCACGTTTTCTGCTCTGAACTACATTCTACATTAATGTGGATGCTACCATGATTACGGATAATCCTGAGTGAATCGTGAATAATGATGAGTGAAAAAGTTACAGAGGGTCAAAGATCATACTCCCAAGACATGCTAACCTCTCCTATTATTGTTAATGGTGAGAGGATAGTATGTCTTCGGGATATGGTCTTTGACCCTCTGTAACTTTCTCACTCATCATTATTCACAATTATTTCAGGATTAACCATAATCATGGTAGCATTCACATTAATGTACAAGTGTTTAAAAACATATTATATTCTTATTTAAACTAAAAATAAATCCAAAATTACACCGCTCAGTCAGACTGCTCTATCAAATATCAAATCATAGACTTAATTATAATATCATAAACACACAGAAATACGAGCCTTAGGTCATTAATATGGTCGAATCTGGAAACTATCATCTCGAAAACAAAACGTTTATTTTTTTGGTGAAATACGGAACCATTCCGTATTTTGTCTAACGGGAGGCATCCCTAAGTCTAAACATTCCTGTTACATTGCACAACTTTCAATGTTATGTCATAATTCTGGCAAATTAGTTCGCAATGAGCCAGGCAGCCCAAACTGTTGCATATACCCTGACTCTGCGTGCAATGAACATAAGAGAACTGACACAATTTCACCAGGTTAATATTGCCTGCTAACCTGGATTTCATTTAGCTAAATATGCAGGTTTAAAAATATATACTTCTGTGTATTGATTTTAAGAAAGGCATTGATGTTTATGGTTAGGTACAGTCGTGCAACGATTATGATTTTTTTCGCAAATACGCTTTTGTGAAATCATCCCCCATTTGGCGAAGTTGGCTGTCTTTGTTAGGAAGAAATAGTCTTCACAGTTCGCAACGAGCCAGGCGGCCCAAACTGCTGCATATACCCTGACTCTGTTGCAAGAGGTGACACATTTTCCCTAGTTAAAAGAAATTCATGTTAGCAGGCAATATTAACTAAATATGCAGGTTTAAAAATATATACTTGTGTATTGGATTTTAAGAAAGACATTGATGTTTATGGTTAGGTACACGTTGGAGCAACGACAGTCCTTTTTCGCGAATGCGCACCACATCGATTATATGCAGCGCAGGACAGGCTAGATAAACTAGTAATATCATCAACCATGTGTAGTTAACTAGTGATTATGATTGATTGATTGTTTTTTATAAGATAAGTTTAATGCTAGCCTGCAACTTACCTTGGCTTCTTACTGCATTCGCGTAACAGGCAGGCTCCTCGTGGAGTGCAATGTAAAGTAGGTGGTTAGAGCGTTGGACTAGTTAACCGTAAGGTTGCAAGATTGAATCCCCAAGCTGGCAAGGTAAAAATCTGTCATTCTGCCCCTGAACAAGGCAGTTAACCCACCGTTTCTAGGCCGTCATTGAAAATAAGAATGTGTTTTTAACTGACTTGCCTAGTTAAAAAATATTATATAAAAAATAAAAATAAATAAATAAAATGAAAAAGTCGGCGGCCAAAAATACCGATTGTTATGAAAACTTGAAATCGGCCCTAATTAATCGGCCATTCCGATTAATCGGTCGACCTCTATAGAAAATGACTCAAGTTAAAGTAAAAGTCACCCAGTAAAATACTACTTAAGTAAGTCTAAAAGTATTTGGTTTAAAATATACTTAAGTATCAAAAGTAAAAGTATAAATCATTTCAAATTCCTTATATTAAGCAAACCAGATGGCACCATTTTCTTGTTTTTTTTTATTTACGGAAAGCTTGGGCACACTGCAACATTCAGACATCATTTACAAACAAGAATGTGAGTTTAGTGAGTCCGCCAGATCAGAGGCAGTAGGGATGACCAGGGATGTTTGGTTGATAAGTGCGTGAATTCGACTATTTTCCTGTCCTGCTCAGCATTCAAAATGTAACGAGTACTTTTGGGTACCAAGGAAAATGTATGGAGTAAATAGTATACATTTTCTTAGGGAATGTAGTGAAGTAAAAGTAGTTAAAAATATAAATAGTAAAGTACAGATACCCCAAAAAACTACTTAAGTTGTACTTTAAAGTATTTTTACTTAAGTACTTTACACCACTGCTGTATACAGACACACAGACACACACGCATGCACACAGACACTTCATACTATAATGTTACATCACCCACTCAGCTTGTGAAATTGAGAGAAATTGAAATTAAATTATCTTTGAAGCAATGTGACTTGGTTTGTTTGTTTGATTGACCCCGGTAGGAGCGCGATTTGAAATTGATATTGTGAAATACCACTGTGCATGTGTTTTGGAATGGATTTTTCTTCCAACCTGCAACGATATGCAGATAACATACATTCTATTCTCAGATGCTTGATTGTTTGTTTATTCATCTTGAAACTAAACTATTGATTAAAGTAGAATAAATGTTGTTGAGAAACATTTTTGCAATAGCAGGAGAGCGGTTCATTGCACAATAATCTATTATTGTCTCACGCTGTTCACAAAATAATATCTGCTCTCAGAAATGGTAATGGCACGTAAGACAGAAATAATAAAATTGTACTCCTGCAATACCAGGAATTAGTCTATAAATGCTCCATAACACTCCTAATTCAAATATTTTTGGGGGACTGCTGGCAAAGTTTGTGTGCGCCCATTGCGTTCCCAGAAAGTTACTCTAATGATGAAGTAGGCTTTGCATATAAAAATGATACGTGTTTTTTAAATTCTCTGTAGTCTATTATGAGCAATTACCACACAGTAGAAACAAAGCACTAAGTTCTCCCTATAACAAAGAGAGAGTCTATATTAAATTCTAATTCCAATTATCCACCCAATGATAACTCATTATTATCTAACACCATGTGTATTCTCCGACTCTATCTTAACCTCTCTATTTGTTACTCTTTGTTATTCAAAGTGTTTCTCTGTGGAACATGGTTTTCTTAATTGGAATATGTATCTCAGAAGTACTAATGATGAAGAATGTAAGCTACATACTGTAATGTATAACTTTTGCACAGTTATTGCACCGTATTGGCCAAATAGGAAGAGGGCAGAGAGAGCAGTGGGGAGGAGGGAAGTAGACTACAAGCCCATCAGAAGGCGACCCCGACCCGGTCACCCAGCAGTGTATCTCTGACCTCACGTCCGAGGGGCACATCTGGCCCCTCTCGCACCTGTCAGCTACTCCACCTTGTGTCCATGGGCTGGGCGAGAGATGATTGAATCTCCACGGTGCCTCTAAGAGAAGGTCTGGAGGATGCAAAGGGGTGAGTAGGATATAAGGAGTGGTGAGAGGTGATTGGCCACCTAAGCAGGGGAGTAAACATGGACATGATAGTGTCAGGAACCCTTGCAAGCATGGGGCCAAGCCTATCACATCACATGGCCGGAGAGCTGAAAACTGACCTTACAGTGAAATGGAGCTGCAATATATAGCAGTCTGTTCAGAGAAACAAGTGACTAAAAACAGCTGTGGTGCTTTTTCAATGAATAACCCATTGAATCCCATGGGTCACGATAGTGCAGCTGTCAGGTGTGAGCTACTGGTAAGAAGTCAGGTGCAGGAGAGTGAAGAGTTGTGAACAGGTGCACACTTTCATTGCCAGAAGTTACAACAGACGGAACGTAACTGCGTCAAAAACCTCCAGCCAAATGGCAAAAGTGCAAAGCACGACAACAGTCACAATGATGCATAAGTTAGACAATAAACACACTCGGGTACAACACGGTACCCGGGGGAAAAAAACAGCCTGGCGCGTAACACAAAACATGTAACAAAAACAATTCCACACAAGGACATGGGGGGAACAGAGGGAATATATATGTAGTGTGATTAGGGAATGTAAACCAGGTGTGCAGGGAAATAAGACAAAACAAATGGAACAATGAACAGTGGCTAGAAGACCGGTGACGTCGAACGCCGCCCGAACAAGGAGAGGAGCCGGCTTCGGCGGAAGTCGTGACAGCAGCACAAAACTTTTGTACTTTACAGGCTCTAGAGATGTCAAAGTTGCACTTACAAAAAAAATTGTCATATTATGTATTCTCATTTAGAGAAGTTTAGAGAATTTTTTTATGATTTCTCAAAATGGTCGCAAGCCACAAGCATATTTCTCCAAGGCACCAGAAGTCTACATTCAACAGTTTAAAAAGCAAATACATTGTTGAAATGTTGTAATATTGTTTTTGTAAACGATGTTTAAAGATCACTCACTGATTTGGCCTCGTTTTTCATCGTTGCTTATTAAGAAACGCTAGAGACCATGACTGAAGGAAAACGAGAGCTGTCTTGGGAGTGTGGTTTGATCAAATCAAATGTTATTTGTCACATGCACTGAATACAACCTTACAGTGAAATGCTTACTTACAAGTGTAACGCGGGTCGTATAAAGGGGACCAAGGCGCAGCGTGTATAGTGCTCATATTTACTTTTAATGAATATACTTAACTTGTTATGGATAGGGGGCAGTATTTTCACGGCCGGATAAAAAACGTACCCGATTTAATCTGATTATTACTCCTGCCCAGAAACTAGAATATGCATATAATTATTAGTTTTGGATAGAAAACACTCCAAAGTTTCTAAAACTGTTTGAATGGTGTCTATGTAAAACAGAACTCATTTGGCAGGCCAAAACCTGAGAAGATTCCAAACAGGAAGCGCCCTCTCTGACCATTTCTTGGCCTTCTTCATCATCTCTATCCAAAACAGGGGATCTCTGCTGTAACGTGACATTATCTAACGCTCCCATAGGTTCTCAGAAGGCGGCAGAACGTTGAATGATGACTTTGCAGGCCATGGCTGAAAAACAGTAGCGCATTTGGATAGTGGTCGATCTGAGAACAATGAGACTGGCGCGCGCGTGCACGAGAAGAGTCCATTTTACTTTCTCTCTCTTTGAACGAAAACAACGACTCCCGGTCGGAATATTATTGCTTTTTTACGAGAAAAATCGCATAAAAATTGATTTTAAACAGCGTTTGACATGCTTCGAAGTATGGTAATGGAATATTTTGAAATATTTTGTCACGAAACGCGCCGGGCGCGTCACCCTTCGTTACCCTTCAGATAGTGTCTTGAACGCACAACAAAACGCCGCTATTTGGATATAACTATGGATTATTTGGAACCAAACCAACATTTGTTATTGAAGTAGAAGTCCTGGGAGTGCATTCTGTCGAAGAACAGCAAAGGTAATCCAATTTTTCTTATAGTAAATCTGAGTTTGGTGAGTACCAAACTTGGTGGGTGTCAAAATAGCTAGCCATGATGGCCGGGCTATCTACTCAGAATATTGCAAAATGTGCTTTCACCGAAAAGCTATTTTAAAATCGGACACCGCGATTGCATAAAGGAGTTCTGTATCTATAATTCTTAACCTCTCTGGGCTAGGCGGGACGAATTCGTCCCACCTACGCAACAGCCAGTGTAATCCAGTGGCGCGATTTTCAAATACCTTAAAAATCCTATTACTTCAATTTCTCAAACATATGACTATTTTACAGCTATTTAAAGACAAGACTCTCGTTAATCTAACCACACTGTCCGATTTCAAAAAGGCTTTACAACGAAAGCAAAACATTAGATTATGTCAGCAGAGTACCCAGCCAGCAATAATCAGACACCCATTTTTCAAGCTAGCATATAATGTCACAAAAACCCAGAAGACAGCTAAATGCAGCACTAACCTTTGAGGATCTTCATCAGATGACAACCCTAGGACATTATGTTATACAATACATGCATGTTTTGTTCAATCAAGTTCATATTTATATAAAAAAACAGCTTTTTACATTAGCATGTGACGTTCAGAACTAGCATACCCTCCGCAAACTTCCGGGGAAGATCATCAAAGGTTAGTGCTGCATTTAGCTGTGGTTTTGTTTTCTGTGACATTATATGCTAGCTTGAAAAATGGGTGTCTGATTATTTCTGGCTGGGTACTCTGCTGACATAATCTAATGTTTTGCTTTCGCTGTAAAGCCTTTTTGAAATCGGACAGTGTGGTTAGATAAAGGAGAGTCTTTTCTTTAAAATGGTGTAAAATAGTCATATGTTTGAAAAATTGAAGTTTTCGGATTTTCGAGGACTTTGTATTTCGCGCCACGCCCATCATTGGATATTGGAGCAGGTGTTCCGCTAGCGGAACGTCTAGATGTAAGATTAAACAAAACAACAAAATGACCAACAACAGTTCCGTCAGGTGACATACACCAAACAGAAAACAACTACCCACAAAAACCCAGGAAGAAAAACCCCTACTTAAATATGATCTCCAATCAGAGGCAATGAGGATCAGCTGCCTCCAATTGGAGATCAACCCAAACAACCCCAACATAGAAATAGAAAAACTAGAACTTAAACATTGAAATAGAAAACAAAGAAAACCCATAACACCCCCTGTCACGCCCTGACCTACTCTACTATAGAAAATGACATTTTACTAGGGTCAGGACGTGACAACAAGCCCTTAACCAACATTGCTTTAAGAAGTTAAGAATTCATTTTTAAATAAGTGTTAAGTAAAAAATAGATAAGTACAATTTTTAAATAGAAAATAAAAGTAACAAATAATTAAACAGCAGCCCGGTACAGAGTCAATGTGAGGGGCCCGGTTAGTCGAGGTAATTGAGGTGATACAGTGGGGGAAAAAAGTATTTGATCCCCTGCTGATTTTGTATGTTTGCCCACTGACAAAGACATGATCAGTCTATAATTTTAATGTTAGCTTTATTTGAACAGTGAGAGACAGAATAAGAACAAAAAAAATCCAGAAAAACGCATGTCAAAAATGTTATAAATCGATTTGCATTTTAATGAGGGAAATAAGTATTTGACCCCCTCTCAATCAGAAAGATTTCTGGCTCCCAGGTGTCTTTTATACAGGTAATGAGCTGAGATCAGGAGCACACTCTTAAAGGGAGTGCTCCTAACTGCAGCTTGTTACCTGTATAAAAGACAACTGTCCACAGAAGCAATCAATTAATCAGATTCCAAACTCTCCACCATGGCCAAGACCAAAGAGCTCTCCAAGGATGTCAGGGACAAGATTGTAGACCTACACAAGGCTGGAATGGGCTACAAGACCATCGCCAAGCAGCTTGGTGAGAAGGTGACAACATTTGGTGTGA